>NC_071087.1:136765997-137965997 GCF_027358695.1 Spea bombifrons | reverse complement strand
CCTTCTTTCTTCTTCCGTTTTTCCATGAAGCAGGCCTCCCAGTGCACCTCCGCAAAAGGGCGGAGCCTCTCTGCACCCTCTTCCCCTATTGGAGGAGCGGGGAGAGACTGTCCCTGTGACTCAGTTCCGATTCTGGCCTATCAGAGTACTTCTACAGAAGAGGCGGTGTATTTGGTCCACTGTTTACCTTACACACTTTTTAATGCTTGTAATAAAAGAGTGGAGATATAAATATGTCTATTAAAGAGAAACCATCTTTTATTTCTGGGAAGAAGCCATTAAAAGCAAATGACTTGGTGAATGGTTAATGATCACTGGACATCTTACAAAAAACAATGCACTCTACAGAAGCAAATGCATGGAAGCATAACCATTACTTTATTGTAAGCTTAATGGCATCAAGAGAAAAGGTCTGTGCAAGCAGAAGGAAACATCGCCCTGCATTTCTTCTAAAATATCATGTACAGAGGCAGAAGAAGATGAAGGGCACGGGGTCCACAAAGGGATCATATAAGTTAATCCAAAACATTATTATAATTTATTTTAAATCAAAGCAAAATATTTAGGCCCCTAAGAAGCTCAAGTGACATATCCATGTTTTGGAACTCATGATGGCTATTTAGTTTCTGGTTGGAGTCATACAAATGAAATGCCTGCCCAAGTGGTATTATATTATGTTTGCGATCACATTTATGAAATACTACATTACAATGAGATTCCCTATATTGTAATATACATTAAACACTTAGGTAGAAATACACTTGACCAAATTCTAAAATATCCCCTTCCTTATCCTAGAGCATGTACAACTGGCAACATTCGCATATTTACCTCTGTTTAGCTGGTAATTTAAGGGACACTACAGCCCTTAAATGTACTTTATTGCATGTGATAGGTGCATGGTCTCTTAAAATGTTCATGTGGTCCTTTTTGCAAATGCATTGGGGGGGTTCTGCAGAATCCAGGCAAAAATATTTGTCCCTTTCCCACTCTCCAGCTAAACAGAGGATAAAGGCTATAGTCAGGGGGTCAGGGACACTAAACTGTCTCTTAAGTTGCTCTTTTTTCCAGTTCGACAACGAAAAACACCCAGTGCTGATCTAGGAGGCCAAACTCTCCTAAGGAATCCTAGTGTAGTTATATATATCTCTAACGTCAAGTATAAATCAGTAATCAAATAGGGGCTCGTAATCTGGTAATCCCCATGGTGCATTCATCTCTAGTCTTCTAATAGTGTGGCGTCAAGCTCTAAAGTAACCTGCTGGTTCCACCGGCTAAAAATAAAACCTTTGCTTGAAGATGCATTTTGGAAGCCCCATGCATAATAAATCAGTAATGCATTTCTCCGTGGACTGCTTTACACAGCATTTTTGTCAGTGAAATTTACCGAGACCAGACAACGAGCAGGCTCTGGAATAAGGCAAGCGGCAGGCAGGGCATTTATGTATTAAGGTAAGTGAAATAATCCTCTATACCAGAAAACAAGCTTTACAATTGTATTTGTGTTGGAATGTTACCATTTTTACTTTTATAGGAACATCGCCACTTTAACATGAAATTCATCTTATTAGACCAATAAAAAAAAAACAGAAGAATCTAAAGAAGCTGAAGATGTTTGGTACTGCTGGACTTTTAGAATAATACTTGATGCTTTTACCTTCATGAAACAAATTTGAAATGTATTAATGTTGATCTAATAAATTAATAATAAATAACTGTAATGCACACCTGTCTGGTTCACAAATATGACATATTATAGATATATATATATATATCAACCATGTAGAAGATAGAGAGGAAAGATTTGGGGCAAGAAGTTACAGTCTAAAAGATAAAAGATATAGATATAAGCTATGGAATTTGATGGCGCTATATAAAACAATAAATAATAATAATATAATGTAAGAAAGGTTTTCTTTATTGAGAGGGTAGAAATAGTAATAGAAATAAAAATAGACTCCCAGACAAAGTGGTTGAGATTAAAGTAATGATTTAAACATGCAGGAGATAAGCAGACGGTTTATTAAAAAAAAATAAAAGCTAAGGTTTTTACAGCATGAAAATGGTTAGGTTGGACTCAGAGCAGCCAATTTGTGGCCTTTTCTTACATGTGATCACTTTTATCATGAGTCATGTTGTCAGACGACAAAGCTAATGTTAGTAAACATGTTACCCAAGTGTCTTTGGAGTTCTATTACGTTATTTTGTTTTAGCTTGATCTCTGTGTTTAACAGTGATAGCTGTAATCTCTACTTTTATGCGTGACCCTACAACTTAATGTTTTCTAAGTTGGATAGATAACTAGTTTAGTGGGTGTTAGGTAGTTAGTACACGGGTCATTTGTAATCTTTAGGCATTGGGAAGTGGAAATGAAAAAAGAAAAAACGTTAAGAATGTTCTTTATATTATAGGTTATTATTAATTAATTATTAAAAACTATATTACACTAGACATCTGCTATTTTGACCCAATTAGTATACTGAAACATAAAGCATGACCTCTGATTTTAGAAGACCAGTCTACCCCAAGAACTAAGCCTGAAACAGAATGTCAACAACCAGGGGTGATGGCAGTCAACCACTACAAAATGTACAATAGGTTTCTGAGCACATTTTAATTTTTTATTTGTTGATTAGTGATTCATTTTATGAACTAATTAAATAATTATTACATTTTCATTTGTTACTGCTTTAAAAATAAATGCAATTTAAGGGGTCTAATTGTAGGTCTTTAACAGGGGCTGGCTGGCCCAGTCCAAAATTCTTCAAACATGGCTGGTCCGACTTGGATCAGCCTACTCACTGAGGCAGGAACGCAGCAGGGTCATATAACACTGTTATGTGATGCGACTGGGTGTGTATGTGTAAGTGTGTTAGCATGAATGTGTATATGTAAGTATGTGTTAGCATCATACCTGGGAACCTGTGGGCTCCAGCCACCCGGAGCCTACTCTTGCGGGACGCGGCCAGGACTGCCCACTGGCTTCAGTGGGCATTCCTGTCAGTGTAAGTGGGCGTTCCCGCTGACCTCACAGTAAACACTCCCATTTAAAGCGGAAGTTGGCAGAGAGTGGGGCATGTCAGGACCCCGCTCCCGCAACCTTGCGGATGTGGGTGTTGACCCAGAGAACCGTAAAAGCAGCATTTCTCCCAGAGTTCTCCGGACCAAACCCGGAGAGTTCCCAGGTATGGTTAGCATGTATGTGTAAGTGTGTGTTAGATGGAGTATGTATGTGTAAGTGTCTTAGCATATGTGTGTGTGTCTGTTAGTGGGTATGGATTAGTGAGAGAGTGTATATGTAAATATGTAGGCCAGTGTATGCAAGTTGCTGGGGATAGTGCAAAGGGCCAATGGGGCCTCTTGCCTTTAGCTGCCCTCTGGAGCAGAAGGTCCTAATAACTTTTGATGAAGTGGAGCAGCATGCAGTTATATTGAGTTCATTCTTTACCATGGTACTTACAGTTCCCCAAAGTGAGACAAATCTATAAATGTGGGGTATTGCTCTATTTGGGTATGTTGTGAAACACAGATTGGTGTTTTTTCTGCGTCTTTTCAGAACCATATAGTTTTATAGCGGAAATTAAAATTAAGTTTGGAAATGGAAATGTTCTACTTTTGGACAAGTAGTTTCCCAAAACACAAACTCCACATACCCTGTGCAAAAAGACAACAGCAACACTACAAAGTGTGTGGAAAACAAACAACTGGTGGTGAAATGGCTACATAAAAAGTCTAAAAATCACTACAGCCAAATTATTAACTGCTTGCCTTTACACGCAGCTTATCCTCTTTCTGGAATGTTACATAGAGGCCATCTGACAAATAAAGACTCACCCAAACATATATTACATGTTATAACAACCGCTTGTATGAGAATGAACCATAATGATGTGGGGATGCCCAGAAATTCATGGATATATCTGACGTACCACCGATATCATAGGTAGGCGCTAAATACACATTCTCCTTCTCAGTAGAAATGCAACAAGTATTAGGTTGAAATGTGTATTTTGTTGAAATTAAACACATTAATATTATAGTAATATATTAATACAAAAACACGATATTATAACAAAAAAGCAAGCGGCTTCAATACTCAATAACAAAACAACGTTTCTTGTAATTCCAGCTGGGTAAGAAGAGAGAGAAGATGTGAATATAATGTATCAGAGGCTGAGCCTGGTTGCAATTAAGTCAGAAATTGTCAAACCCTCACCTGGTGACTTGAGGCTATAACTTAAATACCGGTACTATGCGTCATGCCTTAGAGAGGTATTCTGTAGCAAACATTTACCAGACCAGTATTATTTAAAGGAGTGCTCCGAGTTCGTGCTAAACAGAAAAGGTCACTCGCCTGCATTCCCCAAGTACTAGGTTACAAAGTTTTGCATTTTAGCTAAAATGACATATATTCCGAATCTTACAACAGAGACTGTGTTCGACTGTCATTGGAATATTTTCACAATCAGCAGCTGATCATATGAATCAAAATAAGTCCTTTTAAGACGAGAGAGTTTAGAGTTTGTTAAAAGAGCTGGTACAAGATTCCCGAAAACAGCTAGTTTTTATAGATACAAATAATTAAATAGTTGTAGGGTTAATGAAGAATTTGCTTAAACAGGCTATGGTCAATTTTTTTTACATTTTGTTCTTAATTGTGGAATATTGTAAAATATGTTTAAAAAAAGATATACAATAATCTGACACACTTGTAGGGTGTGTTAGTTTACCTTTAAGGTATTTTGGTAAAAGCTGTGATATTTGAAACTGTTGTGCCCTTGGGCCCTCTCCTCCTATCATGCACCCATTCCATTATTTGGCCAATAAGAACACAGTTTTGGATTGAGAAATCTAAGAACAGCACACATTAAGTACTTGTTCTGCAAAGGGAAAGGTATGTACAGTCGTTCTGCTATGCCGTATATATATTCTTGTTTGTTTCTATTTTCTTTAAATATGTGTACTTTATTTTGCTAATAAGTTGTGGTCTGCATCCAAAATTTTGGGTTATGTTCCTAGGCAAACCCATAATGTCAGCATTATACAGAATTCCTCAAAAACTATGTGTAATATGGGAAAAATCTTTCAACCTTTTAGGTACGGTGAAGTTAGTTATGTCTGTGGGAGCTGTCAACTTTAATAACTTTTATAAATGTGTAAATAATATAAACTATAATAATATATGCCCATATCTGGGCATTTATTTAACTATTAGAGTCACCAAAATGCCTCCCAGATACCATTCCATTGAGTGAAAAATGTTGGAACCCAGGCTGTTTTTAATGTCTTATTCTTACCGTGTTGTAGGAGTTTAGAATTTTGGCGCGATATCATTGTACTACTATACTGCACTCATAGTTATATGTTTAAACCACGGTAAACATGTAAGCAACATGTTTTATTTGGCTTAATTGAGGTATTGTTAGACCTCTAACTTACATAGGCTTTGACCATTTCTTCTCCCTGTCTTCGGTGAGAAGTGGCATCAATACCTTCCTCCAAAGAAATAACCTTGTGTGGACCATTGTGTATATCCTGTTTATTGCGCATATACTGGTTTCAGACTTAGTGTATAAAGCCTGTTCTCCATGTTCTATTAATTGTTGCAGACTAAGTTAGAAAACATAGGATTCAGCACTGTGATCTCCCCACCAAGTGTTATTGCTTCACAATGCAGTACATTGCCTGCTGAAATCATTTTCACCATGAGGAGGCACTCAAGCATTAACAAACCACATGGTAGAAAATTAAGTTTGACGAATTAACATTTTTATTTTCGGATCAAAACAATTTCTTAAGAAATATGAATTTATTTATTTTTTTTATTTTTTTTTAGAAGTTACTGAAAAAAAAGAGAACAGCATTTCATTAACCAGTAGTTCTAGTTAGGAAGACTATTATTATTATCTTTTATATATTAAGCACTAACAAATTACGGTATACAGCGCTGTACAGTCTAAATGGGGCAGTTAGCACATACATAACAAATATGCAATAATACATACACATACAGATCAGGATAAGAACCTATGGTTGATCAAAAAAGTGACCTCTTCTCCTTGTATTTAAGAGGATAGAAATGATAATAATAGTCTTGAAAACCACATATTTAGTGGCACAGTATTAAGGAGGGGCGCTTTTAGAAATGGTTTGCAATCTGGAAACAAAGTGAAAGTCCAAAAAGATATTCTGTTGGTTTGTTGGTTTTTCTACTAATCTGTAGCGCCCACATTTATATTACGAAGGAATAGACAGAAATGCATGTCACAAGTCAACAAGTTACATTTAACAAATTTAATTTCCAGTCTACCACATGAAGAATGGAATGAGATCGGCCAAGTTGGCGTTTGGGGCCAAAAGCTACTCTTTATAAACCCTTTAAGATCACAGTATGTTGCCAAGCCTTCTATTTGGATTCCCGGTGTTACTCAGATTTGTCATCGCCACCCCATGCATTATGTCCTTATTCTCTGAGATTGGAAGGGCCCTGGGCCAGAAAAATCATGAAAAATATGTTTCATGACATAAATTTATAAAACTGCAAAAATAAATTTGATCTTAACTGATAGTAAAGATAAGATAGATTGATGTAGCCATATTAGTCCAAAAGAAAATGTAGTCATATGTCAAAGTTGATACCACTTTTAGGAGTTGGAAAAAGATATAAAGTTGCATAAAATTCTGGGGCCACAGAGATCTCACCTTCAGATGAAAAGTTAAATTAAACATTGTCGCTTTAGAGTGGGGGACGTAAATAAAATTTAACCAGAATGAAATGATCGTAGCTAAATAGGTATATAGTATACAAATTCTAAAACTAAAAATCAGGGTAAAGAGCTGCCAGCATATAATGTCCGCTCTGCAAACAGGACAGACGTGTGAGAGTCAGAAGAACTTTAAAGATCGGTAGCACTGGAGTGACTACAATATGGATAGCAATAATCATATGTATAATTTGGTAGAAGCCTTGGATAAAACACCCTGAAACTTCTCCCGAGAACCTCAAAATCAGGTGGCTCATTGAGAAGGGTGACTGCTCACTCTCTAATTGCTCTAGTATGCCAACCCTATCCATTCAGTAAGAAATATGTGTGCCCAAAGTGAGACAGAGGCATATAATCCCATAAATAACAGGAAAGGAAAAATAATATATTAAAGGTCCACCTATTACCATTTTATTCAAATCCATTCATCCCTTGTAGTTTTGCATTACATTCAGGGGTTCCTTGTTTTTTTTTGTAATCACAATCTTTCATTAATTTTGGCACATTCTGTATAAACCTTTAGGGGGTATTGATATTTAAAAGGAGATGTTCAATGTGACCTTATCTTCCTGAAAATGTATGTGACTTATGATGACACAATAAAACGGATTACCTTTGATGCTATCATAAAGTCACAAAATCCAATCTCATCATTTAAAAGACTGACACCTATAAATGGCCTATCAATTATCTAATACATTAATTATCTAAGTAGTAGGTATAGCTATAATACTTTAGGGCTTATTCACTAAAGGGGGAGTGCAATAAAGTTAATTATTCACTATGAAGGGTCAAGACTGCCACAGGCTGAGCTGGCACTCTATAACAAAAATGAAATGGGAAAAGATATCTCACTGATTTAACTAGACATCATGCAGGGCCAGCTAAATTCTTCTCCCAGGAGAAACTCACTGGGTCAACTCTTCATAATAAATAGTGACGTCAGGGAGTTGAAACTAAAACTCTCCTGTTGACTCTCCTTTTAGTGAATAGAACATCTAAGTTAATATCAATGTGTCACTGACCAAAGAATACTGCAAAGTTTAATATGTCATACATCTGCTGATCAGCAAAATAAGATCCCAATCCAAAAGCAATATAGTCACTAGCCACATATACTTTATGTGGGAGAATTCATTTCTAATTTTCATTACATTTTTTTAATATTCTGATTTTAAGTGTATAAAATGTCTCCATTTTTACAGCGATGTAGAATGTGTTGGCATTACAGCCATATGGGATTGTTTATAGATTAATTTACTTGTAATTCTGTACAAAGGAATAATGTTCAGGAGAAACTGCATTATTTCCCAGACTCTAAACAAGAACCATTGGTAACACATTCGCAGATAAGTACCCATTATACCAGTGTGTAACACTAAATGTTTCAAAACAAGTGCTGTTGAATTATAAAATGATACAAGTACTTAAGTACCCTTAAGTACACATACCCCACGTTGAGCAATACCATATTGTTCAATGCTATATTAAACCTGTACATAGAAACTTAGCTTAAAACATAGACACGTTCTCTATAACAACATTACAAACTATTCACATAGGAAAAAAAAATGTATGCAAAGGGTGGTGTTGAACTAAGAATGTCCTAATCGCTTGGAGACTGGGCGCTTGGGTCCCAAGACAAAGGGGCATGTTTCAGTACAATACTGCATCATTAGACATACCTGGTCTCAGTCAAGATAAATTAATCTGTAGTGTAGCGTTGTCAATTGAAAGTTGACAAACACTAAGCTTTGATGTTGATCATGTTACATACACATAGGACCGGGCACAGCTCTGTTAATGCTACAGACCCTCCTGTAACATATTTTCTCCATAACAGTAGACATCCCAGAACCATATTAGTTTGTATTAATTTACCATTACATGCTCTGCTGGGGGTATGGAAAAAAATTCTTACAGAAAAACTCCAAAATCTTGTAGAAAGTTTTCCCAGAAGAGTGGAAGCTGTTATAGCTGCAGGGGGGGGCAACTACTATGTATTTAGAATACAATGTCATCACCTGCTGGTGTAATGGTCAGATGTACCAATACTTTTGACCATATAGTATGTCTGTGTGTGTATATATATATATATATATATATATATATATATACACACATACACTTATCACCCATAACATTATGACCACCTGTGTAGGTCCCCCTTTTGCTGCAAAAACTGCCCTGACCCGTTGAGGCATGGACTGCACTAGACCTCTGAAGGTGTGCTGTGGTATCTGGCACAAAGATGTTAGCAGCAGATCCTTAAGTCCTGTAATTTGCAAGGTGGGGCGTCCATGGATGCATCCTGGTGCCATGTGTTCTCCATATAAGCGACGCACACGCACAGGGCCATCAACGTGATGTAAAAGAAAACGTGATTCATCAGACCAGGCCACCTTCTTCCATTGCTCTGTGGTCCAGATCTTATGCTCACGTGCCCATTGTAGGAGCTTTCGGCAGTGGACAGGGGTCAGCATGGGCACACTGACTGGTCTGTGGCTAGGCAGCCCCATACACAACAAACTGCGATGCACTGTGTGTTCTGACATTTTTCTATCAGAACCAGTATTAACTTCCATCACATTCGTTAGATTTGACCACACAGGCCAGCCTTTGCCTCCCAGGTGCATCAATGAGCCTTGGCAGCTCATGACCCTGTCGCTGGTTCTCCACTTTCCCTTCCTTTGATAGGTATTGACCACTGCAGACCGGGAATACCCCACAAGAACTCTGACCCAGTTGTCTAGCCATCACAATTTGCCCCTTGACAAAGTTGTTCTATATATTCACTGTTCTATACCTTTAGGTAAGGTATTATTTAGGTACAGTTGCATTGAAATCTACCCTGAAATCTGCCCAGGCCGACATCGATTCATACTCGCCTGATTCGGTGGTCCGGTGGTAGATCAGTGGCCACTGGTGCAATATGCCAGCTGCATGCTATGCTAGCTTAAAAAATGTAACATGTGGACTCTCGTGTCCAGCTGTTGGCCACCCTTACGTCATCTGGTAGCTGCAAACGCTCTCTCGTCATCAAAAGGCCAGCCCTGTCTGACATAACTTTTGGGTCTATTCAATAAGAGTTGTCTGGAGTGTTTGCAGGATTTGTGATTCAGCTCTGTCACCTAATATGACGATTCAACACCAGCGAGCTACAGCTAGAAGACCTTTGCAGGCTCTGTAAAATGTATAGTTAAATCAGTGAGATTTCCCCAGTCTCCTTGCACATCTAAATTATGCGTCATAAGGGACTAATTCAGCCTTTCTTACCTGGAGGGAATTAAAACCACAACTCTCCTTTTAGTGAATAGATCCTTATGTCACCAATCCACAGAACAACTGCTGGGTATGACTTCCCTTGAGTTGCAAAAGATTCAGATACCGACACATTTATATGTTGTGTGTCGTTTGCTTTTATGTTGCAAGTGTTTACTGTATTTCCTGCCCTTTTTACAAGCGATACCGAATGGCAGGGAAGGATTTGTTTAATTATTCAAACAATCTACTTTTTAACGGAGCCATTAGGCCTCGGCATAGTCTCTAGAAGGGTTAACCAAACCGTTTACCAGTTCTGGCAGCTATTTTTCTTAGGGCTTTAGAGAAAGTGACAATTGACAGTTATTTGTATAGGTTGACAGTCCTATAGAATGGAGGATCAAGTTGGGTTTCTGCAGCAGTACCTGCTACACCAGGGTCAGGCTATAAGGAGTGACAGATAGGAGTGTCCAAGGAGTCAGGATTTGAAGAATGCTGCACAATCTGTTAGACCTGTTGATCTTTCTTTTTCCTCCCCAGTAAGAAAACATCTCACCTTGTTTAGCTGAGGAACACCACCACCCCACCCTGTGCCTTGTAGGCAAGATATATGTCTGGGCTAGAAGTCTCAAGATTCTATTCCCCAATCAATAGTCAGAAAAGAACACATAAGGAAAAGTTCTGCCCTGTGAATAGAAGGGGAGGGAGGCTGAGTGTGGTTAGTGATCCTGAATCAGAGCGCTTCTGGCAAGCAGACAGCAGCAGCAGGCAGAGGAGGGGCCGCGGAGTCTCTTAAAGTAGGTCGGAAAAGCTGTTTCATGCACTAGGAAGTCACATAGTAACTTGGACGTTTTCTTTATTTTTGCTGCAGTCCAGCTGATCGCAGAACATCCGAGCTGAAGCTACCTACCGTCTGCAGCTATGCCTGGCAAAGGAAAGAAGCATCCAGGGGGTGCCAAGGGCTCCAAAGAGGTATGTCCGGGCTGGGCTGGCAGTGCCCACCATAGCAATGCAGGGGACACCATAGCAATGCAGGGGACACCACAGCAGTGCAGGGCATACCACAGCAGTGCAGGGCATACCACAGCAGTGCAGGTGATTGCAGGGCATCTAGGCGGCTAGGTTGCGACATACGGTACATCTAGCCGTAGGGCAGGAGGGTAGGTGCGTGCTTTGGGAGTGAGTCACTGCAGACGGATGAGCAGGGAGGATCATTAACCCTCGTTAAAACGCAACGAACGTTAGGAAAATATCACAGCGTAAGGCCCGTTGAGTTTACGTCAAATGGCAGCAACTATACCAGTTAACTCTTACGCAACTGCGAAAACTCATAAGAAGTGACGTTGTAATAAACCCAAAATATAAATAATTGTTGCCCTAGATTTGCCGCGGGTATAGCGGACCCACCCTCCGTATCCGGGGATAACCCGTAAGTGTGACACAGAGAATCTCCCCGCTCTGTCAGGGCGTGGTACCGTCCGCGCTGCCCGAGTACAGTGTGTATCGGAGCCCAAAACACTACCCGCCCTGTGTCATGGAGCAGGGGGCGGAGACCAGACCTGGGCCCCTCCCCCAGACAGAGGTGTATGCACATCCCTGCCAGTGCCCTGCACAAGTTAATGGGGACATTACCGATCTGCACGGATTAAACACGCAGGGAGACTCCGCAGACATGGCATTTGCAAGCTGGTGGTATGCTACGGTAATCACAGAACCTTTTAATCCTTTGATTTGTATTAAATCTGCAGTGATATGGCTGACACTCATCATTTTGTCGGATTACAACTCTCATCAAAGTTGAGGATGATGGGAGTTGTAATAGTGTAGAAAGTAGAACTAGAGTGTGCTGCTCTGCATACCTCTGTAACTGAGGTTCTCTAGACAATGGTGCAGGGCTGGGGAGTTGAGAACAAATTCTTGACATATTTCAGTATGCCCTTTGTTCCTTATAGAGGTGTGGGGCTTCTACTAGGCTATACTTTAACATAAGAGGAAGAATTGCACCTTTAATCTTTAAAATGTTTATAACTTTGAAAGCAGCTGGTCCTGTCGATCTGTTTTTAAATTCATCACAGATCCTGAAAAAAAGATACTTTTTTAATAGTTCCCTAAGATTGAAGCGCAAGCTGTGCTGTGTTACATGAAACAGATGTGTAATGCACTATATATATATATATACAGATGTTAATGCACTAGATATATATATAAACAGATGTATAATGCACTATATATATATATATATACATACAGATGTGTAATGCACTATATATATATATTCTTGTATTTTGCTGGTCTGCATACTCAATGCTTTTATGGTCAATGAATGATAAGCGGGTGAATCTATTGTAAATAAACACTTTGTAACCACATTGATAACAACTATGCAAACTTTGTAATCTTTATTTTTTTATTTAAATAAATTCAGCACTTATCCTGTATCTATCAATCGATTGATTGATCCGATTTGTCTATTTACCTAGATGTACTAAGGAATGAAAAGATGGATCTTTGAAGAATAGGCTTTGGTCCCATAGAATAAAGCGCTTTAATTGATGTGTCTCACCAGGTGTTCACTACCACAATTTGCCTCATTCAAGTGATCCATTATGAAGACATTAGGGTGATACTGGTGATACTGGTGATGCTGGTACTATTCCTTATGAGGAATGAATTAGATGTAATCAGTAGAGTGTTCAAACATGTTCAAGAGCATGTTCTAAAGAAGTTATTTGAAGGTTATCATAGTTCTTAGCAAGTTTATTATTGATTTATATAGCGCTACCATATTCCACAGCACAGTAGAGTGGGTGGACAGGTGGTGCTTCACATAACTGTTTGGACAGGAATAAAAGGTGAAGAGGGCCCCGATCAAATGTACTTACAATCTAGGGGACATGGGTTAATCTAAACAAATCTGTAGCCTCTATGTTTAGTTTGTTCACCGATTGAATTGTTTTGGAGATCTTTGGTTTGGCAAAATGAATCTAGCACTAGTATAGATTGTCACCAAAGAGGGACAGAAACTTAAGAAATTGGGACAAAGTAACTTAGCGGATAATCTGGATAATCATGCCAATTCCTCAAATAGAGAATTAAATGGCTAGCCCCATAATGTGGGCTTCTGATTTGATTCTTATGCTCAGGTCTGTACTAGCCATCTGGCACAACCAGCAAATGCTTGGTAGGCCACTGGCAGACATCGCCACACACTCAACTGATTCGACACATGCTACATGAGTAGAAAAAGGTGCCCTGTTGTATATAGGTGCCCATGTTGTCATCTGGCAGCCTCAACCTGAAAGTGCCAGGGCCACCTGTCCGTTGCCAGTCCGGTCCTCCATAATCACTAGTACATAGGCTTTAGTGTACTGAAAAAGCATAACACTTGGTGAAAGTGTCAGATCCACTTTGTTACCTAGCTTTAAAAGCTGAACCTAAACAGGCATACAATATCCCCCCCCCACCAACATAACTCTACCTGATTTCAAGTAATTAAGCCTAATGCCAAGGAAGCGTGATTTTGTTCTCACTCTAGCATTTCTGTCATGTATTTCATTTTAACTTCCTCACTAGTTCAGTAATTTAGATAGCTCTTATTCTTTACTCACAGGATGTTTCCCAGAGTTCGGCTTTGATGTGTACAGTAAACTCATCTGACCAAAGTTCCAAGGAAGTCTATCAAGTTCACCTGAATAATTGCTCTTAAGTTGTTAGCAACTAGTCATGGGAGTGGTGTTTGGGATGCAAGCATGATGGAGGTGAACTCATGCTTCTTCCCTCTTAAAATGATCCTTTAAGACATGCCACGGCCAAGGAAGGTGGTTACCCAGCTCTAATAAAAAGCACATGAACTTTGATGTATTGAGAACCTCTTAAACTTGGAGTGTGTAAATTTAGCAGTCATTAAGTCCTTCCTGATGTAAAGACTCAAACCTTAATCAGTCCTTGGACTCGTCTTAAATTCAGGATAGTTTTATGTCAGTCCCGTGCATGTTTAAATCCCACCTCTGTTGGTAGACTGTTCCAGTTACAGTATCTACCGTCCTCTCAGTAAAGTAAATCTTAACATCTATACCTCTAACCCGCTAGTTTAAGATTATGACATAAACATGTCTCCTCCATGGAAATCTGGTTAAATATGTGACTAAAGGAGGTGTAGCATAGGAGGCTAATGTTTCTAAAGAGCTCTAAAATAATTATAGAGCTTTACAATTACAGCTTTTGGTTTGTTTCAGTTATGGTATGTTTGTTACCTTGGATGTCTGGTAAGAAAGTTACAGAAGGATTAAAATGGGATTCTTGAATGAATATAATGTGTTATACATAGTTTTATATCTTGATTTTATCATAAAATCCACACGTGTGTCCTACAATGCACCAGAAATTGTATTTGGGTTGCATTTAGGAATATGCAGATGTGGATTTAAACAAAATAGTCCTTTTTTCACACTAGCACTTGTGCTAAGTTTGGAGTCGTACAGGTAATTAAAAATATATTAAGTGCTTAAAGCAATATACATTGTAACATAAGGTATAGGTACATTTATTGACCTTAAAAACCCTTGAAGTGACATGTAAGACTGTAAGTAAATCCCATATAAGAGGTTATGAATTGCTTCCATTCCACTTAATGTGGATCTGCAGCTTTGGATAGGATGAGGAGAAGGGAGAGAACGTTGAGAAATAGGAAATGTTAAGTATTCTCCCTGGTTGTATCTAAAGTGGTGGATCACTAACAGAGCCAGATTAAGGTTTCATAAGGTCCCACAGAGGGTGGCAATTTATTATCCTGTCCATTCTTACACATATGTAGATGTCAGTTTGATGTCTTTGAACCACAGTTGTGTGCCTCAGATATCCATAGGTCCTAGGCAATTGTCCAGGGTACCCAGTGACTGCCACTTCTCTGGCTGCTGAAGTCCCATTTTGATTCCTCATACAAATAGACCTTCTGATAAAATGTCCCTAATGTCCACATAAATGAACTGTACATTTGACAAAATTTCTACTGCCATGTTAGTAAAGGAGAAGCTTAAGTATTTGGGTGATCCTGATACTCTTTAGCGAGCCAACATTATTAGATCAGAATGTGGAGTCTAAAAAGCTTTAGACTTGAGAAGTTTCTTACATTTTAAGATGGTACTGGAGGGCTTGAAAGTAAATGTAACCAACAGACCAGCAAACTAAAATCTCAGAAAGTTACAGTTGTTTTTGATGATCTCTGAGATGTCTCCAAATCTCATACACAATGTTTGAATTTTGAAACATCTACTTCAAGAAACCTCATGGAGAAAAAATGCATCACTGGAAATGTCACAAAGCAAACCATGAATTATCAAGGGATTTACATTAAACCCAGTCCCTTTCTTATGTCATCATTTTAATTATTGCAATGATATCTTGAATGCAAATTTAGAATTCTAAGTATAGTTTTGGATGTAGTCACTCGCTTGTACGTCAGCCCAAGATGGTTGTCTACTTCTTTTGACATATTTATCATCCAGTTTGTTTCACGAAGACCATATGGGTGGTCTAGATGTCCCACCTGAACCCCTTGTCTCCTCACTCATTGGACAATGAACTTTTAGCAGAAGCATCACTAGACGAGACAGAGTGTTTCTTGAAGCACCACTAGGCCAACACATATATGGTAGCTTAGAAAAGAAATTCTCTGCATTGTAAGCTTTAAAGGTACGTCATAAACTATGAGCTTGAGATTTGCAGTGTATAAGAACGTTTATAAGCTCTTAAATTAATGTTTTCTAGTTATTGAACTAGTGAGAGGAATAAGTATAGACACCTTTCTGTACAACCTACGTGTGAGAGTGTTTCAGTATTCCTCGGACAAATGTATTCTGAATCCCCAAAGCCTTAGTATGTTCAGTGAAAATATATTTGTACTGCTTTCAGGAGGAGTGGCACATATGGCCCAAAGCCTCTTAGTAAAAAAAAATATGCAGCTGATAATACAAAACACATTTTAAAAATTCTGTTATTCAAAACTGTACGAATGCCAGGGTTCCAAAAAAGGCCGGGTCTAGATTAGGCAACCCTTTCTTATCAGCTGTCAGATGCCTCTGTGTATAAATGTAGTCTCGGTTCTGCATTGCTTATATGTGAGCTAGGAATACAGTATAGTTCAGATGTCTTAGATGAAGAAGACTTCATACACATTCTATGTGTTTTTACTATATCAATATGTATCTTAGGAAAAGAACAAAACATTGACGGCTAACAGCAGAAGCACATTTTACTTAAAACATGTATCCTAAAAAATAGGGGAAACTATCAGCTTAAACGGGGCACTCCTGGCATCATATGTACTTTAATGCATATTATAGGTAAGTGTTCCCTTTAAATTGCTGTATGGTCACCCTTTCAATCTGCAGAATCCCCCATATGCATTTCACCCCCCAGCTATATCTCCAACACCAGCATTGGCTCGGCAAGGTTTCCTGGGGGAAAGTCTATTGAGAACCCCCTTGTGCACAACTGCCGAAAGTGCTTCTGATTGGCTGCTTTAAACACGCTTCTCTCTTGAGCTGTAGCTTCTCCTAAAAAGAAGTCTCCTTTTTTAATTTTAATATTATGTAGTGTATCCTAATTCACTTACATTTCAAATGTAGTACTAAGAGTAGGCTAGGCCTGGACTGGCCTTCTGGCACTCCAGTCAATTGCCTGGTAGGCCACTGGCCAACATCGCTCCAGTGGTAGTTCTGGTGATGCAGCGTGCTTCCACCGACTGGATGTGCCCAACCGCATGTTACGTGAACAGAAACATGTAACATGCGGCCTCTTAAATCCATGCCTTGCTGTGACCCTGAACCTCAGGGTGAAGGGGTAGATTCTCAGGATCACACAGTCTGGTGCTGACTCCTTCCTATTCTACAAGGCTGTGATCACAGTTGGTGCTTTTGCTACCAGTTATGTTAAGGTTGATATCCCTGCTTGAATGTAGGTGACTCAATTAAGTATATATTTAACTACTGACAGGTCATGGTTTCCATTATGACAATAATTAGATCCCTTTGGCAAATCACCACAAGACTCTCAGGGTCAGCTCATTTAAGAAGTCCCCAGGTATGGTCATATCCAACCTTCGGCCTTAATGTGAAGAGACCTCTTTTTTTTTGTACATAATGTACATAATGAAATTTTATTGTCAAACTACTGTTAGTTGAGAAGCTTTGGACGAGCCCAACCCTTGTAAATTCCAGCAAAACTCAATGTACACAGGGAAAGTCGGCTTATACAACTTAAAAAAAAAAAAAATACACTCCGACACATCAAAAATAGAAAATAGAACATCACATCCTATAGTTGAGGCTAAAAAACAATCGAGTGTTGAATCTATTGCACGAATATTGTGTAATATGAAAAATGGCAAAGCTGTCTTTAACTTTGTATAAAGCAAAACTGTAATGTTGCGTTTTTTCCGACTTCAGGAGTGATCTGGTTAATTAGACTGTTTAACCCTCTCTGATGAATGATGATCCTCAAGCTCTATGGGGTATTAATGGATATTTAGGGGCTGGCTGGTAGCACACGGGGTGGGTGGGTATCGGAAGGTGCAATTTCATTTAATGAGTTTTATTTGGTTTAATCATCTTGTGCTACACCGTATTTAATCGTATTTAATATAGTTTACTTCACGTGTTTAATGACCATGTGCATCAGTGAGTCGTTTGCTAATCACAACTCTGAAAATGAGTGTTTGGGCACACCTGCTACGGGGAAGGTGCCAGAATACACATCTACGGGGTATACACCGCGGTGACACAAGACCAGATGTACTTTTTGGCATTATTCCGCTTGATCACATTGTACAGCACTGCAGCATATGTTGGCGCTATAACAAAATCATTATTATTAGTTTATATAGTGCTGTGATACTCTGCAGCTTTTGATGTACGCTAATTCATATTACTCCCTAACTGTACGTGCAAAAGGTGATGCCGGCTGCAAATCCGAGGATACCGTTTCCTTTTCAGCTTCCTGTCGGGGGAATGAATACCATGACAAACCAAACATGCCAGCGCAGATATAGACAACTTATTCTCTCACCTCTTAAATGAAGTCAGCGGAAATAATAAACTGCTGCAGGGATTAACTAAAAACATGCTGGCGGAAATGCGACTCATCTGCAGGAAGAACACTAGAGTTTATGCATAAAAAGTGATTTTGCTAAATGTATAAAAACATTTAATCGCCATACTAATCAATGGAATGTCCCTGTTGGTCATTTATTGCAGCATTTAAAACTTCGTACTAAAATTGCTTTTTTTTTTTTTTTTTTTATACGTAACCGCTACAGTTGCTTAAATCAGAAACACAATCTGTATTAACCCCTTAAGGACAATGGGCGGTCCCTAAACCCATTGAAAACAATGCATTTTGAGCCCGTACATGTACGGGCTTTGTCATTAAGGGGTTAAAGTTATGCACATAAATGTATATAACATTATACCGGGCAAGTGTGTCAATTCAATTCCAGGCGGCTTCTTCTTGAATGTATGGAAAGGTATTTGCATTTAAAGTAGGGCTGCGTTAATTTCACATTATCTTCCGATATGCTGCGTCAATAACAATGTGGTGTTTAAAGGTGTAACCCATGAATTTAAGATAACAGCAGAATTTTATTTCATTTCAGCATGGTGATAAGAAAACAACAGGAGCATCGAAGCCTACAGATAAAAAAGCACCTGAAGCAACAGAGGTAAATGTTAACACATGTTACTGTTTCAATGGAAAATATAGGGCATACCTCCCAACAGTCCCAGGTATTGCAGGCCAGTTGCAATTTTCAGGCACTATACTGCTGTTTGATTTAGCAACCCCAGTGTCCCACTTTTGAGGGGAGTATGGGCCGGTTTTATATATATATATATATATATATATATATATATATATATATATATATGATTTGTTTTGTCACTCCTTTTATAAACAAGTCCAGTCTTCTACTTTGCATCTCTGTCCTCGTGTAGATACCGTAAAAAGTATATTTTCTCCCTTGTATATAAATTTGCAATTGAAGCTCAAAATAACAATAACATGCCATGTAAAAGCTAGTTATATATGTATGGTAAAGTGTACTATGCAAACCAATGCTATATGTTTTATTTATTTTCTATAATGGTAAACTCAATAAAAACATTATTACCAAAAAACAGAAAAATGGACGTTGAAGGCGAGCAAGTCTATCTTAGCCATAGAGATATCGTTGAACATATCGTTGATATGTGTTTTGAGTGATACTTGTAGTCCTTTGTAGTCACAAAACACTTGTGACTGTCTTCAATTTTAAAAACAACTGGGGCGTAATGAATGCTTGTTAGAAGATTTTTAATAATAGAATCATGAATAGAAATACATATTTATAAAGAGTATTGGTCCATCCCAATAAAGCCCTGACTCACTCACTGACTCAGAGCAGAAGCTCATTAAATAGATTACAGCTCAGGTTGGTTTCATGGTTCCAAAATGCTTTATTAAAGGTTCTATTCCACGTACTTGGCAAATAAAACATTTTAACATTATTAACATCATTCCTAATACTTTAATCGTCTGAACGCCACCTAAAAGTAATTCTCCAATAATTATTTAGCCATGTTTAGTTTTGACTGATGTAGATTTACTTTGGGCCGTATTAATTGGAGTTGTATAAGGCAGAAAGAGATTAACATTATAGAGCACTTGATGTTTAGTCTTAGTAGAAGAACATCACCAGCACAGAGATCTGGGGATTCGTTAAATTACAAAGTTACGATATGTATGCCTTCATTCTAAAAGGGAGACATCTGCCCTCATAGCTTTCAGCATTCGCCTGGTGTACCCGATGGCCGGTCTGTCTCCAGGGCAATGTGGTTGTGTTCTGAGGTACGTTCTGATCTGCTTCTCCTTTGGGAGGCCATAGACAGTGTTGCTTTTCTGGTGTGCTTCTCCTTGTTGAGGTCAGGGTTCACAGTGAACACTTTTCTCTCCTTAATGAGACCCCCAGTAGCCTGGCTTTATTCTGGCCTACTACTCTTGGCTGAGTCTACTGACGGGCTATGTTCTAGCTTGCTTCTTCTTGGTGAGGCCAGTTAGTTATAGGGAAGTCTTGGTAGATGACTCAATCCTACGTCATGCTGTCACTCAATTGTTGAGTAAGCATAGTTGATTTCTTTATTAAAATACTGTGAAGCAATTAGAGATGAATGTCCTGGATTCAAATATGGACATATTAAATATTTATTGTTAGATCTGGGGTGACATCTTCATAAATGCATTTATACAATTATGTGTTCACATGTTGTAAACTGAAACATGTTATAAACAGCATTCCTTTTCTGATGTCTTCAGTGATGTCATTCTACATTGAACGTATTGGGGAGGAGGCCAATAAGGTTCAAAACACCTATGCATTTTTTTTATTTGTTTGGTTATTGTTATTGTATGGAGTATGTGATTCATTATGAGGTCATAATGGCTTTAAACATTAATTTCAAGCCCTTAATTTTTTTTTGCTGTAATATATTGTAGCTAGAAGCCAATTATAGTACTTTAGTATATTTATATTGTCTGTTTGCTCTATAGGGACCACATTTCATTCGCTTAGAATGGGACATGTTTAGTAAATTAAATGTCCCATTGTTTCCCCACTGACAAGTGTTTTTTTTTCCCTTTTGTGCAATTATCTTACACTACTGTTACAGCTTAAATGTTTTTTACACACTTGTGTATAATACCGTTTGTGTTTTTCTGTGTAGATGTAAATAAGCAATTTAAAAAAAAAAAACTTTCAAA
The DNA here is from genome assembly GCF_027358695.1 of Spea bombifrons. NCBI lineage: Eukaryota > Metazoa > Chordata > Amphibia > Anura > Pelobatidae > Spea > Spea bombifrons. The sequence goes on along the minus strand of NC_071087.1, from coordinate 137,945,184 downwards.
TTGCCAATTTCCAAATCTTAAGGTTTCAAGAAAAGGCTTGTTGAATTCTATAAGCAGTGCACCACAACGTGAAAAGCTCTCGTTGGTTTATCTAAACCAGGGGTGTCCAACCTGCGGCCCTCCAGCTGCTGCAGGACTACATCTCCCATACTCCTCAGCCAGCCCATTAGCATTATGGGAGATGTAGTCCTGCAGCAGCTGGAGGGCCGCAGCTTGGAGACCCCTGATCTAAACTTACTTGAAAACAGGTTTCTGTTATCAAGTGATCTGTTTTAATGGCCTTCTAATGGCTAACATGTGTAAACAAATCAAGAAACAAATTTGTTAACTTTGAAAACATGGCTTCACTTGCCCCTAGCCCGCTTGTGTATCATTCTTTCGTTTTACTCGCTATGCTAGCCACCTGCAGGATAGAGCTAACGCTAAGTCCTCATCTGTTTTTTTGGATTAACTCCAATATGCTTTAAGGCCTTCCATGTCAGATGAGTAGAACAAGCCCACAAACCTATATTGCACGCGTGTGGGTACTTTCTCATTGTGCTGTATCTCCATTAGGTGTTATACACTGTGTAGTGTATATAGTATACACTGGTTTCAGAGTGTTCTCCCTCCTCCCTTCTATGAGGAATACAGGAGGTTTGGGTCTTCATGAGTATATTGCTGGAATGCGGAGAGGCTTCATTCTTTTTTAGCTCACAGTTTTAAGTCGAACTCTTGTTTGAGGCTTGTGCAGAACATGTATGGGGCACACCCAGACCTGCTAAAACTGGCAAGGTGAAGCCGTGCCGTCAAACAGTCCGGGTACATACCAATCATAATCGGCCACGTAGATCATTAGACTCTGCTGACACAGGCAACTATGTTTTATTTTCATTGTGCTCATTGTGCTTTCAAGAACTAAAAAAGGTTTATACCATTCCTAATATAACACACTGATAGAACTAGAACTTACAGTAGATCTGGTGATATATATGGAAATATTCCTTTCAAACCCTTTAAAATACCATGGCTAGTGAGGCATGTAAGAGAGGGATACAATTGGGTCAAAGTAAAGCTTATGGCTGTTTCTTAAGGTTATAGCTCTGTCTCTCATATTTCTTATCTGTTGCTCAGGGCCTTTTCAAGCAGGGATCAGACGATGTGACATGACAATTGTACCCCTGTTTGTGAAACTCTCCCTCCCCCCAATACATTTAAATTAATACATTCAGTAAAAATGAATAAAACCCACCACTATTTTTTAATACGACGAGACCAGCATTCAGGCAAAATGTGTGATCCCTGCTAAAATTCAGGAAGCAGACGTTGTGACATCACAGGTGCCCCACCCCATATATATATTATATATATATATGTGTGTGTGTGTTATGGGAGAAAAACATGCGCAAAATGCCCAGTGGGTCTGAATAGATGTAAAACATGCAGAATACACCCAGTGGATCTATATATATTTAATGCTATATTTTACATGCTATTTAGGAGTAATTGTTTAACTTAAACAGATATAATTTATAATAATATATCTATTATTTTTACTCCAAGGTATACCGGGATATTTTGTTTATTCCTGTTATGAATTTTTTTTTAAAATACATTTTTAAATAAATTGGTAACAACCCAGGTTGATCATCCACTGGTGATTCATCACTTAGTTACAATATTCCCTAATGTTTGAGATGATCACAATAGTAAAAGGACAATTATTGTGGCCCTGACAAGTATACATTAAAATCATCCTATTGTAATTTTACATAGCACAATGCATTGCTTATTATCACCCCAATCAGTACTGCCCAAAATGACATGCTGATTCATAAGAAGCCATCGAAGATTAACAGATTATTGTTTTACACGACCTTCCACTTTATATCACATGGGTCTAGATTTTTAGAAGTTTTCGTTTCTTTATTTTGGTTTGGTTTGGTTTATTTAACAACATATTACACATATTACACAAGGCATGCACACAATGAGCTAATGCACGTTGTGTAGTTTTGCATACAAATTTAGCTTAGTCGCAGAAATTATCACATCATAAAGTAACTTGAAGCAGCTGTCCATGTGCTTCAACACATGGTTCTCCACTCCAGTTCCTACCGAATGATGTCCCCACTCCTACTGATTGTGTTCCTACTGCAGACATGCTAAGGTACGCTGTATATATTATGTTGTTAATAACACTGATTAACCATTATTCACACGGTCATTTCAAATTGACCAGGGAGCTAGGCTATTGCTGTGGGTTTCTCTGTGCATGTATTTGTACAAGGATATTCCCACTGCTAAGCCCCCTGCCCCGGACGATGAATCTGTCAGTGATTGCCCTAAGATATGGTGTCATTTATACACACAGTCATCAACTGTATTCACAGCATCTACAGAAGCCAGCAGGAGAGATCTGTTCCACAACAGCACAGATTTCATGTACCCCTTACTGGATACCAGGTACTGGTTTTGCAGGGAGTGAAGCGCGCAAGCCTGCATGGGAACGTCGGGTTTAGTTACGTCTGATTTCATGATATCTGATGATCAGCTTATCTGTTGACAATCACATCAAGATAATCTTTACTCGAAATCATTAAAGTGCAACATGATGCTGCTGAAGTGGAAATCAAATCATATAACTTCCCCTTTTTCGTTCAATAAATGGAGCTAAAGTCCAATCAAATTTCAGGGCACAAAAGTAGCCAAAGTCCTCTTATGTTTACTTTGTAATTCTTGGAATTTTATAAAAAAAAGCAGTAAAACTATACATCCTTCATTCACCCTGGCGTCATGTTAAAACATTAACCAAATCAAAACTGTACAAAATGTTAAAAGGGACAGTTTATTGTCCCCGACAGGCCCACTAAAGAAGAATGCTTGTTAACATTCTCATACATACAAGTACTGTGTGCATTCCTCTTCTTACCTAAGCTAGAAACTAGACTGTAAGATCGTTTGAGCAGGGCCCTCCTCACCTGTTGTCTCTGTAAGTCAATTTGTTATGTTACATACTACTTGTTATGTCCTGTCTACCCATTGTACAGCGCTACGGAATTTGATGGCGCTATATAAAACAATAAATAATAAGAATAAACTGCAGCTGCCCCCCTCCTCCGTCACTCCTACAAAGCGCTTACTAAGTACTTTAACACGGTATGTGTTAATCACACTAGAGTGCTCGGATTTGTATTTACACCAAGATACCACATACCGTAATATGCACTTTAATGCATATGATAGCTGCATGCCCCCTTTATATTCTGTAGAATCCCTCCATATGTATTTGCCCCTTTCTACACCCCCCCAGCTAAATCATATACTCACCTTCAGTCTACTCCAGCTCTGGCTCGGGGAATGCTGTGTGTGTTGGTTCAGACCCAATGGCACATTGATTTCAATGGGAGCTCGCCACTGATTGACAGCTATAAGCAGCCAATCAGTGGCAAGAAATGCTGGACCATAGAGGCGGAGGGCAGCTGTTGCAGCAGGACTGCAACAGGTTTAGGTAAGTGCTCTATTTTGGAAAGAATGCATATTAAAGTATTACAGTACCTTAATATGCATAACATGTATGAAAAAGGTATAATGGAATAGTCAAATGAATAGAAGTATACCATTGGTTGATATAGCTTTGCTCCAGAATTATTTCTTGCATAGTTCCCAAATATGTCAACTATCGTATAAAAACGGAAGTAATTAACTGAGTAACGAGTTAGTAAGGATTCCATGGATTAAAGTGTGTGTTCTTTTCAACAATATTCAAACCATAACAATATTAACGTGTGCATTATGAGCTGTCATCCTGCTGACAGAATTGTCAGGTGAACTCTATTGCCGTGTTATTATTATTAGATTCAGTGGATCACTAAATACTTGAAATGGTTCCAGGGTTAAGTTTCAAATCCAGGATTTGGATTCTATTTATTAAAATCACAAGTCAGAAAACAAGGTACATTTAGCACGGTGTAGGCTGGGAGAGATCCTTATAATTACATTGTGAATATACTTATTGATTAATGCCTAGGTGCAAGCCTCAGCAAAAAGGGTACACATATGCCCCAATCTTTTCAGATTTGCATGTTGTTCACAGATCTTTAATGTGGATTCTTCTTCGTGTGTGGTTTAAAGGAGCACTCCGGCCATCATATGCCATCATATCAGCAGTGTATTTACCTTTGGGGCAGCGCCCCCAGCTGACACCTCCATAACTAGCAGCTTTCCCGCATTCAAAAGCAGAGAGTGTCAGGATCTGATATCCATAGTGCAACTTGGCCGATCAGAGATCTCCCCTGTAGCTGCCCTATTGAGCAGCAGCACACTGAGGGGCCTGATCACCCAAGAGGGCAATCTGACCTCTGGTTTTGCAGCAGGCCCCCCTGGACCTGCCACGCTTGGCTGAGGCCTAGTCGGCCAGGACACATCAATGACTAATGCATAGTTGTATGGTCCCTTTACATTTTGTTGTTTAGCAGAATCCTCCATTTGCCACTTTCCGCATCTCTCGGCTAAATTCCTTGCAGGAGAAATGTTTGGTTGGATACTGTTATCTCCAGTCAGCTCCAGCGCTGGCTCAGAGAAAGCTCGGGGTAGGGGTCTGTCCAGACCCCAATGTAAATGTGTGTTTTCATTAATTGGCTTGAGTCAGCCAATCAGTGGCAAGAATAGTTAGACCATGGAGGAGGAAGGCTGCTGCTGCTACAGGGCAGCATCCTCTGTGTCAAGTGCTTAATTTTTCTATTTATTTTGGAAGAATTAATATTAAAGCTTTCACAGAGTACTGCTGTAATATATATATATATATACTACTTCTCCAGTGGGTGTCAGAATGTTCCTTTAATTAGCATTTGCAGCAGCAGCAGGTACCAGCCACAAATAGGCTGGGTGTGGACCATGGAAAACATGTAGTGAAAGGGCACCAAATGACTTGGAGCAGTTCATGCAGCCCTTTAAACGTTCTCTTCCAGGTCGCCTCACAAAGTTCTCTACCGGGCGTCCATGCAGACGGTCACTTTACCGTAACACTGTACAAAAAGTCTGTGAGTGTTCTAGACGTGTTTTTGAATGTCTCTCTTGTGAATTTTGTTCTTCTCTTAGCGTGTATCTCCTAGAGTTGCCTTCATGTGCGAGTTCCTGTCTTGTAGTGTTGCGAGTTGTGTTCTATGATTGTATGTGAGTTGTGTATGTCTGTCAATGCTGTGAGTTGAGTACTAATAGGTTGCAAATGTTAATTTTTTGCTACATATAACTAAACATAGTATAATAGTGTTGCACATTCCTTTTCTGGAGTAGGCGCCTACGTCGCTTTATATAACTAAACACGAGATTTACAGTTGTGTGATTGTTGGGCCAGCAGTCTGTGTGCAAGTGAAATCTCTGATCTCCCCAACTGGCCCATTTACACTATGGGGGACTTTACAGAACCGGCACAGCCTCCGTGGCAGACTGTTCCCAGGTGCCGCTTGTCCTTGGATAAGACATCATATCCTGACACTCATCAGGAATCATGGCAGCCATGGACAGGGTGGCTGGAGGTGCCCACCTAGGGCAGTACAGAAGATACATACATTGCTGCTTCTGGACTGTTGAATTTATGAATGTGTGCTGTCTCTCAGTCTTACACTGAAAGAGATGGCTTACTGCTGTCTTTTACCTGTAGACAAATAAACCCTTTGTATGGAAGTAGACTGTATATATTAACAAAGTACAATACTGTGTTTTTTGCAGAAAAAAGCAAGCGCTTCTGGTGTCAGTCAGCCCGTGGGAGCACATGCAAGCGGGACAAGTAAGGTAATACCATGTGACGATATTCCAACTTATTAGCACCATGGTAATATATAAATATACTATGGACACAGTAGAATATCACACTCTGGTGAGAGGACTTTGTGTCAATTTTACGGTGTCATGTGACATTTCTGACCTCTGAAAGTGATGGTCAGTACGAGCCTTCATTACAAGATGTTATGATCCCAAAAATGTAAAGAAGGCTTATATTGACAGCCACCAGCAATTTACTTAACAGATTAAAGAGCTGGATAATAAGGCAAAATACAACTGGATATTTATGTTTTTTTCTTGCGTGAGTGATTATTTTTTTTACTTTTTTTATATTAAGTGCACCAAAGTGCCCTCATCATTAGCTTTTATCGGGTAGCTTCCCCTTGGGATTATTCCTTTTTGTATACTTTAGAAACCACACTACTACTAAGGTATCATTTAATTGTGGGAACTGGGCAATGGTCCGAGACGAAGTACAGCAGTAGCCGATTCTAAAAATATTGCACCCTTTGTCTTATGATTGTCTGCTTAAATTCTGATGTGCCACCATGCAATAGCAAGCAAAACCATAGGTGCCTAAATGCTGTTTGTATAATTTCCCTGATGTCTGATGTGGGATATAAACTGCACTGGGTATTATTAAATACCTTTTTATTATTATTTTTTAATTATATATATTATTTTTCTTTTTTTCCTATTTTATTTCATTCATAAAAGCTCTTTATAAACATCAGACCTAATAAGCCTGGTTTGCACATTGTGATGTCACAGTACATTATGTATCATACTTATGTGTTTTGTGTTAGAAAATAATGTATAAAACGACAGAAAAAGGCTTATAAGTCATAAATGACTTATTGTTGACAGTCATTACAGATTCATATTTATTGCATGGCACCTAAAAACTTTAGATTTTTGGTTCACAATCAACAAGAATTATGTGCTGCGTCTTGCTTTAGACATCACTATGGTATAATATTTAAATAAAGTTCAGTATCATTCTAACTTTGGAAGCACTTTGTTTGAGCTAACTCAGAAATGACTTCCTTAAGGCCTAAAGGGGTTAAGACGTATTGAGAAGGAGGTGGAGTTATTGAATCCCTAGGGTGGAGATCAACCTTGTTCCAAATGCAATTTGGAATGGCTGTGTCATGTCATGTGTGAGTATAGATTTGGGAAGAGCTTAATTACGTAGTAGGCAGAGAGGCGTTTGACAAGCTGAAATAGTCACAGAGGAAGACGTCGATGTTGTGGTTAACTGGCAGTGAAGCTGAATTTGCAAAACCTCAGAATCCGGGGCTCAATTGACGAGTAAGTTATTATCCCGTTCTTACAACTTTTCCCCCTACTGCTGAAGTAGCTGGCATTGGCAGCTTTTAAAACCTTCAAGTGTCAGACGGGTCGTCCAATGTAGGCAATTGCTTGCCCTTGACACCTAAAGGCTTATTCGGTCCTGCTAGTGCTATAAATAATTCATATAGATTGTTTAGATTCCTGGAATATTAGTAGAGTAGATCAGTGCAAATGACTCGGAAAGATATAGGATTAAGAGGCTTCCCTTTCGGTGAATCGGTACAAGAGAGTTAAGGGATTTTAATATTATATGGATTATGGCTAAATTGTTTGGCCACAATCGTCTTGAAATCAGTGAAACCATTCGGCTGAAGCAAATGGGAAGTTTCTGCAGATTGCTTTAGATTTAGCTGTTTGCAGCACCGGAGCTTTACCAACGTTCTGTGTGTTTAACGCTTGTACATACTGGTTGCTAATGTCTGGGTTGGTTTTCAGGACAATAGAATTTAGAGCACGAGCCGTGATATGGAATGACTCCTTGCGTTTTATTCTACAAGGTGTGGTGATATTTGAAAGCTAGTATCGCAGCAATATTGTGATATTTAAAAAAACAAAGTCGCCATCACAGTCCAAAGTAAGGAGATTTTAGTAGTTTGACTACAGTGTCCTATTAATCGGGAATGCTAAGGCAGACGTACATTTAATGCAGGCCCACAACGTTTGTTTTCCGTGACGTGTCCATTAAATGATTAGTACAGTTGAGGTTATGAACAAAAACTATAAAAGTAGACTAAGCATGAATATTTTGTTGGTTACTGTGGTGATTGAAACACTATTATCACTTTGTATCTGAATTACTCTTGATACCCCAACACTCAATTTCTCATTAATATACCCATCATTCAATCGCTGTTCATTCTATACTCTCACCAACTGCAAATAATCTTTTGGGTTATTTTGTCTCTATTTCTCTAACAAGACACTTAAAAGTAAACACAAAAAAAGCCGATATTGTTTTATTTTCTTTGCCACATTGTGATTATTTTTTTTAAATGTAAGAGAACATTAAGTAGCTTGTGTAGTACTTCTAGTCATATGTAAGAGTGTGATATATTCATGATTACAGTAAGCCCACCTCATGTTCTATGTTGGTTCTTGAAATACGGGTTTAAAGAAATGCTCTAGCTACATAGTTTAATATGCACTGAAAAATATTTGCTTGCCTGTAGGACAGTGCTCTACTGCAGAATAAAACATTTGGGTCTTTGGAATCTTTCTTTACGTCTATGCAAGCTTGGTAGAAATCTTAAATCCCAGGGATTATGGTTGCTAGGTGTTCTTTGGAATTGGACTGTCAGGTTTCAAGTCCAAGAATTTTGTTTTCCTGACATATAGATTGCTTTCCACGCCTTCCTGCTTTGCTTGTCGGTGTGTGTCGGTGTCTTACTGCTTGCATGCCTTAATGCTGAAGAACATGGGAATCTGTTTTTTAAGGTAGGCCTCCATGCTTCTAATGCACCAGGGTATCTACTTTTAGTGGATCTGATTTTTTTTTTTTTAGATATGAAAGGTTTTCATATATATTATATGTCAGGGGTGTCCAACCTGCGGCCCTCCAGCTGCTGCAGGACTACATCTCCCACAATGCTCGTTCAGCTAAGGGGCTGGCTGAGGAGTATGGGAGATGTAGTCCTGCAGCAGCTGGAGGGCCGCAGGTTGGACACCCCTGTTATATGTAATTCCATGTTTACGCTGCTCGTAGGGTTTCCCATGCAGGGTGTGGGGCACGCTAAGGCAGGTGTCCCACACTCAAATACTGCTGAATTAAGTGCACTGAACAGCGCGAGATTTAAGTTGACTTGCCTCTTGATGTCGACATTTTTTTTTTACCCCCCAGTTTTCCCTTGCCCCAAATGTTTACAATTTAGTACAGTAAAAAATGCCATGGAATTTTATTAATGGATCAAAGCAACTATATACGGTATATGTATTAGAAACTCTGTTTTATATACCATAGGGCATCTATGTTATTGCCTTGGACGCATTAGGTATCCTAAATGTTTAGATTACACAGGTTGAAAAACAAAATGTCCAAGCTATTGGATGTTTTATTCAGTTAATTTTGCACAAAATAAAATAAATTCATGTTTATCAAGAACTGTCGACACATAGGCCTGTTTACTGCCTGTTCTGGCGTCAGTTGGCCCGACTATTTGTGGAGAGAAGTGCCGCTTATCTATTTGGTTTGTGCGATACATAGGACTGGCAGAGAGGACAGGGGTAGCATGGGAGAGGTTGGAGTCCTCCAGACACGTCTTTTGGTGCAGAAAGTTTGGGGTTGCTTTTTTCTCCTGGCAGTGGGAAAGAATCCTGCATGGGTGTTTCTGATAAATTGTTGATGTATGATGGGTAATATATGGCTTTAGGTAGATCTTACTTTTGGCACCCCCTCTCCACACACAAGCACACACACTTTAAAATGTAAAAGCACCCACAAAAATGTAATGTTTACAAGAATATTTATTGCACAAATGTGTAAACTGCTTTATCCTAGAATGTCTCCTCCATTTTGGCACCCCTAGGACTTGCTTACTTGTCCCTGGTGGTCTATTGGAATGACTAGTCCAACTAGCTAGCAGTGCACTTGAAGGATGTGTGATGTCCCTGGGTGCTCAGCATGTTGCCTAAGGTTCTCAGTGCTCTCATCGCTGCACCGTTAACATAGACATGCCACACAGACATAGCTCAGTGCTTCGCAGCAGATGCCTGAGAGTCTGCAACGCAGCGGCAGGACTAGAGGTCATGTCTCCAGGCTGGAGGCAGGAAATATTGTAGAAGCCAAGGGGCCCTGGTACAGAAATTGGCCAGGAGACCCGCAGCTTCACCAAGCGACATGTCCCACAGTACCTCATTTATCCCCAAAGAGCTTATCAGTGCCATCTTTGTTCCCAAAAAGCTTGTCTTTGCCATATTTGCCTCCAAACAGCTCGTTAGAACCTATATACTGTCTTTGTCGTCCAGCACTTCAAGGGCAGCATAGATAGTTCAGTTGCACCAAGAGCTTAAAAGATACTTTTTTACCTTATTTCTATTAAATCTCAGACATAATTTGTTACCTTGTTTTTCAGTATTTGTATCAATTGTAGGTTTAAAACAATGCATTTGAACAGTGTTATATGGATATACAGTTTTGTGACAAGCCTAACAATATAAGCGTAATTTAACAATAAAACTGTTCCAAGTAAAAGATATATATTTAAAAAAAATATGCTTTAAGTGCATGCATTCAGTAACTAGCATGCTGATTTTGGAGGAAAGACTTCTTTCAAGTGACCACAGAATGTCCTCTGCAGTTCTTATACTTTGGCAAAGTATGAGATCACACCATCCTCTAATAACATACAGCCAGTTAGAGTTACTTATGTAATATCCTGTTATGCTGGGTAATCATAAGTCAAAGTTATTTTTGGGGGGAAACATAACTACTGTGAAAAGTTTCTTTTTGTTCCCAAACTCTTTTCTTTGCCATCTGTATATACTATATACTATATATATATATATATATATATATATATTTGTACAAAAAAATGTTGTGCATTGTGATGCAGATTCAGTAAGAATGAATATAATGTTTCTAGCTATTATAGTGCTGGGTGGAGTTGTATAATATGCGTGCAACAACAATGTTTCTCAACATAGGGTGTTAACTTCATTAAAAAAGAAAAAGACAAATTGACTTTAGGTTAACAATTGATCTGTCTCATTCAGAATATTTTAAGTCAGGTAAAATCAGATTCTCTTCTCTAAATCTATGCTTTTGTTATTTGCCAAAGTGTTAGGATTGCAATTGATTTACCGTAAATGGTAAATACAGCGCTCTAGTGTCTTGACTATAGAAACATAGAAAGTGACGGCAGATAAATACTATTAGGCCCATCCAGTCTGCCCAACCTCTGAGTACTTTCTTTAATACCTGGCCTTGTCCTATATATAGCTTAGCCTTATGCCTATCCCATGCTTGCTTAAATGTCTGTATTAACATCTACCACTTCTGCTGGAAGGCTATGCCATGCGTCCACTACCCTTTCCGTAAAGTAATATTTCCTGATGTTACCTTTAAACCTTTGCTCCTCCAACCTATGACTATGTCCTCGCGTTGTGGTAGTATTTCCCATTTTAAATAAACTATCTTCCTTTACCTTGTTGATTCCCTTTAAGTATTTCACGTCTTTCTTCCAGGCTATATAGGTTAAGATCCTTTAACCTGTCCTGGTAAGGTTTATCCTGTAATCCATGAACCATTTTAGTAGCCCTCCTCTGAACTTTCTCCAACATTTCTATATCCTTCTGGAGATCCGGTCTCCAGTACTGTACACAATACTCCAAGTGAGGTCTCACCAGTGATCTGTACAGCGGCATGAGCTCTTCCCTCTACCTACTGCTAATACCTCTCCCTATACAACCAAGCATTCTGCTAGCATTACCCGCTGCTCTACTACATTGTCTGCCTACCTTTAAATCCCCAGACATAATTACCCCTAAATCCCTTCCTCGCATGTTGAGGTTAGGACAGTATCAAATATTCTATACTCTGCCCTTGGGTTTTTTATGCCCCAGATTCTTTACTTTGCATTTATGCCGGCTGCCAGAGCTCTGATCATTTTTCCAGTTTACCCAAATCATCTGCCATTTGGCTTCTTCCTCCAGGAACATCAACCCTGTTGCAAATTTTTGTATCGTCAGCAAAAAGACATACCTTTCCATCAAGACCTTCTGCAATATCACTAATAAAAAGATTAAAGAGAAAGCGTCCAAGTACAGATCCCTGACTATGTCAGTAACTTTTGTGTTCTGACTTATTGAAAGGGGAAAGTGATAAGCACGGCCATGCACTGGGTCTACATCCTTTGACCTAGTGATAGTGCAGTGTCGCTAATCAAATGGTTAATGCAGACGATCTTGGAGTGTTTGGGTGTTTTTCTGTTTCAAATAAAGGTGTGTAGCCACAACCCTGAGGAAAACAACTAAAAATAAACTGCCTGTGGCTATTATTTAAGCTTGTTAGACATACAGAAGATGGTTATGGGGGATGGAGAAACCTCTAGTGAGAAGCAAAGAAACACAATGACTCGATGAGTTGGCACCTCTGATGTAAAATGTCCTAAGGCTCTTGGAAACTGGGTCCTCACTGACTTCCGATCTGCATCTAGAAGCGTAGGGACATTACACCGTGTGGCTCAAGTGCACCCTCTTACCTTCAGAAGCTTCAGACAGCTGCCTTTTTTGCCCCATGGAAATTATGGCTATGCTCAAGTGTCAGTATCACTTTGGCAGGTGATAACCCCCCCCCCCAAGTACCTCAAACTACCGTAAATTCACAGAAAATCCAAAGTAAATATCATCACAGTTCTGATGTAGAAACACAAAGAGCTGAGTGTGATTAAATGGGCCTCTTAGTGAAAGGGATGTGACCTTGTGTTTCAGATATATATGTTTTGTTATTGAACATGACCTTAGCATGAAATGTACATAATGGTTATTTTATGACATTTGGAGAATGAGCAATAAAACAATAATCCTGTGCAGTTAAATGAAATAACAAAAGCTTTAAAAATGACATTAAATCATACAGTGTTACTGCTCTTTATTTTTATGTAAAGCTGTGCTGGCAGATGCCATCATACTAGGGCCTCATATTAAATACTGTTTTCTGAACATGAGCATTCAGTATATACACGTTTAATTGTACGAAAAAAGAGGATTCTAGGCTGTTCAGAAACCTTATAAAGTTCTTTTTGTGAACCAAAGCGTGTGCCAGCCTGACCTTTCCAAATATCCGGCCTTGTGGATGCCACTTTCTGTATTCAGGAAGGAAACCTGGTAATTAATCCCTATTGGGACTCTAATGAAACGACTTGGGTCTTGTGAAGAAAAAAAAAACCCAAACCCCTTTTGGTTTATATGAAGTGACACCCACTGTCTGGTAACGACTTATTTCATATTCCAGACTCGAATTAGGCCAACAAGTGTCCACTTCAGTACCTTATCTTTCCTGAATTTCACATATTTGGCCAGCCTCTCCTCCTTAAGACACAGAGTTGGAGCAAGGCCAGTATCTCAGAAGGCCGCTAAGGCATGATGGAAGAACCTGGAATTTCCAGTACAACCATTATACACAATGATCCCTCAGTTTTGCATAAGCTGAACTCACCACATTTCATGTAACAAAAAACTAATAAAAGTTTTTAAATGTAAATTTGGTAAAAATATAAATGTCTGCAACATTGCAATGAAATGTTTTTTAGATTTAGAATACATACAGTTTTTAAATCTAAATGTCTTTAAAATTGTATTATTGTTTCCAGTTTGTCTAGGCTTAAAAAAAAGTGTTTACAACAGAAAATCATGAGATTTTTTGTCACTCACATCCATTTTTAGGCCATTAGTAAATTTTTCTTTTTGACAGAATTGCTCTAAGGCATTAGTATATTCATTCATCATTCAGATGATCTGTCTCAGAATGTGTCCATTGGCTTTAAAGACAATTGTTGTCAAAGAACTAATTCTACATATACTCATATAAAGGACTGCCATTGTTATTCGTTGTGAAGCACATTTAATGTTTATTTGCAACATTTTCCAAATCCTACATTTGATAGTCTGAAATCTAGTTTGATAGAGAAATCTTGGTTTGGTGCGTGCCAGGAGAACACTACCAAGTGCCTGCTGTAAAGCTTGGTGGAGAGCTTTTTCAGGGTTTTGGTCACCTAGTTCCGGTAAAGGGTAATGTTAATGCTACAGCATATAAAGACGTTTTAGACAGTTGTATGCTTCCAACATGACACCAGTTTGGGGAAGGCCCTTTCCTGTTTTATCATGAATGTGCTCCTGTTAACAAAGCAAGGTGCGTAGATTTTAATGGATGAGTTGAGTGTGGAGGAACTCAAGTAGCCTACACAGAGCCCTGACGTCAACCCCACTGAACACCTTTGGGATTACTTGGAATGCGTATTGTGAGCCAGGCCTTCTAATCCATCATCATCAGTCCTTGACCTCACAAATGCTCTTTTGGCTGAATGGGCACAAATAGTAATTTGCTTGACACACAAAAAGTATATGACTTAAGTCGTTTCAATGAATTGGATTTATGAGGTGCTTTAATAGGTACATTATCTGCTTGAAGATCTAGTCCATTGCCGGTTAGATACTCAAAAGTTTTTGCTGAGAGAAGACGGTACTCTGACAGCAGGCGCTGCTGGCTCCTCATTGACCGATATAATGCAACAATGCCCAAGGAGCAGTCAGCTTCCTATCAGATAGAATGAGACTAAGAAAAGAACACTTGTAGCACAGTTGTCTGCTCCTGGGTGTTCACGTATTGTCAAGTACCAAAATAAATTGATACAAAAGTTTATTTACATGTCAACACAATTTGTTATATTTAGCAAATATTAATTATTAAGGCAAGATAAACCATAACCCAAAGCCTGAGCAAAATGTTTTTATTGCATGCTTGAAGTGCACAGTCCTTGATTCCAGCATATAGAGAAAATGTTAAGAACTTGATAAAGGTAGACATTCTAAGGTTAATTCTATAGATATGTTATCATATAATGCTTGTTATCAATATTTGCTGTTAGTTCTGGCAAGATGACTTAATACCTTTTCGTCCCTTAAATTGATTTCACGTTCGATAAAGTCAACAATGAATTTTCTTTATACGATTATTATGTTGAGGGTCAGACTTTAATATGTCACTTTTCTCAAATCCTAAATCGTACAGTTTTACAATTTAAATAAATCTATGTCATTGTGTTTAGAGAATAAAATAAGTGATACGAGCCTTATAACAAGTCACACTATATGTTTACCATTGGGATAAGGATCGTAGCTTCCATTTTATCATGATCTGCAGTGTTATTCCTCCTCTCTCTGCTGTTTGATTGGTTCGAGCAGCTTTTGTAAGATTGGGGTTGGAGAAGGGAAGGCTATGCTGGTTCTGCCACAGGCTGCCACTGTTCTTCCTTGATGTGGAAACAATGACACCAATTGGCAAGCAAAAAGCTATAAGCAATTTCAATAAATTAGTTTAAAATTATGTTCAAATCTGTGAAGTTTCTCCTTTAAAGAGGGACATTTGCAGCTTTTAGCACAGATAAAGCTTGTGGCATGTCTTTTCCTGCCAGTTTTATTTTTCAGTTATTTAGCATAGAAGGTTAAAGGCTAGGGAAATCTCATGACTCAGATGCACAGCATGGAGCCGTTAACCATTTCTTGAGCGAGATATATATGCCTTTCCTTAAGTTGATCCCAATGTGTCTTTTGATTAGTCCAGGTGTCCAGCCTCCTTATGTCACCGTATCCTTACTGGGCACTAGCCATACTCCATCATAATCACACACCCTCATGTCCCTTAAAGGGTGGCGCAGTGGGGAGCTCTGGGCCATCAGCCCTTGGACGTTCCCATGAATGTGTATATTAGTCTGTAAATACTATTTCATGAGTTTATTTAGTGCAAATTTCTGTAACATGTAGAATTTGGAAAACGTGGCAGATCAGTGACCTTGAAGAATTCAAGTTATTACTGATTATGATCTTACACAAGCAAACAAAGGTCAGACATATGTCATGGCATAGTTACAGTACATTTGTTCATTTGGCCAAAACACATTTTTAACCATATAATGTGTTACAGACAAGGACTACTCAATTTTTTTGTTTTTGTATTTCACATAATACATGCAATCTGTAAAAAAAAAAAAAAAAATGCAGTCAGTATAAGGTTGCTATACAGTACTATACAAATAATACATTTTAAGTGGCATTATTTATAGAAAAATATATGAATGATTTAAAAGATTGATACAACCTAAAAACTAATTGCACCAAAAGCACACACCTTATACCAAAAAACTTGGTGATGTCATATAATTGCATTACACATATATTTCGGGATTTAAAAAAGAAAACAGAGCATTGGAAACATATAGACATATGTATTAAATAGACTGCGGACGGGGCTCGTTGTGTGTCTGCGGGTGTACACACCTTCTGTGTAAGGTAGGGCTGTTGAAGCAGAATGGGATGACTAATAAGGAGTCATAATGTCAAATTAAGGTGGAAGGATAAAAGCCCTCGTAATCACAAGAAGAGGGAATGCCTGCGCACGCAGCACTTCCACAGTCAGCAGAAACGGCTGGCCCACTACACCAGGTTTGCACATGCATGTCACAGGGCAGAGCGGGCTGTGTTTTGCGGAGCGGTTTAGTATATTTAACCTGTTCATGGAACCAGATGGGCCGAGTGATTGTGTCAGGCAAGGGTGTGTCGCTAAACAGTTGGATCTGCTCCCATGCAATGCTCAAGCAATGAGTCAGGGAGCTATTGTGCCAGTTGTCAGGCAACCATGTAATATTTTGTATCAAGATATGTCACAAACCGTGCAAAATAATCAGCGTAGCGGCGGCTCAGCCCATTCTTCTGTTTCTTTCAACACTGAAATTATGCTGCAGTCAAAGCAACATGTTAAAGGTCGCTTCTGTGGGACGCAAAGTGTTAACGGGTAATACAGATGGCGGCTGTGCTTTACTGTTTTCGATTTGATCCTCTAAAGTGTAAGGAATCCCTGTCAACCATGTCTGTTTTGGAATGTGGTAAATACAGTAGTTTAACCCCTTAGTTTCCTAGTGCAGTGTAATAATATAAATATTAAATTATATTGTGTGTTAATATATAATATATACATAGATCCTGTATGTGCTAATAAAATCCTTTGTGGATTGGCAATATATATATATATATATATATATATACTACACATGTTATCTGTAGGCAGTCCAGTAAAGGGAAATCTGTTCTTCCTACAATACTATATGTGTGTTCAATCTGCAACAGATATACCCTTAACATGGAACGTTGTTGAAATTCTACAAAGTTTGCCAACGTTTACATCTATCATTTAAAATAAACGTGATGAAATATGGAATTATTTTCTAAGTGTCAGTAGCGTACCTAGCGGGGGGCGGGGGGGGCGGTCCGCACCGGGTGCCGCTCATCAGGGGGGTGCCAACTTGCCAGCACCCGGCACCCCTCCAGAGACGGACAGTAATGTCCGCCGCTGGAGGAGCAGGCTCGCAAGAGAGCAGTATCGGAGGTCTTTAACAGACCTCCGGCTCCCTTGAGTGATTTTAAGCCGGCTTAAAATCACTCAAGGGAGCCGGAGGTCTGTTAAAGACCTCCGATACTGCTCCCTTGCGATCCGCGCGGCAACTGCTGCTGTGCAGAGGGCACTGTGGGCGCGGCTTCAGTGCCGCTGGGATCTGACAACAAACCCCGGCGGCGCTGAAGCCGCGCGCGCCCACAGTGCCCTCTGACCCGGAAGAAGACAGAAGAAGAGGAGCGAAGAGGAAGACTGCTGTAAAAAGAAAAGACTGCTGTAAGAAGAAAAGAAGTAGAAAAGAAGGTAGGAAATCATTCATTAAGACTGAGTGACAGTGAGAGTGGATTGGGATGTGTGGAATCTGTGGATTGGGATGTGTGGAATCTGTGGATTGGTATATGTGTGGATTGGTATATGTGTGGATTGGTATGTGTGTGGATTGGTATGTGTGTGGATTGGTATGTGTGTGGATTGGTATGTGTGTGGATTGGTATATGTGTGGATTGGTATATGTGTGGATTGGTATGTGTGGAATGTGTGGAATCTGTGGATTGGTATATGTGTGGATTGGTATATGTGTGGATTAGTATGTGTGGAATGTGTGGAATCTGTGGATTGGTATGTGTGGAATCTGTGGATTGTTATGTGTGGTATGTGTGGAATCTGTGGATTGGTATGTGTGGAATCTGTGGATTGGTAAGTGTTGATTGGTAAATGTGTGAGAGTGATGGGTGTTATGATGTACCATTTCCAATGTCTTTTTCATTATAATTATGCTCTAAAGTACATCATAACTCCCATCACTCTATACTGTTCCGTACAGTGGCAGAGCTGGGAGACAGAGGCCTTGCACCCCCACCGCAGGGTGCTGGTCAGGTTCTATGTGGGCAATGTGGACGCTGGCTTTGGGGTGTGCAATCTGTGATCTATGCCTGTAATTTAGGGTGTTTTATCTATAACTTTAATGCTGAGTTTTTATGTGAATTCCAATTGATCAATACCTGCAAAGCTGGGTTTGTGTGTTAATGTGTTGGTCTATATCTGCTATGCTATGTTTCTATACATTATTTATGTTTACCAGCAAATACAGGATTTGTAGGTCTTATTCAGTTGATCAATACCTGGGGTGCTGTTTCCATGTGTTGTTTATTTGATCTATACCTTCAGTGCTGAGTGATTTCCAGTTGATCTATACCTGCAATGCTGGGTTTGTGTGTTCTGTTGATTTATACCTGCAATGCTGTGTTTCCATACATTATTTATGTATACCTGTAAATACAGGATATTTATGTCTTATTCAGTTGCACGTGCTGTTTCCATGTGTTGTTTATTTGATCTATACCTGAACTACAGGGAGTAATTAAAAGAGAGTTGTGGTTTAGTGACGTAGGGGACAAATGGACTTTGGGGATGATTACGGGGAGAGGACCTCCCAATGTCACGGTGCAGTCAGAAGAAGGGAAGGCTGTACTGACTCTCACAGTCTTCCCCTGATCTGCAGTTGAGGGCAGTACAGCATAATCCCTATCACTATACATCGATCTAGACATTTACAATAATGCAGCATAACCCCTACCACTATATATTAAGCCAGACACTGAAGTGGTAGGCCTACACCACATCAATGGCTTTGTATATAGTGATATGGGTTATGCTGCATTATTGTAAATGTCAGGCTCAATGTATAGTGATATGGATTACGCTGCCCCACCGTCAATGTGTGCTCAGTATAAAGTGATAGGTGTTATCCTGTATCACCAGCAATGTGGGCCTCCGTATATAATAACAGTTATGTTGTACCACCGTCAGCGCGTGCCTCAGTATATAATGGAAACGGTTATGTTGTACTACTGTCAGCGCGTGTCTCAGTATATAATGATAGCAGTTGTGCTGCACAACTGTCAATGTCTGCCTCAGTGTATTATGATAGTTATGTTGTACTACTATAAGTGTCTAGCTCAGTATATAAAGATAGCGGTTATGCTGTACCACCATCAATATCTGGCTCAGTTATAGTGATAGGTGTTATGCTGTTCCACTGTAGTATCTGGCTCAGTGTATAGTGATAGGAGTTATGCTGTTTCACTGTAATGTTTGCCTCAATATATAATGAAATTACTTAAGCTGCACCACCATCAATGTCTGTCTCAGTATAGAGTGAAAGGCATTATGCTGTACCACCGTCACTGCCTGGCTCAGTATATAGTGATAGGTGTCATGCTATACCACAGTCAGTGTCTGGTTCATATGGTATATATAATCATGAGTAGACATGGCAACACCACTATATATGCAAATGCTTAAATGAAAAGAGAACAATGTTATGGTGACTCCTGATTATAATATCAGAATTTTTTTTAGTTTATAGTGTCTTTAGCTGCTTAGCCAGTACTTAATTTGTAATGTTTGTCACTCATTTGTTAGGTCTTCTTAGAAACTTGTTGTGTTTGTTGTTTTTTTGGGGGGGTTATTAAAGAAAGCACTATTATATGTTCAGTAAATGTTATTTAAACATATTTATTTTACTTATAAGTTATTAATTTATTTTTTCAGATTTCTTGTTGTTTACAGTTGACATACAGTTTACAAATTGGTGCAATAAATATTCTTGCCAACATAATTTTGTAGATGTCTTTACATTTTTGGGGGGGGGGTGCCACTTACAGGATCCGCCCCGGGTGCCAAATACTCTAGGTACGCCCCTGCTAAGTGTGGTTATTTTTTTTTAAGAAATCATGTTCTTTTAGAATTCTTTCTTTTTGTTTTGTTTCGGGGAGCTCCTGGTTAAATTTGCCTGGACTGCAATATACTGTTAGTAATACCATACTACATATAATAAACTGGTAATTTACTATATACGTACAGATTTTAACTGTTACGTTTGTTCTTTTCCTATAGCTGCAACCTTCACAAGAAAGAACAATGAAACCAGCAGACCCAAAGGTAAAGCAGCCCGTTGTTTACGCAGCTTCTTTATTTTGACTTCGTTGCAGAACCATGTGCTTATGGTGCTGGAACAATTGGGTCTTCCTACCAGTACCTTATTTCTTCTGGCCCGAATTCCTTACTTTAGAGCAGGTCGATGAGTAAATCACACCTCGGGATTGGCCTACAGTGGTCAAAGTCTCATTACCATACATGTACATACCTCCCAACTGTCTTTTTTTTTCACAAGACAGTCCCAGTTTTTGGACGTTTTCTTACCAAAAACCTGTATTGACAGTAGTCACAATGGACTAGTTGAGGAGATAAGAGGATCCCCCTTGACTGTCCCACTGAACGGTAGAAGGGAGTCAGGTTTGTGCTTTCACATGTTAAATAGGAGCGTTTGGGTGTCAACAGATTATAAAATGGATGGAAACTCAAATTTCTGCCTCTTGCCCCCTTTAACTATACCCCCGTGTGTCCTACTTTGGCTGTCATGTGTATACTTCTTTCTCTTACTGAAGCATCCTTCTATGTTTTCCATTTATTTATCTATTTCCCAGCACATTCAAAACACCATTTTATCTCTTTTAGGCTAAACAAATTCCAAAGACTGAACCCGCCAAAACCGTACAGTCCACAAAGGTGAGAATAAAGAATTTATTTCAGAAACTACACTCTGGTGGTTGCTTCCAAACTGTGAATTGAGTCAAGAGCAGGGGAAACTTACAGAAAATTCATACCGCAGGACTACACTAAAAACACGATGCCTCCGAGTAAACATTTTTATTGATGTCCCCTGGTAAGGGAACCATCTGGCCCCCTATTTATTGGCTGCATACAGAAAATGACATCCATCGTGCAGCCTCCACTCCAGATAATTCCTGCTTTTAGTTTTGTGAAACTCCCTATTTTAGTGTTCCTTGAAATACGTATGGGAAGATGAAAGGAAGATGAAAAGCCCTCATGCACTGTCCAAGCGCCTTAAAAAAAGTACCGTATTTGCTCGATTATAAGACGACCCTGTGCCCCATGATATGCCTTTTAACCCTATATTCCACTGTGCCCCATGATATGCCTTTTGACCCCCTATGTGCCACTCTGCCTCCAGAAATGCCTTATACCCCTATATGCCACTCTGGCATTAAGGGGGTTAAAAGGCATATTATGGGGCAGAGTGGCATATAGTGAGGTTTAAGGCATTTCAGGATGCAGAGTGGCGTATAGAGAGTTAAAAAGGCATTTCTGGAGGCAGAGTGGCATTAAGGGGGTTAAAAGGCATTTCATAGAACACTCTGCCTCCAGAAATGCTTTATGCCCCCGATTTAACACCCCCCCCCAAAACTTACCGGTGCTTCTGACTACCCTGTCATGCAGCCGGGGCAGCGTGTAGATGTCTACGCGATTCGCGTAGACAACTTACACTGCAGCCGGAAGGAGGTGTGGGTAGTAGCGGGGGTTGGCTGCGTCCATCTCGCAGACCTTCCCCGACTGTCAGAGAGAATTCCCCGCACCGGTGCCGCATCTCTTTTTTTTTTTTTTAAACTTCTTTATTCCACGGAGAAGACAAAGCATAAAACATGAGAATAAGTTTACATCCAGACATTATGACATGTTGACAAAACTTGACATTTACAGAGACAAGCGATGTACAGTTCCAGGATAACATACAGTACAAACAATGATCTGAGAGACCAAAAGTAAGGTTAAGTAGAGGACAACCATGAAGGCAAACGTAAGGTACAAAATTTTCCCCTTCACAAAGATGTCATTACCCCCACCGACGCAAAACCTCGGGTCACAAAATGCATCCACCCCGCCCATCAGTAAGATCAAAAACCCGGGACAGGGCGAGTACCTCTCAGGACCTGAAGACAGTACCATTCTGTGGTATTAAACGTTTGGTATAACGACAACCTGGTATTACTATCCAGCGTTGCGATAAATGGGGACCAACGGTTAAACAGAAATTTAACCTTGCTTTCCTTATGGAGAACGGCTTCAAGCCAATCCATCTGAAACAAAAGGCGTAGTCGCGACAGGACCATAGGTAATAAAGGTGGCTGAGGAGCAATCCATTGGGAGAATATTGCACGTTTGGCCACTGCCGAGATAGTGAGCAAGAGAGATCTAGCCCTTGCCGCAGAGGGAGGAACATGATCAGGGAATATACCAAAAATTGCCCATTCAACAGAAATCACAAAACGAATGCCCAGAGTATCTGTGATGTACAACTGTAGGGCATTCCAAAACGGGACAATAGAACTGCAGGACCACAAGCCGTGAAGAAGATCCGCCTCAGGTGAGCGGCATTTCAGACATCGGGAATGATCAGATAACCCTATTAAGAACCGGAGTTTGGGGGTAACATACGCTTTATGCAGGATTTTAAAGAACATTTCACCATAATCCCTAGACACCAAAAGTTTGGAATTGCGGGAGTACGCCTGGAGAACCTGTTTTGGACACAGATTCGGAAAATCAGTTTTCCAGGAGGCAATACCCGCCGTATGGGTTTCCCAATCGATAAGTGGCCGAAGCAGATTATAAATTGTAGACATTGTGAGCATTGGGGCAGATGATAATATCGTGATCTGGTCTAAGGGGTGGTTGGAGTTAGCCCCAGAGAGGTGGGGAAGTAGTGCATTAACATAGTTACGGAGCTGGAGGTAGTGAATAGGATGAATTCGAACGGTAGGGAATTTAGCTTGGAACCGTGAGAACGACAACAGTTTACCCTCTCGTGGGTCAAGGAAGTCACCCACTGCACGACCCCCCACCCGGGCGAGTCTCCTAAAGACAACATCCTCCCTCCCGTGTTGGAACTGCGGGTTGCAAACCAGGGGCAAGAACCGGGAATAATGGACCTCCAAGCCCAGGCGACGTCGAACACGCTCCCAGGCCTTTATTGTATGATACAACAACGGATTGGCGACCACATCGGGAGGCAAAGTAGTTCTAGGCTGATGCAGGAGAGAGGCCAAAGAAATGGTAGGAAAGAGTTGCTGCTCCAGGGTCACATTGGTGAACCTAGACCTACCACGCAGCCAATCCGCCACAAAGCGGTAGTTAGAGGCCAGAGCATAGTCTAATAGGTTCGGTAAATTCACCCCCCCGTTATGAGCAGGCTGCTGAAGTTTGGTGCCGCATCTCTTATTTTTACTTGTAAGGAATTGCACAAGATTTTACCTGCTATAAGATAGAAGCAAATTGGCGATAGCGCTAATTAAAGTACCGGGCTAAAAAACTGGAGTTAGATTAATATAAAATGTAGGTTTAATATAGCGTAAAATTAGAGATTATATTAGCCTTGGTGAAGGTATAATCTAAATTTTATTAAAGACAGGAGGCGAATAATTTGCATAAACCTTCTTTACTCTTCCACCAATAGCAGCAAAGAAATAAACATAGAAAAATACAACCAATCAAAATGTAACATAAACCATAAAACCAAGTGACAATGACACTCCATCCTCTTCTTTGGTGCGGCAAACACAAACAAGGGAATCCAAACACAGTCAGAAACTGGACAGCAATGCGACGTCCACACTGGAACCAGAGAGCCACCGCTGAAAACACAGGAGGGCAGCCCGGAACGTGCAGTTAAACTGAAAAAGAAAGAGAAGGAGAACTGTAACAGCAACTGCGATCAGAGTAATGGAATTAAACATCAAGCACAATAAATGCAGACATCATAAGAAACAGAAAGATCAACGCACTAAAAGAAAATAACCCACAACCATAAGGGAAGGGAGAGGAGGGAAATTATTCGCCTCCTGTCTTTAATAAAATTTAGATTATACCTTCACCAAGGCTAATATAATCTCTAATTTTACAACAAGACAGGAGGCTTCATAATTTGCATTTTTAACGCTCCACCAAGACAGACGCGGCATGCGAGACCGGTCGAAAATAAAAGGTGCGGAAAGTAGATGCACGAGACCAGTCAGCCGCCCTAAGGACATCCGAAAAAGAGGCGCCCAAAGAGACAGCACCTGAAGCAGCCGCGCCCCTAACCGAATGAGCCCCAAAACTAGGGTCAATCCCAGCCAGACCCAAAAGCCAACGGACCCATCTGGCGATAGTGGGAGCCGAAACAGGCCGAAATGGGGCAACGTACGATATGAGGAGTTGAGAACCCCCCGAACGATGGGACGCAGTAACCGAAAGATACTGCTGGACACAGCGAGCCACACATAAGAGGGGTTGCGACGGAAAATAAGGATAAGAGACCAAGGAGGTGAAAGACTTGGTGCGCCTAGCTACCCGGAATTCCACCCCCTCCGGCGAGAAAGAGATGGCTCCAGCGTCGAAGGCCCTAATATCCGCCACACGACGAAAAGAGACCAGAGCGAGCAACACGGCGAGTTTAGCTGACAATTGTTTGAGCGAAAGCAATGGGTTATCCGGCCAGGATAGCAAGAAATCGAGAACCCTCTGTACATCCCAGAGAAAGGAATACCTGGGAGCCGGAGCCCGAGAAAGACGAGCCCCACGTAGCAGGCGACAAACCAGCGGATGCCGGCCGAGAGGCGATCCCTCCACAGGGGCGTGAAAGGCCGAGATAGCAGAGCGGAAAACATTCAAGGTACGATAAGATTTGCCCTGGGAAAAAAGATGGGACAAAAAATTCAAAACCTCGGTTACAGGGGCTGAGAATGGATCAGCCTGCCGTCCCATACACCAAGACACCCAGGATTTCCAAGCATAGGTGTAAGCCCGTCTGGTCCCTGGGGCAAGGGCGTCCCGGAGTAAACCGTGAGCATGCTCCGAAAGGCGGCGCAAATCGCAGGATCGCCGGAAAGGCTCCAAGCCATCAAAGGAAGACGCTGTTGTAAAATGAGGGGGTGAAACTGCCCTGACGGGTCCAGGAGCAGATGGGGTACCGCAGGCAGCAGAAGAGGAGTGTCCGCACACAGTTCCAAGAGGGCTGGGAACCAAGGCTGAGCCGGCCACAGAGGGGTGATCAGCAACACCGACACCCGCAGCAGTCGGATCATGTGAAGCGTCCGAGGGATCAGCGCAAACGGGGGAAAGGCATAAGCCCCTGAGGGAGGCCAAACCTGCAGGAAAGCGTCCACTGCCAAGCACTCCGGGTCTGGAAGCCAGCTGAAGAAATTTTCCAGTTGTGTGTTCAACCTGGAGGCGAACAAGTCTATCGAGAACGGACCCCTCCTGGCATCCAGGAGCTGGAAAACTGCGCTGTCCAATTTCCAGTCGCCGACATCCCTCCAATGTCGAGAGAACCAATCTGCCACCGTGTTGTCGGAGCCTGGTAGATATTCCGCCTTCAGGGTGATGCGGTTGGCGAGGCAGAAGTCGTAAAGCTCTTTGGTGAGGTCCGTGAGCAGGCGAGAGCGTGTGCCCCCCAGCCGATTGATGTATTGAACGGCTGAAATATTGTCCATCCGCAGGAGCAGACAGCAGTTGGAACGGCCCGCAGCCAAGCTCTTGATGGCGAACGAGCCAGCGATCAGTTCCAGACAATTGATATGTAATTGTCTCTCCTCCGGGGACCAACGTCCCCCCGTCGCCCCCGACGGTCCTGACGCCCCCCAACCGAAGGTACTGGCATCTGACTCCAAGACCAGGTCCGGGAGGGCGCCGAAAATGGCTCGACCATTCCAAGCCTCCATTGACGTAACCACCACATGAGCTCTAGCCTCACCTCTGCGGAGAGGGTAACTGTCTGGTCGTATGAAGGTAGCCTGCGAAGATACTCTGCCTTCAACCTCTGGAGCGCTCTGTAATGGAGGGGCGCCGGAAAGATCGCTTGTATGGATGCAGACAACAGGCCCACTATGCGGGCCAAGATGCGTAGGGGAATCGACCTGAAGCGTAAGACCCTGCGGATTTCCTTCTTGATTGCGGTAATCTTGGACAACGGGAGTTTGAGGACGGCAGACACGGAGTCTATCTCGAACCCCAGGAACTGGATGACCTGGGACGGGGTGAGGGCTGACTTTTCGATGTTGATGACAAAGCCCAAGTCCTGGAGCCACGAGGTGACGAACGCGGTCTGCTGGAGCACACGGGACTGGTCCTGGGAAAAAATCAGAATATCGTCCAGGTAAATGATGGAACGGATCCCCTGGGAGCGGAAGAAGGCCATAACGGGCTTCATCAGCTTGGTGAAACACCAGGGGGCGGAGCTGAGACCAAAGGGCAGGCAGGTGAACTGCCACAGAGTCTGGTTCCAGAAGAACTGGAGAAAACGCCGGTGCAGATGGTGGACTGGGACCGTCAGGTAGGCATCCTTGAGGTCTAAACGAGTAAGCCAGTCGCCTTCGAGAAGGAGGTCCCTGAGGAGATGAGTACCTTCCATTTTGAAGTGTCTGTAAGCGACGAAGGCATTGAGTTGTCTGAGGTTGATTACCGGACGAAACTCTCCCGACTTCTTGCGGACCAGGAAAATGTTGCTGACAAAGTGTGGAGGTCCAGCGGCGGGTTCTATAGCGCCTTTCTGTTGGAGCAGATGTAGTTCCGCGTCCACCAAAGCCTGTTGAGAGAGAGAAAGACAGGGGGGACAGGGAAGGGCGGACTGGACAGGAGGATCGGAGAAGTCTATGAGGAAACCCCGAACCGATTGAAGGACCCATGGATCTAGAGAGACGAGGGGCCAGTTGTGGGAAAAGAGGGAGAGCCTTCCAGCAATTCTTGTAGGGGAATAAAGATTTGAAAATAAGGGACTCACCGAATCGCGCTCTCCCACGAGTGGAGCCACCAAAACCTCTTCTGTTGGAGCCTCTGTTGGAGGATGGGAAAGGAGCTCGCAGCTGGTAGCCGGGTTGGTATGAGGAAGGCTGGAAATAGGCACGGGAGCCTCTAGCAGATGAGCGGCTGGCGGCCCGGCTCCTCGGACGTCCAGCCCTGGCGGAAAAACGCTGGCCAGATGCAAAAGCCTTCCGCATGGAGGACTGGGCCTTCGTAAAGGATGTAAAGATGTTGACGTGCTTGTTCAACTCTTTGATAAATGAATCCCCGAAGAGGAGTCCTTCAGCAGTAGCCCCTAACTCCTTGCTTCCCAAGTCCATGAGCCGAGGATCAAGGCGTAGTAAAGCGGCCCGGCGCCGTTCAGTGGAGAGGGCCACGTTGGCGTTGCCGAGCAAAATGACACAGCGTTGGATCCATTCCCTGGCGAGGGAGGCATCCATAGGCGTACCCGACATGACTGCTTTGTCGGCCATCAAAAACAATTGTGTTAAGGGGCCTGCCACATCCAGTAGCTTATCTTGAGCACCCCGAATGCCCCGTTCTGCACCCTTCTTAGGGTCTCGACCAGTCTTAGACATGTATGTCGCCATGGTGGGGTCGAATTGTGGGGTTTTGAGGACCTTGTGCGGCAGAATTGGGCGAGGGCACTCAGCCCGAAGTTTGTTGCGAACCTCCCTTTCCACAGGCCTGCGGATCCACTTTACCAAGAAGTTGGAGATGTGGTCAGGAGGTGTCCACTCAGTGGAGCGTGGGTGCCTGATGCGTTCGGGATCGAACCAAGGTTCACCCGCGGCATCCAGGGTAGCAGAGTCGCCCGTAGTGTCGTTTATGACAGTAGGAGTACGCCCGTAGGGGTCTGAAGCTCCCGTAGTTAGGGCCATCTCGCTGAACGTGCGAGAGGTAGGGAGGTCTTGGTCGCCAAAGTCCGAGTCAGAGTCTTGCGACTCCCCACGCCACTCGTCTAGCAGGGCGTATGAGCCACCTGCAGCCTCTCCTTCCTCAGATGAGGAACCATAAACATCCCCACTGAGCTCTGGGGCAGAGCCAATGGGGTTGCGCACAGCGCGGTGTTTCCCCTTGCTGGTGCCAAACAAGATACCCTTACGTGGGCGTTTGTGTATTGAACCCTCGGTATCTGGATCCGAATGTGTGGGATCATCTCTCCCGCGTACGCCAATAGGGGCGTCCTGGGAGGCCATAGTAGGCTGTGGGATGGAAGCCAGTGCCTGCTGTAGGGCCGAATCAAATGAAACCTTGGCGGCTGACAGCCAGGATGAGAGATCAACCGCAGAAGATGACTGGGTACTCTCTGTCATATTGCTCACCAAAGCGCAGTTTTCAGAAGTTGATGCTGTAATTATGAGCAGACAAAAAAATTGATGGCACCAGAGGTATGTGCAAAGCAGATACAAAATACTGTGCAGAGCACAACGAGTTAAACCACAAGGTGGCAGTAGAGGCTGAGAAGCAGAGCCATGTTACTTGCTAAGCCCAAAGTAGAGGTATAATATCACCCAGTAGGGGGACAGGGCCAGCTGAGTATGAGGTCTGACAAGGCGAGACCTGATTAGATCACCCTGATTAACATCAAACACAGGGGACTGTATAATGTAGTATAGTAATAATAGAACAGAACAGAATAGAATAATAAAAATAAAAAATAATCAACTATTCAATAATGAGGGGTCCCCAGCAGGAATCAAACTCAGGACCTGAAGACTATCCACACAAAAGCAGAGCCCTAGCCAGTAGAGCCATACAACTGCTTAATTAAATAAATAAAGAAAACACTAAAAAGGTGTAGATACAAAACTGCCCTAGAAGGAAAGACACTGCCTGGAACGGCAGTGGAGGGGTTAAAGGACAGAGGAGAAGCACGTGGAGAGCAGTCAGATCATAGAAGACGGGCAGTAGCACCTCTGAGGCGCGAAAAGGAAGCAGAGCAAGACAGCAGGTGGAGAAGGCAGACAGGAGGACCGAGAACAGAAGGAAGAACCTCGAGGGAAGGGAGAAGGTAAGAGAAAGTTAGTGGTAGAGGAAAAAACCACTAAAGAAAAGATGCTTAAGACAGCGTGGGGAGAGTGAGGAAAAACTGCCTGAGGCAGGAATCTGCCAGGAAGGCCTGGGAAATACAGGGATAAAACTGAAAACCTAATGGATGAAATGAGGCAAAGGTGACCGGTAAAACAGGAGTGGAGGACCCGAAAAAGGGGGCCAGGGGAAGGGGCAACCCCCAGAAACACAAGAAGATGCAAGAATAATAAATATCATAAAATGACATATATATATATATATATATATAAAAGGACTGAAAAAACAATAATAATAATAATATAATAATAATAACAATATAGGAAATAATAAAATATATAATAAAATATATAAGGATAATAATGATTAGCCAAAAGTCATCTGACCTTGTTGGTGGAAGCAGCAAAGAAAGAGGATGGAGTGTCATTGTCACTTGGTTTTATGGTTTATGTTACATTTTGATTGGTTGTATTTTTCTATGTTTATTTCTTTGCTGCTATTGGTGGAAGAGTAAAGAAGGTTTATGCAAATTATGAAGCCTCCTGTCTTGTAAAATTAGATATTGGCATCCAGTATAAAATACAGGGTACTTGTTGACGCTTGTTTTTTTGGAGGATCTCTTCAGTTGAGGAGGCAAAATGAGAGGTTTCGCTATCATATTCCACAGCACTGCTTAATGGGTCCTAAAATAAACTAAGTATGAAATCTTCAAAATGTGCTGCCAAATGAAAGTGAAAACAGTTCTGGACCATGAATCACATAACAGGACTCTACAATGGAATGATTACTGACGGATCATGTCCCAGCCTTATTTTTTTATTTTACAATCCTATTTTTTTTTGTGCAGCCGAAGAGTACATCAACCTCTACAACCCCATCCTCTTCCACTGCAGCAGCGGCATCAAAACCAAGTACAGCCAAAGTACCCTCCAAGCAGGAGCCAAAGCCCGTTCCTGCCAAGGATAAAACTGAGAGCAAAGTAAGGCCCAGCATGTGTTCTTTCATATTATTTATGCTTAAGTAACACAAAATAAAGCGGAGCTTATATGGTACTAGTTAGTGTGAGGGGTTGGCAAAGTGTCTGTACAAGCATACTGGGCATTTAGCGAATTGTACGTTTGGTGTACAGCTTCAAAATAGAAGCAGATATGGTCTCTGGGGAATCGTCAGCGGTGGATGTACTTTATATGAGTATTTAGGCTTTTCTGACTCTACGAGGAGTGCCACTTTCTTCACGTATCTACATTACTCGCTTCCTCGCATTGGACGGAGCACCGGGGTATAAATTCACGTTCTGGTCGGTGGTCAGGAGATGGACACTTTTCCACACTTATGGACCTCTGCAGTAGATCCTCCTCTGTACGGTCAATGCAAAAAATAGAGGTCATGGAGTTCAGTAAATATTACCTTATAATGATCCATTTGTATTTAGATACTAAGCACCTCCAGACAGTATCATTAAACGTGCACTGAATATATATGGAGACTATCTAGAACAGGGGTGTCCAAGTTTTTTCTGCAGTGGGCCACTTCATCAGAATTGTATACGTGCGCGGGCCGCACTCATTTTTCACTGTGACAAAAAATATGGCCTTTAATAAAATATGCAGATTAAAATAAAGTAAATGACACAAAACCTTTACTCTTCCTCTCACTGATTTCTGGGCCTAGAAAGTTTTGCGACTACAAATTCAGGATCCCCTAGATTTATTCTAGGGATGAACTAAAATGAAAATTCTGGACCAAAACATTCAGGGTTCACTTAGCCAAAACCGAAAATGACCCCCACCTTTAAAAATAATAATAAAAACTCACATTTTTAATAAAAGTAGGTAACACACAATTGGACAAAATTAGCAATATGACTTGGCAACCAGTAAGTGCTGGAACCTAGGCATGATGGGACTGTGACTACTGTTAGCAATCACACTCCTATCATGCCAAGTCAGCCAGTACATGCTGGTACAGGGTGGCTGTAAGTGATGTGCAGACCCCATACTGCTGGCAGCATCACTACACAAGGGGGGCAGCTAGCTAGGTTTCAGCATGTACTGGCTGACTTGGCATGATATGAGTGTGATTGCTAACAGTAGTCACAGTCCCATCATGCCTAGGTTCCAGCACTTACACATCCATCCAGTAAATACTGGAACCTAGGCATTATGGGACTGTGATTGCTGTTAACAATCACACTCCTATCATGCCAAGTCAGCCAGTACATGCTGGTACAGGGTGGCTGTAAGTGCAGACCCCATACTGCTGGCAGCATCAATACACAAGGGGGGCAGCTGACCAGGTTTCAGCATGTACTGGCTGACTTGGCATGATAGGAGTGTGATTGCTAACAGCAATCACAGACCCATCATGCCTAGGTTCCAGCACTTACACATCCATGCTATCACACACACACACACACTCATTTATTCATATAATCATTCATTCACAGATGCATTCCCTCAATCACACACACTCATTCAAACACCCTCCCCACCTCCTTACCTGCAAGGCAGCTCCTCGATGCCGCTTACAGACTTCAGCAGGGGGCGCGGCCTCCCTCTGCCTTCTCTGCTAAAGCACAGAGGAAGTAGGATGTCACGTGAACTCCGCTTCCTCTGTGTGCAGTCCAGAAGACCCTCCCACAAGTAAGTAGCAGGGCTTGAGGTGCGGCTCGCGTAAGATCGGTTGCCCTGGCTGCCGATCTTACGCGGGCCGCACCTCGAGGTCTCGCGGGCCGCATTTGGCCCGCGGGCCGCATGTTGGACGCCCCTGATCTAGAATATTAAAGGGCTTGCTGCTATACACTTCATAACAGCAATAAAACAGATCATGGTTATCTTGTACAGACAGAGGTCATTGACAATGCATATTCAGCTCATACAACTAATGTTCAGCTTATCTAGAAGATCATACATTGCATATATATTGTATGCGTTTGTGTATGTTGTAGCAGATATAGATAGCTACTTATCCATATTATGAGCTCGGCCCCGCCAACAGTCCACATAAATCTGATGATGCCTAACCATTAGCGCTATCCAGCTTTTACTGCCTCCCATGTCCCACCTCGTTCTTCTTATACCCAACATCATGGCAAGGACTAACTTCCCCCCAACACCATGCTGATGGGTGCTGCCATAGGTCACTGCATTTGTTTAAAATCAAAATGCTCAGTTCTGAAGTATCTATATTTTCTGCAAATTCCTTTCAACATGTTTTATTTATCCTTGTGTAATGGTTTTACCACTGTTTTCTATCACTCACATTCATCTTTGTTGCAACATTTTTATTGCATTATTTTTTCAAAGTGAAAAATAGCCTTTTTTATCTTTCCGATAACATAGGTTACCTCAGGAACTTCTGGCAAAGTTGCAGCTGCAGCTGCTGCTGCTGGGACCGTAGCTGCTGGTGCTGCAGTTGGTGTTGCTGTTGCTGCATCCGGAAAACCTAAAGAAGAGGTAAATGTCCACTTCCAGATTAGAAAGGTGGGACCCCCCCAGTCCAAGTAAACACCCCCATATACAGTCATAATCTCTGTATTGGTCACGCCAACCATGCTGGACGCACACTTTCTCCTCAACATTCCCCATTCTCCTTACCTTCATGCTCCGCATGCTTTGGAGATCCCACTCATAACCCCAAAATCCGACTGATCTGTCGGATTTGAAACAAATGCGAGTTATTCACATCACAACAACCCCAATGCAAGTAGAAAATATCTGTCACCATCACCACCACCACCCTTGAATTCTCCAGTCCACTGACATCAGCACGGGATTTTACCTACAACAAATCTTCCTCCCCAAGCAGCTCCTTGCATTTTGTCTCATTCACCCCCCCCCCAACCTCTTCTATAGATTGTAAGCCTGCAAGAGCTGAGCTCTCTTGTTCTGCCCCAGTACAGCTTACGTTATTTTACTGTATTTGCCATATGGGAATATAATGTGTCGTAATTCTCTACCCCTTGTGGGAACTCCAGCCAAGATATACAAATGCACCGGGGACTTTTAATTATATAATAAAATTACCCTTTTTCACATAAGGAAGGGAAATATCCTCTCTTTTTACCCCGTGTTACAAATATCTAAAACAGTACTTTTTAACTATATATAAAATGAAAATGTCCATTTATGTGCTCATGTCATTGGGTAAAACGGAGGGACAATTGCTCGTTTCTGCTGGTCAGTTTTGCCGTCCGTAACAAGGACTGTTTGTTTTGGAAACGCAACTCCAAATTTACTTATTTAAACATTATCTGTCTTTCCATTATTTCTGGGGTTTTTTCAACCAAAAATCAAAACATTTTACCGTATTTTTTTGGTTTGGTTTAAATAATCTTTAAAATGTGTTTAGGTTAAAGAAGAACAGAAGACTGTCAGTGTAGATAAGGTGTCCTCTGCAGCCGCTCCAGCCAAGGTAAAATAGACCTTATATGATGATGCGTAATACAGAATACCCAGGGGGTGGTAATAAAAACACATGACTACAAACATAAAGCCTTCTGTCCATGTGAACTGCAGCTATCAGCGCCACCTAGTGGTCATACCGTATACCACCCAGATGCCCATTGTATACTTTACAATGAACGGGTTAACTTATTCTTTATATGGAGCAAATAGGAGAGGTGTATTGCAGACTGTCATGTAGTCTGTTTGCAGTGTATTAAATAGAGGCAATAGAGGGGATTGGGGGTGACATAGGGAAATAGAAGGGTAGGGACGGTATACACACACAGCTTTGCTTATATGTAATATAGGTAAAGTCTTACAGAGAGGGATAAATATTTACATATTTGCATTTGAAGTGAGAAAACTCACATTTTGTTAAGATGTACAGATTGCTGTAAGTGTTTGTCTCATCGCTTCCAGGGAGACGGTTTTTGCATTTCATTTTTTGCATTGTGAGTCAAATTGTTCATAGTTGTTTTTTTGCTTTTCTAGACTGGGTTGGATGATGCGTTGGATGAGTTGATAGACACCTTGGGAGGACCTGAAGATGTTCAAGAGTCTCCAAAATTCACAGGACCTGAAGTCACAGTGAGTGGGTCCAACTACTAGATTAACCCTCTAAGCACCAAAATGTGCTATGCGCTTACATTTCCCATTTAAAGTGTAGGTGGGAAAATAATCATTTCTTTGTTCATACATGGAATAGAATGCATGTGGGTTTTTCTTTTTAATAAAGTCATAATGCACAAGAATTGTTTTGCCTTTTATTTTAATTACAGGAAATACCTGCCATATCGGAGTATTTGGAAGAATTAGGAAAGCGGGAACATACAATTCCACCAGAATACAGACACTTGTTAGATGTAAGTCAGTCTTTCTAGATTCTTTTCCTCTCTCTCTTTAAATAGTGACTTACAGGATATATTATCTTTATTTTAGGGTAAAGGAGAAAAGCCTGCTCCTCCACCAAAGGAAGATGACAAGGTAACACTGAATATTGATACTTTCATTGTCATGTATACATGTGTGTGTGTGTGTGTGTATGTATGTATATGTGCATGTGTAATAAATATATATATATATATCTATATATATATATATAGATATATAGATATAGATATAGATATATATATATATAATTTAAAAATATGAGCTCTTGCTGGATTTTTATTGGGAAGAAAAAAGTTTATTACACATGAAGCATACTCAACGTTTCAATCCATGCTTGTGCGCCTTTATCAAGGCCGCATCTTTTGTAAGACCAATGTAAGAGACCTAGAATAGTAATTTTTTTGCCTTTAACATTGTGTGTGACAAAGAACTGAAGAACATGAATGTGCCACTTCCTTGACTTTGAACAGTTAACCTTGAATGTTAACCGTTCAAAGTCTGTATTCATAGTCTGTAAGTGGAGGTCACTTACTGTTACTGTGTGTGTGATAAATCATGAGTCAAGATATTTAATCCAAGGAAGTTTGTGGGTCTTCTTTAATACTTTATAACATGTCTTATTGTTCTCTGCCACATTGGGGTGTTATACACAGCGCAGGATCTGGATATTGTTTCCTGATTCCAGTGGTGTCCCTATTGGAAACCACTGTACCATGTCATATATGTGACCTAGAGTAACAATTGCTGGAATGTTTATTTATTTCTACCATGTTTATTTTCTGTGCCAAGAGTATGGGTGATGACGATCTTGTTGAAGCCCTGTCGTCTGGTTTCGTCAGCAGTCAAGCACCCCCTGAAGAGAAGAAACCCAAGTTGGAAAAGGTAATTTGTGTTGTTGGTTTTGAGCGTTGGTTGGTATTGCCTATGTAAAAAGACAGAACTCCATACCACAATGCTGTTGAAAGTCTTAGAATCTGTTGCTGTTAACTGGAATTTTTCCCACACTATAGGACCTATTTTAAAGCAGATCAGGATTAACATTGTAAGGTGCATTATTAGTAGTTGTTGTACTGTTTCTGCATAATTCTTCTGGAAAATAATGCCAACACTATCTTTTGTTAACAGAATGTAGCCATAAAACCAACATCTGCAACAGCTGTAGCTACAGCGCCCAGCTCAGAGGTATGCCTCCAATGAACTGCTGTGTTTATTCATTTTCTAAGGATGTATGATTTTTTTAATAGGTGGACTACTCAATCCTAATGAGACACTCTTCTTCTCCTGAAGGTGGAATGTAGGAAAATGACATTTTAAAACACTGATTATTGTTACACTTTCACTAGTGGGCTCTTCCCACAATTTTTAAAGGGTTGATGACTTCAAGAGAATGTTAAATAGGGCAGTTCAGAAGATACAATGGCGGTGCCTGGAGCCATTTCTGAATGTTGGCCTCAACCTTCTACTCCGTCTTTGATGCTGACAAAAAATGACACACTTTTGATGGATAAACTCTTTGGTGCTTGAGCACCTAAGGGCCTTCTATAAGATCTGGCTACTATGGCTTTACCCACCACCTTTAAACACTTTGGATAGCCCATTGTTTAGAATCACAAAACCTACCTTGTTTTTAGTCTGGCATGGCTTTCTTTATACACGGAGAGCTCCAGTGGTAGCCATTTTGGGATGTGTAATGCTATGATGTCTACCTGTTTGCTCACCGGAACCCATATGTTGTATAACAGTTTTAATTTCTTTATTTTACTTTGTTTTCCATGTTTACTCTTTGATCCTTGATTGACTTAATTAGAATTTATCAGGTTTTCTTCACCTTTGTAATCTTCATAAAATTAAAATAACACCTATATCTGCTTCTGCAGTGGTGAAATCAAGCCTGTGTGTGGCTTTCCAACAGAGAAATATTCTGCTTCTACAGGCTTTCCTTTTTTGCCTTATTTGTTAGGGTTCTATCATATCACTGAATTAGATTATAATCTAGACGCGTTAAATTAGTTCTAACCCACACCCAGGTTGACTCAGATAGCCAGAATAAATATAGAAATCAAGGCTATGAGGAAACACATTAATGCAAAGGGAAATCTGTACACAATTGAAGGAAAAAAACTAGGACTAGTCCTGTATTTCTGTCAGGTTGTAGAAACCAAATTATTTGTACTAGAAAATCAAAGGATGTAGTTCATGTATGAAATAATGTGCTTGCGTACAGTGCTGCAGCAAATAAGTGTTTGAGTGGTTAGCCTCCTAAATCACTTTTACGGCGTTTATAATGAGCCATGGTAGACATGATTGAGATCTGTGACTCGGGTTATTACAGCCGCTGCAGAACCTGATGGGAATCTTCCTCCGATCCTTTTATTAATTTGGAATGTATTTCAGGGCTACAGACATTGATTTGATTTTTACCCCAGATTCTTCCTCTTATTTCCTTCTTCAGTCTGTACCTGCAGATGCGATAGATGAACTACTGGGTACCCTTGAAGGACCAGAAGTAAATGTTCCACAGTCTCCAGAATACACTGGTCCAGAAGTAACGGTAATATTTAATATGAATATATATATATATGTGTGTGTGTGTATGTCACTACAAAATTCTATTATTCAAAGAGGCTACTTAATATTGTCTAATAATTGTTTTTGAAAACAAGAACAGAGGATAGACCCCTTCTATATGAGGTACACACAAGAAGAGAGAAATATACCTAAGCACTGTAAATCCAAAAGTAAAAGATATACATTTATTTCAAATACACTCACAAAATAATAAAAGTACTGAGAACCAGCTCAAGTGCAAGCACATGTAAAAGCAAACGGAGGACCGGTATGTAATGTTAACAATTTTATTTCTCCCTAGCTAACACAGAAGACACTAAAACACTTTTTTGTTTTTTTTTATGTTTAACTTTGCAATTTATATGTAATATCCCAAATACCAAGCACAAAATGGACGAAAACATATCGCTTTCGAATTCCCGCCCAAAAAGCAAAGATGCAAAATGGACTCCATAACGCATTAAAAATAACAATTTTGGGGTCTAGACTGTTCCTTTAAGATTTCACAAAATTCCATAAGGGTATAAAGAAAAATACACATAACTTTATTGATGATTCTTTTTTATCACTTACCAGGAAATTGTTACAGCATCGTACCTGGAAGAACTTGGGAAAAGGGACCATACTATCCCCCCAGAATACAGAAACTTGTTGGATGTGAGTAGTGCGTGTTCTTTGAAGTGCATGCAACTGAGATCAGCATCCTTGGGATGTCTGCAATTGCATTTAGTGCAGTATAAAAACTTCTTGTGTTAATTCAGGTCAGCATTTTTAGTAAATATGACCAGTGTTTTCTTTGAATAACACATTATTACCAAAACATATATTTATACAAGAATATGTATGTGTGTATGTATTTTATTGAGTTAACAGATTTACTTAGCGCTTGACGGTATGCAGAAGAGCAAAGGGGAGGTACAATAAGTGCTGTCATATAATAAGTCATTTCTACATACCTTTCCTATGGGATACAATTAGTATGACTGTATTAGATTGTAAGCTTCATGGGACATGTAAAGTACATTATATATATATATATATATATATATATATATATATATATATATATATATATATATATATATATATATATATATACAAAAAATACAGCTGTACATTATATGAAGTACTTGATTTGCTTGCTCATATAATTTCTTTCTAGGGAAAAGATCATGGTAAAGACATCCCACCTCCAGTACCTGCTAAACAACCTCCGGTATGATATGAACAAAAAAGACAGACAATACATGAATAACTGAACTAATCACGCCCAGTCAATATTATATAGACACCCAAATGCAGTTAACTCTCTGATGCTGAGTCAATATTATATAGACACCCGTATGCAGTTAACTCTCTGATTTGTGGTCTTTCTATTAAGTCTAATGTTTTTTCCTGATCTGAAAATACTAATAAGCCAAACATGTTTGCACATGACCACTTTTACATGACGTATTACTCGATTATCTGTATTCTTAAACTGTCTCAGCGTAGATTAAACTGACTTATATACTGTTTTCCAAATCATTTATTGAGGCAGCTTGCATCATACGCTGTCTAAAATCTGATGTTTCCTTTTGTTCTAAATGTGCTCACATTCTAAAGAAACCCAAATCATCATCTAGATATCTGCTTTCCTCATCACACATCAGTAAATACTGTCATTTTCTAAGTCTTGTCTCTTGTGTTAAACATATGTGTTGCTGAGAGTGTTCTGCATTGAGCTTACCTTCCACATGTCGTGGTTCTAGATTCACTGTTCCGTGTAGCTGTCTTCTCCAATCTTGTGGGCTTCATGGGCTGATTGGGCAGAGCCTCAGATCAAGGCCATCCTTTATATAGTGCAAAATGGGACAGTTGCTTCTGGCCCCACCATCCCGCTTGCCCTGCACGATGGGGCGGATACCACAAATGTTTCCCTTGGTACCCTCAAGATGCTGAGGCTCCCAGCTTCTTTTAAACACCCTGCCAGATTCCAAAATCGGCAACATCTGATTTCCCCTGACCAGCCCGGGGAGCTGTCAAATCCATAAAGGTCTGTCTAATGTCTTGGTTATAATTCCTTGCTACTTATTGCAGCCTATGACTGACACGGAACTTGCTGATGAGTTCTCAAAGGACTTCGGATGTTCGTCTGCTCCAGTCGTAGAGCCGGAACCATCCATTAAGCCCAAAGTATGTTTTAATGATATTTTTATAATAACCCAGCAATGGAACACAGTAGTAAATCCTGTATGAATATTTTGTATGTCCCTCATAAAATTCTCTAATGGGGAGGGATGTAATGATGAATATAGGGCTATAAGAAACTGCTAAGACTTAAAGACCAGATATTATCAAAATAATTAACATTCATCTGCCTTATAATATGTAAATATATTTAATAATAAATATTATATATAAAAATGGCAGGCCTATGTACTCACAGTGTAATTTGGGAATGCAAATGGTTCATTGGTGTCTGCATCCTATGGCAGATATATGTTTGGGCCGAGAGAACAGGTTCACATGTAAAAAAATATAAATATTATTAAAAAATGTACAGTAAGAGCACTGAATGAGGACACTGAGGAGTTTGGTTAAATAGGGTTAGTTTGGTCAATTAACATCCACAAAAGTTTTTTTATATTTATTTAACATTTAGTGTAAAGATGTTGTTTTTTTATTATTCATATAATTAATATGATTATTATTATTTTATAAAGGAAGCCAAACACCAACAGAGCCAGCCGGATAAAGTTGTTGCCACTTCTGCATCGTCTGTGCAGTCTGCCGCCGCTGCACCCTCAGTATGTAGCCTCCAAGTTCAACAATTCCTTAACAATCCACAACTCTTAGAGAATTGATCACCTCAAAAATAATTTGCATTTACCAGTAAAATCAGCAAAAATCTGCAGTATTTTTATTCAACTAGAGGTGACACATTTACCTTTATCTGCCACAGATTTTGTGATATTTTTTCTTAATATTGAAGCAAACTTTTTGCTTTTTGTTTGTCAGTGTATCCATAATTGTTTTGTGGATATTTAACTTAATTTTACGTCACGGATGCTTAGATATGTGGCAGTCTTACAATTTCCAGCCATATACTGCTTACTTTAATCCATAAACATCACTTTTTAGTGTATTGAACTGTAAAAGGAAAGTGGCTATGTTAAGGCTCTATGGGGCAAAGCATAAAAAGTAACCACTAAAAAGGTGATCTTATCACCATAGCAACCGAGGAAATGCTTCTGCTGACTGGATTGGTTGTTGTGACAATAAGACTACTTTTCAAACTTTGCATTTTTTTTGTTTTTTTCATACATTCTATTTTGGCACAGTATCAGGGAGTCATTAATCTGTATTAACGGTGGTGAAAAATGCATGGCGTCTGTCTAAACCCATGTTTGCAACTGTAGGAAGATAAAACACACACACTGCACATCGTTGCCTGATTGATTTAAACATGTTCCAACATTGCAGATATTATAACTCATGTTTTTGCTGTTAGAATGTAGTTTTCAGCCTATTCATATGATATACTAGCGATAATAACCGGCATCAATTGAACTAACCGCTTCAGAGTTTGTAACAGTGATAAGTAATGAAGGCTTTCTGTAATGAACTGACTTCATTGATGAAAACCCTTAACATTGTTAATTGGGTAGTTGAATTGATACTTGTTTATGTTGCAGGCATGAATACCAAAAATATATATTCAATTCAGTGTTAGCCACATAAATATTTTAAAATATTATTATTTATTGGTTTCTATAGCAGCGCTGTCTGCGTTTCATCCCTGTGTATTGTCATTTTGCTGTAACTGTGTTGTTTTAGGGTGAAATGGACAGTGCGTTAGATGAATTAATGGGTACACTTGAAGGACCTGAATTCAACGTGCCAGAACCTCCGGTATACACAGGACCAGAAGTCACGGTACGCTATATTTCATTTATTTATTTGTCTGTAATCTTTAATTATTTCTATGATTAAGCTTTCTAAGGTGATACGCGTGAGACTGTGTTTCCCTCATGCTGGGATGCCTTCACATTGTTCAGAATAAAAGCTTGGATCTTATTTTATCCGCTACGAGGTGCACAAGTATATTCCCATTCCATGAAATACCTCCTCCATATATTATATGACAATCCAGGCCCACGGGTAGACTTTCAGCCAATGTGGAAGTAGTGGAATATCTTGTAACTCTATTTTCACTATTGATCATTCGTTGGAAAGCATAAAAAAACATTTCAGTAAAAGCAGACTATCTTTAATTAGCTGTATGTTGGTGAAAGTAAAAACCTCCTTTTTAATACAGGAAACAGCCACAGCATCTTATATCGAAGAACTGGGTAAGCGGGAAAGCTCAATCCCTCCAGAATACAGGCATTTACTGGATGTGAGTAGAATGATGACTTCTACTAAATCACTCTATAAAGTAAAAATGAATTTAATCTGTACACATCACGTCGTGTATTTCCTAGGGAAAAGAAGATGGAAAGATAGCACCACCTCCACCACCTGCAGAAAAGGTACAAACAAAAACTCTAAAATATATTTTTTATATATAATATATATTATATATATACATACATACAAATGCAGAGTTCTCTGCTAGTGGTTAATATAATCATTATATCATATCTGCTTCTCAGCCTATGAGTGAGGATGACCTTGCTGCTGCGTTTGATGAGGACTTTGCTTGCCCTCAACCTACTACTGTCCAGCAAACCCCGTCCAGCAAACCAAAAGTAAGTTGTGCCCCCGCCCCCCCATTCTTGTAGCCATTTTACTGGTGCATTATTCTTGAGTAAAGATCTTTATTTGTGTGTTTGTCTCATTTAACAACATCCTTATGTAATGTTTACTAAACTACTCTGGCTGCATACATTGTTTTAGGACTCTTCATCTGAGAAAAGTAAGAATGAAACAGTGGTTTCTTCTAGCTCGTCTGCTGTTCAGTCCGCTCCCGTCCTTTCTGTAAGTACCAGACACCTGCTTTTCCAATGTTGTACGCTTTATGTGGATGTGTCCTTTTAGGCTTACAGATTGTGTTCTGTGTCTTTTCTGTTCTAGAAACCCTCTGCCCCCAAGGTTGATCCACTGGATGCTTTGTCTGGCACTTTAGGAGTCCGACAGGAAGACCCAAAAACCAAGAAACCTGTTGCAGATGCAGTAAAGGTAAAGAATCTCAGAAACTAAAATAGTACTAATTAGTAACTGCTTCTAGAAGAGAAAGCTTAGGATGTGTCAGCATTTGCCCTCCTGCCCTGGTCTTAGTCCTACCCCCAAAAAAGGTTTTGACAAAAACAAAAATGTTATTTTCTTTTGCAGGAAAAATCTGATAAAGGCAAAAAGGAAAAACTTGGTGAAGATGAAGAAACTATACCTCCAGATTACAGGCTGCAGGAAGTCAGGGTAATCCATATACGTTTGTGTCTTTCATTCTTGGAAAATGAGTTGTATACAATTTGCACATAATTTACCGTATTGGCTCGGATATATGCCGCCCCCGTATATAGGCCGCACCCTCAAAGTTTGGTGCTTTTTTAAAGAAAAAGTTTTTTCTTTAAAAAAGCACCAAAAAACATGCTGCCACTGTCCTCCCCCCCCCGAGATATGCTGCCACTGTCCTCCCTCCCCGAGATATGCTGCCACTGTCCTCCCTCCCTGAGATACGCTACCACTGTCCTCCCTCCCCGAGATATGCTACCGCTGTCCTCCCTCCCCGACATATGCTACCGCTGTCCTCCCTCCCTGAGATATGCTACCACTGTCCTCCTCTACCCCCCCCCCCCCCGGACTTACCGGAGCAGACTCCCGGGTGTCTTGCGGGGCCGGCGGGGGACGTCTACGCAATACAACTTCCTGTGCCGGCACCGGAAGTTGTATACGCGTATTGCGTAGACGTCCCCCGCCGGCCCCGCAAGACACCCGGGAGTCTGCTCCGGTAAGTCCGGGGTGGGGGGGGAACGGTCCGCACGATGCGCTTAGACAACCTCCCATGCCGGCACCTCCTCCCGTGGGAAGTGCTGGCAGGGGAGGCAGTCTGAGCGTATCATACAGTAGGATGCAGGTCCCCTGCACCGCTGCGGGGGATCTGTATCCTAACCCCGCTGCCTGCCCGGCGCTCGGGACTGCATGTCCCGGGCGTCGGGCGCTAGACCCTGAATGTAGGCCGCACCCCCACTTTAAAGATTTAAATTGGGGGAAAAAAGTGCGGCCTATATTCGAGCCAATACGGTATATTTAATGGAAATTCCTTGTCATTTGTGGTCACTGTTGGCGCATTGTATTGAGCAAACATATGATAATTATCTTCTTGTGCATTAATTCAGGATAAAGATGGAAAACCTTTATTGCCAAAAGCTGAAGAGAAGCCAAAGGTTGGTTCTATTCCATTAAACTGTACGGTTAAACCTTTTGTAGCTAAATTCGTCCGTTACACACCACAAACACAACAAGCTGTATACAACCATTCACTGATCATTAGAGATTTTAATGCATCTCAAAGGCTTTTTATACAATAAAAAACAAGGGATGTCTTTTTTTTTCACTAATACTGCAA
This sequence comes from Spea bombifrons, assembly GCF_027358695.1. NCBI lineage: Eukaryota > Metazoa > Chordata > Amphibia > Anura > Pelobatidae > Spea > Spea bombifrons. Next base: position 137,901,845 of record NC_071087.1, on the reverse strand, counting down.
GTTTTAATGAAGCGTTTTATACACCAAAGAACTGACAGTTTAACTTCCCACTAGATCAATTTCCTTCCTTCCCTTAACTTACTTAATTTAACTGTAAATAAATCATGAAAAATAGCAAATTATGGTCAATTGAATGATCTCTCTTAATTTTGATTTATAAAAAATAGATGACCGATTTGTCCTTCTTTAAATTTTTTTTCTTTTTATATAAATTAGCTGCTTTTTCTAAATAAAAATATCAACTGTACAAAATGCTATATTTTTTGTCTTAACTTAGAACTGTGTATTTTTCTGTTTTGTTAAAAAGGTAGTGCGTTTATATATTTTCCATTTACTCTGGAAATATACTGGATACTTCATCCTGTTGATTGCACGTGCTTTTGTTTGTAAAATGTTGCTAAGCAATTCTTTTTTGTAGCCGGCGCTGGGCGCATGATCAGATTTCACTTGTATTCTTTACTGTGCATCACATTTCATCCAGGCCCACAAAGCCAGTATCATTTCTTTCCCTGAGTCTGCACACACAGGGCTGTGCACCCTTCTGTCTCATTCAGACGCTTGGTTTCATTCCTTCTAATATGCAGGCGATGACCGAGGATGAGCTGTTGGATGCTCTGACGGAAGACTTTGTCACTTCCCCCGCAACAACCCCGAAGACTGCACCATTGCAAAGTTCTGCAGTGAGTACCCATGCTACAAAGAAATGAGTTGCTCATCTGTCTATCGCTATAGAGTTAATAAAAAAAAGTATCTGTTTTTGTGTGTTGTAACATTGAATATAGGATGTTTCCCCAAGTAACTTTTAACTTATAAAGTAATTATATTACGGTCCCAATGGGGAATAATAAAGATGACTTTTTGGTGATTATCTCTTTTTCCTGTATTGTAGATTGAGTACTCTGTTTATACAGTTTACTTTTAAATATAACATTTATATATATATATATATATATATATATATAATATATATATATATATATATATATACATATATATATATAATTAATGTGTTTTCTAATTAGGTTTATATTTGTAAAGCTTTAATGTGTGATTAATGAGCATTTTTTCTATTAAACTGCAAAACATCAGTTTGCTAAACTGGACAATCTGTCCCATTAAAGAAATTGATCATTTGTGTTGTATAGAAAGAAGCTACAAAACCATCCGTATCTGATGAAGTTGTGTCCTCTTCCAAAGTGTCTACGGTGCAATCTGGAGCTCCTCAGCCTTCTGATCCAGTGAGTTGTTTTTTAAAAGTCAGTTATCTGTGTTTTTTTAGTGTTTTTAATAAAATTTACATATTTCTTATCGAGTAAACAGCATATAAAGTGCAGTTACATGTTATTTCCACTAGGTGGCCTATTTTACATATACTGATTTATTTTTTTTTATTTTTTTTCTGTTTATGTAAACTTACTTACCCTATTTCACCAAAAGTAAGGTTTGATTGTATTTAGGAAAAAACTCTAAATTGCTAGCCTTGTCTCCAAAAGTAGTGTTTTATTTATTTATTTTTTTACACTGAAGTTAATGCAGAAACAGAAAAAACACACAACAGCTTTTTATGGTAACTTCTGCAAACCGCATATTTTAATATTTCAATATTAATAAGTTATGCAAGTAAAATTGGTGAAAAAAATAGAATTCTACAAAAAATCTTATTATATCTACTCTATGTTGTCAAATTTGACTATAATTCTTTTAATCCCATTAATTTCCCCAATTTATTCCAAAATTGTAGGATATAAAGATCCCTGATGATGCTTTGGATCTTCTGTCTGGTTCCCTGGGATCTAGAGAGGCAGACCCTGATGAAAACAAACCTTTAGTTGATGTAGTAAAGGTGAGTAAAGACATTACCAACAGTGTACGATTAAGCACTCTCTCTCTCTTGCAGCTATGTGTTCTCTATAAATTATAGGGAAAGGATTATGATGCATTGTTGCATGAAAATCTTATGTAGTATTGACTAAAATAGTTTTTTTTTTTAGTATAATTTACTTAGATTATGATATTTTATCAAACTATCTTTGTGACCTATATTGTCCTCTGTACATTGATTGGTTTTCCTTCAATAGCGTTTTTACATGAAGGTCATTGAGACGATGGGTGACTTATACACCCAGCCAATGTTCCCTCTAAGGTGTGTGTGTGAGCAGGCACACGTTTTGCAAATAGCGCATACGTGCGCACAATAGGGTAACGTTTCTTCTGGGTCGGTCTTGACACCAGCCATCCAAACATAAGCATGGCCGCGTCTGACAGTTTGTGCTGCACCGGATATGAAGCCGTATCAGGCGTGGTGCTAACTGACAGCCGCGCAGAGCGAGACCTCACCACGGACTGCCAGACTCAGAAGCTGAGGACGGGAGGTGACGGGAGATATGTTTTTGGGAATATGAAGGGGATCCGCTAAGGAAAGGGAAATGCTGAGTGGGTATGGAGATGATGAAAAGTGAAATCTTATCCTGTTAACCATCATCCTTCACATTTATTACGTGAATACCTATTTTTAATGGAAAAGGCTTTTGCGTAGTAGTGGGATGTACAATACTCAAGCATTCACCCTCTGTTTTTTTTGTAGGAAAAAGCCAAGTCTGAACATGTTGATCGACTTGGTGATAGAGATGACACAATCCCTCCGGAATATAGAAATCTGTTGGATGGTAAAGACGAGAAGGTAATTCTTGTACTTGCCAAAACATGATCTAAGATTTTCTGGTTTTCATTAAATTAAATGTGTATCTAACCTCATTTACAGGGACAGCCTATAAAACCACCTGCAAAGGAAGATGTCAAGCCTAAGGTAATAATAACAATAATAATAATCGTTTATGTTGCATTTGATATAATGTGCTCTGTCATAAGCCCACCCATGATCATTTTTTCCATTTCCACCATTCTGTAGTGTAATTGGTATCACCAGCTGTTTTTCTGTTCATCGCTACCATGCCTTGATTTTTCAGCTTTGTTAAATTGAAGCCATGAAAGACTCATTACCAAACTACCAAACCCTACCATTCTGTAAAATGTTTAGTGGGAATACATCACAGTTGTGTTCTTGCTTGCATTGTTGTTGGGTCCTTGTAGAAAGATGGATAGTATGACACACTATTAGGTTCTACTGCACTGCATCATTTATCAGTTTTCCGGACATGATGAGCACCCTCGAGAGCCTTATCTATCCTGTAAGACAGCCAGAGAATCCCAGACGAGATTATAAGGAAATTCTCTTTCCACTAAAGTAATGCCCGTCTTGCTTGGCAATATACAGGTTAAGTCTTCGTATATTATGTTTCAATAGCAGAAGAAAGGCTCCTGGTATTAACGTTCACTTATAAGTGTAGCCACGTGTCTGTGCTCTGCTCTAGATTACATAGTAAAGTGATATGGCCTCTCATTTATGATTCAGGACCCATTGGATGATAATGCAGCTATTGATGCTCTTTCAAGTGGCTTTGCATCTTGTGATACCAAACAAGCGGAAACACCCCAGCAATCATCAAAGGTAATACATTATTTAGCATGTTTTATGTTACCAGGTTCATTAAAGCTTAAGGAGGATGTTTAGCCAGAGAATAAATCCTTTTTTTAAATACACTGTGCTAAATATCAAAGGATAAATACTGCAATAGGGACCAGAATTTTTTGGATAAGGGATAATCTCTGATAATGGATCTGTCTTCTCACCTGTCTGAACTCCGTTATTCAGGATTCTCCCCGCGGTTTCAGAGCACTTTCGGTCCGTTGTTCAGGCTTCCCCAGAGCAGTTCTGCTACCTTTTCTGGAACCGCGGGGAGAATCCTCAACAACGGAGTGAAGACAGGTGAGAACACAGACCCGTTATCCGAGATTATCACTTATCCAAATAATTCTGGTCTCAAGCATTTCAGATAAGGGGTACTCAATGTGTGTGTGTGTGTGTGTGTATTCGTGTATGTATGTTGATAGGGTAGGACTAGTATATAGTAAACAAGCATAGTTTTTTTTAATTAGTATATTAGTTATTTAACATGATTAAATGTGATCAATGTGCTGACATTATAATATTATTTCTATTCTAGGACAAGACTGAGAAGAGTTCTCCTAGCACAGCAGTTTCCCAGTCTTCAGGAAAGACTCCTGACCCTCCAAAGGTAAGATTAATAGGACGCATTTAAAAAAATCAAATTTTGACATGGTGTGTATGTTACTGACTAAAAGCAATTTGAAGATCCACGGTACACACAGAACCGTTATATTCAAGGAAAAGAAAAGTACAAGTAGAGAAGAATGCAGAAATCAAACTATGCTGATCTACACATTTTCTCATAGACTTACCAATGCATCCCCAGACTTGCCCCCCCGTTCTCCAGACTCCCTGGTGTCTAGTGGGGCAAAAGGTCATGTCACGCCGGTGCTCCGTCAAGGAAGCCACGGCAGAAGTGCTGGTTATCTGCGTGCATTGCGCAGACGTTCACTGGCTGCCAGAGAGGAGGATGCAAGTCCCCTGCAGTGCTGCAGGGATCTGGATCTTAGTCTTGTAGTCAGATCTGTATTTAAGGTCGGATTATAAAACGACCTCGAACATAAGACGAGGGGTATTTTTCAGAGCATTTGCTGAAAAAAACCTTTGTCTTGTATTTGAGCAAATGCAGTCATAGAGCGTATTGGCCTCAAAAATTGCTCCAGTTTTGTCTTGGTTATTTCCCCCCATTATTATTATTATTATTATTATTATTATTATTATTCTACAGATAATCATGTGATTGCATAGCTACCTGAACATATTGTGTATGTTAAGATGGTATATTCCTCATTTGTTGTAGGACAAGAATAAGAGTTCTTCTAGTACAGCACCTGCTCAGTCTACAGTGTCTGATCCAGCAAAGGTAGTGTTAATTAACTATCTGGGTTATGTATAAGCTGTGAACCTGTCTATTCATATGCATTTTAAACTGACTGCCACTATATTTAAATATTCATTATATTTTAAATCTTTCTACATTAGCAGTAGAACTGAATATGAGGCCATTGGAGGCTGGGCATGATAGGGATACAGGTGCCCAGGCTGAGCAGTACATGGCCACGTTTTAGTAGGAAACGTTTATTTTTAAAAGAAGCATTCAAATACTGTGTGTTTTCCTTTTTGAGCAGTGACTTTTTAAATAATGAAGTTCTGGATTCACAGGCATTTTTAATCTTGCCTTATGCTAATCTTGCCTTATGTCGTATTTGTTGAAGACGCAATTGTGAAATCTATTTCTTTCCTGACTTTAGACTCCAAACCAGATCTCTTCAAAGCCTAGCAACCAAAAAACAGGGAAAAGCTAGACTGATGGTAAGGACAACCACATTCTTTTAAAAATGATCCTGCAGATCTGGCATGAACTTTTTCTGTCATGTTTCATTGTGTAAACTGAAATAGTCCACAAGGGCATTATATTATCCCCAAAACAAAATAAAAGTCTAGCTCCCAATTGGAGGGCTAAACCAGACTCTGGAGACCTCCCCAGACAGCAGGTTTGCCACACTTGGCTTGGAGATCTTCTTCAGGGCCCTTCCTTGCCCTTGGAGCACAGGAGAACCTCCTCTCCCCTCAACAGTCTCCCTCTTTGTGGAGCTTTAGGGTATTTCGATGTCCAGTGATTGTACCTGATGGAGGCTTCATCCTGGAGCCTGCAGATCTTGTATGAACTCTTCACTGTAAAGGGGAATGGAGCATTGACCCACTCTGCTATCCAACTGCTCCATCCCAGGGACCCATATAGATGATTTGTGTAACACCTGTCCAAAAAAAAACCCCAAAAAAATAATCTCCTTGGTGGGTACAGCATCACTATAATATATATACTGTAGATACCATGTCTTCTAATTCTGTTGCAGCTGGGATACAAGTACTGCATGTTTATATTTTTCAACTTTTATATACGATCTGTTCATTCACAGCAATTTTTCTTTTATAGGTCAATGTATATAGTTTTCATAGCACTTGAAGAACGGCTTGGGAAGGACAAGAGGTTGCAAGCATGTGGTTGTGACGAGCGCCACTTTCGGCTATTCCCTGGCACGTTTGAGGAAGTGCTTTCTGTTCGTTTTCTTTTTGGGTCATACATCTTTTTCGGTTGTTTTTTTCTTTTCCAGATTTTGGAATGGGTAAAGCTTTTATATTTGTAATTATAAGAAATATATATCACTATGAACTTGTCATGTTAATGACAATAAGCCTGCAACCTTTGCACAATTAGTCTGATTGCGTACACTTGCAAGGTAACTAAGAACCATGTAAAGCTTACTATAGTTTGGGATTCCATCAGTGCTGTTGCTTTAACCTTTGTGTATAAAGTGGGTAAATGGTCTAATGAGTGCCTGATAAGAAATTCGTGGAAAAGCTCAGCTCCAGATATATGAAATGTTTACATGAACAGTGCCTTTTTGCTTAATATCCCATTCTCTAACTTCACCCTTGTTATACTTACGTCCTTATACTGTCTACAAGAATATAATATGGCCGCTAAAATGTTGCTTATTCTAAGCAAGTTTTATTCTACCGATGGTTGCACTGATTCCTTTTTGACCTGAAACACTAGGTTTGGTTTGAATTATGCTATGGAATGGATAAATGACTATTACCAGAGTCATAGAAGGTCTATAGTCAACCAGCAGATTGACACCAAGTTAATCTGATGAAAGGACTGTGTTGCTTTGAATTGTTAACTGTGGAACATCATTGGAAATAAAGATTTTCCCTATGTCTTGGTGCATTGTAACCGTGTAATGTCATGATTTTCCAGAAAAGTAACAGCAGCCGTGTGTATCATTTATGCAGTATATCTCCATCACAGAGTAAAAAAAAAATGATCAGGCATGTCCAGACTTTTTTATTCCCCATCTTTCTTTGCTATTTGCTATCAGTCAGACTGGGCACTTACCGTCCAGTGAGTTCCTCTGTATTGTGAGCATTTAACTTTCCATACATTGGATATCCATGAGGTTTAATGATGAGGAGCATTTTATCAGCTAGGTAATGTAAAGCCACACACACACGCACACATGTGCCTCAAGGACAAAAGAACACATTGTTAATTTATTCTTAATCATTAATGAGGGAGCCCATTTAATCATGAGGAAAGGACATATGTTTACACCCCATTTGGCCTATACAAAAAATTAGGCCTTCAAGAACAAGACTTGCAATATTTTGCCACAGCTTATGTAGATGTGTTTCTCACCACCATTAAGTGCCTTTCTTCCCTCCCATATCCATTTCAGATTGTCCAAGAGTACTCTGAGCTCTTTGGTTTTAAAACCAGCATAACAAACTCAAGTGCCTCAACTATTCATCTGTCTAGATCTGAGGTTGAATTAATTAAAAGATCATCCTTTCCCACACTTCCTTACAGTAGTTCACATTCCAATGGATCTTTCCCAAGCATAGAAACTGAATTATTTTGCATTGTTTTCTACTTCTGATCTGGAACGCTGGGGAAAGCATTTTATTTCTTGGGTCGGTAGGGTTAATTAATAACAAAAGATATACGATAGCAAGAGCCACCACATATTGCCCCTGACTCCAGGGAGGCATATGTCTTCCTAATCTCTTATTGTTTTACTATGTTGCTCAATTTACTCTAATACAGGTGTGGCTTCTCTCACCAAAAGGTGGAATCAGACCTTATAGGCTTCAATTACACTCAGTTCCATAGCTGGATTTCCAAGCATGACAGGTTATCACCTTGTACCCACTGCCCTGTTCAATTGAAATCACTGAGAATATCTATCAAACTGGCTTTTAGACATGGCGACTCAGCTGCTTTGTAACAGAGCTTCCACCCAAATTCTGGATTCACAGGACTTTGACGAAATTGTGCCTCAGATGTGATCTCTGTCAAACTGATGTGGAGGTTATCATTGAGTCTACGAGCATTAGAGATTTCTTCAATATACACAATTGCGTAGCTATGCTCAAAAGCTAGAGGTTCAAAAGGCAGCAGTATCCCCACATGACATAACTGATTTAATTATTAATCACTGTGCTGCGATTAAGCCAGTCCAGTAAAGTTTATTTCTCTCCTTACCAATTGCTTTTAGCTACACCTTTTCCTCCTATATGGGTGTAATGGAAGCCCCATAAACAGGAGCAGGAACCACCACTTGCCTGCCGGCTCTCATCCTGATGTTAAGCAGGACCATGGGCTCAATCGCCGCTTTCCTCACAGTGTCCAGAGACACTACAACTTAACCCCAAACCTGTTCAACCTGCTACCCCCAAACTTTATTGGCTGCCACCACCAATTTCTATTTAAGGTTTAAAAATCCCAAAGGAGGCTTTGGTAACCTCCCAAGCTCAAACCCTATAAAAACCCAATTTGGTTAAAAAAAAAATAAAAAAATAAACTTCCAAATTATAAAAACAGTAATGTTTTACCCGAAAGCTATGAGTTAAAAATTAGAGTACAATGACAGAACTGATTAATTTAAACTTAACCTGAGCATAAATGATCACAGAACTAATACAAAGATAACATACAAAACAAGGATAAAACACAGAAAACGTACGTAAAAGTACAAATGTGTGACAATCTCCCGATATAGGAGTCCCTTGTCCAAAATATAAAGGAATTCTAAGTTTTACTCTCTGATTCCCATTCCTATAGGAAGCTATCTCTTTGTCTCCATGAGACGCCCATTTGGTGTCCCGTGGCGGGATAGTGTGGAGCCCAGCCACTTTGTGACATTCCTAATGAGCTGAGTTGTAAACCTTGGCAGCAAACTCCTGTATGATATTTTAATATGTCATATTCTGATGTTATGGTACCTTGTACGTTAATAACTCTGGGGTCATACTGACCTTGACCGGCCTTCTGGCTCACAGGCAGGTGGGCCGCTGCCTGACATCACTCCATACACTGCCAATCAGCCACTCCAGCAGCAGCTCAGGTGCTATGTTACGCGGCGACCGGCTGGATATTCCCAGGCTTGTCGTAGCCAGCTGTTATTAGGCTGTTGCTGGCTTCAAAGTGCCAGGGCTGCTTTGTTATCCAAGTCTGGCCCTGACTTCCAGTCATTAAGGAATCAGTGTTTTACTTGCAAAGCTCTCATGTCAAATCCCATGTGTGTGTGAGTTGCTCTGAGGATAGGTTCCAAGCACGATATTAGTGTGTGTGTTAGTGTATTGTGTTAAAGTATGTGGGTTTTTAGAGCAAATCTGTGTATGTTTGGTGGGGGGAGGGGGTTGGATGGAGCCGCCTGGTTTTACTTGCCCCGCTACCCCGGTCAGAAGGTGCCAGCCCTAATTCATCTCATCTTATTGATATAGATGTGCCGGAAGGGGTAAGAGGTATGTTATTAGGATACACTCTATATTATGTCCTTACCCACTTATAATGGGGGGGGCAAAGACATCAGTAAACCTAGGCTCTCCCCTGTTTAAAATAATTTTACCTAATTTAGCACAACAATTTGGGACGAAGAACAATACTTTGGAAGTTTTTAAAAATGCTTAGTGAAAATGCAGAATAAACGCCAATGAGAGTTGGAGGCAACACATCCAGAACCTGAAACAAGCAGTTAATGCACACTTTTTACGCAGCTCTGTATATAGGAGGCAACATATCCATATAAGCAAAAATACACTTAATTTAAGTGGTTTACTTTATTTTTATTTTGACCATTTTACAGAATTTGGGGTTTTCTTCTCGTAGTTTACTATGTGCTTCCCCATTACCAAGTAATATGAAAATTTAACACCAAACTTAATGCATCTTTTCAAAAAAAGTTTTTTAAAAATTACTGAAATTTCACAGTTGCACATAAAAAGTTAGTAAGAATTTTTAACTACATCCAAACATTAAATGTTTTTAAAGATATTTTAACATGTTTAACCTTGCTGCGGGAACAAACCAAAACTTTTTAAAAGGTATATTCGCAGGGGCGTAACTAGAAACCTCAGGGCCCCGGTGCGAGAATCTGTTAAGGGCCCCCCCAACCCCCAACCCATCTATCTCTTTCTCATGATCTACCCTCTCCCTACCCCCCTTCTCACGATCTACCCTCTCCCTCCCTACCCCCCCTTCTCACGATCTACCCTGTCCCTCCCTACCCCCCCTTCTCACGATCTACCCTGTCCCTCCCTACCCCCCCTTCTCACGATCTACCCTCTCCCTCCCTACCCCCCCTTCTCACGATCTACCCTGTCCCTCCCTACCCCCCCTTCTCACGATCTACCCTCTCCCTCCCCTTCTCACGATCTACCCACTTTGTAGGTCACTTACCGTCGCCGCTGCTGCTGCCCAGAGTGCTGTGTTGGGAGCGTGAGGTGTTTGTCTCGGGTGCCGGCGCTTCACGCTGAGCGCCGGCACCCGAGACAAACACCTCACGCTCCCAACACTGCACTCTGGGCAGCGCTGAGGCAGGCGGCGGCGGCGGCGACGACGACGGCGGCGGGGAGCGGAGGCATCCTGGATTTCTGTCGGTCAGGGGGGCCCAAGAGTTGCCGAGCGGTCGTTTTCAACAACCGCTCGGCACCCCTTGGGCCCCCCTGACTGGAAGAACTCCAGGGCCCGGTCGCGACCCTTGCGACCCCGGTAGTTCCGCCACTGTATATTCGTTTTTAATAAACATGTCATAGTTGAACGGTTTTTCAACACACAAATGAATCCCAAACATCGGCAACCGCGTGGCAAGATAAACTTTAGAAATTTTAAACTTTAAATCATGGGCCTATCAATATCTACCAGGGAACTCTAGTAGACTAATTTAACTATGATGATGTAATAGAATTTCTTAAATAAATAGCTCACTTTTTGATAGGTCTTGGTTGTAACTGTTTGTGAGATAAAAGGCCTCTATTAAAGAGACAGGTCATTACTCCAGCATCAATGATGGCATCACAGGAATCACATTAAAAAAAATTCTATTGATGATGATGACATTTTCAAACAAATCTAGTTATGGTCCTCCAACCATATTTTTAAAAGTTCAAGGTTTTTATCCATCCATCTTATATTTTCTTCAATGTTCTCCTTCGCTTGCTGAACACATCTGAGCTTGGAACCTTTTTCGTTCAAAGAATCGAAAAATCCCATCACCTAAAATAAATTATTGACTTGCATCAATAAGGTAGATAGAACTGTACAACAGCTTTATAAGAAAATAAACCCACATTCAAAGAAACAAACAGAAATGACTCACATTGTGATTTTAATGTCACCGCCTTGGATTTGATCAACAAGTTACACAGCGTTTATTACTCATATTATTAGTAATAAATGCTATTATTACTACTACGACTATTATTATTAATAGCAATACTAATAATACGATCATGGCAATATAAGAAATAAAAGTGTTACAGAGAACTGACAATCAGATACCTCATTCAGCCACGCTCTTGTTGAATACATCTTTGTAACTCCAACAACCATGTCACCAACTGTACGTGAGCCCAGTTCAAACCTGAAACATAACAGCGAGTTTGGTGACAAGCCCTACATAACCGAGGTGTGGTGACCATTAAGAAAAACTACATACTTTTGGACAAATGCATCCCAGTTGTTCTTCAGGAATTCCCATGCCAGTGAGAAACCGTGTGGGTTTCTGCTCACATATATAACCATATGCGGGAGGTCTTGAGTTTTTATATGTTGCCCTTTCAAGCCTTCGACCATCAACCTGGAAAAATAAAAACAGGCGATCAGTACACGAGTAGCAAAGTAGCCTCGAAAAGCCACCTACACTATCATTCAAAAGTTTGGGGTCACTTAGAAATGTCCTTGTTTTTCATGAAGGGACCCCAAACTTTTGAACTGTAGTGTATATCAGAAGGTTTACAATTAAGATACTTCTGGAGGCCAGGTCCTGTTACAATAATGCACACAAATAAGAAAAGCAAAAGATCTTTACCATTGCAACTTCTCTTTATTTGAAGTCAAACTCAAAGCTAATTCAAACAGATGCATTTGGCTGCTGGACAAAGAGGTTTTATATTTTTCAAACAAAAAGTTCCATCCGTCCGGTGTCTGAGCTCCCACAGCATAAACGGCCAGGGCGACATCACGAGGTATGCTAAGGGGAACATGAAATTCATAGTAACTCTGACATGACAAAACAAGCACACATAATTATTTATCGTTTTATATAGCGCCATAATATTCCGCCGCAATGTACAATGAGTAAACATGACATAACCATTGTCATTGTATCGGTGAAGCAGCTCCAAATCACATCTTAGCTCTACAAGTGCAATAGTCTAAAATAATCAGTGATAAAGTGTGCTTAGTGCAATGAGAGGATGCATGCATTCAGTTACTCACTTGCCATACCCAAAGCGGGATAATGCTGGTGAGCAGTGGATTTATTGAAGTGCCATAGCAGTGAAGCAGAGGATAGCCATATGCCTATATCATGGATGAGAACACTTCTGCTGGAAGGCTGTTCCACTTACTTACCTCTCAGTAAAACACTAGTCATCTAGTATATAAATGACCTCATATAATATATAATGGGCACTTCCATAGAATTTCTGTGAGCCGGAGACACCAGTGCATAGCGGGTACATTTTACTTTATTCTTCTGACCGGTCCACACGGTATTGTGTTGTCTCGGCTGACAGGGAACTTGTAAGTGCGCAGTATAAGATTCAGGGAATCAAAGTCTATCACTTACACATCTCTTCCATTTGTGACAGCTTCATGCAACCTGAACGCAGTTCAAACTCTACATGGTTAGATACGTTTCAAATCTATCCAACTACGTGTGTTTCATTCTTGTAGACCGCTTTAACTGGTAAAATGTAACGTAGTGATAACATACAAGTAGAAAAGTATTGTATAAAAGGTTAGGATGGGAAAAAAACAATGGGGGGAAGAGAATCTTGTAAACGGGGGGCTAGAAACAAAGTAGGAAAAGAAATGACATAATGCAGAAATGGTCAGGGTGTTGTGTGGATGCTGCGGTAATAGCACAGCTCATAAGGGATGATAAGAAAAGTTGGGAAAGGAGTACAAGGACAGAATGAAATGATGGAAGGTGCAGAAAAGGGTTGGTGTTTTTACATGTAACAGCAAGCTTCAGATACATACAGCCAAAAGGACTGTGGGGTCAAGCAAGTGGTCCTTTCGAATGATTTTTGGTCAATTAAATACTATGATCACCATATTAATCCTGCAGTAATATATAAAACAGTAAATGTTACTTGTATATTGATATACAAACATTGTAACACACCTGTACGTTCCATTGGACTCCTGCCATTTCCTAAAGTACTCCATGGCTTTCTGGACACAAGGCTGATACTCGCGCACGCACGCAAAGGCAAGCAGGGAACTGCGCAGCATCCTCTCAGAGACGGTGCCATCATCCGTCCACGTTTGTGCATCAATTAGTTTATGTAAGAGGTTTAGAATGTATGCCTGACAAGGATAAACACATCATACAATGGACAACCGCAATGCTATCAATAGAACAATAGCCCAAGGTCAGTGCCGCTTACCTTCATTTTGTTTTCAATATCCTTCATATCCCTCTTTTCCATCAGTTTGTATATTGGAATGAGCTCATCCATCCCTTGGAACACTGGCATAATCTTGTCCTCGTTACTCAGGTACAGGGTTAGACTGAGCGCTTTATCAATTGGCAGTCGGCCGATACTGCCGGTCACAAATAAAAATGCGAATTATTAAAGCAATTTCCAAATTTGGTGTAAAATCAAAATGTCATCACTGTGACAAAGTTTTTGACAGTAACATTTCATGAAAAAGGTATTGTGACCTGATCAATGACACCACCAGTATCTGAATCTGCAAAAGTGTGGTAAAAAGAACAAAACATTGGAGGAGACTCTTCTAAAACATTTCTTACCTTACAAGCTGGAAGGCAGTGCTGATGAGACTGGCTCGATCATTGCTGCTTATAACGGCGTGGTCGTCTCTTAAGACTTTAATAAGCGCATCCCAACCATCTCCTTCGTAGTGAACAATGTAGTAGCCATTCATGCCAACATTGAACTTTATCCACTCCACCTCTTCATCAAGGACTATGCGATCTACAGTACACATTATGTTAGGAACACATTAGCCACTGCTAATAAATCAGAAGGCTTCATTTAAAAGCATGACGAAATGGTATCCATATACCGTATTATCGGTACATTATCTTTAAATGCTGTACATGCTGCATGATTTCTTCTATAATATAGATGAAGGAAACGTGTAGTCATCCACACTTCACTGACAATATATATATATACACCGTATATAATTTCATTTATTAAGATTAGAAGGCATCATTATTCTATACAAATAAATCCGTACAAAGTATTGGGCTGTATTGAAGCATATGATCAGGTGAGAGAAAATACAATTATTCTTGTTATATGAATTGTTTTAGTAGTGCAACGAATGAAACAATGTTCAAGAAGGGATTTATTTTAATTGTGGCCACTCTCAAGTGAAAGAGTTGTCTTCTCACATATGATGAAGTGCCATTACGTGCCTTGATGTGGCAGGAGAGCTTTGACCGAAGCACAGCACCAAAGCCTAATTATTATTATTTAAGGTTTGATATAGCGGCATCGTATTCAGTAAAGCTGTACAATAATAATGTTTTTATTGTACATATACTGAATGCAGGCTTTGGATTTCAGAGATGATCATGTGCTCAATACACAACATACACTAGACTGCGGTCAAAATGTGTCCGTGTTTTTATCTTTGTAAGCTTCCTTACCTGGCAGCCTCAACTTCTCAATACCCACAAAAGATGTTTCTTTGAGACGTTTCACTGACGCTTATGGTTCATATTCCTTATTAAGGCTTATTTGTGTGAAGCATATAAAGTTTATGCGCCTCTGTATCATATATGACTTAATGTGGTTCAGTCATATTACACAGTTTAAAATGTTATGTTCCCCTTTGATAAACAATAATTGCACCCTCTGGTATGTTCTTGAAATAAAATCAGGATGAGGCAAAATGTTACATGATTAAAGAGTTTATGGGCATTCAATAGGAATAATTTTTGGTTATAACCGATTCTTGCCCATTGTACGGCGCTATGGAATATGATGGCGATATAGCAAACAATAAATCATAATAATCTTAGCATTTCGCCCCCACCTAAAGTTTGGAATTCCATAGCAGCGCAAAAAAGATTGCTTGACACTTTTTTCAAAAAGGATTCATAGGCATACATTTGACTTTTGCCACTATAACAGATTCAACGCTGCAGTTTTTATTAATTTTTTTTTCTTCATAAAAATGTAAACATTATTTTTATGATTCCTTAAAAAGACTGATATTAGATATTTGAAAATCATACCTTTTTTACTTTTTAGGAGAAATCTTTGAATGGTGTTAGATTTGCTGGTGATGTAGGTGAGAGGAATATGCCATAATAATCTGAAATGAGATTATCCAAGCAATGTTAAAGAAAATGTATATCAGGTATACGGTAACTTTCACTCACACAGAAACACGGAACATAAATGTAAAATACATTTTCCAGCCTTTTTTCCTTTGCTGGTTCATTTACTCCTTCTCTAGGAATCGGAATATTGAGTCTATTCTTTTACATTAAATACTGTATTTGCTCGATTATAAAACAAGGTTTTTTCAGCGCAAATGCTCTGAAAAGTACCCCTTGTCTTATAATCGGGGTCGTCTTATAATCAGACCTCAAATAGGTCTGACTATGAGACTAAGATCCAGGTCCCCCGCAGCGCTGCAGGGGACCTGGATCCTCCTGCCTCTCCCCCCTACTTACCGGTGCTTAGCTGTCCCCGGTGTGTACCTGGGGCAGCGTGTAGACGTCGAAGCGATTCGCATAGACAACTTCCGCTGCAGCCGGAAGGAGGTGCGGCTAACAGCGGAAGTTGTCTACACGCTGCCCCGGCTACATGACTGGGGAGTCAGAAGCACCGGTAAGTTTGGGGGCGGGGGAGTGTTAAATGGGGGCATAAGGCATTTCTGTAGGCAGAGTGCTCTATGAAATGCCTTTTAACCCCCTTAATGCCACTCTGCCTACAGAAATGCCCTTTTAACCCTCTATTCGTCACTCTGCCTCCTGAAATGCCTTATACCTCCCTATATGCCACTCTGCCCCATAATATGGCTTTTAACCCCCTAAATGCCAGAGTGGCATATAGGGGTATAAGGCATTTCTGGAGGCAGAGTGGCACATAGGGGGCCAAATGGCATATCATGGGGCACAGTGGCATATAGAGGGTTAAAAGGCATATCATGGGGCGCAGTGGCATTTAGAGGGTTAAAAGGCATATCATGGGGCACAGTGGCATTTAGATGGTTAAAAGGCATATCATGGGGCACAGTGGCATATAGGGGGTATAAGGCATTTCTGGGGCAGATGTGCATAACTGGGGGGCAGGTTGGAAAATAGAAGGAAATAAAACCAAAATATTTTTCTCAATCATAGCTTTTATTAAAAAAAATAGTTTACATGAATTAACATTTACTGGTAAAACCTTTTTCCTATAGGGTCGTCTTATATTCAGGCTTTTTCTTTTTTTCCTAAATTAATATTCAGATTTGAATATTATCATCAGGGTCGTCTTATAATTGAGCAAATACGGTACAAAGCAAAGGCTTGTCATGTGAAAATAACTTAATTCCCCCTAAAACTATATAGACACATGTAGCAAGACTTAGTTTTCAGAGATATTTTGCATTCCTCAAAAGTCTTAAAATTTTACTTGTACAAATCATTTAAGTAATTTAGGTCTTTAAAAATTATTCAGGGATTGGTTTACTTGCAAAGATGTATTGTATTTAATATACATTAATCGCTAAACAAGCTAGTAAAAATCTGAATGACATGAATAACGTAAAAGAAAACTCTTCTTAGTATGGAAGGAAAATTGGCTGTTGTACATTTATATTTTAGTAAGGAAAATTGGTGGAAGATTCGATGTGAAACATTTTCTCTTATTAGCACAGGCGTGGTTATAAATTAAGGAAACCAAAGTTTCAATTTGGCTCTGAATCTCACCCAGCAGATTCAGCGTCTCTTGTACCCTTCAGATAATGTTCTTGGTGCAGTTCGATGTGTCTCCCTTTCCGTGTTACAGTAACCAGTGGGAAGCCCTTCTGCAGGGTCCATGTATTCATCATCGATTTCACATCAAGAATGTTTCCTTTAGACCAGTGCTGAAAAATAAAAAGGCTTTCCTGAAACATAGCAAGCCCTCTGCAGACCACCATCTGAAACCGAGCACTACGAGGGGCCTAGCAAGAAGCAAAAAGGTATTTTTAACCATATTTAGACTTATCTACAAGCAACTATCTTAATTCATATTTTGCATTTTTATGTAAAGATATAAAATAAATAGAACCAGTTAAAGTACACAGATGACCATAGATGTTACTTTCATGTAATACACAAACTGTTATCACTAGATAGATAGGATAGACATACGGACGGACGGAACCTACAGTTTTTTGCCGGTTCTTTGTGCAGAATCCGCTTATCTCCTTCTGGCCATCAGCAGTCTCCTCTGAAGGACAAATCTGAATGCAAAACAAGAAACCAAAACACATAAAATTTCTAAAATTAGGGTCTTAAAAAATAAGAACAGTGATGTCTTACTTACATCTGTCATACTGTCCCACAAGTCTTCATTTTTGGCATTACGATAGCTGTATCGCCGTAGATAATGTACAATACCAGCTTCGAAACTTTCTGCACCCATGTAATCTCTTAGCATATTCAGAATACATGCACCCTAAAAGTAAATATAAAAAATAGCAAATCCTTTCAGATCCATACATATTCAATTTTAGCCCTAGGGCCCTCTGGGTAAATCCCCAGACCCACTATCACGTACACATCCACTAAAAGGCTCACTTTCACGTCATGAAAGGCTTCCTTGCCTCGGCTCTCCTAAACACGATCTTCCTTCCAACTGCAGTGGTAACTTCACAAGTTATACTATGTCGTAACCCTTTTTTGAATGCCTATAATGTCATATTTAAGAAACATCCTGGAAATACTAATTCAGAGAAGTAAGTACGGCAGCACCGTGCTGTTCACACATTGCTCAGTCTATACCTTTATAAAATGCATGATTGTGCCATGATTTAGAAAGGCATAGTACAGCATGGGGAGGTAACACATCTTTATCCAACTACTGATTTCATCAAAATGTCTATTCCCACCTAAGATGAACAAGCACATGCAAAGTAAACGTGATAACTAAACAGATCTAGTATTCAAAATAGTGTAAGAAATGATGTTGTGTTAAAACATGTATTGTTATTCTGAGAACAAAAAGGCACCTTGTTATATGAGACTTCATCAAACATCTCTTGAATCTCTTCTGCTTTTTCCACTTGTGTTGAAACAGCATGAGATGAATTTAATGAATCCACATCCATGGCATGAAAACATTTGTCCAAGAACGTGTCCTCCTAATAGAATAAGAAAAATGTGGAAGGCAAGGATTCCGTTATTTTCATCGTATGGCTCATCTGTCTCTCTATGAAGTAAGGAGAAAATTAACTTACGACTTGCAGCTCTGGATACGTGATATTCACAGCAATATACTCCATGAATTTGGCAAATCCTTCATTTAGCCAAAGATCATTCCACCATTCCATTGTTACCAAGTTGCCAAACCACTGAAAAAAGTTACAAACACGTAAACAAAAACTTTTTTTTGTGGAAAGCTGCTGTTGGTCACTGGCACTCCCAATGATTTATTACCAGAGATCACCAAAAGAAGGCCATAATGCGACAAATGAATGTCCTTAGCGTACAACTCACTGGTATTGCTTAATAAAATATGAATGTGGATTAGAAATCATGCTTTAAATTCTTAGTTCCCTCCCCATCTTCTCTACTTTTCCTTTTACCTTTCCTCCCCTTCTGATTCCCAACAAAAAAGGTATCAGGTATAGCTTGACATTCTATAGAGTAAAATTCTATAAATATGACTGATTTAAAAGAATTTCTTATAGACAGGGAGAATATTGTAAACAAATATATCATTTAAGGAAAAAGAAAAAAAGTCGGTGCGCTAAGCTAGTCTCAGGCTCAAATACCGTATTGGCTCGGATATAGGCCGCCCCCGTATATAGGCCGCACCCTAAAAGTTTGGTGCTTTTTTAAAGAAAAAATGTTTTTAATAGACATGCTGCCACTCTGTCTCCCCCCCCGAGACATGCTGCCACTCCCCCCCCCAAGATATGCTGCCACTCTGTCCCCCCCAAAATATGCTGCCACTGTCCCCCCCCGAGATATGCTGCCACTGTCCTCCCCCCCCGAGATATGCTGCCACTGTCCTCCTCCTCCTCCCCCCCCGTGGGAATTCCCGGCAAGGGAGATTGTTAAAGCACATCGTGCAGACGTGCCGGCAGCGCAGGCTGTTTACGCGCATCACTGCTGCCGGTGAACGTCTGCACGATGCGCTTAGACAACCTCCCGTGCCGACAGCCGCCCCCCCCCCGTGGGAAGTGCTGGCAGGGGAGGCTGTCTGAGCGTATCAGAGAGTAGGATACAGGTCCCCTGCACCGCTGCGGGGGATCTGTATCCTAACCCCGCTGCCTCGGGCGTCGGGCGCTAGACCCCGAATATAGGCTGCACCCCCACTTTAAAGACTTAAAGTGTGGGAAAAAAGTGCGGCCTATATTCGAGCCAATACGGTAATACAAATGTATAATATGAGGCCTACCAAACAGTGTGAGCATGCTGCAAATACAGTGTGTTGGCTGTACAATGTATACAAAACCAAAAACTGTCTGCGCTTCTCACCCTAATAAAGTTGGCAACAAATATATAAACATAATATAAATGAGAGGTTTTGGTTATATGAATTGGCCAAAGCATAATTAAGCTCACCCGCCACGTCAAGGCACACTCTCAATAGGGTGAGAACCTACTCTCACCTCCTACATAGTGGGCACACAAAGCAAATACTGCTACCAAAACCTTATTAATGTGTTGGGGGAGGTGCAATTAAACCTCCTCCCATTTAACCCCTGGACAGCAAGCTGCAACCAGACTGATGAGGGGCCAACAACCTCAAATATGTGCAAACAAATATATCATTTAGTTCCGGTCACCTGTAGGTTTAACTTATTAAAGTATTGCCAATTGGTAGCTGGACAATCTTGGCACCGGCTAAATAATAATATAGGAAATTAATTTAATCAGCAAATGTATTTAGTAATTTAATGGAAATCAGAACAATGTAAACCCCAATGTTCTCTTTGTTACTAACCTGGTGAGCCAGCTCATGAGCGATCACCATGGTAATCCAGAGCTTTTGGGATGCTGTTGATGTCTTTGGATCAAAGAGCAAAGAGGATTCTCTATATGTGGTCAAACCCCAGTTTTCCATTGCACCAGACTGAAAGTCAGGGATCGCTGCTAAATCTTTAAAAAGACAGTCAGTAGCATCTTTGATACTTCCAAGCTTACCCACACAAGCAGTCAGATACAAATCTGAATTCCCATTACCACTTCTGCTGGGAGGTATTTTCTACGGCTCCACCATTTAATTTCCACATAATGTCTAATATCGGACCTTTTACTTTTAGACTGCTTGAAATTTCCAGTGTCTCCCGGTCTCTCTGTTTTTTCTTGGATATACATGTTGAGGTTTTTTGGTATTTCATCTGATATTTTTTCACCTATAGAATATCTATAACTTTCTAAGATGGATTACTGTATTGACACAATCTCCTTTTTCCTTTTACTAATGCCTCTGCTTGTATTTCACACACATTTGGTACCCGCCTTTAAGCATTAGAAAAAGAAATTCTCCTAATTCCTTTACAACTGTTGGCGTTATTAGTAATCAATCGTAAATTTTTCAATATCATGACCTACATTAGTGATAGTTTATTATAGCCTATATGATCATATCTTCTTTTTCCAGTATTATAAACTTTCCATGCTCAAAATATAACTGCTTTTGGAAGCATCTCGTAGCATCTGCACAAAATCATGTTTCCCGTTTAAGTCAGTAAAAAACATTAGTTTACCTTGTTTTGGCAATGGATATGGGATGCTGAAATAGTCCTCGTAGAAGTCTAAGAGCTTTACTGCAGCCTGCAAGGCATAGGTACCTTGCTCAATCTTCTCGGGAACCGCATACACGGATATCTAGAATAAAGTACATGATAACCATATAGATATTTCAAGCTTAACAAGCATAAAAAATAATGTATAGTTTTCTTTTTTAAGTAAAATTATGGAAAACTAAATTTTGGGAGTATTGTCGTTTGGGGCTTGTCACAGTTACTACGATATTGAAAATGGACTGATATCTGTTTGTTTTTTTTCATTGACTGATTTAATATTGATCACCACTTGTTCAACACAATGCCACAGAAGTGAAAACCAATGCCATCATATGCCAACTTATAAACGAAGTGAATGCTTACCTTAACCCCGTGATCCGTCACTTGACTGATTGATTGGAAGTCTGAAACAATGAAAGCCACAAGGTAGGTGCTCATCTTTACTGTAACATCAAAATGATCTTCTAGAAGTCCTCCCCCGATATTCACAGTTTTTACCTTAAATTGAAAATGCCATTCAATTTAAATTCAATATATTTAGATTTTAGAGCTGACAGCATATTAACCCTTTCTGTACAGTACTGTGCTATGGAATCTGCTGTAGTTTATAAATACTGTAAAATGTGCATTTATATACACACACATTTGTGTTTTGGGGCTTTTTTTTTTTTTTTTTTTTTTTTTTAGTTATAACGCAAAACATTGACTTTAAGAAGGCCTTGGGTATGTGAGTGGAGCCGTTTAGTAGACATAGGAAAGGGAGAGAGAGAACCAGACATACGTTCCACTTTTAAATAAACATTAACAAAGATGAATAAGCCACATGGTTTACATATAAAAAAAGACCAATCAATTTTTGTTCATTTGCATGACACGTACCAGGGGCATATTAGACAATGCGTTGTGTTTAGGTTCTCTTCGGATCTTAATTAAAAATCTTGCTTTGAATGCAGGTTCATCAAAGCAGGGGAAGGCCATTCGAGCTGCAGTTGGTTCAAACTGGGTTGATGCCAGTACTCTGCAAGAAAGCAGTCAGAAACCAAACGTAACATATAACATTGATATGTAAACATATATTGTAGGAGCTGTATTACCGGTATTTAATTAGAGAGGAATTTCCCAGCCCCCCACAATATTCTCAAATATCATTCTGTTTTATAACGGCAATACAATAAATGATGCGGATTACCTAATCCCTTGTATTGGTATATTTTCATCATACTAGCTGATTTAATGGTGTATCAGAAAACATTATACATTTTAACCCCTTAAGGACAATGGGCTGTCCCTAAACCCATTGAACACAATGCATTTTGAGCCTGTACATGTACAGGCTTTGTCATTAAGGGGTTAATTACCATTGCAATCCCAGTACGTATGAATGTAACATTACAGCACACTGTACTTCAGGGACAGGGCCGTCCCTGGTGGTGTGTAGGTCGCGGGGCATCTTGACTTTTGGACCTATGACCTTACAGGGTAACGGAATGCACAGTCATGTGACACCATATGATGTACGAGGGGTAGCCACAAGCGGTGAGTCAGTGGTGGACACTGGCTGGCCATTACATGTAAAAGCAGCTGGGGCATCAGTTAGTAGACCCAGAGGTCAGATGTTAGTCCTAGGTGCTCAGGACTGCCAAGGGAAACACTTGAGGCTTAAGCGGCTTTAGGCTCCCATGCAGGACAGTTGGGAGCGTGGGGCCAGTGAGACCTCCCCATTCTGCTCTGCGCTGTGGATGGCACTAATAGAAATACATTATAAACAATAAAGCAATTAGTTATACTTATTTTTGACTTGCCAGGGAGGCATTTTGTTGTGTTCTTATACACAGATGTTGAGTAAATTATATGTATGGGTCTCTGGGGTGGAACATTTGGAGAGTAGGGTGAGCCAGTGCTCCAGCTCCAGTATTGTAGCAGAGTGGATGCCCAAGCTGGGTTTGCAGGATCTAGTCCAGGACCTTAATGAAGCTTCCATCAGGCACAGGTGCTGCACATTAAACCCCCTGGAGCCTGACAATCAGAGAGAGACTGTTCTCCTCTGCTTCCCGGGCAAAGGGACACCCCGAAGAAAATATTCCCAGAGCCAAGTGTGGCAAACCTGCCTGGACCCGTGTCTACTGTCTGGGGAGGTTTCCAAAGCCTGGCTTTCCTAGGTCTGGCAGGGAAGGGAAGTAAGTAGTTAGGCCGGGCAGTCTTTGGCCAGTAAAGTATAGCCAGGGACAGCTCCAATGAGAGCTAGACTTTATTTTTACGATTTTGTTTTGGGGACCAGCAAATAATTCACAGTTTGCTGCAAATCGGTTTTCTTGAGCATTATAAACAGGAATGTCTAAACAGGAATGACATTTTAATAATTATTTTAATTATTACTTTCCGCATATTACGGAGTGTCAGAGTAACATGCCATATGTTGAAATATTGACCTCATTACAGTTGCAACCTGAAACACCAATTTAGTAAGACTTGAAGTATAAACAATTCACACTGAGCTGGTAGACGAAATATGGATGTAATAACAAAGATCGAGGTATCAAACGTAATTGGATCAATAAGATTATATTTCCCAAGGCTTCTTAACAATATTAGTTAGTTATTGTATCTTCCACTGAATCTTAGCCAAACCAATGTTCCTAATAATTCTTAAAATAAAAAAAATCTATAAAAATAAAACCCATAAAAATCTAGTCTTTAAAGAATTAAATATAGAGTCTCACATAACGTCAGGTTAAAGTGTTATCTCAGGCTATAAAACTTGGTGTACTGTTTTTATTTTTTATAGCTAAATATTGTCACCTAAACATTTACGCTAGTACTTTACCACTGGAGACTCCAAAAAAGTCCACCTAAGAGTTTGCAGGACTTGTATATATTTCAGCTAAGTTTTGGCGACAGATGTTTGGTAGGTGTATGAAAGGCATTGGGATGCGCATTGCAATACATTAATAATTACCTGATCTCTCCATCTTTGGTTTTGTAGGTACTTTTATAAAACCCATGAAAGCTGTGTGAGAAGTTAGCCTTGTATTCAATGTGTACTGTATAGTTTGTGCCTGGTTTTAAAGGATCAGCAGTAAGAAGTGCTATTTGTCCATGTGACGGATTTTCAAGGAGCTTTAGGTCTTCGCGTACTTGGCTTCTTTCCCCTGTACGATCTATACTGGTTCTCGTAATATCCAAGTGTTTGCTATGTAAAATGATGAAATTAGTCGGATGCTTTACAGAAATGATAATCTTGGTAAGACCAGTAAAAGTGAGGGTAGTTAAATTTGGATGGATAAGAAGGTCATAGTATTGTGGTATTATGAAATCTGGCAACCTCATCTTTTTCCATGGAAATATATCTCCAGCATTGTCCGTGTCCTCGCTGCCAACGGAGGCCGAGAATGCAGCATTAGAGGTCCATAGGAAGCACAGTAATCCCACACAAGATAGACTGACCATTGTCATTTAAAAGTGGTGCCAATCGTAAATCTGGAAATAGAACAATGAAACAAAAATAATTTTGCCGATCAGGTTCTCTAATTATTGTAAACAAATAAAAATCTAAATAAAATTGTTTTATAGTAACATAGTCCTGAAGGGTGTTTCTCATCTTAATGTGATCATATTCCAAAGGTCTTCTATTGTTACATAAAGTAATATGAAAGTAATTTAACAATGTAACAAAAAATTCCCTTAAATCTTTAAAATACACAAAGTGCACAAAACATTATGGGGGGGGGGGCTGCAGAAACTAATGCAATGCAGTTCTATGATTATAAGACCACTTTTTTTTTTATATACTTTGCACCAGAATTACTTTAAATACACAACCCCCTTTGATCTTAAAGTAGACTAACACAGTAACAGAATGTTAAGACAACACCCAGAAGAAAGTACATATATAGTTATATAATAAAATATATATAGATATTAAATTACGCAATCACAGGCTGGTAATTAACAGGGTACACGCAGGGATGGACTGGCCTACTAAAATTTCCCCTGGGGCAGGTCTGGAAGCTGGCAGTCCCCAGAGATCTACAGGCGGCTGCTGGGGTCGTGTAACATGACCAGCGACTTCATGAGTCTTGCGCAGCATTAAGGTAGGGTATATGTGACTTTATTTAACCTGTTTCATGCTGGAGTGCAAATCAGCGTGTGTTAGAATGTGAGAATATAACCTCGTCAATGGTGGGCAGAAAACATCCATCACCCATTCGTTCATCTTCGGTAGTGTCAAGATCACAAATCTTGTGTTAGCCATGAAAAAAGACACACCGATGATTCAAGAACCAAATTTGTATGTTTTATACATGATTTAAGAAAAATATATCAGATAATTATTATATTCTGTATGTACTAAATTTAGATGGGTATATTTGGATCCAGCTTGGACAGAGAAACAGTAAACATGATTGTCGTTTGTCGTTATAAAATGAGGTGGTGGCCCAGCAAAAAGACCACCTAGTTTTAGATCATGACCTCTTGTTTTAACATTTCTCCTCCGCTGAAATAAACGTCCCTCCTGTACCTTGTTAAATCCCTTTTAACTATTTAAACGTTTCTACCTCCAGCAAGGGGATTTCCAGAAAAAAAAATACATATATTTCCTGTACCGTACAAAGACAAATCTAAAAACAGCAGGCCCAAACCTTTTTACAGCTAAAATATACCCTGCTAAAGTAAAGTGAAAGTAAAATGACATTTTCTGTACTATATGAGACAATTTATTTTTACTACAAGCAAACGATTACCAAAGCAAGTATGAAATCCTAACTGAAAAGCACAATAATGCTGATCATAAATATAGAACATCACAAAGTAATAAGTGGAGGCGATCTCGACTACCATATGCAGCCACACTAAAAAATATATAGAATTTTATGCTAAATTAATGATTACAGTAAATGTGGTTACAAAGCATTCAATGATATTGTGATACATTTAAGAAATTCACACGTGTCAATTAATGTTAAAAACGTTTTGTGATCTCAGAACCGACGAGACGTATGTAATAACAGGGATTTGATTACGTTACGCTTAGATGTGTAGTAACTCACCTAACCGTGTACAGAACGAAAGGGTCTCGCCATACAATAAGGCAATGAACGATTTGTTAATATTACAGGGTGGAAATTGGCTTATGGAGGTCCCATACGGCTGAACGATCGCAGCACAGTGCTTCTTTCCAACTGCTTCTCTTTTCCTGTAAAAGCTTCACTTTCACTTTCTATTTTGAAGTTATGAAAAAAGAGTATAGAATATAAACCATGCGTTTGCAGGCATAAGAAAAGCCTCTTAACTGTTGATCACATCTTTCATGCACATGTGAAAGCCTCTGCCCTAAAACAAGAACATAAAAAATTAAATCAAAGCTGCTGTTCCACTTAACAAAAAGCTAAATTGCATTATCTGGCATGTTACGCAAAAACCATCTTTAGCAGATATCTCCTTTTATTCACAACACTGAAACCTTGAAGAAACTAAGACGCTTTCCCACTTTTCCAGTTTCTGTGCAACAGCCTGAAAATGCCTGCTTTTGTATCACAGGACAATTACGTGTTTGATTCAACGGACTGACATCCCAAATCGACAGTAGTCATTCACTGTGGCTGCAACCTAGTGTATCAGGACCTACCTAATAATACCAAGACCTACCCTAGGTGGGTGCCAGTAGTAGTAGTACCCAGCCCTATGAAGGAACTGGCTTCTTGGCACTAATGGCCCAACTATTTCGCAAAGTGTGTCTGTTGGCGCTGGAATAGCAGGGAACCATTACAGCCAGGTTAATAATACTTTAAGTAATAACCGAGACTACAGTCCCAGGGTAACAGAGACCCTGCGGGTCTCAACATTTTTTTGTTGAAATGATAATAAAAAGCGTTAAAAGAAAAACCCCCAACTAGCCCTTTATACCCATTTTAAGAAGCTGTTACAGCTCCCTAAAAGTCTGTCCGTGCTGAACATGCTTCGACTGACCATCTAGTACACCTGAAAAACACAAGGTGGGCCAGTGCCCAACAACCCTTCCCAATGCCATTTCTATACGTTTGAGGTTGCTAAAGATTTAGGTTCATGGGCTGTTGGACCAATCAAGGTCATGATGCTGAGGAAAGCAACACCTCAAGAAAAGTTAAAAAGCTAGAAAGTTAAAACTTGTTTGCAACTGGGTCTTCCAGCAAAACAATGATACTAAACATGCCTCCATAGTTGTAACAAAATAACTCTATAGACAGCACAGTGAAAGTATTGGAGTGGCCACCACAAAGCCCTGAGCTGAATCCCATAGAAAGTTTGTGGACTAAGCTGAAAAAGCATGTCTGAGTTCCACCAGTTCTTATAGGAGGAATGGGCAAAAATTCCAGTATTCCAGTAATGTGAGAAGCTTGTAGAAGGTTAAGAATGTGCAACATGACTCAAACTGTAAGCAAAATAGTGAGTGAAAGAAATATATGATGTTAAAAGCAGGCTTTTATAATAGGTTTATTGAGACAGTAAAGCATGACAAGATATTTTATGAAAAGATGTTTAACACACATGCACCTATAACAGATGTTCATTTCTAGGGTGTGTGTATAGAAACATGGAAAGTGACGGCAGATAAGAACCATTCAGCCCATCCAGTCTGCCCAACCTTTGAATACTTTCCTTAGTCCCTGGCCATTTCATATCATATTTTATTATTATTATTTTTTAAAAATATGTTACTAATCACATTGTGATTAGAAAGCTGGGCTCCATTGACTTGCATGGTTGAATGCAGTACCTGTATTCAACCTGCAAGGGGAGCCAGAGTTCTCAAGAGGGTCTGGAGAGACATTATTGGAAACTTTCACCACTTGGTTATTGCGAGTATGGGATAAAGAAGCAGAGACTCAGAACTCTAATGGTGAGGTGAGTTTATTTCACACAGGCAACGTTTCGACACACGTCTTTCTCAAGCTCTGTTTATAGACTGATCATGTCTTTCTCAGCGGGCAAACTTTCAAAGTCATCAAAATAATTTTTTCCTTCACTACACCTACACCAAACTCCCACCCCAGGATGCGCTGTCAACCCTCCTGGAGAGCGGTCACAACCGACACTGCAAATTATTTTGCCACTCGCAAGATGGCGGCATCCTTTTAAAAAAAACAAACAAACAACGGAGTTGAAAACCTGCAAGTGAAGAATCTGGCTTCACTTGCAGGTTGAATACGGGTACTGCATTAATCCATGTAAGTCAATGGAGCCCAGCTTTCTAATTACTGTGTGATTAGTAGACTAAATGAAAAATAAAAATACCGTATTTGCTCTATTATAAGACGACCCCCCAAAATCTGAATATTAATTTAGGAAAAAAAGAAAAAGCCTGAATATAAGACGACCCTATAGGAAAAAAGTTTTACCAGTAAATGTTAATTCATGTAAACTATGTGAACAATTTTTTGTTAATAAAAGCTATGATTGAGAAAAATATTTTTTGTTTTTATTTCCTTTTTTTACAACCTGCCCCCCCCAACTATGCACATCTGCCCCCAGGCTTGCCACTCTGCCCCAGAAATGCCTTATAACCCCTATATGCCACTGTGCCCCATGATATGCCTTTTAACCCTCTAAATGCCACGGTGCCCCATGATACACCTTTTAACCCTCTATATGCCACTGTGCCCCATGATATGCCTTTTGACCCCATATGTGCCACTCTGCCTCCAGAACTGCCTTATACCCCTATATGCCACTCTGGCATTAAAAGGCATATTATGGGGCAGAGTGGCATATAGGGAGGTATAAGGCATTTCAGGAGGCAGAGTGGCGTATAGAGGGGTTAAAAGGCATTTCACAGAGCACTCTGCCTCCAGAAATGCCTTATGCCCCCCATTTAACACTCCCTCCTCCAAACTTACCGGTGCTTCTGAGCCCGGTGTTTAGTCCAGGCAGCGTGTAGAGCTCTATAACACAGGAGGATCCAGGTCCCCTGCATCGCTGCAGGGGATCTGGATCTTAGTCGTCTCACATAGTCAGACCTATTTGATTATAAGACGAGGGGTATTTTTCATAGCATTTGCTCTGGAAAAAACCTAATCTTATAATCCAGCAAATACGGTATATAAAAATAGTAAAAAAAAAAAAAAAAAAAAAAAAAAAAAAGATAAAAAATAATTTTCTACTGATTTCACCACCAGGGGAACCTTCCAGTTCCAAAAATGTAACAAATGTGCCAGTGAGTCTCTCTCTCTCTGTGTGCCAGTGTGTGTCTCTCTCTCTGTGCCAGTGTGTGTCTCTCTCTCTGTGCCAGTCAGTGTCTCTCTCTCTCTCTGTGCCAGTCAGTGTGTGTGTGTCTCTCTCTCTGTGCCAGTCAGTGTCTCTCTCTCTCTGTGCCAGTGAGTGTCTCTCTCTCTCTCTTTCGCTCTGTGCCAGCGAGTGTGTGTCTCTCTCTCTCTCTGTGCCAGTGAGTGCGTCTCTCTCTCTGTGCCAGTGAGTGCGTCTCTCTCTCTGTGCCAGTGAGTGTGTCTCTCTCTCTGTGCCAGTGAGTGTGCGTGTCTCTCTCTCTGTGTGCCAGTGAGTGTGTCTCTCTCTCTCTCTCTGTGCCAGTGAGTGTGTGTCTCTCTCTCACATGGTGCAAAGAACTACAGGAAGAAGAAGCAGCAGCAGCGCGGGACGTGCAAATGACTACAAATGGGATCTCTCTCTGTGCCAGTGAGTGTCTCTCTCTCTCTCTGTGCCAGTGAGTGTGTCTCTCTCTCTCTGTGCCAGTGAATGTCTCTCTCTCTCTCTGTGCCAGTGAATGTCTCTCTCTCTCTCTCTCTGTGCCAGTGAGTGTGTGTGTGTGTGTGTGTGTGTGTGTGTGAGAGAGAGAGAGAGAGACTCACTCTAGTAAAGTCAGGGATCTCAACTCTCCTGCACATCATTAGTACGTGAATAGACTCATTTGTTATAGACTAAATGCCATGTCTGTAATTGAGACCTTCACAATGTATATGAGAATGTGATAAATTAAAGCAACAGCTGTATATGTTTCAAAATAATAGTAATAATAATGATATATGTTCACGAATAATTAAATGAACATAACGCATGTAATATATCTGGAATTGCAATTAAAAATCCTTTTTTTTTCTTTAACTAGATGTTTATACTGTTTTCTTCTTCTACAGTCTATCTCAACCACTCACAACATTAACTTTTTAGTGAAATGGGTAGATTAATAGATTACATCCTCATGGTGGCGGTTTTTTGGAATAGGAGCCAGGCATAAGCTGTTTCCCACGGAGTATTGTGGAGCGGACAAGTGCAAAGGTAGTGGGAACAGCTCAGGTGTGTGCGTCGGACCGCCATACACAAGGGAGAATATCTAAGAAAGGCTCAATTGGCTGTGTCTTTCTCCTGCTCAGATGATTAGGGACCACACAGGGTTAAGGTGTGAATCCAGGACAGATGGAAGACAATTGGAGTAATGAAAAGGACATGGCGGTACCCATTAACACAACAATTATTATTAGGAATATCTATGGGTATGTTATGAAACCGCGTTAGAGTAAATAAAATCTAGTAGACAATGTTTCTGGAATTTTTCTTGCCTTTATGACCATGGCAAGACCATGGAAACAAGATTTCTCACTATGCATTGTCTAGTTCCTATTCCTGTAAGGGACCTGTGTGAGCTGGAGGTATGAAAGTCCTTTAGCTGGATAGAAACTAGATTTCTCACTGTAAACCGTCTAGTTTCTATCCCTGTAAGGGACCTGTGTGAGCAAGAGATATGAGTTCCAGCACTTACACATCCAACCAGTAAATGCTGGAACCTAGGCATGATGGGACTGTGATTGCTGTTAGCAATCACACTCCTATCATGCCAAGTCAGCCAGTACATGCTGGTACAGGGTGGCTGTAAGTGATGTGCAGACCCCATACTGCTGGCAGCATCAATAGACAAGGGGGGCAGCTAGCTAGGTTTCAGCATGTACTGGCTGACTTGGCATGATAGGAGTGTGATTGCTAACAGCAATCACAGTCCCATCATGCCTAGGTTCCAGCACTTACACATCCATGCTATCACACACACACACTCATTCATTCATATACTCATTCATTCACAGATTAATTCCCTCAATCACGCATACTGATTCAAACATCCTCCCCACCCCCTTACCTGCACTGCAGCTCCTCGATGCCGCTCACAGACTTCAGCAGGGGGCGCGGCCTCCCTCTGCGTTCCCTGGTACTGCACAGAGGAAGCAGGATGTGATGTCACGTGAACTCTGCTGGGTTCCGCTTCCTCTGTGCAGTACAGAAGACCCTCCCACAGGTAAGCAGCAGGGCTCGAGGTGCGAACCGCGTTAGATCGGTTGCCCTGGCTGCCGATCTTACACGGGCCGCACCTCGGGGTCTCGTGGGCCGCATTTGCAGTGTTTCTATTGCGGGGGTTCCTACGGCCCTGGGGGGGATTTCTTCATTATCAGCCCCCCCCCCGCATGAGTTACTGGGGGGGATCTGTCCCCCCCGGTTCCTACGCCCATGGCAACAACTACAACTAACAGACACGAGTGAACTACAGATAATACTACGAGGTATTGAAGGCACCGCCTAAAGTGCCTGACACGCCAAGCTTGTGGTCACGAGAGGTTATGTGATCAGAGACAGCAGACGGGCTGATCCAGAGCCCTAATCCAATCGCTAACACACATGCAGACACACTTACATACTCACTCACACAGTCACATGCCCGGACACATGTACTAACATACCCAGTAAAACAAACACACACACACAACATACCCTGTCACACACACACAACAACATACCTTGTCACACACACACACAAACATCCCCTGTCACACACACACTAACATCCCCTGTCACACACACACACACACACACACACCTACATCCCCTGTCACACACACTGACATCCCCTGTCACACACACACACGCTAACATACCCTGTCACACACATGCTAACACACACTGACATACCGGTACGCTGCATCAATCACCAGCACACGGTGTTAGGGAGCGCTGAAAAAAGAAGCCTGAAGGAACAGACCTCGCACGCTCTTAATTTCGGGCCAGTTAGCGGGACGCCCGCAACCGCCAATTTCCCGGGACACTGGAAGTACCGGGACAGGCTCCCAAATCCCGGAACCGTCCATCCATAATTGAAGGGTAGCGGCTAATTCCTACCCAGTAGAAGGACTCTGGTGATGTCAGCAGACCATGTGACTGTTTGGTCACATGGTACAAAGAACTACAAGAAGAAGAAGAAGCAGCAGCAGCGCGGGACGTGCAGATGACTACAAATGGGCTGTGCTGGGCTGCTGTTTCTTTTTCAATAACGTGGGATGTGAGGATGAAGCTTTAACAGAAGTACTGAAAATACAGAATATTATGGAGGCAGAAGGAAACTTGAAATAATTCACAGTGAGTCTGTCTCTCTCTGTGCCAGTGATTGTCTCTCTCTCTCTGTGTGCCAGTGAGTGTCTTTCTCTCTGTGTGCCAGTGAGTGTCTTTCTCTCTGTGTGCCAGTGAGTGTCTCTCTCTGTGTGCCAGTGAGTCTCTCTCTCTCTCTCTCTCTCTCTCTCTCTCTGTGCCAGTGTGTGTCTCTCTGTGCCAGTCAGTGTCTCTCTCTCTGTGACAGTCAGTGTGTGTCTCCCTCTCTCTGTGCCAGTGAGTCTCTCTCTCTCTCTTTCTCTCTGTGCCAGTGAGTGTGTGTCTCTCTCTCTCTCTCTCTGTGCCAGTGAGTGCGTCT
Source organism: Spea bombifrons (assembly GCF_027358695.1). Taxonomy (NCBI): domain Eukaryota; kingdom Metazoa; phylum Chordata; class Amphibia; order Anura; family Pelobatidae; genus Spea; species Spea bombifrons. The sequence continues at coordinate 137,869,112 of NC_071087.1, read as the reverse complement.
CTCTGTGCCAGCGAGTGCGTCTCTCTCTCTGTGCCAGCGAGTGCGTCTCTCTCTCTGTGCCAGCGAGTGCGTCTCTCTCTCTGTGCCAGTGAGTGCGTTTCTGTGCCAGCGAGTGCGTCTCTCTCTCTCTGTGCCAGTGAGTGCGTTTCTGTGCCAGTGAGTGCGTCTCTCTCTCTCTGTGCCAGTGAGTGCGTTTCTGTGCCAGTGAGTGCGTCTCTCTCTCTGTGCCAGTGAGTGAGTGTGTGTGTGTCTCTCTCTGTGTGCCAGTGAGTGTCTCTCTCTCTCTCTCTCTCTCTCTGTGCCAGTGAGTGTGTGTCTCTCTCTCACATGGTGCAAAGAACTACAGGAAGAAGAAGCAGCAGCAGCAGCAGCAGCAGCAGCGCGGGACGTGCAAATGACTACAAATGGGATCTCTCTCTGTGCCAGTGAGTGTCTCTCTCTCTCTCTCTCTCTCTCTGTGCCAGTGAGTGTGTGTCTCTCTCTCTGTGCCAGTGAATGTCTCTCTCTCTCTCTCTGTGCCAGTGAATGTCTCTCTCTCTCTCTCTCTCTGTGCCAGTGAATGTCTCTCTCTCTCTGTGCCAGTGAATGTCTCTCTCTCTCTCTCTCTGTGCCAGTGAATGTCTCTCTCTCTCTCTGTGCCAGTGAGTGTGTGTGTGTGTGTGTGTGTGTGTGTGAGAGAGAGAGAGAGAGAGACTCACTCTAGTAAAGCCAGGGATCTCAACTCTCCTGCACATCATTAGTACGTGAATAGACTCATTTGTTATAGACTAAATGCCATGTCTGTAATTGAGACCTTCACAATGTATATGAGAATGTGATAAATTAAAGCAACAGCTGTATATGTTTCAAAATAATAGTAATAATAATAATATATGTTCACGAATAATTAAATGAACATAACGCATGTAATATAACTGGAATTGCAATTAAAAATCCTTTTTTTTTTCATTAACTAGATGTTTATACTGTTTTCTTCTTCTACAGTCTATCTCAACCACTCACAACATTCACTTTTTAGTGAAATGGGTAGATTAATAGATTACATCCTCATGGTGGCGGTTTTTTGGAATAGGAGCCAGGCATAAGCTGTTTCCCACGGAGTATTGTGGAGCGGACAAGTGCAAAGATAGTGGGAACAGCTCAGGTGTGTGCGTCGGACCGCCATACACAAGGGAGAATATCTAAGAAAGGCTCCATTGGCTGTGTCTTTCTCCTGCTCAGATGATTAGGGACCACACAGGGTTAAGGTGTGAATCCAGGACAGATGGAAGACAATTGGAGTCATGAAAAGGACACGGCGGTACCCATTAACACAACAATTATTATTAGGAATATCTATGGGTATGTTATGAAACCGCGTTAGAGTAAATAAAATCTAGTAGACAATGTTTCTGGAATTTTTCTTGCCTTTATGACCATGGCAAGACCATGGAAACAAGATTTCTCACTATGAATTGTCTAGTTCGTATTCCTGTAAGGGACCTGTGTGAGCTGGAGGTATGAAAGTCCTTTAGCTGGATAGAAACTAGATTTCTCACTGTAAACCGTCTAGTTTCTATCCCTGTAGGGGACCTGTGTGAGCAAGAGATATGAGTCCCTTTGCAGTATAGGAACTAGGGATTGTTATCCTTGTAAAGGACCATTGTTAGCTGAAGGTATAAAAGTCCTTCAGCTGGATGGAAACTAGATTTCTCACTATAAACCGTCTAGTTCCTATCCCTGTAAGGGACCTGTGTGAGCTGGAGAGATAAGGGTCCTTAAGCTGGATGGTAACTAGATTTCTCACCATGAACCATCTAGTTCCTATCCTTTAACAGGACCTGGCCACGATGGAGCAAAAGGTCCTTTACAGGGATAGAAACTAGCTCTCTTTACATGAGTTGGATAGTTCCTATCCCTGTACAGGACCTGACCACTAGGGGCAAAAGGTAATTTTGCTGGATAGAAAATAGCTCACACACACTGAGCTTGTATTTCCTATCCCTGTAAAGGACATGGTCCTTCTACCGGATAGGAACTAGTCGCAACCCTTTTTTTTTTTTTTGGCGGTCTTTTCGCGAATCCCCGCCCTCCGTCTCCTAACACACACAGATCCGTTATCCTCAGGGAGACGGGCAGGAAAGGGCTGTGCGAGTTCAGCTTGGCCGCTCCTGCACTCCCTCCCTAAATAGAGTTATTTCTGCTGTCACTTTACTGGCTAAACTGACTAAAGTTTAAGGGGGAAATCTGTAGGCTGAAGTGCTATTCTCCAAATACCCATGAGGAGTATGAATATTCCATTGTACTGCGCTGCGGAATATGATAGCGCTATATAAATCAAAAATATTCCCTTTATATGGCGTATGGAACCTGCGGTATTTATATGCTTGGGCTCTATATGGAGCGGCGGGGTATGGTGGGTTAATCTGGATTTTGTCAGCTGCTTCAGGTCTGTTGCTTTATGTATAATTAATTTAGGCGCTTTAAGCTCGTTATGGTGTTCCTTCGATGTTGACACCGGGGTTCTACTGTTTTGCTGTAGTATAGAAGGGGGGGGCCCCTTGGCCGGTCCGAAATTCTTCAAACAGAGCCGGTCCCGTTTGGAATGACCCACTCAGGGTGTGTGTGGGGGGGGGTCACGCACTATTACAAAAAGGCTCTTAACAAGGTAAGGGAGTGAGTTTTGGGTGGTATTATACTGGCAAACAGGATCCCTTTTTTATCCTTTGGGGGTAATATTATTGTTGCCAAAGTGAAATGGTGGCAGGTTCTTCACTTGAACTAAAGCATTACCGGTATTTAAGTCTGTTGGTAGCTTCATCAGGTAGTCTTTCAAAAGTTTGTAGACTGGTCCTGGGGCTTTGCCCAATCAGAATTTCCCTAAGGCTGGCCCATAGGTTTGCGGCTGTTATTATTATTATTATTTATTGTTTTATCTAATTCCGTAGCGCTGTACAATGGGTAGACAGGACATAACAAGTAGCATGTAATATAACAATTTGACTTACAGAGACAACAGGTGAGGAGGGCCCCGCTCAAATGAGCTTACAGTCTAGAACAGGGGTGTCCAAGTTTTTTCTGCAGTGGGCCACTTCATCAGAAATGTATGTGTGCGTGGGCCGCACTTATTTTTCACTGAGAGAAAATATGGCCTTTTAGCTTTATAATGCATATTAATACAGGGTTAAACAAAAAAAAAAAAAACACCGAAAATAATCATCCGCAGGGGCCCTGCCGCTTCCCTCTGTGTTGCTTAGCAGTGTCTCTTGCTCCGTCGAGGGGACGTAGGAACCTAGCGGAGTCACGTGAATGCGCTTCGCCGCACGTGACTGCGCTCCGTTCCTGTTCCTCTGGAATGCACACACTTCTATGATGCCCAGGATCCAGCATGTACTGGCTGCCTGTGCTTGATAGGAGTGCCATTGCTATATTACATATATATGATTACTACCTAATATAGCAATGACACTCCTATCATGCAGAAGCAGCCACAATAGCAAAAGCTAGCAGAAATTACACTTCACGTCCATTGGTAATACTTACATTTTTATTTTTTCCTGCCCTCCTCCAATGTGATGACCCTCTCCCTGCCACGAGGAACACCTTCTGTGGGCCCGCCCCTTGAACGTCACGCACAACGGCTGCTTTGAACTTCACAGCCGGGCAGGCGCTTTGAACTTCACAGCCGGGCAGGCACTTTGAATGTGGTCTGCCGGCCCACGGACCGACAGACCACCGCGTGAGTGAGCAGGACCGGCCAGTCCGGTCCCGCTCACTCACGCAGCCCACACCTCGAAGTCCGGCGGGCCGCATTTGTCCCACGGGCCGCACGTTGGACGCCCCTGGTCTAGAAGGATTTAGGGTGTATTACACAATAGGTTAAAGTGCCGTTGTTAGGGATAGACCAGCCACACTAGTAAAAGTATTGCAGGAGAGGGACTAGGAAAGGTGAGCTAAAGGAATATGGGAGGGCGTTAGTGTGCTATGTTGTAAGCATCCTTAAATATAAATTGAAGGAATAAAGGCAGGTGGAGAGACGGATAGACCGGGGGAGGGCATTCCAGAGGATAGGGGCAGCCCTTGAGAAATCTTGTAGGCGTGCATGAGAGCTAGAAATCAGAGGAGAGGATAGAAGGAGATCATTGGATGAGTGGAGAGACCGGTTAGGAGTGTATTTAGAGATGAGTGAGGAGATGTAGGAAGGGGAACCACTGTGAAGGGCTTTGAAAGAAAGAGTAAGGATTTTGAAATGAATCCTGAAGCGCACAGGATGCACCTGTAGCATGCTTGAAGGAGGATGGGACAAATCCAGTAGTGAGGGAGAGGTTGGACAAGAGTAGATGAACGAGACTGGGTGTTACTACTTCATGGTAAACCGTGCTGGCCGGTTTGTTGTTCTCCTGATTTGGCTTGTTTAAAGTGTCCTGGTTCTGACCTGACTACGTTTGACCTTTTTTGACGCTTGCCTCCCCGTTTGCTTTGGCTCCAGGTCCTTGTCCCTTGTGTCCTGGCCTATTTTGCTTCACGGGATCCTCTCCTGCAGTAGTGTTAGAGTAATATTAAATACCTCCCCGGCTTAGATAAAGTGATTTTGCCATCACGGTCTGCCAAAAAAGTATTGGTGGTTCTTGGTGTTGACCATTATGTTGCACATATTCTAGCCATGCTCCTTGTAAACTTGTTTTGAAATCAGGAGATAGCTTAAGAAATTAAGGCATATGCCAGTTAATTGAGCTTTGTGTGGGGGATTTGAAATGTAATGTACAATTAGAGCATGATCTTATAGTCAGACGGGCCAAAGGTCATACACTACGCGTAGTCAGACGAATAGGTGTCGTATTCCAGAGGGGGTAGTCAGGTGGACCTGGTCATATACACATACCTGGGAACTTCTGGGCTCCGGCTACCCGGAGACTTCCCTTGCGGGACGCCAGGACTGCCCACTGACGTCACTGGGAGTTCCTGCTGATGCCGGGGGCGTTCCTGCCGACGGCAGCCGGAAACACCCCAATTTAAAGGAAAAATGAGCGGGCAGTGTTAAGCCCCTGCTCCCGCGACCCGGAGGATTCGAGTCTTGACCCAGAGATCCGGAGAAGCGGAATTTCTGGATTTTTAAATGTAAAAAATATTGCCTGAAATGAATGGGGCAAAAATTACATAAAAATGTCATTCTAACCGATTCTGCTTGTTGTGCACAAGTCTAGTTGTCATATTCATTTGTTCGCTATTCACATGAGGCAGTTTTTCTATAATCCATCGTGTCCTTATTTTTTTTTACACTGCTGCTGTGCCCTTTAACCCCTTAAGGACCAGGCTGTTTTTTGATTTGCGGTGCTCGTGTTTAGCTGTAATTTTCTCTCCCATTTACTGAACCCTCACAATATATTGGACAAGAAGGGCTTTCTTCAGATACCATATTTTTGGATCATATCATCTAATTTCCTATATAAAAGAATTCTCACATTTATTTGAAAAATCTTTTTCTCATCTAAAAAAGCTAATGAAAAACCTCCTAAATAGATTCTACTATTTGTCGTGAGTTTAAAAAATACCCAGTGTTTTTTACTTTTTTGCATGTTAAAGGGCAATAATTACAAGTAGCGTTTTGCTATTTTTTTCCAAATTTGGTCGTTCTGTCCCCATGTTTTATTTCAAACAAATAATATTTATAATATTTATAATATATATATAATGAACTTGTGTTTTCTCTTGACGATAGGCTAACATGTTATTGGTTTTGTATTTTGTAATAAAGCTGTGGCCTGTTTTCATCCATATATAACTTGTGTCTGTGGTTGTTTGAGTAAGTTGTTTTGGGGTTGTAAGGGTGGTTTTATTTAGCCCGGAGCACAATCCCCACTTCTTCATACATGACAGAAGTCCTCCTGTTAGTCACCGTTTGCACCTTTTGTAACTAGGTGGGAGACTGAGTGAGCGTGTGAGTATGCGTTTCTATGAGTATGCGGATTCTGGAGCGTTGGCCACTAGAACACAGATGTCTTTGAGAAGCACTTGTTTAGGCAAAACATGGTAGGAATTATTGCCAAATTAATGTGTATTAATATAACTGCATTGACTGCAAAACAGTAGAAGAGAGAATAAAAGGCTGAAACAGCATTACAAGCAGAAGCAGTGATTTAATCAGTCAGCACAACAACATGAAAAAGCAGTATTACAAAGAACGTCTTGTCGGTCACAAAAGTTTAAAAAACATTTGGCGTTCAGGCTGGTTAGTTATTTGTAGCGTCAGTCATGCTGCACATTTCACAGGCAGTCCTGTCACAGTAATTCCTAATCGTTTAGAATTAAATGTAAAAATAATACAACACTCCAGGTAATACCAAACAGCAAACTCCACCACGTATTGGGTGGCTGAGGATGATCAGAGTTATACAACCAGAGAGATTTTGCTTTGAGTGTCTAATTGCCTGTGAAACAATGAATATAAAAGTTAAAGGACAGCACTGTTTTTTGGTCCCTAAGCTAGATCGCTTACTTTCTCCTTAGTTGGAGCGCAAATATTTCAGAATATTCGTATTGTCACGGTAACCACCTGAGGCTGAGGACACATGGGGTGGGGGGGGTGAGTTTGGGAGGGTCCACTCATGGATACACAGAAACATAGAAAGTGACGGCAGATAAGAACCACTTGGCCCATCCAGTCTGCCCAAACTATGAATACTGTCCTTAGTCCCTGACCTTATCCTATCTCTAGCTTAGCCTTATGCCTATCCCATGCTTGCTTAAACGCCTTCATTGTATTAACATCTACCACTTCTGCTGGAAGGCTATTCCGTGCATCCACTGCCCTTTCAGTAAAGTAATATTTCTCGATGTTACTTTTAAACCTTTGCCATTCTAGCTTACGATGATGTCCCCTTGCTGAATATGCTGCATATGCTTCAGGGACATGAGAAACAAAAATCGAGCGTAAAAGGTTGTTAGTGTACACGTCCACATAACTTATTTTACTAGACTATTGCAATAGCTGAAGGAATAAAGCTTCCTTTCATTATCTCAGTAATGGTTCCCATCTGAAAAAGAGACTTCTGAGGCCCCAAAATGCATGCAGGCCCGTAAGAAACAACACAACTTAAACTAAAGGGCCAGAAATGGTTAGATATGATCGGTATGAACTCACATAAAACGTATGCAAAAGGAATACAAAATGTATGTTTTTGGGAGCAGTAAATTCCAAGAAAAAAAAACAGCCATATACATTTTCTTTAACAATGATTTATACATACATTTAAAGGGTACACAACAAAACCGATTGTCGGGGAAAACAGTTACTACCTTGTGGGATGAAGCAATAAGTCAGCATGCAAACGTTACCAGCGGCTCTGACAAACATTCCCTCGCAGCCTATACAGTGAAATATACAATGAAAAACCATAAACTTTACTCTCATAACACAATATATCTACCGTATTTGCTACCGTACCGCAAATGCTCTGAAAAATACCCCTCGTCTTCTAATCGGGGTCGTCTTCTAATCAAACCTCAAATAGAGGTCTGATTATGAGACTAAGATCCAGATCCCCCGCACCGCTGCAGGGGACCTGGATCCTCCTGTCCCCCCCCCCATTTAACACCCCCCCCCCACACACACACACTTACCGGTGCTTCCTGCTGTATTGCCGGGGCAGCGGGTTGACGTCTACGCGATCCGCGTAGACAACGTCCGCTGCAGCCGGAAGGAGGTGTGGCTAGCAGCGGGGTTGTCTGCGTCCGTCGCGTAGACCTTCCCCGACTGTCAGAGATCAGAGTTCGGTGCGGCACCGGTGCGGGGAACTCTGATCTCTGACAGCCGGGGAAGGTATGCGCGATGGACGCAGACAAACCCCCGCTGCCAACTCCACCTCCTTCCGGCTGCAGCGGAAGGAGACGTCAACCCGCTGCCCCAGCAATACAGCAGGAAATTGGAAGCACCGGTAAGTGTGTGTGTGTGTGTTAAATGGGGGCATAGGGCATTTCTGGAATGCCTTATACCCCTATATGCCACTCTGGCACTTAGGGGGTTAAAAGGCATATTATGGGGCAGAGTGGCATATAGGGAGGTATAAGGCATTTCAGGAGGCAGAGTGGCGTTAAGGGGGCATTTAATAGAGCACTCTGCCTCCTGAAATGCCTTATACCTCCCTATATGCCCCTCTGCCCCATAATATGCCTTTTAACCCCCTAAATGCCAGAGTGGCATATAGGGGTATAAGGCATTTCTGGAGGAAGAGTGCTCTATACAATGCCTTTTAACTCCCTTAATGCCACTCTGCCTCCTGGAATGCCGTATACCTCCCTATATGCCACTCTGCCCCATAATATGCATTTTAACCCCCTAAATGCCAGAATGGGATATAGGGGTATAAGGCATTTCTGGAGGCAGAGTGGCACATAGTGGGTCAAAAGGCATTCCATGGGGCACAGTGGCATATAAAGGGTTAAAAGGCATATCACGGGCCACAGTGCCATATTGGTGTGGCAAGCCTGGGGGCAGATGTGCGTAACTGGGGGACAGGTTGGAAAATACAAGGAAATAAAAACAAAAAAAATATTTTTCTCAATCATAGCTTTTATTAAAAAAAATAGTTTACATGAATTAACATTTACTGGTAAACATTTTTCCTTTAGAATCGTCTTATATTCAGTCTTTTTCTTTTTTTCCTAAGTTAATATTCAGATTTTGGGGGGTCGTCTTATAATCAGGGTCGTCTTATAATCGAGCAAATACGGTAATTTACAAAAACAAGATTCAGCATTCAGAATAAAAATATAAATGAAACGTATGGGTAGTGGCAGAACTACCTCCCAATAGAAAGTATTATCTGTCTGCAAAATGATGGCAAAAAGACAATAGGGTTACATTTAATAATTTCTGGGGCAAAGTAACTAATTAGTATTAACATGCTATGGTGGCTGCTATGGTGATTGCACCACTATTAGTACTTTTCACCACAATTGGTACATAACACCAATTTGGTATTATCCTTAAGACGAATGTATCTGTGGTACAAAGTAGTCTAAGTTGTTCCAGGAAGAGGGAGTTTACATGAGAACTGAACTTTAAAACACCCAGATAATACTTTAAAAGCCAACCTCAGCAATATAACCCACTCTATTTAAATGACATCACTAACATGACGTTTGAAATTTAAAAAACGGGTATGAAGTAACAGATCATTATTAAATCTATTATTAAATAATAATAGTAATGTGACGTGCTTAACCTAAGCCCAAGGTAATATTTTACAGAAGGTGTGTGAGACTGACATAGAGGGTAAAAGGACAGTTATGCGTTAATACAATAACTGTTCCTTTAAAACCCAACAGGATCTAATGAGGCTCACACAGATAAGGTACTAACATAAGGTTATGTACTAACCTTTGGAGAAGCCGGGTCTGCCTGTCAGTTACAGCTCATCCCTCCTGCTGTATTACAGTTCTAACCGTGTTTGAATGTGCGAGTGAAACTTCAGTTACACGCAGAAACTGACTCAGGTAATGGAGGGAAACCGCTGCTAATCAGTGACTGATAACAACTTCTGTATAATTATACAAAATCTGGTCCCTGGCTGCACACAGAAATCAACAAGAGTTACGAGGAGACTCATCATAGCTGGAGCGCATGCAAACACACATTTCTGTCAGATTTGTGGTAAAAATACCGTATGTCTGTTTCTATTATAAAGCACATGAAGCTCAGTGAATGCTCAATACATTATTTGTATAGATAAAAGTTGTGTTTATATAGGTCTATTTAAATTGGTAATTCTTTCTTACTCAAACTAATATTAACAGAGACATAGTAAAAGCATGAAACTTGCTCTAGTCCTTAAGAGGTTAAACGGTTTTACTTGGCTGTTTGAAAGAAAAACAGTTGATATATTAATCTTTTAAAGCTATAGAAATAAACAATTTATGAAGTAACAGCAGAAAATATGGGACTATCCCTTTAAAATCATCTAGGACAGTTAGCATCAGTAGTGATATGATAAAGAGACAATGCTGTTATGTCACAATGACAAGCATCGGTAACTGCTGCAACATTTCATCTACTACAGACACATCTTCACAACCTTCACCAGCATGAACGCAGTACCTGCAGACTTGGAGCTTTAATGCAGCCTCACAATCCAAACGTTAAACGTGAGTAATGCTTTCAAACTCTGTTTGCCTCTTACTGTATTTGCATAACTTCAATCAGCTGTTTCTCTGTAGCAATAGAATACAATACAGGGGATATATTAGTTTCAATTCACAATATGAACAGCTGTTCACTTTGACTTTTGCATATAAGTGAGGTTTAGAACATGATGTTATCTGTTCTGACATACAGTGTGAAAGCATTTGTTAATTTGGCTGTGAAAATCCATTGTTTTGGTCTTGGTTGAGCTTGTGTGTAAATGAAGTTCAAGCATTTTACATTTGTGTTAACTATATGCATTTTGTGTCAAAGCAACAAGAAATGTGTTAATTGTATAGCATACACAGGTGAATGTTGTGCTAACCGTGTTAAGAGTTTATGAAAATTGTTAAAAGTATTGAAAAATTGTCAAAGCAATGGTAAAAAAAAACTGTAAAGACCAAATGAAGGGCAGTCCTTCAAACAATGGTCCCCTAGAGATTTCCCCTTCAGGGGGACTCTTTGTCGTTCCAGAGGTAAACTTTATTTTGGGTATATTTATAGGATTATTACCCTATCCAAAACACCAAGATGTTGCTGTATAATAATTATCTAGTTGTGTAAAGAGGGAAATGGTGAAAGAAGAGGGAAATAGGGGGAGGGAATGCAAAAAAGGGAAATGTAGAGAGAGAAAGCAAGAAGTATATGTGGAGAGGTGCATGCAAGAAGAGAGAAATGGGTAGTGATGTCCGGATCATGAACGAATCGTTCATTTGATCCGGTTCTTTTTAGTGATCCGGATGAGTCGGTTCACTAGACTGAACGATTCGTTTGTAGCGGTTCAGTCTGTGAATCATCATGCAGCTGTAACCTGATCCTAGAGCTGTGAGTCATCTGCAGAGCACTCTGGGGTCAGATTACAGCTCATTAATTCTCACAGGAACGATGACTCATAGAGTCAGAGAGTCGTTCAAAGAGTCGAATGAACCGAAGAGTCGAATGAACCGAAGAGTCGAATGAACCGAAGAGTCGAATGAACCGAAGAGTCGAATGATTCGAATCTTACAGGGATCCGGATCTTACAAGGATCCGAATCTTACAGAGATTCGAATCATTCAGAGAATATTACTGATACCATACTTTTATAAATAAATACATTAATAAATAAATACATTAATAATGTTCACACTGCCCCCAGGATTTAGATTCCCCTGAGTTTGCCCCCATTTACCTATAACTGCACCTACAGTTAACTTTATTAAATTAATTAAATTAACCCTCAATCATCAGCATAAAATTAACCCTTATACCCCATCAACCATAACTGCCCCTGAAATTAACCGTAAAGATCCCATTAACCATAACGGCCCCTGAAATTAACCCTAAAGACCCCATTAACCACAACGGCCCCTGAAATTAACCCTAAATACTCCATTAACCATAACTGCCCCTAAATTAATTGCATGTACTCCAGATAAATTACCTAATAAATTGGTATGGTTGATGGGGTCTTTAGTGTTAATTTGGGGGCAGTTATGCTTAATGGGGTGTTTAAGGATAATTTAGGGGCAGTTATGCTTAATGGGGTCTTTAGTGTTAATTTAGGGGCAGTTATGCTTAATGAGGTGTTTAGGGTTAATTTGGGGGCAGTTATGCTTAATGGGTCTTTAGTGTTAATTTAGGGGCAGTTATGCTTAATGAGGTGTTTAGGGTTAATTTGGGGGCAGTTATGCTTAATGGGGTTTTTAGTGTTAATTTAGGGGCATTTATGCTTAATGAGGTGTTTAGGGTTAATTGGGGGGCAGTTATGCTTAATGGGGTGTTTAGGGTTAATTTGGGGGCAGTTATGCTTAATGGGGTCTTAAGTGTTAATTTGGGGGCAGTTATGCTTAAAGGGGTCTTTAGTGTTAATTTGGGGGCAGTTATGCTTAATGGGGTCTTTAGTGTTTATTTGGGGGCAGTTATGCTTAATGGGGTGTTTAGGGTTAATTTGGGGGCAGTTATGCTTAATGGGGTGTTTAGGGTTAATTTGGGGGCAGTTATGCTTAACGGGGTGTTTAGGGTTAATTTAGGGGCAGTTATGCTTAATGGGGTGTTTAGGGTTAATTTGGAGGCAGTTATGGTTAATAGGGTGTTAAGGGTTAATTTTAGGGGCAGTCATGGTTGATGGGGTGTTAAGGGTTAATTTTAGGGCAGTCATGGTTGATGGGGTGTTTAGGGTTAATTTAATGGTGAGGGTTAATTTAATTAATTTAATAAAGTTAGCTTAAGGTGCAGTTGCAGGTAAAGGGGAATGTAAATCCTGGGGGCAGTGATTATTAATGTATTATTTATAACAGTATGGTGATATTCTCTGAATGATTAGAATGCCAATGAAGGCAGAGAGTCGTTCAAAGATCCGGATCTTACAATGATCCGGATCTTACAATGATCCGGATCTTACAGTGATCCGGATCTTACAGTGATCCGGATCACTGTAAGATTCGGATCCCTGTAAGATCCGAATCTTTGAACGACTCTCTGCCTTCATTGACATCACTGGAGGCAGGGGGGAGGATTCATAATGAAAGGGGCGGGGCTAATCGTTAGTGTGCCTGCACGGAGTTACTGGAAAACAGTAACTCCGTGCAGACACACTGAGTGATCCGAAGATCCGGATCATGAATCGGATCATTTCAGTGAACGAATCGAAATGATCCGATTCACTTTAATGATCCGAACTTCCCATCACTAGAAATGGGGGAAATGCAAGAAGGGGGAAATGCAAGAAAGGGGAAATGGGAGTGAAGGGGTGGGAGTGAAGGGATGGAAGAAGAAGCAATTTTGTTCCCATCTGAAGAAGAGACTTCTGAGGCCCCAAAATGGATGCAGGCCCCATAAGAAACAACACAACTTAAACTTAAGGGCCAATAATGGTTAGATATAATCTGTATGAATTCACATAAAACTTATGCAAAAGGAATACAAAATGTAACCTTGTATGTTTTTGCGAGCAGTAACTTCCAAGAAAAAAACAGCCATATACATTTTCTTTAACAATGATTTATACAAACATTTAAAGGGTACACAACAAAACCGATGACAGCATTTAGTGTAGAAACAGTGAAAACAGTCTTCTAGTTACTACCTTGTGGGACGAAGCAATAAGTCAGAGTGCAAACGTTACCAGCGGCTTTGACAAACATTCCCTCGCAGCCTATACAGTGAAATATAAAATGAAAAACCAAGAGCTTTACTCTCATAACACAATATATCTAGTTTAAAAAAAACAAGATTCAGCATTCAGAATAAAAATATAAATGAAAGGTATTGGTAATAGAAAGTATTATCTGTCTGCAAAATGATGGTGAAAAGACAACAGGGTTACATTTAATAATTTCTGGGGCAAAGTAACTAATTAGTATTAACATGCTATGGTGGCTGCTATGGTGATTGCACCACTATTAGTACTTTTCACCACAATTGGTACATAACACCAATTTGGTATTATCCTTAAGACGAATGTATCTGTGGTACAAAGTAGTCTAAGTTGTTCCAGGAAGAGGGAGTTTACATGAGAACTGAACTTTAAAACACCCAGATAATACTTTAAAAGCCAACCTCAGGGATATAACCCACTCTATTTAAATGACATCACTAACATGTTGTTTGAAATTTAAAAAAACAGGTATGAAGTAACAGATCATTTTGGTAAATAATAATAGTAATGTGACGTGCTTAACCTAAGCCCAAGGTAATATTTTACAGAAGGTGTGTGAGGGGAAAATGACACTGACATAGAGGGTAAAAGGACAGTTATGCGTTAATACAATAACTGTTCCTTTAAAACCCAGCAAGATCTAATGAGGCTCACACAGATAAGGTACTAACATAAGGTTATGTACTAACCTTTGGAGAAGCCGGGTCTGCCTGTCAGTTACAGCTCATCCCTCCTGCTGTATTACAGTTCTAACCGTGTTTGAATGTGCGAGTGAAACTTCAGTTACACGCAGAAACCAACTCAGGTAATGGAGGGAAACCGCTGCTAATCAGTGACTGATAACAACTTCTGTATAATTATACAAAATCTGGTCCCTGGCTGCACACAGAAATCAACAAGAGTTACGAGGAGACTCATCGTAGCTGGAGCGCATGCAAACACACATTTCTGTCAGATTTGTGGTAAAAATACCGTATGTCTGTTTCTATTATAAAGCACATGAAGCTCAGTGAATGCTCAATACATTATTTGTATAGATAAAAGTTGTGTTTATATAGGTCTATTTAAATTGGTCATTCTTTCTTACACAAACTAATATTAACAGAGACATAGTAAAAGCATGAAACTTGCTCTAGTCCTTAAGAGGTTAAACGTTTTACTTGGCTGTTTGAAAGAAAAACAGTTGATATATTGATCTTTTAAAGCTATAGAAATAAACAATTTATGAAGTAACAGCAGACAATATGGGACTATCCCTTTAAAATCATCTAGTAGTGATATGATAAAGAGACAATGCTGTTATGTCACAATGACAAGCATCGGTAACTGCTGCAACATTTCATCTACTACAGACACATCTTCACAGCCTTCACCAGCATGAACGCAGTGCCTGCAGACTTGGAGCTTTAATGCAGCCTCACAATCCAAACGTTAAACGTGAGTAATGCTTTCAAACTCTGTTTGCCTCTTACTGTATTTGCATAACTTCAATCAGCTGTTTCTCTGTAGCAATAGAATACAATACAGGGGATATATTAGTTTCAATTCACAACATTAACAGCTGTTCACTTTGACTTTTGCATATAAGCGAGGTTTAGAACATGATGGCATGGCAAATGGGAGGAAGTACAATAGGGGAAATGGGGCAGGGAATGCAAAAGGGGGGGGAATGCAAGAAGAGAGAAATGAAAAAAAAGATAAAATGGAAGAGAAATGCAAGAAGAGGGAAAAGGGGAAGGGAATGCAAGAAGAGCACATTGAAGAGCGAATAGAAGATAACTGAAACAGAAGGGAAATGGGGAAGGGGAATGCAAAAGAGGGGGGAATGCAAGAAGAGAGAAATTAAAAAAGATAAAATGGAAGAGAAATGCAAGAAGAGGGAAATGGAGGGGTGAAATGCAAGAAGAGGGAAATGGGGAAGGGAATGGAAGAAGAGGAAAATGGGGGAGGGAATGCAAGAAGAGGGAAATAGGGGGAATGCAAGAAGAGGGAAATGGGGAGGGAATGCAAGAAGAGGGAAATGAAGGGAGGAAATGCAAGAAGAGGGAAATGGGGGAGGGAATGCAAGAAGAGGGAAAACGGGGAGGTTATGCAAGAAGAGGGAAATGGGGGAGGGAATACAAGAAGAGGGAAATAGGGGAGGGAATGCAAGAAGAGGGAAATGGGGGAGGAAATGCAAGAAGAGGGAAATGGGGGAGGAAATGCAAGAAGAGGGAAATGGGGCAGGGCATGCAAGAAGAGGGAAATGGAGGGAGGAAATGCAATAAGAGGGAAATGGGGAAGGAATGCAAGAAGAGGGAAATAGAGGGAGGAAATGCAAGAAGAGGGAAATGGGGAGGGAATGCAAGAAGAGGGAAATAGAGGGAGGGAATGCAAGAAGAGGGAAATGGGGGAGGGAATGCAAGAAGAGGAAAATGGGGGAGGGGATGCAAGAAGAGGGAAATGGGGAAGGGGATGCAAGAAGAGGGAAATGAAAAAAGATAAAATGGGAGGCAATGCAAGACGGAGAATATGGCAGAGGGAATTGCAAGAAGAAGAAAACAGGGAGAATGCAAGAAGACGGAAATTGGGAGAGAATGTAAAAAGACGGAAATGGGGGAGGGAATGCAAGAAGAGGGAAATTGAATTAAGAAATGCAAGAAGAGGGAAGGGTGGAGGGAATGCAATAAGAGGAAATTGAATGAGGGAATGCAAGAATTAGGAAATGGAGGAAAGGGGAATAGAGGCTGAAATGGAAGAAGAAGAAATAGGAGATAACTGAAACGGAAGGAAAATGGGGAAGGGGAATGCAAGAAGGGGGAAAGGAGAGGAGGGAATGCAGGAAGAGAGAAAGGAAAAAAAGATAAAATGGAAGAGAAATGGAAGAAGAGGGAAATGGGCAGAAGGATCTTAAGACGATGACAATTAAGGGAGGGGATCCAATTGGATGAACATTGGGGAATGCAACAAGAATGAAATGGAGGAGGGAATGCAAGAAGAATGAAATGGGGTAGGAATGCAAAAAGAGGGAAAAGGAGGAGGTTATGCAAGAAGAGGGAAATGGAGGGAGGAAATGCAAGAAGAGGGAAATGTGGAGGGGATGCACCAAGAGGGAAATGGGGAAGGGAATGCAAGAGCAGCACATTGAAGAGCGAATAGAAGATAACTGAAACGGAAGGGAAATGGGGTAGGGAAATGCAAAAAGGGGGGGAATGCAAAAAGGGGGGAATGCAAAAAGGGGGGGAATGCAAGAAGAGAGAAATGCAAGAAGAGGGAAATGGAGGGATGAAATGCAAGAAGAGGGAAATGGGGGAGGGAATGCAAGAAGAGGGAAATAGGGGAATGCAAGAAGAGGGAAAACAGGGAGGGAATGCAAGAAGAGGGAAATGGGGGAGGGGATGCAAAGAAGAGGGAAATGGGGGGAGGGGATGCAAGAAGAGGGAAATGGGGAAGGGGATGCAAGAAGAGAGAAATGGTGGGAGGAAATGCAAGAAGAGGGAAATGGAGGGAGGGAATGCAAGAAGAGGGAAATGGGGGAGGGAATGCAAGAAGAGGGAAATGGGGGAGGGAATGCAAGAAGAGGGAAATGGGGGAGGGAATGCAAGAAGAGGGAAATGGAGGGAGGAAATGCAAGAAGAGGGAAATGGGGGAGGGAATGCAAGAAGAGGGAAAACAGGGAGGGAATGCAAGAAGAGGGAAATGGGGGAGGGGATGCAAAGAAGAGGGAAATGGGGGGAGGGGATGCAAGAAGAGGGAAATGGGGAAGGGGATGCAAGAAGAGAGAAATGGTGGGAGGAAATGCAAGAAGAGGGAAATGGAGGGAGGGAATGCAAGAAGAGGGAAATGGGGAGGGAATGCAAGAAGAGGGAAATGGGGGAGGAAATGCAAGAAGAGGGAAATTGGGGAAGGAATGCAAGAAGAGGGAAATGGGGTAGGCAATGCAAGAAGAGGGAAATGGAGGGAGGAAATGCAAGAAGAGGGAAATGGGGGAGGGAATGCAAGAAGAGGGAAAACGAGGAGGTTATGCAAGAAGAGGGAAATAGGGGAGGGAATACAAGAAGAGGGAAATAGGGGAGTTTATGCAAGAAGAGGGAAATGGGGGAGGTAATGCAAGAAGAGGGAAATGGGGCAGGGAATGCAAGAAGAGGGAAATGGAGGGAGGAAATGAAATAAGAGGGAAATGGGGAGGGAATGCAAGAAGAGGGGAATAGAGGGAGGAAATGCAAGAAGAGGGAAATGGGGAAGGAATGCAAGAAGAGGGAAATGGGGAGGGAATGTAAGAAGAGGGTAATGGGGGAGGGAATGCAAGAAGAGGGAAATGGGGAAGGGGATGCAAGAAGAGGGAAATGAAAAAAGATAAAATGGGAGGCAATGCAAGACGGAGAATATGGCAGAGGGAATTGCAAGAAGAAGAAAACAGGGAGAAAAGGGGGGGAATGCAAAAAGGGGGGGAATGCAAGAAGAGAGAAATGCAAGAAGAGGGAAATGGAGGGATGAAATGCAAGAAGAGGGAAATGGGGGAGGGAATGCAAGAAGAGGGAAATAGGGGAATGCAAGAAGAGGGAAAACAGGGAGGGAATGCAAGAAGAGGGAAATGGGGGAGGGGATGCAAAGAAGAGGGAAATGGGGGGAGGGGATGCAAGAAGAGGGAAATGGGAAAGGGGATGCAAGAAGAGAGAAATGGTGGGAGGAAATGCAAGAAGAGGGAAATGGAGGGAGGGAATGCAAGAAGAGGGAAATGGGGGAGGGAATGCAAGAAGAGGGAAATGGGGGAGGGAATGCAAGAAGAGGGAAATGGGGGAGGGAATGCAAGAAGAGGGAAATGGAGGGAGGAAATGCAAGAAGAGGGAAATGGGGGAGGGAATGCAAGAAGAGGGAAAACAGGGAGGGAATGCAAGAAGAGGGAAATGGGGGAGGGGATGCAAAGAAGAGGGAAATGGGGGGAGGGGATGCAAGAAGAGGGAAATGGGGAAGGGGATGCAAGAAGAGAGAAATGGTGGGAGGAAATGCAAGAAGAGGGAAATGGAGGGAGGGAATGCAAGAAGAGGGAAATGGGGAGGGAATGCAAGAAGAGGGAAATGGGGGAGGAAATGCAAGAAGAGGGAAATTGGGGAAGGAATGCAAGAAGAGGGAAATGGGGTAGGGAATGCAAGAAGAGGGAAATGGAGGGAGGAAATGCAAGAAGAGGGAAATGGGGGAGGGAATGCAAGAAGAGGGAAAACGAGGAGGTTATGCAAGAAAAGGGAAATAGGGGAGGGAATACAAGAAGAGGGAAATAGGGGAGTTTATGCAAGAAGAGGGAAATGGGGGAGGTAATGCAAGAAGAGGGAAATGGGGCAGGGAATGCAAGAAGAGGGAAATGGAGGGAGGAAATGAAATAAGAGGGAAATGGGGAGGGAATGCAAGAAGAGGGGAATAGAGGGAGGAAATGCAAGAAGAGGGAAATGGGGAAGGAATGCAAGAAGAGGGAAATGGGGAGGGAATGTAAGAAGAGGGTAATGGGGGAGGGAATGCAAGAAGAGGGAAATGGGGAAGGGGATGCAAGAAGAGGGAAATGAAAAAAGATAAAATGGGAGGCAATGCAAGACGGAGAATATGGCAGAGGGAATTGCAAGAAGAAGAAAACAGGGAGAATGCAAGAAGACGGAAATTGGGAGGGAATGTAAAAAGACGGAAATGGGGGAGGGAATGCAAGAAGAGGGAAATTGAATTAAGAAATGCAAGAAGAGGGAAGGGTGGAGGGAATGCAAGAATTAGGAAATGGAGGAAAGGGGAATAGAGGCTGAAATGGAAGAAGAAGAAATAGGAGATAACTGAAACGGAAGGAAAATGGGGTAGTGGAATGCAAGAAGGGGGAAAGAAGAGGAGGGAATGCAGGAAGAGAGAAAGGAAAAAAAGATAAAATGGAAGAGAAATGGAAGAAGAGGGAAATGGGCAGAAGGATCTGAAGAAGATGACAATTAAGGGAGGAGATCCAATTGGATGAACATTGGGGAATGCAACAAGAATGAAATGGGGGAGGGAATGCAAGAAGAATGAAATGGGGAAGGAATGCAAAAAGAGGGAAAAGGAGGAGGTTATGCAAGAAGAGGGAAATGGAGGGAGGAAATGCAAGAAAAGGGAAATGGAGGGATGAAATGCAACAAGAGGGAAATGGGGAAGGGAATGCAAGAAGAGCACATTGAATAGCGAATAGAAGATAACTGAAACGGAAGGGAAATGGGGTAGGGAAATGCAAAAAAGGGGGAATGCAAAAAGGGGAGGAATGCAAGAAGAGAGAAAAGCAAGAAGAGGGAAATGGAGGGATGAAATGCAAGAAGAGGGAAATGGAGGGATGAAATGCAAGAAGAGGGAAATGGGGAAGGGAATGCAAGAAGAGGGAAATGGGGGAGGGAATGCAAGAAGAGGGAAATAGGGGGAATGCAAGAAGAGGGAAATAGGGGGAATGTAAGAAGGGGGAAATGGGGAGGGAATGCAAGAAGAGGGAAACAGAGGGAGGTAATGCAAGAAGAGGGAAATTGGGGAGGGAATGCAAGAAGAGGGAAATGGGGGAGGGGATGCAAAGAAGAGGGAAATGGGGGGAGGGGATGCAAGAAGAGGGAAATGGGGAAGGGGATGCAAGAAGAGGGAAATGGGGGAGGGGATGCAAGAAGAGGGAAATGGGGGAGGGGATGCAAGAAGAGGGAACTGGGGAAGGGGATGCAAGAAGAGGGAACTGGGGAAGGGGATGCAAGAAGAGAGAAATGGTGGGAGGAAATGCAAGAAGAGGGAAATGGGGAGGGGATGCAAGAAGAGAGAAATGGGGGAGGGAATGCAATTGGATGAACATTGGGGAATGCAAGAAGAATGAAATGGGGGAGGGAATGCAAGAAGAATGAAATGGGGGAGGGAATGCCAGAAGAATGAAATGGAGAAGGAATGCAAAAAGAGGGAAAAGGAGGAGTTTATGCAAGAAGAGGGAAATGGAGGGATGAAATGCAACAAGAGGGAAATGGGGAAGGGAATGCAAGAAGAGCACATTGAAGGGCGAATAGAAGATAACTGAAACGGAAGGGAAATGGGGTAGGGGAATGCAAAAAGGGGGGAATGCAAGAAGAAAGAAAAGAAAAAAGATAAAATGGAAGAGAAATGCAAGAAGAGGGAAATGGAGGGATGAAATGCAAGAAGAGGGAAATTGTCACGGGGTCAGGTAGAGAAGGAGGATCCAACTATGCAGATATGCACTGTTAGAGAAGTCCAGTAAACAGTCCGCGATCAAAAGGGCAAAGGTCAAAGGTCAGGCAGTGAGGTCAAACGTATCCGAGGTCAAGGCAGGCAGAACAGAAGCAATAACGAGTAAACAGGTCCGAGGCCGTAGGCAGGCAGCAAAGAATCGTGGTCAAAAAACAGGCAAAGGTCGGTACACAAGGCAATAAAGAAAATACAGGAAACAGCACACCCAAAAAGCATAACACTTTGAACGGGTGAAGACTGGAGAGAACAATGGGGCTTTAATAGGAGATCTACTGCAAGAAGAGAGGAAATTCAAAAAAGTTGAAATGGAAGAGAAATGCAAGAAAAGGGAAATGGAGGGATGAAATGCAACAAGAGGGAAATGGGGAAGGGAATGCAAGAAGAGGGAAATGGGGAAGGGAATGCAAGAAGAGGGAAATGGGGGAGGGAATGCAAGAAGAGAGAAATAGGGGGAATGCAAGAAGAGGGAAATAGGGAGAATGCAAGAAGAGGGAAATGGGGAGGGAATGCAAGAAGAGGGAAATGGGGAGGGAATGCAAGAAGAGGGAAAACGAGGAGGTTATGCAAGAAGAGGGAAATGGGGGAGGCAATACAAGAAGAGGGAAATGGGGGAGGGAATGCAAGAAGAGAGAAATGGGGGAGGGAATGCAAGAAGAGGGAAATGGGGGAGGGAATACAAGAAGAGGGAAATGGGGGAGGGAATGCAAGAAGAGGGAAATGGGGGAGGCAATACAAGAAGAGGGAAATGGGGGAGGCAATACAAGAAGAGGGAAATAGGGGAGGGAATACAAGAAGAGGAAAATTGAATGAGGGAATGGAAGAAGAGGGAAAAGGAGGGAGGGAATGCAAGAAGAGGGAAATGGGGGAGGGAATGCAAGAAGAGGGAAATGGGGGGTGCAAGAAGAGGGAAATGAGGAGGGAATGCAAGAAGAGGGAAAACGAGGAGGTTATGTAAGAAGAGGGAAATGGGGGAGGGAATACAAGAAGAGGGAAATGGGGGAGGGAATGCAAGAAGAGGGAAATGGGGGAGGGAATGCAAGAAGAGGGAAATGGGCGGGTGCAAGAAGAGGGAAATGGGGGAGAGAATGCAAGAAGAGGGAAATGGGGGGGGGATGCAAGAATAAGGAAATGGAAGAAAGGGGAATTGAGGCCGAAATGGAAGAAGAGGAAATAGGAGATAACTGAAACGGAAGAGAAATGGGGTAGCGGAATGCAGGGAAGAGTGAATGCAAGAAGAGAGAAATTAAAAAAGATAAAATGGAAGAGAAATGGAAGAAGAGGGAAATGGGCGGAAGGATCTGAAGAAGATGAAAATTATGGGAGGGAATGCAAGAGGAGGAACATAGGGGAATGCAAGAAGAGGGAAAAGGATGAGGTTATGCAATAAGAGGAAAATAATGAGCATACAAGAAGAGGGAAATGGAGGGGGGATGCAAGAAGAGGGAAACAGGGAAAATGCAAGTAGACAGAAATTGGAGAGGAAATGTAAAAAGACAGAAATGGGGTAGGGAATGCAAGGAGAGAGAAATGGGAGGAGGAAATGCACAAAGAGGAAAACAGGAAGAATGTAAGAAGATACAAATGAGGGAGTGAATGCAAAAAGTGAAATGGGGAAGGAATGCAAGAAGAGGGAAATGAAAGAATGTAGAATGGAAAAGAAATGGAAGAAGTGAAAAATGAGTGGAAGGCCCAAAGAAGATGAAAATTAGGGGAGGGAATGCAAGAAGAAAAAAACGGGGGGAATGCAAGAAGAGGGAAATTGAAGAAGATGGGATGTAAATGAAAGGAAAGAAGAGGGAAATGGTGGTGTACCTGAAGAAGCTGGAAAGGGGGAAAGGGCGTGCAAGAAGAGGAAAATGGGGTGAGTCGATTCAAAGAAGAGGGAAATTGGATAGGATGAAAGTAGAGGAAAATAAAAGATGAAAGGGAAGGAAAATGAAAGAAGAGGGGAAAGCAGGGGAATGAACAGAAGATGATAAAAATGGGGGATGCAAGAATAGGGAAATGGGGATGTACCTGAAGACGATGGGGAGAGGGAGTGCAAGAAGAGGAAAATGGGGTGAGGCAATACAAGAAGAGGGAAATTGGGGGATGGAATGCAAGTAGAAGGGAAAAAAAAGAAGAAGATGAAATGTAAGGAAAATGGAAGAAGGGGGAAAAGGGGGGGATAAACTGAACAAGATGACAACGGGGGATATAAGAAGAGGGAAATGGAGGGAGGAAATGCAATAAGAGGAAAGGGGGGGGTGCAAGAAGAGGGAAATAGAGGGAGGAAATGCAAGAAGAGGGAAATGGGGAAGGAATGCAAGAAGAGGGAAACGGGGGAGGGAATGCAAGAAGAGGGAAATGGAGGGAGGAAATGCATGAAGAGGGAAATGGGGAGGGAATACAAGAAGAGGGAAATAGAGGGAGGGAATGCAAGAAGAGGAAAATGGAAGAGGGAATGCAAGAAGAGGGAAAACAGGGAGGTAATGCAAGAAGAGGGAAATGGGGAGGGGATGCAAAGAAGAGGGAAATGGGGGAGGGGATGCAAGAAGAGGGCAATGGGGGAGGGAATGCAAGAAGAGGGAAATGGAGGGAGGAAATGCAAGAAGAGGGAAATGGAGGGAGGAAATGCGAGAAGAGAGAAATGGGGAGGGGATGCAAGAAGAGAGAAATGGGGGAGGGAATGCAATTGGATGAACATTGGGGAATGCAAGAAGAATGAAATGGGGGAAGGAATGCAAGAAGAATGAAATGGAGAAGGAATGCAAGAAGAGGGAAATGGGGGAGGGAATGCAAGAAGAGGGAAATGGGCGGGTGCAAGAAGAGGGAAATGGGGGGTGCAAGAAGAGGGAAATGGGGGAGAGAATGCAAGAAGAGGGAAATGGGGGGGGGATGCAAGAATAAGGAAATGGAAGGGGAATTGAGGCCGAAATGGAAGAAGAGGAAATAGGAGATAACTGAAACGGAAGAGAAATGGGGTAGCGGAATGCAGGGAAGAGTGAATGCAAGAAGAGAGAAATTAAAAAAGATAAAATGGAAGAGAAATGGAAGAAGAGGGAAATGGGCGGAAGGATCTGAAGAAGATGAAAATTATGGGAGGGAATGCAAGAGGAGGAACATAGGGGAATGCAAGAAGAGGGAAAAGGATGAGGTTATGCAATAAGAGGAAAATAATGAGCATACAAGAAGAGGGAAATGGAGGGGGGATGCAAGAAGAGGGAAACAGGGAAAATGCAAGTGGACAGAAATTGGAGAGGAAATGTAAAAAGACAGAAATGGGGTAGGGAATGCAAGGAGAGAGAAATGGGAGGAGGAAATGCACAAAGAGGAAAACAGGAAGAATGTAAGAAGATACAAATGAGGGAGTGAATGCAAAAAGTGAAATGGGGAAGGAATGCAAGAAGAGGGAAATGAAAGAATGTAGAATGGAAAAGAAATGGAAGAAGTGAAAAATGAGTGGAAGGCCCAAAGAAGATGAAAATTAGGGGAGAGAATGCAAGAAGAAAAAAACGGGGGGAATGCAAGAAGAGGGAAATTGAAGAAGATGGGATGTAAATGAAAGGAAAGAAGAGGGAAATGGTGGTGTACCTGAAGAAGCTGGAAAGGGGGAAAGGGCGTGCAAGAAGAGGAAAATGGGGTGAGTCGATTCAAAGAAGAGGGAAATTGGATAGGATGAAAGTAGAGGAAAATAAAAGATGAAAGGGAAGGAAAATGAAAGAAGAGGGGAAAGCAGGGGAATGAACAGAAGATGATAAAAATGGGGGATGCAAGAATAGGGAAATGGGGATGTACCTGAAGACGATGGGGAGAGGGAGTGCAAGAAGAGGAAAATGGGGTGAGGCAATACAAGAAGAGGGAAATTGGGGGATGGAATGCAAGTAGAAGGGAAAAAAAAGAAGAAGATGAAATGTAAGGAAAATGGAAGAAGGGGGAAAAGGGGGGGATAAACTGAACAAGATGACAACGGGGGATATAAGAAGAGGGAAATGGAGGGAGGAAATGCAATAAGAGGAAAGGGGGGGTGCAAGAAGAGGGAAATAGAGGGAGGAAATGCAAGAAGAAGGAAATGGGGAAGGAATGCAAGAAGAGGGAAACGGGGGAGGGAATGCAAGAAGAGGGAAATGGAGGGAGGAAATGCATGAAGAGGGAAATGGGGAGGGAATACAAGAAGAGGGAAATAGAGGGAGGGAATGCAAGAAGAGGAAAATGGAAGAGGGAATGCAAGAAGAGGGAAAACAGGGAGGGGATGCAAAGAAGAGGGAAATGGGGGAGGGGATGCAAGAAGAGGGCAATGGGGGAGGGAATGCAAGAAGAGGGAAATGGAGGGAGGAAATGCAAGAAGAGGGAAATGGAGGGAGGAAATGCGAGAAGAGAGAAATGGGGAGGGGATGCAAGAAGAGAGAAATGGGGGAGGGAATGCAATTGGATGAACATTGGGGAATGCAAGAAGAATGAAATGGGGGAAGGAATGCAAGAAGAATGAAATGGAGAAGGAATGCAAAAAGAAGGAAAAGGAGGAGTTTATGCAAGAAGAGGGAAATGGAGGGATGAAATGCAACAAGAGGGAAATGGGGTAGGGAATGCAAGAAGAGCACATTGAAGGGCGAATAGAAGATAACTGAAACGGAAGGGAAATGGGGTAGGGGAATGCAAAAAGGGGGGAACGCAAGAAGAGAGAAATGAAAAAAGATGAAATGGAAGAGAAATGCAAGAAAGGGAAATGGAGGGATGAAATGCAGGAAGAGGGAAATTGTCACGGGGTCAGGTAGCGAAGGAGGATCCAACTATGCAGATATGCACTGTTAGAGAAGTCCAGTAAACAGTCCGCGATCAAAAGGGCAAAGGCAGGCAGCGAGGTCAAACGTATCCGAGGTCAAGGCAGGCAGAACAGAAGCAATAACGAGTAAACAGGTCTTAGGTCGTAGGCAGGCAGCAAAGAATCTTGGTCAAAAAACAGGCAAAGGTCTGTACACAAGGCAATAGAGAAAATACAGGAAACAGCACACCCAAAAGGCATAACACTTTGAACGGGTGAAGACTGGAGAGAACAATGGGGCTTAAATAGGAGATCTACTGCAAGAAGAGAGAAAATTAAAAAAAGATAAAATGGGAAAGAGAAAGAGAAATGCAAGAAGAGGGAAATGGAGGGATGAAATGCAAGAAGAGGGAAATGGGGGAGGGAATGCAAGAAGAGAGAAATAGGGGGAATGCAAGAAGAGGGAAATAGGGAGAATGCAAGAAGAGGGAAATGGAGGGAGGGAATGCAAGAAGTGGGAAATGGGGAGGGAATGCAAAAAGAGGGAAAATGAGGAGGTTATGCAAGAAGAGGGAAATGGGGGAGGCAATACAAGAAGAGGGAAATGGGGGAGGGAATGCAAGAAGAGAGAAATGGGGGAGGGAATGCAAGAAGAGGGAAATGGGGGAGGGAATACAAGAAGAGGAAAATTGAATGAGGGAATGGAAGAAGAGGGAAAAGGAGGGAGGAACTTCAAGAAGAGGGAAATGGGGGGGTGCAAGAAGAGGGAAATAGGGAGAATGCAAGAAGAGGGAAATGGAGGGAGGGAATGCAAGAAGAGGGAAATGGAGGGAGGGAATGCAAGAAGTGGGAAAACGAGGAGGTTATGCAAGAAGAGGGAAATGGGGGAGGGAATACAAGAAGAGGGAAATGGGGGAGGGAATGCAAGAAGAGGGAAATGGGGGAGGGAATGCAAGAAGAGGGAAATGGGCGGGTGCAAGAAGAGGGAAATGGGGGGTGCAAGAAGAGGGAAATGGGGAGAGAATGCAAGAAGAGGAATTTGGGGGCGGGAATGCAAGAATAAGGAAATGGAAGAAAGGGGAACTGAGGCCGAAATGGAAGAAGAGGAAATAGGAGATAACTGAAACGGAAGAGAAATGGGGTAGCGGAATGCAGGGAAGAGTGAATGCAAGAAGAGAGAAATTAAAAAAGATAAAATGGAAGAGAAATGGAAGAAGAGGGAAATGGGCGGAAGGATCTGAAGAAGATGAAAATTATGGGAGGGAATGCAAGAGGAGGAACATGGGGGAATGCAAGAAGAGGGGAAAGGAGGAGGTTATGCAATAAGAGAAAAATAGGGAGGATACAAGAAGAGGGAAATGGAGGGGGGATGCAAGAAGAGGGAAACAGGGAAAATGCAAGTAGACAGAAATTGGAGAGGAAATGTAAAAAGACAGAAATGGGGTAGGGAATGCAAGGAGAGAGAAATGGGAGGAGGAAATGCACAAAGAGGAAAACAGGAAGAATGTAAGAAGATACAAATGAGGGAGTTAATGCAAAAAGTGAAATGGGGAAGGAATGCAAGAAGAGGGAAATGAAAGAATGTAGAATGGAAAAGAAATGGAAGAAGTGAGAAATGAGTGGAAGTCCCAAAGAAGATGGAAATGGAGGGAGGAAATGCAAGAAGAGGGAAATGGGGAGGGAATGCAAGAAGAGGGAAATAGAGGGAGGGAATGCAAGAAGAGGGAAATGGGGGAGGGAATGCAAGAAGAGGAAAATGGAAGAGGGAATGCAAGAAGAGGGAAAACAGGGAGGGAATGCAAGAAGAGGGAAATGGGGGAGGGGATGCAAGAAGAGGGAAATGCGGAAGGGGATGCAAGAAGAGGGAAATGGGGGAGGGAATGCAAGAAGAGGGAAATGGAGGGAGGAAATGCAAGAAGAGGGAAATGGGGAGGGGATGCAAGAAGAGAAAAATGGGGGAGGGAATGCAATTGGATGAACATTGGGGAATGCAAGAAGAATGAAATGGGGGAGGGAATGCAAGAAGAATGAAATGGAGAAGGAATGCAAAAAGAGGGAAAAGGAGGAGTTTATGCAAGAAGAGGGAAATGGAGGGATGAAATGCAACAAGAGGGAAATGGGGAAGGGAATGCAAGAAGAGCACATTGAAGGGTGAATAGAAGATAACTGAAACGGAAGGGAAATGGGGTAGGGGAATGCAAAAAGGGGGGATGCAAGAAGAGAGAAATGAAAAAAGATAAAATGGAAGAGAAATGCAAGAGAGGGAAATGGAGGGATGAAATGCAGGAAGAGGGAAATTGTCACGGGGTCAGGTAGCGAAGGAGGATCCAACTACGCAGATATGCACTGTTAGAGAAGTCCAGTAATCAGTCCGCGATCAAAAGGGCAAAGGCAGGCAGCGAGGTCAAACGTATCCGAGGTCAAGGCAGGCAGAACAGAAGCAATAACGAGTAAACAGGTCCGAGGTCGTAGGCAGGCAGCAAAGAATCTTGGTCAAAAAACAGGCAAAGGTCTGTACACAAGGCAATAGAGAAAATACAGGAAACAGCACACCCAAAAAGCATAACACTTTGAACGGGTGAAGACTGGAGAGAACAATGGGGCTTAAATAGGAGATCTACTGCAAGAAGAGAGAAAATTAAAAAAGATAAAATGGAAGAGAAATGCAAGAAGAGGGAAATGGAGGGATGAAATGGAGGGATGAAATGCAAGAAGAGGGAAATGGGGAATGGAATGCAAGAAGAGGGAAATTGGGGCGGGAATGCAAGAAGAGAGAAATAGGGGGAATGCAAGAAGAGGGAAATAGGGAGAATGCAAGAAGAGGGAAATGGAGGGAGGGAATGCAAGAAGAGGGGAATGAAGGGAGGGAATGCAAGAAGAGGGAAATGGGGAGGGAATGCAAGAAGAGGGAAAAAGAGGAGGTTATGCAAGAAGAGGGAAATGGGGGAGGCAATACAAGAAGAGGGAAATGGGGGAGGGAATGCAAGAAGAGGGAAATGGGGGAGGGAATGCAAGAAGAGGGAAATGGGGGAGGGAATGCAAGAAGAGGGAAATGGGGGAGGGAATGCAAAAAGAGGGAAATGGGGGAGGGAATACAAGAAGAGGAAAATTGAATGAGGGAATGGAAGAAGAGGGAAAAGGAGGGAGAGAATGCAAGAAGAGGGAAATGGGGGAGGGAATGCAAGAAGAGGGAAATGGAGGGAGGAAATGCAAGAAGAGGGAAATGGGGAGGGGATGCAAGAAGAGAAAAATGGGGGAGGGAATGCAATTCGATGAACATTGGGGAATGCAAGAAGAATGAAATGGGGGAGGGAATGCAAGAAGAATGAAATGGAGAAGGAATGCAAAAAGAGGGAAAAGGAGGAGTTTATGCAAGAAGAGGGAAATGGAGGGATGAAATGCAACAAGAGGGAAATGGGGAAGGGAATGCAAGAAGAGGGAAATGTGCGGGTGCAAGAAGAGGGAAATGGGGGGTGCAAGAAGAGGGAAATGGGGGAGAGAATGCAAGAAGAGGGAAATGGGGAGAGAATGCAAGAAGAGGGAAATGGGGGAGAGAATGCAAGAAGAGGGAAATGGGGAGAGAATGCAAGAAGAGGGAAATGGGGAGAGAATGCAAGAAGAGGGAAATGGGGAGAGAATGCAAGAAGAGGGAAATGGGGAGAGAATGCAATAATAAGGAAATGGCAGAAAGGGGAATTGAGGCCGAAATGGAAGAAGAGGAAATAGGAGATAACTGAAACGGAAGAGAAATGGGGTAGCGGAATGCAGGGAAGAGTGAATGCAAGAAGAGAGAAATTAAAAAAGATAAAATGGAAGAGAAATGGAAGAAGAGGGAAATGGAGGGATGAAATGGAGGGATGAAATGCAAGAAGAGGGAAATGGGGAAGGGAATGCAAGAAGAGGGAAATTGGGGAAGGGAATGCAAGAAGAGGGAAATTGGGGCGGGAATGCAAGAAGAGAGAAATAGGGGGAATGCAAGAAGAGGGAAATAGGGAGAATGCAAGAAGAGGGAAATGGAGGGAGGGAATGCAAGAAGAGGGAAATGAAGGGAGGGAATGCAAGAAGAGGGAAATGGGGAGGGAATGCAAGAAGAGGGAAAAAGAGGAGGTTATGCAAGAAGAGGGAAATGGGGGAGGCAATACAAGAAGAGGGAAATGGGGGAGGGAATGCAAGAAGAGGGAAATGGGGGAGGGAATGCAAGAAGAGGGAAATGGGGGAGGGAATGCAAAAAGAGGGAAATGGGGGAGGGAATACAAGAAGAGGAAAATTGAATGAGGGAATGGAAGAAGAGGGAAAAGGAGGGAGGGAATGCAAGAAGAGGGAAATGGGGGAGGGAATGCAAGAAGAGGGAAATGGAGGGAGGAAATGCAAGAAGAGGGAAATGGGGAGGGGATGCAAGAAGAATGAAATGGGGGAGGGAATGCAAGAAGAATGAAATGGAGAAGGAATGCAAAAAGAGGGAAAAGGAGGAGTTTATGCAAGAAGAGGGAAATGGAGGGATGAAATGCAACAAGAGGGAAATGGGGAAGGGAATGCAAGAAGAGGGAAATGGGCGGGTGCAAGAAGAGGGAAATGGGGGGTGCAAGAAGAGGGAAATGGGGGAGAGAATGCAAGAAGAGGGAAATGGGGAGGGAATGCATGAAGAGAAAAATGGGGAGAGAATGCAAGAAGAGGAATTTGGGGGCGGGAATGCAAGAATAAGGAAATGGCAGAAAGGGGAATTGAGGCCGAAATGGAAGAAGAGGAAATAGGAGATAACTGAAACGGAAGAGAAATGGGGTAGCGGAATGCAGGGAAGAGTGAATGCAAGAAGAGAGAAATTAAAAAAGATAAAATGGAAGAGAAATGGAAGAAGAGGGAAATGGGCGGAAGGATCTGAAGAAGATGAAAATTATGGGAGGGAATGCAAGAGGAGGAACATGGGGGGAATGCAAGAAGAGGGAAAAGGAGGAGGTTATGCAATAAGAGGAAAATAGGGAGCATACAAGAAGAGGGAAATGGAGGGGGGATGCAAGAAGAGGGAAACAGGGAAAATGCAAGTAGACGGAAATTGGAGAGGAAATGTAAAAAGACAGAAATGGGGTAGGGAATGCAAGGAGAGAGAAATGGGAGGAGGAAATGCACAAAGAGGAAAACAGGAAGAATGTAAGAAGATACAAATGAGGGAGTGAATGCAAAAAGTGAAATGGGGAAGGAATGCAAGAAGAGGGAAATGAAAGAATGTAGAATGGAAAAGAAATGGAAGAAGTGAGAAATGAGTGGAAGGCCCAAAGAAGATGAAAATTAGGGGAGGGAATGCAAGAATAAGAAAATGGGGGGAATGCAAGAAGAGGGAAATTGAAGAAGATGGGATGTAAATGAAAGGAAAGAAGAGGGAAATGGTGGTGTACCTGAAGAAGATGGAAAGGGGAAAGGGCGTGCAAGAAGAGGAAAATGGGGTGAGTCGATTTAAGAAGAGGGAAATAGGATGGGATGAAAGTAGAGGAAAATAAAAGATGAAAGGGAAGGAAAATGAAAGAAGAGGGGAAAGCAGGGGAATGAACAGAAGATGATAAAAATGGGGGATGCAAGAATAGGGAAATGGGGATGTACCTGAAGACGATGGGGAGAGGGAGTGCAAGAAGAGGAAAATGGGGTGAGGCAATACAAGAAGAGGGAAATTGGGGGATGGAATGCAAGTAGAAGGAAAAAAAAGAAGAAGATGAAATGTAAGGAAAATGGAAGAAGGGGGAAAAGGGGGGGTGAACTGAAGAAGATGACAATGGGGGATATAAGAAGAGGGAAATGGAGGGAGGAAATGCAATAAGAGGAAAAGGGGGGGATGCAAGAAGAGGGAAATAGAGGGAGGAAATGCAAGAAGAGGGAAATGGGGAAGGAATGCAAGAAGAGGGAAACGGGGGAGGGAATGTAAGAGGGAAATGGGGGAGGGAATGCAAGAAGAGGGAAATGGAGGGAGGAAATGCAAGAAGAGGGAAATGGGGAGGAAATGCAAGAAGAGGGAAATAGAGGGAGGGAATGCAAGCAGAGGGAAATGGGGGAGGGAATGCAAGCAGAGGGAAATGGGGGAGGGAATGCAAGAAGAGGAAAAAGGAAGAGGGAATGCAAGAAGAGGGAAAACAGGGAGGGAATGCAAGAAGAGGGAAATGGGGGAGGGGATGCAAAGAAGAGGGAAATGGGGGAGGGGATGCAAGAAGAGGGAAATGGGGAAGGGGATGCAAGAAGAGGGAAATGGGGGAGGGAATGCAAGAAGAGGGAAATGGAGGGAGGAAATGCAAGAAGAGGGAAATGGAAGGAGGAAATGCAAGAAGAGGGAAATGGGGAGGGGATGCAAGAAGAGAAAAATGGGGGAGGGAATGCAATTGGATGAACATTGGGGAATGCAAGAAGAATGAAATGGGGGAGGGAATGCAAGAAGAATGAAATGGAGAAGGAATGCAAAAAGAGGGAAAAGGAGGAGTTTATGCAAGAAGAGGGAAATGGGGAAGGGAATGCAAGAAGAGCACATTGAAGGGCGAATAGAAGATAACTGAAACGGAAGGGAAATGGGGTAGGGGAATGCAAAAAGGGGGGGAATGCAAGAAGAGAGAAATGAAAAAAGATAAAATGGAAGAGAAATGCAAGAAGAGGGAAATGGAGGTATGAAATGCAAGAAGAGGGAAATTGTCACGGGGTCAGGTAGCGAAGGAGGATCCAACTATGCAGATATGCACTGTTAGAGAAGTCCAGTAAACAGTCCGCGATCAAAAGGGCAAAGGCAGGCAGCGAGGTCAAACGTATCCGAGGTCAAAGCAGGCAGAACAGAAGCAATAACGAGTAAACAGGTCCGAGGTGGTAGGCAGGCAGTAAAGAATCGTGGTCAAAAAATAGTCAAAGGTCGGTACACAAGGCAATAGAGAAAATACAGGAAACAGCACACCCAAAAAGCATAACACTTTGAACGAGTGAAGACTGGAGAGAACAATGGGTCTTAAATAGTAGATCTACTGCAAGAAGAGAGAAAATTAAAAAAGATAAAATGGAAGAGAAATGCAAAAAGAGGGAAATGGAGGGATGAAATGCAAGAAGAGGGAAATGGGGAAGGGAATGCAAGAAGAGGGAAATAGGGGGAATGCAAGAAGAGGGAAATGGGGAGGGAATGCAAGACGAGGGAAAATGAGGAGGTTATGCAAGAAGAGGGAAATGGGGGAGGGAATACAAGAAGAGGGAAACGGGGGAGGGAATGCAAGAAGAGGGAAATGGGGGAGGGAATGCAAGAAGAGGGAAATGGGGGAGGGAATACAAGAAGAGGAAAATTGAATGAGGGAATGCAAGAAGAGGGAAAAGAAGGGAGGGAATGCAAGAAGAGGGAAATGGGGGAGGGAATGCAATAAGAGGGAAATGGGGGTGCAAGAAGAGGGAAATAGGGAGAATGCAAGAAGAGGGAAATGGAGGGAGGGAATGCAAGAAGAGGGAAATGAGGAGGGAATGCAAGAAGAGGGAAATGGGGGTGCAAGAAGAGGGAAATAGGGAGAATGCAAGAAGAGGGAAATGGAGGGAGGGAATGCAAGAAGAGGGAAATGAGGAGGGAATGCAAGAAGAGGGAAAACGAGGAGGTTATGCAAGAAGAGGGAAATGGGGGAGGGAATACAAGAAGAGGGAAATGGGGGAGGGAATACAAGAAGAGGGAAATGGGGGAGGGAATGCAAGAAGAGGGAAATGGGCGGGTGCAAGAAGAGGGAAATGGGGGTGCAAGAAGAGGGAAATGGGGGAGAGAATGCAAGAAGAGGGAAATGGGGGAGGGAATGCAAGAAGAGAAAAATGGGGAGAGAATGCAAGAAGAGGAATTTGGGGGCGGGAATGCAAGAATAAGGAAATGGAAGAAAGGGGAATTGAGGCTGAAATGGAAGAAGAGGAAATAGGAGATAACTGAAACGGAAGAGAAATTGGGTAGCGGAATGCAGGGAAGAGTGAATGCAAGAAGAGAGAAATTAAAAAAGATAAAATGGAAGATAAATGGAAGAAGAGGGAAATGAGTGGAAGGATCTGAAGAAGATGAAAATTATGGGAGGGAATGCAAGAGGAGGAACATGGGGGAATGCAAGAAGAGGGAAAAGGAGGAGGTTATGCAATAAGAGGAAAATAGGGAGCATACAAGAAGAGGGAAATGGAGGGAGGATGCAAGAAGAGGGAAACAGGGAAAATGCAAGTAGACGGAAATTGGAGAGGAAATGTAAACAGACGGAAATGGGGTAGGGAATACAAGGAGAGAGAAATAGGAGGAGGAAATGCACAAAGAGGAAAACAGGAAGAATGTAAGAAGATAAAAATGAGGGAGTGAATGCAAAAAGTGAAATGGGGAAGGAATGCAAGAAGAGGGAAATGAAAGAATGGAAAATGGAAAAGAAATGGAAGAAGTGAGAAATGAGTGGAAGGCCCGAAGAAGATGAAAATTAGGGGAGGGAATGCAAGAAGAAGAAAATGGGGGGAATGCAAGAAGAGGGAAATTGAAGAAGATGGGATGTAAATGAAAGGAAAGAAGAGGGAAATGGTGGTGTACCTGAAGAAGATGGAAAGGGGGAAAGGGCGTGCAAGAAGAGGAAAATGGGGTGAGTCGATTCAAGAAGAGGGACATGGGATGGGATGAAAGTAGAGCAAAAGAAAGGATGAAATGGAAGGAAAATGAAAGAAGAGGGAAAAGCAGGGGAATGAACAGAAGATGATAAAAATGGGGGATGCAAGAAGAGGGAAATGGGGATGTACCTGAACAAGATGGGGAGAGGGAGTGCAAGAAGAGGAAAATGGGGTGAGGCAATACAAGAAGAGGGAAATTGGGGGATGGAATGCAAGTAGAGGAAAAAGAAAAGAAGATGAAATGTAAGGAAAATGGAAGAAGGGGGAAAAGGGGGGGAATGAACTGAAGAAGATGACAATGGGGATATAAGAAGAGGGAAATGGAGGGAGGAAATGAAAGAAGAGGGAAAACAGGGAGGGAATGCAAGAAGAGGGAGATGGGGGAGGGGATGCAAGAAGAGGGAAATGGGGGAGGGGCTGCAAGAAGAGGGAAATAGGGAAGGGGTTGCAAGAAGAGGGAAATGGGGGAGGGAATGCAAGAAGAGGGAAAAGGAGGGATGGAATGCAAGAAGAGGGAAATGGGGGAGGGAATGCAAGAAGAGGGAAATGAAAAAAGATAAAATGGGAGGCAATGCAAGACGGAGAATATGGCAGAGGGAATTGCAAGAAGAAGAAAACAGGGAGAATGCAAGAAGACGGAAATTGGGAGGGAATGTAAAAAGACGAAAATGGGGGAGGGAATGCAAGAAGAGGGAAATTGAATTAAGAAATGCAAGAAGTGGGAAGGGTGGAGGGAATGCAATAAGAGGAAATTGAATGAGGGAATGCAAGAATTAAGAAATTGAGGAAAGGGGAATAGAGGCTGAAATGGAAGAAGAAGAAATAGGAGATAACTGAAACGGAAGGAAAATGGGGTAGGGGGATGCAAGAAGGGGAAAGGGGAGGAGGGAATGCAGGAAGAGAGAAATGAAAAAAGATAAAATGGAAGAGAAATGGAAGAAGAGGGAAATGTGCAGAAGGATCTGAAGAAGATGACAATTAGGGGAGGGAATGCAATTGGATGAACATTGGGGAATGCAAGAAGAATGAAATGGGGGAGGGAATGCAAGAAGAATAAAATGGGGAAGGAATGCAAAAAGAGGGAAAAGGAGGAGGTTATGCAAGAAGAGGGAAATGGAGGGAGGAAATGCAAGAAGAGAGAAATGGAGGGGTGAAATGCAACAAGAGGGAAATGGGGAAGGGAATGCAAGAAGAGCACATTAGAGAGAAATGAAAAAAAGATAAAATGGAAGAGAAATGGAAGAAGAGGGAAATGGCAAAGTCCAGAGGCAACCTTTAATTTGGTTGTATTTCTAGAATCATTGACCCTAGAGTTGGTGTATAAATATTTTCCTGCCAAATTAACTGAAATAATAATAAAGTATTCATATATTCATACACATTGTCTTATGGCTTTATTACCTGAAACAACATTAAAAAACTACCACCCATTCTTGTCGGATGTAATGCACAAGTAAATGGGTGAGCAGAGTGATACACTCTCATTGATTTGACTATACATTATACAGGGCCAACCAGGCTCCTCCTGCAGCAGTAGCTCCTGGGTTTAGCATTACATAATGTATAGTAATGTGCTGAGACCATACATCTCCTGCACATTCTCTATTTAGTGAATAAACCCCCTTGAGTTGCTGCCTTGGAGTGTGTGGGGGTTGTATTGAATCAATTCAAGTTAAATCTTCACAATTAGTGACAACTGGAACATTGCTGAATAAACTGGCGTCTCATATTGACCCACCTTGTGAATCTGAAAAGCGGTGTTGTGAGGGGTCTTGGTCAATACCACCTCCAATACTGAAGCCCAGGATTCAGTTACCTCCCTGGTAAAGTTTGGATTCTAGAGAGAAAACACTTTTTTGTATATTTACTTTCACAAATCGACCTTTAGAAACTGTAACACATCACAGGCATACCTGGCAACTCTCAGGGTTTGACTCAGAGTATCAGTGTTCTTGCCCGAGTCTCAGCATCTGTGGGGGAGGGGTAGATTATCAGGGTCACACAGTCTGGAACTCATTCCTATTCAACACTGCTATCATATGGAAGACTCCCAACTAGCGCTTGTAAACTGTACGTCTGCTGGAAAAAAAATAGAAATCAGAAAAAAATAACTGATTAATTAAATAAAATTAAAATAAATTATTTACATAAATGAAATATGTTTAAATAAATAAAATGTATCAAACAGATATGGTACAGCATAACTCGTTTAAACCGAGTCAGACATTGGTACAGCGTAAACCCCATAACAATACACAGAGCCATACATTAATGGTAGTGTAACATCACTATATACTAAGTCAGAAATTGACATTGCCGCTGAAACAGGTTTCAGTATTTTAACCCATTCCATGCACTAATTCTACTACCACCCTTTGTCAAACTTTGTGGTAGTAATTTATTTTTTATCACACAACTTCAGATGTGAAAATACAGCTCCTGGTATACATCGCACAGCATCCCAATATCTGTTCAGCAACATCTCCTGAGTACAGTGATACCCCCTATGCATGGGTTTGTTGGGTTGTTTGGGAGATAAAATGGCAAATTTTTTCAACTTGGAACTTTGACATATGGTCCTACTGCCCCATGTGCTTTTTGGGACATTTTACCCCATCAAATCATCTATTTTTGAAAAGTAGACACCCCAGGGTATTTCAAATGCCGGTATTTTAGCCCTTTCCATGCACTAATTTTACCTCTGGCCTTTGTCAAAATATGTGGTGTTATTTTTTGTGTGTTTTTTTCACACACATTGTACATAACCCCTTCAGTCCCAGGGGTTTCAGTATCTAGTTTCATTAACTAGATATTTATACTGTTTTCTTCTTCTACAGTCTATCTCAACCACTCACAACATTAACTTTTTAGTGAAATGGGTAGATTAATAGATTACGTCCTCATAGTGGCGTTTTTTTTGGAATAGGAGCCAGGCATAAGCTGTTGCCCACGGAGTATTGTGGAGCGGACAAGTGCAAAGGTAGTGGGAACAGCTCAGCTGTGTGCGTCGGACCGCCATACACAAGGGAGAATATCCAAGAAAGTGTCTTTCTCCTGCTCAGATGATTAGGGACCACACAGGGTTAAGGTGTGAATCCAGGACAGATGGAAAACAATTGGAGTCATGAAAAGGGCACGTCGGTACTCATTAACACAACAATTATTATTAGGAATATCTATGGGTATGTTATGAAACCGCGTTAGAGTAAATAAAATCTAATAGACAATGTTTCTGGAATTTTTCTTGCCTTTATGACCATGGCAACAAGATTTCTCACTATGAACTGTATAGTTCCTATTCCTGTAAGGGACCTGTGTGAGCTGGAGGTATGAAAGTCCTTTAGCTGGATGGAAACTAGATTTTATGACAAGACACGGAGGCTCCTATTGCTTAACTCTTTCTTTACTGGAACAAATAGCAGCAAAGAATTTGAACAGAGAAAAAATGAAATGTAACATGTGGCTCCAACAGCCAATCACCACACAGCATACACTATAATACAAGTCTCCTCCCGGAAATCATCCTCTTTCTTTGCTGCTCACTGGATCAGATAAGTATCATCCAGTGTGTTAATTCTTCTCAATGCGTTTTTCATAATTATTGTATATTTTATTGTATATTTTATTGTATACTTTATTGCATATATTTTACTGCGGTCGTTCTGAAGGTGTCTGTGTCTCCCTTTCCTATTTATTCCGGCTGTTATGGCCTGTTTTCTTTTGGTATCTCCCCCCCTTTTTAGGGTTATTTTCTATGGTTGTTCTCCCCGTTTGGGGTCCCGTTTCGGTACTTTTACTTACCTTTCTTCTGCCGAGATTGTGTCTTCTCCTCTCATCTCTCCGCGCGTAGATCTCTATTGATCTTACGCGCGTAGATCTCTGTTTGTTCGTCCGCGCATGCGCGCGGCGTACGCGTCCTCTCAGTTTCTTCGCGGTTCTTTCTCCACGCGGCTCAACTGCTTGGTGGTGCTCTCCGTCGTTCCCCGTTCTCCGGAAAACGTTCTTTTTACGCCCAGGCAGGGGTAAGCTCCCAACCTGGTGCTTCTGCTTCCATCTCATTCAATTACGTTTTTCTATATTGCGGTATTGCATATT
Organism: Spea bombifrons; assembly: GCF_027358695.1. Taxonomy (NCBI): domain Eukaryota; kingdom Metazoa; phylum Chordata; class Amphibia; order Anura; family Pelobatidae; genus Spea; species Spea bombifrons. The sequence goes on along the minus strand of NC_071087.1, from coordinate 137,831,156 downwards.
GACAAGGCTGTTGTGCCAATTATTTAATTATTATTTAACTATTATTGTGCCTGATTTCCATCATGCCTAAGCCTGTCAAAGAGATGCCTTCTCAGGCAGATAATGTTCTCTCCCTGGGAGATTTAGATCCTGAACCGGTTTTGCCTGTGGCTAGTGGGAGTTGTAATCTACCCTCCACTTCTGGGCCTAATTTGGATTTTCAAAAATCTGTTTCTGATGCTATCATGGCTGCTATGGGTTCCATGACTTCTACTTTGTCACAGTCTATTGCCCAGGCTATCAGTACCTGTTCTCTACAAGGTGCTTCAGCACCTCTTAAAGTGACGGCACATAAAAAAGCGGTGGCCAAACAAAGGCACCTTGACCCCCCGACCTCCAGAAATATTGAACACGGCGATGCCAATACCGCCCTAGATAGCGTGGCTTCAGCACGCAAAAGAGCCTATCCGCGCCAGGCAGAACGGGCACGGCGGTGGAAGTGTGCTAAAACACTCCCCGAGGACTCAGATTCGGAGTTTGACTCCATTGAGGAGGTCGTGTTACAGGAGGATTCCTCTGATGGTGATGAGGATTTGGATGAGGAACCTTTTGATTCCTTGGAACCGGGTTCCCCCAAACAAGAGGACCCTGGGGTCTCTCGCTCTACATCCTCACCAGGGATTCTTGATCCTCAGGGAGAATGCCTTTTTGACCCTGAAAGTCTCCACCACCCGCGTTCCTCTGAATGGGTTCCATCTGCTCACATTGCGCAGTATCTTGAAAAGTGGGTTAGACGTCCTCTCTCTAAATCCGCTAGAAATAAATTGCGAGCGGAATGCCCACGCCCGATTATCCCTAATAAGGTTTGCGAAACCCCTGCGGTGGACCCTAAAATGGTCCAGTATCTCGCTAAATCTGGCTGGAACCCTAGGAAGGGTTTAGAATCTGCCCTTAAGTCCTGCCAGGATAAACATCTGGATGTGTTTGGCCCTTTAACTAAACTGTTTGAATTGGCGTCCCATGCCAAGGAAAAAGGGGAATCTGTTGACCCAGACACCCTGTTGGGGTGGATACAAAGGGCGATCTGTATTGCGGGGAATGTTAACACTTCCTTCTGCATAGAGAGACGTAAGGCCATCCTTCTAAAGGTAGAACCAAAGTTGGCCAATCTTGCCTTATCTGAGGCGGGCAAGGATGCTCAGGGTCTCCTGTTTGGAGATTCTTTCATTAAGGAACTAGGACAATTCGTTGGGGCTTTCACCGCATTGGACAAAGCTCAGTCGTCCATGAAACGTGTGTTTGAACCTCGGGTTTCCACCAGGGCCGGCAGATTCAGGGGCCGTCTGGCCGGCCGTAATGCCTTCAGTTCTTCGCGAACTTCCAGAGGCTCCTTCACGCAACTCCCTCCACGACGGGAGTTCAAGCAACCTTCACCGTTTTTCCCTTCACGAGCCAGACCATGGCGGTCCAGGGGTTCCGGAAGAGGTCATCGACGTCCCTATGGTGAGTACACCACTAACCATTCCTTTTTCCCCGCTTCAGGTAGGCGGACGTCTCCGTCATTTTTTCCATTATTGGGAAAATCTTACTGCGGACGCGTGGGTCCTAGATTGTGTCCGGGGCTACACGATCGAATTAATCTCTTACCCGTGTCAGCAGATTCTCCCCACTCCCATTATGTTTTCCCAACAGGACCAACTGCTCATAGACACAGAATTGACCACTCTGTGGACAACAGGCGCTATAGAAGCGGTCTCAAACGACACCCCGGGTTATATCAGCAACATGTTTCTGGTCCGAAAGAAAGGCGGCGGCTTCCGCCCGGTAATCAATTTAAGATCTCTGAACCTTTTGGTTCGTTACAGGCATTTCAAGATGGAAGGGATTCATTTGCTCCGCGACCTCCTGTTAAGGAACGATTGGATGGTGAAGTTGGATCTGCAGGATGCCTACCTCACGGTTCCCATGGCGGAACAGTCACGGGATCTCCTGCAATTCTATTGGAAAACGCAGAAATGGCGATTTACGTGTCTTCCGTTTGGGCTCTCATCGGCTCCATGGTGCTTCACCAAGTTGCTTCGTCCTGTGGTATCATGGCTTCGCACTCAAGGGGTGAGACTTATAATTTACTTGGACGATATCCTGCTCATGGCTCAAGATCGTCACACTCTGCTGTCTCACCTACACCTGTCGATCTCGTTCCTTTCGGATTTGGGTTTCCTCATCAACGAGGAGAAATCGTGTATGACTCCCTCCCACAGTATGGAGTTTCTCGGTTTCATGGTAGATGCGGACCAAGGGATGCTCAGTCTTCCGACTTCCAAGATTCGCTCGATTCGCAAGGAACTGATTCGTGCCCTGCAACGCCCATCCATCTCCATTCGGTTCCTGGCCAGGATTGTGGGTTTGCTCACGTCTTCGATCCAAGCGGTTTTTCCGGCTCCGCTCCACTATCGGGCGCTCCAGCGTCTGAAAATCGCTCATCTTCGCGAGGGGGCGTCCTATGCGGATCTCATTTCTCTGGACACGGATTCGAGGACTGAGTTACTATGGTGGATCCGGAATCTGGAAGCGTGGAATGGCAAGGCCATCGTGGGTCCTCGTCCGGATTTCAACATCGATTCGGATGCCAGCCTGCATGGCTGGGGTGCTCATTGCGACGGGCTCACTACAGGGGGCAGATGGTCCCCAGAAGAAGCCGATCTACACATCAACTCCCTGGAGTTACTAGCCGGGTCCTTTGCTGTCCGCAGTTTTTCCAAGGATCATGCCAACGTTTGCATCAGACTCCGAATGGACAATGTCTCGGCGGTGCGCTACGTCAATCATTTCGGCGGTACCCACTCCAGGACCCTGACGGATTTGGCCCATCAGTTCTGGGACTTCTGTCTCAGCAGGAACATTGTGGTCCAGGCGGAATATCTTCCCGGGTTGCACAACTCCGTGGCCGACTGGTATTCTCGATATCTTCGGGATTCCAGCGATTGGAGGTTGGATCCAGCGGTGTTCCACTCTATCTTGTCGCTTTGGGGTCCTTTTTGTACGGACCTGTTCGCCTCCAGACTCAACGCTCAACTTCCGTGATATTTCAGCTGGAGGCCGGATCCGGGCGCGGTAGCAGTGGATGCGTTCACTCAGGATTGGACAGGCGGCACCCAATATGCTTTTCCTCCGTTTTCCATGATTCCGCGCACCTTACTACAAGTTCGTCGCCAGGGTGTTCGACTGGTGCTCGTCACCCCACTTTGGAGGTCTCAACCGTGGTTTCCTCCGTTGTTGGAACTGTCGATAGATCCACCCAGGTTGTTGCCCCACTCTCCTCTCCTTCTGCTGAGTCCGGAGGGCCATCCCCATCCTCTGATTCTGGATGGGTCGCTACGCCTGGTGGCGTGGCTGCTTTCCGGGGACCTTGGGCAATCCACGGAGTTTCGGACACGACTTCGCGCCTCTTGGCAGCGTCGTGGGCCCCGGGAACCAGGAAGGCTTATGGATCAGCTTGGGGAATTTGGGCTGGTTGGTGCTTGGCTCGGGATTTGGATCCCTCTTCTGCACCTTTGAATGCTGTTCTCCAATTTCTCTCGTCTCTCTTTGATGAGGGCAGAGCTTACCGTACCATCAATGTCTACCGGTCGGCGATTTCGGCTTCTCATGCTGGTCTCGATGGTTGTCCGATTGGACGACATCCTCTAGTTTGTCGCTTACTGAAAGGTGCCAGACTTAGCAGACCCCCTCGTCCTAGATATTCCTCTACTTGGGACGTTTCTTGTGTTCTCTCCTTTTTAGCTTCTTGGCCTCCTAATGAGTCTCTTCCTCTCAGGGACTTGTCCGCTAAACTACTTTCCTTTACTGTCTTTAGTGTCCTGCAAGAGGGTGGCGGATGTTCGCGCCTTGGATGTTGATAATCGTTCTTTTGACCCTTCGGGGGTTACTTTTAATATTTCCAGACGTACCAAGACTTCTATTAAATCTGTGTCTTATCCGGCTTTCCCTTCTTCTCCTGCGTTGTGTCCTGTGGCCTGTTTGAAGGAGTATGAACTGCGCACGGCACAGTTGCGATCTGCGTCTCATCCCAATCTTTTTATATCCTTCAAGGCTCTTTTCGGTCCAGTTTCCTCTACGACCTTGGCACGTTGGTTGAAGAGGGTTCTGGGTCTTGCTGGTGTGGACACCTCGGTGTTCGGGGCACATTCATCTAGGAGTGCGGTTGCCACAAAAGTCATTAGTCTTGGTGGCCGTTTGGAAGATTTGATGAAGGCAGCAGACTGGTCCAGGCCATCTACTTTTAAGGAGTTCTATTTTCGGCCTTCATCACATATTTTCTCTCCTATTGTTGCTCAGCTTTGAACTTGCAATAGGAGCCTCCGTGTCTTGTCATAAAATTGCATGATTTTACTATTACCATGACGTAAAGTCATGATTTTATTAAAGACACGGAGGCGAGTATTGCTTCCCCCCCTTTCTTCCACTGCGTGGGACTCACTCCCACCCTATGGCTTATGGTTTGTATGGGGTGGTTGTTTATTTATTTCGTTATGTATTCTTTGCCTATTGTGATACGTGGGCTGTTTGCTTATGCACTTCTTTATTTTCCGAATATTTTATGCCATTTCTATATGCTTGGTTTTCTCCTCCTTCTCTGCTTTACATGCACTGGAGTTAACCTGTAGATTCTTGTTTTTCTTGTTTCCATACAGTTTGATCTGATCGTCTGGTTCGTCATTCCCATCCTGGGTTCTACGGATGTTCCAGAGTTCTCGTTTTATCTCCCGTCGGAAGTTTCGGTTGTGGGGCTGATCAAGTTCGCCTATCAAAGAAAGAGGATGATTTCCGGGAGGAGACTTGTATTATAGTGTATGCTGTGTGGTGATTGGCTGTTGGAGCCACATGTTACATTTCATTTTTTCTCTGTTCAAATTCTTTGCTGCTATTTGTTCCAGTAAAGAAAGAGTTAAGCAATACTCGCCTCCGTGTCTTTAATAAAATCATGACTTTACGTCATGGTAATAGTAAAATCATGCAATTTCTCACTGTAAACCGTCTAGTTTCTATCCCTGTAAGGGACCAGTGTGAGCAAGAGATACGAGTCCCTTTGCAGTATAAGAACTAGGGATTGTATCCTTGTAAAGGACCATTGTTAGCTGAAGGTATAAAAGTCCTTTAGCTGGATGGAAACTAGATTTCTCACTATGAACTGTCTAGTTCCTATCCCTGTAAGGGACCTGTGTGAGTTGGAGGTATGAAAGTCCTTTAGCTGGATAGAAACTAGATTTGTCACCGTAAACCATCTAGTTTCAATCCCTGTAAGGGACCTGTGTGAGCTGGAGGTATAATTGTCTCTTGGCTGTATAAGGACCTATGTGAGCTGGAGGTATGAAAGTCCTTTAGCTGGATAGAAACTAGATTTCTCACAGTAAACCGTCTAGTTTCAATCCCTGTAAGGGACCTGTGTGAGCTGGAGGTATGAAAGTCCTTTAGCTGGATAGAAACTAGATTTGTCGCCGTAAACCATCTAGTTTCAATCCCTGTAAGGGACCTGTGTGAGCTGGAGGTATAATTGTCTCTTGGCTGTATAAGGACCTATGTGAGCTGGAGGTATGAAAGTCCTTTAGCTGGATAGAAACTAGATTTCTCACAGTAAACCGTCTAGTTTCAATCCCTGTAAGGAACCTGTGTGAGCTGAAGGTATAAAAGTCCTTTAGGTGGATGGAAACTAGATTGCTCACTATGAACTGTCTAGTTCCTATCCCTGTAAAAGACCTGCGTGAGCTGGAAATATGAGTCCCTTTGCAGTATAGGAACTAGGGATTGTTATCCTTGTAAAGGACCATTGTTAGCTAAAGGTATAAAAGTCCTTCAGCTGGATGGAAACTAGATTTCTCACTATAAACCGTCTAGTTCCTATCCCTGTAAGGGACCTGTGTGAGCTGGAGAGATAAGGGTCCTTAAGCTGGATGGTAACTAGATTTCTCACCATGAACCATCTAGTTCCTATCCTTTAACAGGACCTGGCCACGATGGAGCAAAAGGTCCTTTACAGGGATAGAAACTAGCTCTCTTTACATGAGTTGGATAGTTCCTATCCCTGTACAGGACCTGACCACTAGGGGGCAAAAGGTAATTTTGCTGGATAGAAAATAGCTCACACACACTGAGCTTGTATTTCCTATCCCTGTAAAGGACATGGTCCTTCTACCGGATAGGAACTAGTCGCAACCATAATTGAAGCTCCCACCAAAACCAATACGCCTGTCCGCACACAGAGGGGTCTCATCAGACCCCCCCTGACGAAACACATCTCCTGACAGCCAAACGGGTGGGACGTTGGGAAAGGGGCAAATCTCTACGGGGGAGGGGGGGGGGACATACAGTTAAAGGGTCCACTCGCATTAAAATACACATTAAAGTGCATATGACGGCTGCGGGTCACTTTAAGGTAAGTGAGCGCTACTGTCACACATCCATAACATGTTATAACCTGACACACATGAGGAGGGCCTCTCCCGCATAGCGTGGTAGTGCCGGGGGCAGGATTTTGTGTTATGCCCCTACACTTACACTAAACACGGCGGATCCAGAGCCGGGCAGTCGGAGCCTTCGGGGATCTCCCCACATCAGAGCCGGGCAGAAGCTTAAACAGCCCCCGGCCGCTCACACGATCCACTGCGCGTGTGGGAGGGGAGACATCAGTGACTGACACAGGGTGGGGGAAGAGGAAGTGCTGCTCCGACGGGTGATCCTCCTCCTCCTCCTCTAGGACCGCAGCAGCGCCCGGAGGAGAAGCCCGTGTGAGTAAGCACATGATGGTAGAGCACTAGCCCTGCAGTAGCCTGACACTCCGATACCGCTCACCCCCCCCCCAGCTGAGGGCGAGAGGGGATTCCTGTAACCCACCCCGGCTATGGATCCACAAGCAAACGGTGAGCTGACAAGGGAGGGGGTGAGAAGGCAGTGAGGAGCCCCCATACTGCCTGCCTTTGCCGGGGGGTTTGTGTGATGTCTGGGGCATGGAGGTAGAGCTGCCGCTTCTCCTGCAATCTATCACTCGGCACTAAAGTGTTTGCTGTTTGTTGACAAGCAGTCCTTCCGCTCTAGGGTGTTGACATCATGACTTGATCCAATGTGGGGAAGAGTCTAGTATTTGTGTTATCCAGCCCCTGACGTCATTATTATTGTTTACAAAAAAAAAGCATAATAGTTTTCTGCTTGTGCTGCCATAACATGCGGAGGGAGACAGGCTGCAGTCTTGGAAATAAGGAAAACAAAGTGAGGAGCTAAGAGCTGGGATCATTTTGGATCCACATGGCTGCCTTGGCTTGTTCATCGGTGTTGCTCTGACCCCTGGGACCTTCTGCCACTGTCACACAGGGGCTGCCATCTGCAGCTGAAGGGCAGACAGAGCTCCCTGCATGGGGGATGAGCACATGCTGTCTGCCTTAATGCTTCATGGTCACAAAAGTTTCTTTAACTAATATGAAGATGTAGGAGAAAGAAGGAGACGTGGACGCGAATCTCTGTAAAATAGTGTAAATTGTTTATGTGGAAGAGTAGGACGCTTGTCTCCTTTTTCTTCCGGTTACGTGAAAGGCAGATGTAGTATAAAGTCATTTCACTAAATCTAGAAGATAGAATATACCCGTAATATCAATAGGGAACAATCGGGTATCAATCTGTTCTTCAGCCGTGTGGAGACGCCATCATATTGAGCAGAAGATGAATCTCCTAATACAGGGCACACTTGCTGTTGATAATTCTGCTGGATCTGGAGAAATTTTGGGTGTTTTTCCTTATACTTCCAGTTCCTACACCAATGTGTGCTCAAATGTTTACAACTGAATGAGTTAATACTCTGCATTTATGCTTCAATTTACTATAAATACTTCAACATTAAATCTGCCTACTGCAGGGTCCCGAATCCTGTCCCTATGTTTACTAAGCCACCTGTTGTCAAGGAAGAAAGTCTAGCCGTAGTTGAGTTTGCAAACCTTTGTTTTATATGTATTACTGTGTGTTCTTGACTCCCTGATGCCTCCTCCAACAACCTTAAAGAACTAGCCAATCAAAGAAGGCGTCTTCTGTAAAACGCACTTCCTCGGTCTAAGAGATCTCCTCATAGCTTCCCCTTTTGCAGCTAAAAGTTTCTAGAGACATACCACATATTGTTTCCACATATTTGCTTACATACCTTTTATTTTGTGTGTAATGTCCCCCGGGCATTTTCTCTAGTGTCATACTCTAGACTTTTCAGGTTTTTTTTTGCGTTGTTTACTTTGTAGAGGTGGGAAAGCCGGCATGGGCTCAAACTGGGCTTGAGCCAGAGATCTTTCTCAGCCAAGCTTATTGAGAGTTTAGGAGTGCAAGCCGGCTCAAACTTCTTATTTACTTTTGGTCATTGAGCAATCTGTACAGACTTAGGTTAGGAATTCCTTTGTGAGGTTGGTAAATGCAGCCCAGCTTGCTTGCAGCTCCACAAACCTAGTCTGGCTAGGCCCGGCTCAGCCTTTCTCCTTGTCACTGGTCGGCTCACCCACCTTTATTTTTTTGCATAGTATACTTTGCCTTTCAATTAATAGCAGTAACATATAGGGACATCTACATACATAATTCCCATTGTCTTCCTTGATATAAAGAGCTTTCTGTGCAAATTCATACAAGTGGTGGAGCCACCATACCAACCAAAGGAGTGTTCCTGCTGACTGCTTTCCGTTTTGTACTTAAATTGCATATGCAACAGTGAATATTCCATCAGTACTAGGTGTTCCTAGGAGTTGTCTATTTATATCGGGAAAAAAAATAAAAAAATAAAAAATAAAAAAAGCTTGCCAAATTACTGTTGTGGAAGCTACATTAATTCCTGGCTGGATGTGATTAATTTGTGCTGCATCGGTGCAGGGAATAGTTCATAATATGAGATTGAAGCTGGTGAGTAGTTTGAAGAGACAGCCCAATGTCTTGTGGGAATTGCAGGAAAATTGAGATTTATCTGAAAATAACAAATTCACACTTAAACAGTTCTGGTGGCCTGAAACATTTTGTAAAGATATAAAACTCAATGTTTCTTTTTTTAATATAATAATCTTGGTTGTCATTTCCGATTAAAGCGAAGCCCACCAAGGACTACTACTAACCTACTTTCCCATATAATGCTTGTGAAGTGTAATATAATCCAGCTGTTAAGGTTGTGATATTTGTAGGTCAATAAATATTTACCACCGAAACACCATGGCAAAGAGTTATGTTTGCTTACAATGTGCTAATGTACCCTGAGCAATATTCTTGGAATAAAAAAATACACTTTAATCTTAAATAAAGTTGCTTCTAAATCACAAGTCAAACAAACCCTGAAATAACTCCAGGCTGGATGCAGGGAACAGTGTGCAAGACGGGCTCCACATATCATCTGTGTTTTGTTCATGTTTGTTATAAAGTATGCGTCTTGCATCTATATTTTTTTAGTTTCTCATGCCTGTTATAATAAGCAAAATTGCAAAGGTATAGATGACAAAACAATCCTGCCTCATCTCATGAGATCTTATTCATGTATTACTCTATAGTGCGGAACTGACAGTTATGGCTGATCGGTGTATATGGAAGCTGTTGCATTGTTCATACTAAAAGTAGTCATTTACCAAGACCATCTAGTCTGTTAGTTGATGTTCGTGTTATGATATTTTTAATATTACGACATCACCCCTTTTCTCATCTGAAGTCTCATCCATATTGAGTATTTAGTGCCTCTTGGTATTTTATTAAGTTATGTCTTTGATCTTAAGAGAAAAGGGTTGCATTTGCAGATTAGAAAGTGTTACAATTTGCATTTCTCCCTTCATTTTCCGTAGTTAAAGTGCGTATGGGGCTGCTCAAAAGAGATGGAGTAACTAACAACTTTTCTTTAGTCTTGAACCGTAGATTTGCTTGTGTATAAGTGAGCTTAAAAAAAAGCTTTTTTAGGCAATCAGTGTCTTAAGGAGACTTATTAAGAATAAGTGATCATGAGGTTTTATAATTTGATAATAACAAGTAACATGGAACATGACTCACAGCTAACAAGTCTGAGCCTTAACTCTGTTAACGTACAAATAAAACATGTACAATTAAAAAACAAACGTTCTATCTGTGAAATTCTAGAATGCTTTGTTGAGGCATTTTTTGTTATATGTGTATTAATAGTGTAACCTTTATGGTATGGATTGCTTTCTGTTGAAATGCATGACAGTGTTTTCAAATGTTTTGCCAATACGGCGGTGAACTCCATCCATACCAGCTTCGGGATGTTGTCTACGTTGGCATGGATTTCATCTTGAAGGAGCATTATTCTTTGTAGATGTATATGAACTTGTATTGAGAGGACAATGGGTATTGATCTTTGTGATTGTCGTTTTGTATGGTATGGTGCGTGATTATCTGAAATAGCCTATTTCTCATTTTGTATATACAGAATTGATTGGTATACTTTTCTTTTCATCTGGATTATTTTCTGTTTTATTTTGTGATTTGTTATATTAACGCAGTATTTATGCTAATCGAAATTTTAAATGTTCTTTTACGTTAAAAAGTCAGGGATAGTAAAGGGTGGACATCTACCCTGAGGTCTTTAATTTCAAATGATTTTGCAAAAGACATAACAAAAAAAATGATTCATCGTCCCTACTGATGTCTGCAGTTTATTATTTACATACATCAGGCAGCCACTGAACATGACATTGAAAATCTAGACATAGCCTGGCTCAGTTTCAAAAGGAGATAAAAAATATATATATACGAATAGAGTATACTACAAAAGCCATACAAGGTTAGAAACGTGATGGTTTGTTTGTAAATGTGAAAACTAGTTTTGTTTTTGGAGCAGTCATGCTTATTGGTGGGATTTTGTTCTTTTTTTCAATTTATTAATGTGATGGAACTTCCTATAAAATACGGACCCCTAAAATGTTACAGATTGGAACTCAATCACCCAGGTGGACATAAGTCTGTGGAACAGACTTCATTAGGATTGTTATAAAGAATTTGCTTTGTAGAAAAATTTCACAAAAATGACAACTCTAGGACTGTATATAAAGGAAGTTTATTGCAACAAAACAAAATGTAACCAGCCCTATGCCAGTCCTGCCTACAGCATTGTATTTTATGCTGGTCTCCTCAGTATTTCGTATTTTTATTTTTTTACATATGTAAGCTTGCAAACAGGGTTGTCAGACCCTAAAGCTTTCAAAGGCGCCACCGGGCCCCAATGCTTCGAGAGGAACCACTAAGCCCCAAACCCTGCAAGAGTCCAGACATGAGAAGCAGGCCAGGAGGGCCCAGTTCCCAGAAGCCCATTTACAGCTAGTGTGCATCAAGGGCCAATGTGGTGGTCCCATGCACAGGTATTGGTTATACCCCCCATCATGGCAGCAATGCATACTCAATTCTTATTTATATGAAACTATAGTACATCCAAGTCAAGGGAGGCTTTAAGAGCTTCCTAATAGTCCTACAATCATTCTGCTATTAGCACCATTCTTCTGGTGGTTTTTTTTTTTGTTTTTTTTTTGAGAGGTCATCAGGAGCCCCAGAGTAGTTACAAGAGCCAAGAGAGTAAAATGTTTCAAACGTGATCCAGTTTTTTTATGGGTATTACATGTTCTTAAATCAGATTAATTTGTTGAACCATAATCCTATTCATTTCTTACACTTAGCACTAATTCTCAGTAGTTATTGTACTTTTCATAACTCTTTATAATCCTTTTTTTAATGAGGTTACTACCTAGTTTCTCAAGTCAACCTTGCAAACAAGGACATGGTTTATCTTCTTCACCTCTGATCAAGTAACATTTCCTATTGAGAGGAAGTCTTAGACAAAACTAGCAATAAACCATAAAAGTGTAATGCTTCATGCACCCAAGGAATTGAACAGGACCCGTCAACGTCCACGTGTGCCCGAATCCTCTGATAATGGTAAATGGGGTAGGCTATTATCACTGAAAAACACTTTAACAACATAGTCACGGATCTGTACTAAGGTTTTGGTTTTTGAATTGTGTTTCATGCCTTTTGTGAACTGTATCCCTCTAATTGTTGCAAAACATATTACATACCTTTTTCCTTCAATATCCACTTTATGTCTAATCTGGATCATAAAGGAGGAAAAAGTTACTGCATAATGAAAGGGCTTGCGAGGGGGTGATATACTAGTACCAGTTATGTGATGGAGAGAGATGATAAAAGTTTCTAGATTGGAAACTCATCTGAGCAGGGTCATCCTCACCTTTTGTTCAATTTGTTATGTGAGACACTTCTTATGTCCTCCCAGAGCTTGGAATGTGATGGGATTATATAAAGCAATAAATAATAATAAAAGATTCAGACTTATCAGGTGCAGCTAAACAATAAAAATCTAACCTTCTTTTTTAATTGGTGCCAGAATTTACGCTTCCACCTTACTGGTTGTATATTGTCGTTCGTATGCATCTCATGTACTGTACTTGATAAAGCTAAAGCAAAAGATTACACTGTTTAAGACAGGTAAACAAGCAGAATTTAATCATTACAGAATCTGACACCAAAAAACATAATTTTGTGTTATCTTTTGTTAACGCCTCCATTTTTAGTTATCTTCCAGTTCCGACGTCAACCAAAGGTAGGCGCATCATTTCATATAAACCAAAAAAAAGAGCGCTGTATAATAAACATGCTCTAAAACAGAGATCGCACCTATACCCTGTTGAAAATAAATCTTAAAAAAAAAAAAAATAGGCTAAACTAAATTAAAGCGACATCAACACCAAAATGATTATAGATACTTATGTGATAATGTTAATACAAATCTTGTCCAAAATCATGGAAATCTTCAAAATTCTTCCACAATATTTCAACAGACATATATACACATACCATGGCGCAATCTGTGAACGTAAATTGATTCAGAAAATTCAAGGAATCTCACTCCAATGGAGCAGAGCATGTAATGCTCACATATAGCACTTCTCAAGAGTTAATGGTGCAGCTTTACACTTCTGAACACTTCCAATAAAAGATGAATATTTATTCCTCCAAAGCGAAAATATAAAAAAAATACGCTCACCTTATGACAACAGCTTCAGAATAGTCAAATTCATCCGTTGCATGCGATATCCTGGCTAAAGGAGATGAGTGACGAGCTCCTGCAGAGTTAGCTGTATCCGCATCTCTTCCACCCGGTACGTAGGTGTAGCAGCCACTGACGCGTTTCGCCTTTGTATCAAGCCTCCTCAAAATGCTTTTGTTGTTGGTGTCACTTTAATTTGGTTTATCTCACCCTATATTACTTATTTATTTTTAACATGATAACACATTTGGAAATCAGAACAAACCAATTTGAGGATAAAGCAGAAGCATTCTTTTTGGTAAATATTCATGTCGCTTGTGAATACGCAAGGAAAACATCTCCATTGGATTTTATTGGAAGCCAAGCTGAATTATGCCACCGGCCAATGATTTATCAAGCTCTTTGTGAGGTTTCTGTTTTAGAGAGCGCTTGGCGGTGGTCCAGTTATAGATGTCTTGGCAGAAGGAGCCAGATGTCTGTTTTGTATTCAGAATCAAGAGGTTCGTGTTCTCTTTAGGCTGGACTGGTTTTACCAGTGGTACAAATATCCCATCAGAAAATTATCTGATTTAATCTATCCGAAGAGTCTAAGCATTAAATCATTTTACCATCTGATGAGCGGCTGTCCTATAATGAGGGAAATTAGACATGCCTGGGATAGGCATAAAGCTATTCTGAATATGAGACAAGACCGAGGACTCATTACGTTTTGAGTTTTTACATTAGGAAAAATGTTCATAAAGAATCTTCTGTCAGATTCTATGTGTAAGCTTTGCGGCAAATACCTCCATTTTTACTTTGCATACAGTTTGCAAAGTTACTGGTGTAATAAACCCAGAGCTTGGCGGTTGTTTAGATCAAGACACAAACAGATTGCTCTCTTTATAGACATGATCTGATGTTTGTTCCTTCTGTCACTTTCTATAAATAATGGTTTGTGGGAGATATTTATAAACCGTCCAAAAGAGAAAACCATAACAAACGGCATATGCTGTACATGGTAGTTGACATATAATTCCTTTTGATCTAATTTGCTGTAGACCTTTTAGAAACAAGTAATAATTAACCGCCCTGCAGGTGTATCCACACAGCCGGGATTCGGATTACAGCTCCGCTTGGGGTTCCTGTTTACTTACAGAGCTTTATCGGCCAACGTTTATTCCGAGAGGCTATAAAAGTATATGACACGGCTCTGCAAGCCTGGGCGATGTGTAAATCGACGGTAGTTATGGTAGGGAAATGGTTGCCGGTGGAGGTCGTGTTTTTAGTGCTGGGATGGCCTGCGAGCTCTTGAGCTTGTGTTCAGTCAAATGTCCAGCTCAGATTGTTAGTTGACGTCAGTGATCCAAAATATGATATGATATGATAAACCCTGCAAGTCGCAGTTGGCTCACTTTTTATCACTTAGTCTGATAAACCTGGGGTACAAATGTATTGTTCTGATGGGGCATGATAATGTTATATAGTTTTTATTAGCAATACTTTCATTTTCTCATCTTGGCTAATAATAATATATACTAAAATTATTATTTTTTTTTTATTTTTTTTATATATTATATATACTCTTTACCCATTGTACGGTGTTGTGGAATATGAATATAAATAAATTAATGTTAATATCCCATATACTGTATGTGTGTGTAATATATATAATGTACTTTATGATCTTCATTTATTTAAAATGTTGCCTTGTCTAAAGACTCCTCTAGAATTTTTGGTGTTTAGATTGAGGCATTTGATATACGTTGTAATCTTAATTTGGCTAATTTATACTGGCTCTGCTAAAATCCTTTAAACAGCAATATATTTTTTTCCTTTTTTTTTTTTTTTTTTTTAATTATCTTTTAATCTGGGGTTTTCTGCATTTACTCATGTTGCCAAGTAGCTGCATGGCAACAAATTAAAAGCAATGAGTGGGAGTATGCTGAGATTTTGGCTCTCCGCTCCCTTAGTAGTGTTCTCCGTACAATGTAACCTAATTTAATGAGGTTGTGTTTTATTGCCGCTGGTAATTATAAGGAGTCTTGTGGTAATAAAGCTTGTTTGGTGTAGTGTGATTCTGTTTTATACACTTTTTAAACTGTATTCAGGTCCACTAAATTGTGTTTGTCTTAAAGGCTATCTATCCCAAAAAAAGCTTCTTTTTGTGTTTGTTTTTTTTAACCAGTGGAATTGTTTTGGAGATATTTACTTTAAAACTGATTGATTATACTATGTCGATGGAGCTGAGATCGATGGAAAAGATATCGTGCCAGTTAATGTTGTTTCCTACTTCCCTCGTTTTTCTTTACTTTGCTTTTAAGGAATACCAGAGCCATCTAATTTAGAATAAATATGCCGATTACAAGTCAAAAAGCACAAGCTAAAGGTAGATTTAATAAATTAATAATACTGAAAGCTGAGATGATTTGGGTAAACTGACAAAGCTGTTCCAAGAAGCTTAACATGCACGTTATGAATCAAATTGTTCTTATAATTTCTTATCTTTTTTTTCCTTTCTTCTTCTCAGATCGGGCACAGTTGCCCAGAAATATGATTGAAAACAGCATGTTTGAAGAAGAACCTGATGTTGTTGATTTGGCCAAAGAGTCCAACCTAAATCCTTTAGAATCTGATGACGTTGAATATGAACCAAGGAGCTCGCGGTTATTGGTTCGGGGCTTGGGAGAACATGATCTGGATGAGGACGAAGAGGATTATGAATCCTCTGCAAAACTGTTGGGCATGTCATTCATGAACAGAAGTTCAGGTCTCCGCAACAGTGGCTCAAACTTCAGACACACTCAAGAAGGACTGTGTCCGGTACCTTCTGCAAGGACAGTTATTGTATGTGGGGTGGTGGTCGTGATTGCAATTAGGGCTGCAACTAACGATTATTTTAATAATCGATTAATCGGCCGATTATTTTTTCGATTAATCGATTAATCGGATAAAAAAAACAATATGCAAATTTTTCGTTTATTTAAAAGAATTTAATGAACTGGATGTTAAAAAACAACTTAAAATTTACATTAACATTCTTATTTTGTTATGATGTAATAAAAAACAATATTTTCAAAGTACAAGAACCCAAACACAATATTTATGAAACAAAATAACCCCAAACATTCTGAAAAGAGGTGGACTATTACTGTTCAAGAAACTTTGCCCCAGCACTTTGCACTTTGCACCCAGCACTTTGCACCCAGCACTTTGCACCCAGCACTTTGCACCCAGCACTTTGCACCCAGCACTTTGCCCCAGCCCTGGCACTTTGCATCCAGCACTTTGCACCCAGCATTCAGCACTTTGCACCAGCACTTTGCACTTTGCACCCAGCCCTGGCACTTTGCACCCAGCACTTTGCACCCAGCCCTGGCACTTTGCACCCAGCACTGGCACTTTGCACCCAGCACTTTGCACTGTGCCCCTGCACCCAGTCTCTAACTCTGCCCTGCACCCAGCCCTGCCCCCACATTCTGCCCTGCCCCCACACTCACACTCTGCCCTGCACCCACTCTGCCCTGCACCCACACTCACACCCTGCCCTGCATCCCCACCCCCACTCTGCCCTGCACCCAGTCTCCCACTCTGCTCTGCACCCACACTCACACCCTGCATCCCCACCCCCACTCTGCCCTGCACCCAGTCTCCTGCCCTGCACCCCCCACCCCCACTCTGCCCTGCACCCCCACCCCCACTCTGCCCTGCACCCCCACCCCCACTCTGCCCTGCACCCACACTCACGAACCGCTCTGTGCGAATGGAGCCACTCGCACAGAGCGAACCGCTCTGTGCGAATGGAGCCACTCGCACAGAGCGAACCGCTCTGTGCGAATGGAGCCACTCGCACAGAGCGAACCGCTCTGTGCGAATGGAGCCACTCGCACAGAGCGAACCGCTCTGTGCGAATGGAGCCACTCGCACAGAGCGAACCGCTCTGTGCGAATGGAGCCACTCGCACAGAGCGAACCGCTCTGTGCGAATGGAGCCACTCGCACAGAGCGAATCGCTCTGTGCGAATGGAGCCACTCGCACAGAGCGAATCGCTCTGTGCGAATGGAGCCACTCGCACAGAGCGAACCGCTCTGTGCGAATCGCTCTGTGCGAGTGGCTCCATTCGCACAGAGCGATTCGCTCTGTGCGATCTGTGCAGAATACTTACCTCCGGAACGCGTCACATCCGTCACGTAGCTAGAAGGCGGAGACTGCAGAGCATGTAGCAGAAGCGGGGAACGCTCGCGGAGGTAAGTAAAAGGAGCCGAGTGCTCCAACAACGAATTGATCACTCGATTAATCGATAACGGAAATCGTTATCGATGATTTCCGTTATCGATTATTATCGATTTTATCGATTCGTTGTTTCAGCTCTAATTGCAATTGCTATTGTCACAGTGGTTTATCTTCTTCCGAAGTGTACCTTCACCAAAGAAGGATGCCATGTAAAAAACCATTCGATGGAGCTAATATATCCCATAGCTTCTAACGGAAAAGTTTTCCCGTGGGCAAAAAACAGACTTCCACATAGCGTCTTACCACTGCAATACAATATCACTTTACATCCTAATATGTCAACTATGGCATTTACTGGTTTAGTCCAAATTAAGCTAAATGTCACTGAAAACACAAAGAATATAATACTCCACAGCTCAGGTCTTCATATCACCAAGGCAAGTGTCTTATTAGAAGGGAAATCACTGGAGAAGGTGGAAGTTCTAGAATATCCAGCGTTTGAGGAGATAGCCGTTATTTTGCCTGAACCGATCATCAAGGGAAAAGAGTGCATTCTTTCCCTGGGCTATAGTGCTAATTTTTCAAGCTCCTACTATGGATTTTACAAAGTCTCTTACATGGATGGAAACAGTTCAAGGTAAATGGTTTTCTTTGTTTTTGACTCCGTATAGTATTGGTGACTGAAATCTCATGTAGGGCTTCTCGTTTGTCCCTGGCTCTAAATGAGGAATAATAAAATGCTGACAAGTAGCTGTTTTTTTTTTTCTTGTTAATAATATAAACTGCTTCTTCTTACTACTACAGTTTACAGATAAAACCTCTTCTATCCTGCTGCACTGTGTATATCCCCGAAAAGGCCATACAAAGATATCGGTGTTGTGTAATTCCTTACCGAAAGTTATAGTGCTTTCTCCGAGGGTCCACAGAACCGCCATCTCCCATGATGTTAGAGTAGAAGACACAAAAGAAGTTTATTTTCTGTCAACCTAAAGCGTTGTTGGAAAATGTTCTCCTAAAGTAGCATGTCCATAAGAGGAGGAAGAATCTATGTTTTCATAACAGTCTGATCCTTGGGGTAATGTTAAACAATTAGCAACATTAACATGGGGCAATTAGCAGGGGTGTTCCGTTGTGTTGACTGGTCCACGTTTAGATATTTTTATGTAGAACTCCCTATACTGTAGTAACATTTTAGTTGTTTAGTACCACTAAGTATCGTCAGAGCTTCTTATCCTAAACATCATGGCTTTAAGGCCCACATTATATGGTATGTTGATTTTTATTGAAGGGGTTCACTCACTGAAATGTAACTGTAATGGTTCTTTTTCCACTCATCACATGCACAATACCGGACACCAGTCCAGTTTATTACCATTGTAGCCTATTTGTGAATTTCTTGTATTATGGAGAGCTGCATGAAATGTCTTTCATTTTAAACGTGTCTTTAAATATAATGTTATTGAAAAGGCATGGTATTTGGCATTACAATGGCACAAGCTGTATAATCTTTGAGTAGCCAAAATTGCAAACTTAAAAGTCATAGGTAAACACTGGTAGAAAAAAAAAGTAATAACGGTAATTAAACTTACATCTTGTCGGGTTTTCAAACTTCCTCAGGAATGATTAAGCCCATGGTCTTCACTGCTGTATTGGAATTGGCTTCTAGTGGAGCAGGAAACCAAATGCCCCAATGCCAACAGCCCTTATTAACTCCTTCCAAGTGGGATGTATTTTCAGGCAGTCAACTCTTTTTCACATGCCGCTGCTTTCTGGGTAGGCTAAAGGCAGTTTCCTGGACTACTTATTTTATCCACTTCCTACCTTTTACAGCTATAAATCTAAAACCAGCATTGCTTCATAGAAACATCCTCAGACATTTCGTTCTGAATACTGCCGATACTTGTAACATAATAAAAAGGCAGCACAGAACCTTAATTTCAGCCAGTCATAGGAACCTTTCTATCTCTTCTGTGATGGAAAGACCATATGGACATCTTTCTACTTTAGCTTCATCAAAAGTGGGTCTTGATACAGGGCGTCACTATGCGTCTCTGCCAACCAATCTGCATTACAGCAGGAGAACAGCCAACTGGGCCATGTAATGCATATTACTTATGAACCAGATTTTTATGTCTGTATTTATTACTTCTAGAATTATAGAGCACCATCATATTCCTCGAAGCTGTACAATTTGTATGTGTGCCGAGTACATTGTTTACAAATCTATCAACTTTTAAATTGCTGTTATGTTACAGTAATAACTTTTTGTGAAGCATTAACATTTCCAGAAATAACACACTGTTTTACAGCATATGCTCCATAATTCTTCTCTTGCATACTAACTATGCAAGGGTCTCTTATGCAAATATATCCTTTTATGTATCCATAGGTGGCTTGCAGCTACCCAGTTTGAACCCCTTGCGGCAAGAAAAGCGTTTCCATGTTTTGATGAACCAGCGTTTAAATCCACATTCCTTATCAGGATCAAAAGAAACGAAGAGCACATTTCTCTTTCGAATATGCCAAAGGTAATTTTGCAGTTCTGATGTCTTAGCTGTGTGAGTTTTCAGCACGTGCATTAACAGGCTTTATAAATAATATGTCAATAGCCGACTGTCAGTAGAACTGATCAGCTTGATGTTTTTTAAAGGAGCATAGCAGACAATACATTTACGTATGTATATAGGCTTTAAGGCGATATCTTTTCCCCTTACAAATATTAGGATGGATTGATAGGAATCTCCCACTATGCATTCCCCTTCTTTCCTTGCCCCCCAGCTCTTTGGCGTGCAGAATATGTATTTGGCTGAACACATCTCGTGCTTAAAAGTGCACACGATATACTCCCTGCCAGCTAGCTCCAGGCCCGGCACGTGTGAGGGGTCCACTGGGTCTAAAGAGACCTCCTGGATCCATGCGCAGAAAGTTCTCCCATTGATTCCAGAGCTGCAGCATACTGCCTCCCCGACTCTGTGCCGTTTGTGCCAGTTGTGGTTTCTTGAAGCATCTAATTGCTGGGTGATGGAAAAAGACATTAAATGTATAGAGAGGATTAATATACAAAAAAGGCTAAGCTATAAGGTAACCCTGTGTTAGAGTTTGAATGATGGTTGGACTGTAACTTTAAGCTCATCAGACCCCACAGCATTTAACGATATACAAGATGTGTCTATGTAATGTGCTCAGTAAAGTTGGTTTGCTTCTTCAGTCAAGTATCAGTCAAGGTTCAATAGTTTAGATAAAACCAATTTCGTAGATTTAAATTATCTCCCTTTACATTTATTCCACTATGTAATCCACTAGTATTTGAGGATGAGCATCACTTTGTTTTTTATTGTATGGATAGAAGGAACAGTCAAACTATGTTTTGCTTTATTACATTTCAGATAGAAACAACCACTGTAGCAGATGGTGTCCTCCAGGATGAATTTTCTACAAGCGTGGCTATGAGTACCTATCTGGTTGCTTTCATCGTAGCAGACATGAAGAACGTTTCAAAAGAAACAAACGATACGATGGTAAGTGATCTTTCTCAATGATTGAAATGAAAAGAGCTGCAGGGTATTCGCCACATAACTTAAAAACAAAACTTACAACGATGAACAGCCTCACAAAATCAGTCAGTCTGTGATAGCCGTGGGTTCTCATTCCTGCATGAGGGGATAAAAAATAATTCAATAAGCAGAGGAAGAGGACAGTACTCCTTACAAAAAACATACATGCAACGTCACATCAAGGGGAAGACTGGCAGTGCTTTAACAGCCCTATGTGATATATATATATATACGCGATATATACGTGTATAGCTGAACGTACAAAACGTGGACCTTCACACAGGAGACGTTGGGCTTCCCTTGATTTGACGTCTGTGGATGTATTGTAGGCTGGTTTGGATTCACTGTAGGGGTGCAGCCTTCTTCCTCCGAATAAGTTATTGGGAGGCAGCTCCTGGTTATTCCACCACAACTATTATACTTTCCACTCGCTCAGCTCCTCCTTAGTTCTGCTTATTAGGTCTTATTATGCCCTCTTCCTCTCACACCTTGCATCCAGTATTTTTATTTTTTTTTTATCCAAAGCCCACCTACTCACAAATACCTTGACCCCCATTCACATTGTGCAGTCACCTTTCTCATCCTTATCGCCAACCCATCTGCTTCTACCTACTGGTCTCCACCATAACGTGCCTCTCCCTGAACGTAGTGTCCCCGTCTCCCTGATATCCAAGCAGTCCTTCCTTAATGGCCACCGCTGCCCTCTTGGGAATACTTGACAGGCGACATTGACTTAAATACACATCAGAACACAAATAACACCTAAAGAACTCCTGATTTGGTCTTGCAAGACCCCTGAAAAGGGCAGAGGTAAATCTAAAAGTCCGCTCTTGTTCCAGGCAGCTAAACATGGATTCTTGAGTTTAGTTTTTTTATTGGTAATTAAAATTATACCAAGGTGTTTTGCAGGACGGTTTCAATGTAATGAATTTAGTTTTTTCCCCTCAATTATTGAAAAGTTGTAATTACGGTGGATTGTCACACATTGTTTTAATGAAGAGTTCAGTGGATCTATTTGAATCTGAGCTGTTGTACTTGGACCTGGTTAACCATACATTGGAAGTCTCGGTTATTCGGGAACAAATGTCGTTTTGGCCAAGCATAACAAAGGTTTGAAGATAACAAACCACACTGTCCTGCCTTAAACCATAAATCAATTTGTTCTGTGACAGTCTTTGGGGCAAGCCATGCTTATACCACCATGTATACTCAAGTGAGTGCACGTTTACTTAGAGAAATAAATTGAAATCCAGCTGTTTTGATTCTTTTTTTCTTGTTTTTGTGACTGTCCCAGGTGTCTGTCTATGCCATACCGCAGAAAATGGATCAAGTCCAATATGCCCTGGAGTCAGCTGTGAAGCTCTTGGACTTTTATACAAAATACTTTGAAATTAAATATCCACTCAAGAAATTAGGTTTGTAACATTATAGAGGGTACTTATAGCATTTGTTAAGATTCCACTGCTAGTTAAATACAGAAGTGCGGTTGCTTTTGTGCAGTAAATATACACCCCTGTGAAAGTAAGATATAATTGCATTATTAAACATTTATGTGCCTCTGTAAACTACAACTACCATCATCCTTTGTCAGAATGATGATGGGGGCATTGGTCGTTAGAGCCTCAAAGAGCTAGTGAACCAGGGATGCAAAAATAATGTCATACATCTGGAAATGTGTATTTTATACCCATATTTTGTTTCTTTAGAATCATTGTTGAATTGAACTCCCTTTTAGGTAAGCTGGGTGGGACATTTATAGGAGATATCCCATAAAAAGTAGCATTCTTTGACCATAAAATACTGTGCTGTATACATGAATGTAAGATAACGTTGAAGAAAACGTGGTTTCATGATTCTTTATGACAGCGCTAAAGACGTCTTGCCTGTAAAATGTAATAATTTCCTCCCAAGATTTCATTAGCCACAGTGACCATCTTTACCACAAAGTAGTGGTATAGCATAATTAATAATAATAATTAGTGTGATAAGGAGTCAGCACTTACAGGGTTAACATTTTACATTGTGATCTGGATTACAAAATACATTTTACAGTGTAAAATTATATTAAGAAATAAAACGTTTTTAATTCTGCCTGTTTTCCACTAGTTTCCCACCAACAGATGATGAATTTTCATTTTTGAAGCTCTACTCCTAGAAATGGTTATTGATTTGTTATTTGATTTGAGTTGAGAAAATAGAATATCCTGTGCCATTATTAATCAGTTTGAAACCATCTTTATTATAAATGATGCTATAGCTGTATTCATGTACTACCCCAAGAACATACAGTGGGAAGAAAAAGTAAATGAATCCTTTGGAATTACCCGATTTTCTGAATGAATTGCTCAAACAATGTTTTTTTATCTACATCCAAGTCAAGTCACAAGTATAGGCAAACACAATGCTAATTGTTCATGTCTTTATTTTTTTTTTTTTTTTTTTTTTTTTTTTTTTTAATTTTTATTTCAGATAAAAAATATATCATAGAGGATAACAGTGAGATAATGACATTAGCTATAAATTCTACATATCTCATATAGAGTCAGAATGCAGTACAAATACAACATTACAACATTAGACATCTATTACTAATCTGTATTAGTCACCATTATCCATTTATCTAAAGTGTATAGGACCAATATACCAGAGTTTACTATAATAACCCTTGGTATATTATGACCGGAGAAGAAGAAAGAAGAAAAAAGAAAAGAAAAAAATAAATAAATAAATAAATAAATAAGTTAATAAGTAAATAAGTAAATAAAGAAAAGAGGGTTTACAACATTCACACTCATACCCCATTCATACTAATCGAGTCTCCAGAGTTTCGTTATTTCCATATATTAATATAATTTAATGGCTATAGTCAGTGAAAAGATTAGGATGTTTTATTAACCAAGGTCTCCACACCTTATCAAATTTATGTAATTTCTGGTACGCGAGATAATAGCCACGCTCCATGATACATTGATGATTAATTTGGTTAATTACGTGATCAATATTAATAGGTGTTTTCTGTAACCAATGTCTAGCAATGATTATTTTCATTGCTAATAAGCATTGAATATACAATGCTTTTTGATTAGCTGAAATGTTCAGAAGATTTAAATGTAACAGCGCACTTTCAGGTGTGGGAGTTATGTACCTATTTAAGAGTTCTGATATGATCTTAAATAAATCCCTCCATGTATGTTGTATCTTGTTGCAATTCCACCATATATGTACATATGTGCCTATATCTAAATCACACCTCCAACAAATAGGAGTAGTGTTACAGTTAAATTTAGCTAATTTCGCAGGTGTCATATACCATCTTAATGTTACCTTAAAGTGTAATTCTATCATATTCAAGCAATGGGAGAATCTATTAACTTCTACTAAGCTAGTTGTCCAACTTTTTTGTTCAATTACAATTTTAAGGTCTTGTTGCCAAGACTTTTTAATAGAATTTTCAAAAGGGGTATCTAGTGCTTCTATCAGAGAATACCACTTCCTCAACCCTTTAACAATTACTTCTGAAGAAAACATATCGATGATATTTTGATTTTCCGGAGAATTCTCTGCCCCGTATATATGGGTCTTTAGATAATGACGAATTCTATATATAGTAAAAATTTCAGAATCGTTCAACTTGAAATCTTCCTTAAGACGGGAGACAGTGTTAAATTTATTTACGCTATATAAATCACTAATTTTCTTAGTGTTAAAGTTCTCCCAATTTCTAAGGCTTAATGATGGGATGTTATTAAGAAGTATTTCCAAAGGTGCAGACATAACAACCTTGTTATGAAGTCCTATTCGATATTTAAAACGAATCCAGAACTCTATAGTGCTTTTTAAAGATATAGGTAGTATGTTTAAGATTGATTTTACTTTATCCTGGTGTTTCCAAAGTAAGCATTCTAAGTTTGTCATTCCTATCAATTCTTGTTCAATCAGGAACCATTCCTCTTCTAGACTATTTTTATATTGCAGCTTCATTATATGGGTAAGTATACTGGCCTGAACATATCTATCTAAGCATGGAACATTTAAACCTCCATTATTTCTACCAGCATATAAGATCTTCTTTGAAATTCTAGGCTTTTTATCCGCCCATATAAATTTTTCAATACTTTTTTGGAAATCTTTAATCCAGAAAACAGGAAGTTTAATAGGAATCATACGCAATAAATAGAACCATTTTGGGATAACATATGCTCGTATAACGTTCATTCTTCCCATCCAGGAAATGAATAATCCTTTCCATACTGTTAATTGCTGTATTAATTGGTCACGAAGTTTCCCATAATTAATTTCAATTATTTGTGTTATATTCAACGGGATAGTAATTCCTAAATATTCAAATTTTGTAGATTCCCAAGTAAAATCATATTCTTCCATTAATCTCATTTTTATATGTTCTGGTAGATTCATGATAGCTGCCTGGGTCTTTCTTGTATTTAATTTATAATTAGAAAATTCACCAAATAGTGTGATTTCTTCTATCACACTATTTAAAGAATTAATAGGGTCGTACAATGATATCAAGATATCGTCGGCATACAGGCTAATCTTATTTTCTATATTTCCTATCGTTAACCCTCTAATATCTTTATTATGTCTAATCCTTGCCGCTAGAGGCTCAATAGTTAAAATATATAAAAGAGGAGAGAGAGGGCATCCTTGCCTAGTACCATTAAATATTTTAATCCAATTAGATGTAAAACCTTGTCCTATCACTTTGGCACATGGGTTTGAATAAAGTGATAATACTGAGTCAATAAACCCTTTCTTAAAGCCATAAATATTTAACACTTCTTCAATAAACGGCCAATTGACCCTATCAAATGCCTTCTCTGCATCGAGGGCCAGAAACAGAGAAGGCAGTTTATAGTTAGAGGCATATTCTACCAAATCAATAATTTTGCGAACATTGTCATTAGATTGCCTTCCCTTTACAAATCCAGTTTGATTTCTATTTATTAACTGGGGGCATACCTCCTTTAATCTCTCAGCTAATATTGATGAATATATCTTTGTGTCTATATTAATCAACGATATTGGTCTGTAATTTGCTATATATGTTTCATCTTTCCCAGATTTAAGAATAGGAATAATGGATGCCTCAAGCATCCCATTCGGGAAAGTCCTAGAAGTTCTAATATCATTAAATACCTTAGTCAAGAGGGGTATCAGAAGTTTCATTAGTTTTTTATAAAACAAAGCTATATAGCCGTCCGGACCTGGAGCTTTATGTACTTTTAACGAATTAATTGCTCTACGTACTTCATCCTCTGAAAAGGGGCTATCCAGTTGTTCCGCTAAGTTTTCTGATATTTTCGGCAAATTAGCTTCTCTCAAATATTTCCTCATTTGCTCCTTATCTTGATTTTGAGTTGGTATGTGGTATAAATTGGAATAGAACTCACCGAAAGCTTTCCCTATATCTTCGGGATTGAATACAAATTCATCTCCATTCTTGATTTTATATATTCTAGCTTTGAGCCTCCTTTTTTTTAATTGATTCGTAAGCAATTTCTCTGCTCTATTACCTAAGTAATAAAATTTTTGTTTCATCTTAATTAGATTCTGATTGGCTATATTTAAGAGGCGCTGTTGAATCTCTTTTCTTATCTTAATCATGTCTGAAAAGACCTGATCATTAGGGTTATCTCGACATTTCTTTTTAAGATTATTCAAAGAGATATGTAAGTCCGACAATTTTTGATTGCTTTTCTTTCTATTATAAGCTTCTCTCTTAATTAGATACCCTCTCATGACACATTTGTATGCGGCCCAAACATTTCCCAGGCTAGTATCGTTGGTAAGATTTTCTTGGAAGAATTGAGTTGATTTCTCTATAATAAATTCTAGACCATCTTTACTTCTTAAAAGAAATTCATTAAGTCTCCATGGTTGCGGGTTCCATCTATACTTTTTATTGATCGCAAGACAAACCGGGTCATGATCGGACCAAGCTATATTCCCTATCGATATCTTCTTACAATCCTGTAGTGCTTTAGGTTTAGTTAAAATTAGATCTATCCGTGTAAATACCTTATGCCGATGGGAAAAAAAGGAAAAATCTTTATCTAAAGGTCTTAGAGCTCTCCAAATATCATATAGCTCATTTTTCCCAAGAAATTCTTGGAAGGCTTTAGATAACCTGAGTTGATTACAACCTTTACGCTTTGGGGTGCTAGTACTATCCCAGTCGGGGTCTAATACGCAATTAAAGTCCCCCAAGCATAAAAATGTTCCCTGAATATATTTATGTATTTTATGAAAAATAATATTGAGAAAATGTATCTGTTTAGTATTTGGGGCGTAGATATTTAGTATAGAGAATATTTTATCGTCTAGTTTACATATAACAAACACAAATCTGGCCGATAGATCTTTTTGTCTGTATATAACTTCAACTTTGATCTTATTAGATACTAAAATGGCAACCCCCCGTTTCTTTTCCCGCGTTAAAGATGAATGTTCTATCAATATAAATTTCTTACTATTTAGCCTAAATATATCACTACCTTTCAAATGTGTTTCCTGAATACAGCAAACATCTATGTGTTCTTTTGTCAGAAAGTCATAAAGAGATCGTCTTTTATGTGGGAGATTAAGTCCTTGTACATTCAATGTAGTAAAATTAATTAAATCTTCTCTGTTTCTTGCCATTAATATTTTTAATATGTTTTAACCATTTCCCTCTTGGAGACTCCAAATTCATACATCTATCTTTCATTAATCCCTTGCAACACACATTCATACAACTCTCACACTTACACATTAATGTGGAAACCATAGTACTCAGTCCTCCCGGTAGGTATAACCCCCTTAAAAAAAAAAAAAAAAAAATATAACCGGAGTTAAAGTACGTCCACCTGTGTTGAGCCACGAGAAAGGAGACAAATTAATAAATACCCAAATGACTGGATAGAGAGCGAAAGGGAAAAAAAAAAAAAAAAAAAAAACATTACTATACCAAAATAAATACAGTACCACATATTATCTTAACCCTTAATCTTAATCTTCACCATGATGCTCTAGCATTGATTTTATAAAACCAATATCCATATAACAGGTGAATACATGTTATCTCATTCTTGTGAAGAAAAAATTATCTAACATTATCACTTCATGTGTATCTTAGGCGTGTATCTTATAATATGCTTATATTTAATTTCCGTCTAATTTTATGTATTTGTGTAATCTTGTACGTACGTTTCTATATATTTATATTCTTACTATATATAAAAAAAAAAAAAAAAAAAAAAAAAAAAAAAGAGAGACAAATATAACAATATCTCTTCATATATATCTTAAACAAATATCTTATGTGACATGTTTGTGTTTAATTTCCACCAACATATATATTTTATATTACCATGTGCTATATTTTATATTATTGTGTCCCATATACTGTTTACCTCTGTGTGTTTATGTTCTTAGTTCTATATCAATATAACCTATATCACCTCATATTATCTTAGCTATTAACCTTATTCAATACCAACGTGTTATATCGTTAGTTCCATATAACAACTCTATATAACTGGTGGATACGTGATATCTCCTTCTTATAGTGAGAGAAAAAAAAAAAAAAAAAAAAAATATAACAATATCTCTTCATATATATCTTAAACAAATATCTTATGTGACATGTTTGTGTTTAATTTCCACCAACATATATATTTTATATTACCATGTGCTATAATTTATATTATTGTGTCCCATATAATGTTTACCTCTGTGTGTTTATGTTCTTAGTTCTATATCAATATAACTTATATCACCTCATATTATCTTAGCTATTAACCTTATTCAATACCAACGTGCTATATCGTTAGTTCCATATAACAACTCCATATAACTGGTGGATACGTGTTATTTCCTTCTTATAGTGAAAAAAAAAAAAAAAAAAAAATATATATATTTTTGTGCTGTCGTGTACTATATTTTATATTGTCGTGTCCTATAAGGTCTTATGTTTGCCTCTGTATGTATATGTTCTTAATATCGTCCCTTATTAAGGGAAAAAAAAAAAAAAAAAAAAAAAAAACTCCCTATCCTAGTCATAGAATGCTAACCTACTTCACATAGGATTATCTTTTAACCACTGCTTCACCTCTTCGGCTGACGACATTTTAATTAATTGCTTCCCTATTTTAATAAATAGTTTAACAGGAAAACCCCAATTATAGTAAATTTTACGCTCTCTAAGAACTTTTGTCACTTCTTTAAACTCCATCCTCTTTTGTCTTGTGTCGGCAGATAAGTCCTGGAAAAAAAGTAGATTTTGAAATTTGTCCCTTCGAGGTATATAGTCTCTAGATGCCTTTAAAAGTTTTTGACGTGTGTAAAAGGTTGAGAAACGTATAATTATATCTCGGGGTAGAGATTCTGCAATGTTCTTCGGTTTTATCGTCCTATGTACTCTTTCCAATTCTTCCTCTCTTATGTTTCCAGGGACTTCCATATCTTTAAATAGCTCTTGAAGATAGCCTCTTAGGGATTCTTGTTTAATATCTTCTGGAACACCTCGGATCCTTAGGTTCTTCCTTCGTGATCTGTCTTCCATATCTATTAATCTTTGTTCAAGAGCTTTAATGGTGCTCTCCTTTCGGGTTAGTTCTTCCTTAGTAAGGTTTAATTCATATTCTAGGTATTCAGATTTTTGTTCGTTTACTTTTAAGCGATCTTCTATTCTTTTGTGTTCCTCTTTCCAATCATTGTGGATCCTCAAAATTTCTTCTTTAAAGAGATTAAGTTGTGTATCCAAACATTGCTGTAGATAATCCTTGGTAATCATTTGTGTTGATTGGGCACCAGGGCTTAATGAGTGTCTTCCATGTTCGTCAATAGTAATGTCTACCGAGCATAAGGAATCCTCCATTTTTTTTGACCCTTGTGGTGAAAATAGTGTTGTAATTTTTTTGTCTTTTTTTGATTCCACCTCCTTCCTATCTCTTTTTTTATATTTCATATCGTCTTTTTTAGATGCCATTTTGAGGTTTTAGATATCTCTTCCTTATTCAGGCTGGATTGGGATTATTGGTGTGAAATTATATTTCAAAGGTATAAGCAAAGTAATATAGAGTTTATATTCCTCAAAAGCATTTACCAGCAGACTTATATACTGTATCTTTTCTTTTCTCTTATTTTAGAGAAATTAAATAGTAGTGCTGCTTGTGGGATATACTGTAGGATATATTAATAAAGTAAATACTTCCCATAACCTTAGATAGCTTCTATAGATATCTCTAAATCTTGCTTGGTGTTATTTTATTTTAAAGCGGCGCGGTTGATATTCAATCTCAGCAATCTTTTGTACTGTATCTTTTCATTTCTCTTATTTTAGCGAAAATAGTAGTAATTGTAAGATATGCTGTAGGACATACTGATAGGGATAGTACTTCCCATATTATTAAATAACTTCTATGAGTCTCTCTGGATCTTGCTTAATCTTATTTTAGATTCTTATTTTTGAGCGACGAAGCTGGTATTCAGTCTCAACAAAAAGCATTTCTTGGGGACAGTATGCAATGTATAATCATATAGATGTATATTAGTATTTAAGGATTTTAGTTCCACACAAACACCATTAGTATTAATATTGGCTTCATCGGATTCGGCGTTGTCAACAAATCGTTTTTAAGTGTCTTCGCAATAGAGTAGCAGAAAAGTTCGGTAAAAAAAAAAAAAAAAAAAAAAAAAAAAAAATCGCCAATTAACTCCACAAGTCCCCAATCGCGCTTCACTTAGCTTCACTTAGCTTTCCCTGGTCTGTAAATTTGACCGCCATCCGACCATCCATAAACAAAATCTTCCAGAGCCGCCAGAAGCCGCCAAAAGCCACAAACCCGCCGAGTCACCAGGCCGACCAGCCGTCTATTACTTGCCGCTTGCCGCTTGCCGCTTGCTACTTGCCGCTCGCCGCCAGTCTTTCACTGTTCGCCAGTCTTTAGCTGGCCGCTTGGTCGTCTCTTGGCAGCCGCCCAGCAGCCGCCTCACCTCGCCGCCCGCTCCACCCGTTCCGCCACCGACCCGGAGAGGAAACTGCAGGGAAACCGCAGGGAAACCGCATTCAAAGCCGCAGCCGGAATCCGTCCATTCAGTACGGTCAGTAGGCCGCTACATCACTCGATCCTTCTCCTTCTCTCTGCTCACGCGCTCCACCTCCGTGCGCGTCTCACGTCATCACGTCCATTGTTCATGTCTTTATTGAACATACTCATTAAACATTTACAGTGCTGATGGAAAAAGTAAGTGAACCTTTGGATTTAATGACTGGTCGATCCTCCTTTGGCAGCAATAACCTGAAACAAGTGCTTCCAGTAGCTGCACAATGTTTGGGAGGAATTGTAGACCATTCATGCTTACAGAACAGCTAAAGCTCAACCGTATTGAGTTTAGGGTCATGGTCCTGCTGCATTACACAACTTCTGCTCTCTGAATCCTCCTCCGGTGAACTTCTGCGCGTAGACTACCTCCACCGCTGCCAACACTTCCGCCGGGGCTTCTATGACGAAGCGCCGGGATAGAAGCCCCGGCAGAATGGGCAGAGGTTGTCTACGCGCATTGCGCAGATGTCCACGGCTGCCCCCGCTAGACACCAGGGAGTCTGGGGATGCATTGGTAAGTCTGGGAGGGGGGAGCAGAGTGGCATACCAGGGGGGTATAAAGCATATCTAGGGGGCAGAGGGGCATATCTATAAGTAAGGTGCAGCCCTACATATGCTGACTGTTTTACTATTCCACTAATGTGTATTTTTCCTTTAAAGATACATTTTTCTTTAAAATAGCACCAAACTTTAAGGATGCGGCCTATAATCGAACCAGTACGGTAGCTTGTAGAACTACCTTTCCCTGCAATAACCTGAAGTGATCGTTTTCTCTATGACTTTATCAGCCTTTCACATCGTTGGGGAGGAATTTTTGCGCACTCTTCTGTAAAACGTTGCTTCCGTTCATTTGCGGGCACTTGTTTATGCACAGCACTTCAATCAGGTTGTGGTCTGTATTTTGACTGAGCTATTGCAACACCTTGTTTCTTTTCTTTTCCAGCGATTCTGTTGTAGATTTGCAGGTGTGCTTGGGATCATTGTCCTGTTGCATGACCTAATTATGGCCAAGCTTTAGTTGCCGGACAGACGGCCTCACGTTTGACTCTAGAATACTTTGGTATAGAGTGGAGCTTAAGGTCAAAATCATTGACTACAGGTTCCCAGGTCCTGTGGCTGTAAAACAAGCCCAAATCACAACCCCTCCACCACCATGATTGACAGTTGGTATGAGGTTTTTTGCTGAAATGCTTTTTGGTTTTCACCAAACATGGTGCTGTGCATTATGGCCAAACATTATCCACTTTGGTCATATCTGCCCAAAGGACATTGTTCGAGAAGTATTGTGGTTTGTTCAGATGCAATTTTTTGAGAGGAGAGGTTTTCTCCGGGCAACCTTTCCAAACAACCCATACTTTTTCAGTCTTTTTCAAATTTTTGTTATGAACTTCAACATTTAACATGCTAACTGAGGCCTGTAGAGTCTGAGATTTAACTCTTTGGGGTTTTTTTGCGATTTCTCTGAGGTTTGCATGGTCTGACCGTGGAGTCCACTCTTGCGAAGATTGTCAACCATCTTAAATGTTTTCCGCTTTTGAATAAACTTTCTCACTGTAGAATGCCTTATAACACTTTCCAGATTGATGGGCAGAAACCATTGCTTCTCCAAGATAATTGCTGATGTCTTTCTTCCTTGGCATTGTGTTAACTCACATATGAATGCTCAGGACCAGCAAACCACTAAAACTTCAGCTTTTATCAAATTCAGCTTGCTGATGATCAGTTAATCATGGGCATTTGGTTATTATTAGTTATTATTCTAAAGGGTTCACTTACTGTTTCTTGCCCCTGTATAGGATGCGTATTATTTTTCATTCTACTTAGAAAAATAAAAAAATAATTGAGCTCTGCTGCATATTCAGCAAATGTTTTCAGCATAATATTCTATAGCTAGACCTCAAAGTTACTTTTTAGGGGTGCTATAGCAGGAGAAGGTGCCTTAACCCATTGTATGTCTATGCTCCTACAAAGTCATTTTTACTTTGACTTGCTAAACCTGTGTGCGTTGGCTATAATTTGGTGTAATGCTGCAGGCTCTTCTGTGTTTGCTGAACCATTTCATTTGCATAATTGTAAAATTATGCTTGTCGGGTCTTTTGAAATCATTCAGGTTGATTTGTGTACTGATTAGCTATTTTGATTGCGAAAAAACTTGCATAGGTTGTTGGAATTTTTCATTAGGTGATATAGTCGTATATTGTAGCATCCCGCTTGTACGATCTGGGGTGATCATAGGTGATTTGGCCGGATAAACTAACATTTTTTATTATCTTGAACCAATTCAGCTTTAATGCTCCTTATAAAATTATCATTATATTCATAATGAAAAAAATCTATATTCAATATTTAAAGCAATTTTTTTTTTTATAAATATAGATTTGGTTGCTATTCCCGACATCCAAGCAGGAGCAATGGAAAACTGGGGGCTTATTACATTTCGCGAGACCACCCTTCTCTACGGTGAGAACATCTCTTCTGTTATGGATAAACAAGAAGTCACCATGGTGATTGCACATGAATTGGCACATCAGGTAATCATTTTTTTAAAACTTACCTCCTCTTCAAGAATGTTTTTTTTTAAATCTGTACACCAGACGTCGTTGAGCTTTAATAGGCCACTGACCTCCGTAGCGTTGCTCCTTCATGCCCCACAGTATGACTTCGTGCATGAGGAGTACATGCAGCACCACGAAGGTACAGGGGTATCAGGTCATGCTGCTCTGGACCTGGCCTTTGGCATCCCCTGTATTAAATATATTACTGGAGCAGACTGTTAAATTATGTATTGATTTTGTGCTTTTATATATTGTGTATTATAGTGGTTTGGAAATCTGGTGACCATGGAGTGGTGGAATGATGTTTGGCTGAATGAAGGCTTCGCAACCTACATGCAGTATTTTTCATTGCAATCTGCGTTCCCAGATCTAAATGCTGTAAGTATATACATGTTAATGCTGCTAGCCTTCAAGATCTCCAGGCTATATGGGTCATATCTGTGGTCAAATTCTGTGTATCATATGATATGTGTGTGGGGAGAACAGAACATCCATAAATAAACACAGCAGCAAAACTGCATAGTAAACCCTGCCATAAAAACACAGTATATTATCAAACACATTTTTTAGTCCACTAGGACTCCTTCCTCGATGTGTATGAACAGTGCCCCAGCAGAAGTGGTAGAGGTTAATAAAGTGAGGGCATAAAGGTATCCTGAACCTAAGATGAGACCAAGGGTTGATTAAGGCCTGAGTTTTTACATCTGGAAAAACTGGCCGACTAGTTGGGCCGAATGGTTCTGTGGTCACATTCTATATTTATGGTCCCCATCATCAAGTTTAGTAACCTAGTAAAATACTCGATCCACATTGCATTTTATGGATGCAAATAGTAATTTCTAAACACACACGGACGTGGCTTAGCTCCACTGTGGTTTAAAAAAAATACACATGCTATAAAATCAGTGACCCGAGTATATTAAAATGGTTTCTTTACATTACAGGATAACGTACATATCAGACTTTTATCATAAATGAAGATGTCATAGGCAGCCTGAGTGACTCTGGAAATAAAAGTTTTCATCATGTCTCCTAAACTTGGCTGGTGGTAGGGTGGGCATAGTTTATTTTACTGATTATGATTATTATTATTATTATGTATCGCTGGTTTGAGATTAAGAGTGTGTAGTTAGTGTCACCCGCTGTTTGTCACATGTGTTTTGCAGCATATTTTCATATTCTTCATCCAATTTATCAGGTACATCTGTAGATACATCATCTATTGCCTCGTGGTAAGGTTGGTGAGTGCCAGCGGCTACAGGGCAGGATTAGGTAGCATTAAAGTTAATGACTGTAGGCACCATAATTAGTGGCATTTTTCTTCTGCTGACATCTTTTTCTTCTGTTTATAGCACAGGCAGTCTTTGTCTGGGAATCTCCCTTACCTCCACCCTTGGGAATTGCTTACATCCGCTAATAAAATACTTATCTGACATTTTAATAATCAGATAAAAATAATTTAAAATTCATGGGGTGGAAAATACTTAATGTTGGTCTATGCGAGCGTGATACACTTTTTTTCCCCATCTGGTTTGTGCTGTAATTGCACCATATGATTCTTAAAATCCATTAGAAAACGTTATTGTTTTAATGTACTTATTTACTTGCATAGCCACAAACATGTAGCCCATTTCAGTGAAAGGGCAATAGTTTAAATGGATAATATTTAAAGGCCTACCTACGCTAACTCTGAAAAGCTAATGAACGTATCATTTCTCTTCCTTTTCCCCCTCTGTAAGTAAATCATGTAGGGGCGAGGGCCCCTAATCTGAGTGTCTATTATTCCATCTCACTATAGGTTCTGAAGGAATTTACTATGGTAACTTTTCACGTTTTCATTCTGTTAAATGTAAATATATTTAACATGATCATGCTGTCGCCATCTAGTGGCTAATGTGGTTAATGGCGATCTAATTGACTGTCTTCCTTCATGATCAGAAACATGAGTTTACGTCAGGAAGATCGTACAAAACTAATCTTGTTGATTTGTTTTTGATTGGGTGACTAAAGTAATTGATCGTGGTGGTGCAGTAGACAATGCGTATCTGGATTTCAGTAAGGCTTTTGACACGGTCCCACATAGAAGATTTATAAATAAACTGCAATCTCTGAGTTTAGATCCCAATATTGTTGAATTGATTAGGTATTGGCTGAGTGACAGACAACAAAGAGTTGTAGTCAATGGCGTATATTCAGAACAAGGTCTTGTTACCAGTAGGGTACCTCAGGGATCTTTCCTGCTGATGACTCAAATATTTGCAACAGGGTTGATCATCCTGGAGGGATAAGTGAAATGGCAGATGATTTATGTAAAGTGGAAAAATGGTCAGAGCTGTGGAAACTGGCGTTTAATGCGGATAAATGCAAAGTAATGCATCTGGGGCATAAAAACCCAAGGGCAGAGTATAGAATATTTGATACTGTCCTAACCTCAATGTGTGAGGAAGGCATTAAGGGGTAATTATTTCTGAGGATTTAAAGGTAGGCAGACAATGCAGTAGAGCAGCAGGTAATGCTAGCAGAATGCTTGGTTGTATAGTGAGAGGTATTAGCAGTAGAAAGAGGGAAGAGCTCATGCCGTTGTACAGATCACTGGTGAGACCTCACTTGGAGTATTGTGTACAGTACAGGAGACCGTATCTCCAGAAGGATATAGATATTTTGGAGAAAGTTCAGAGAAGGGCTACTAAAATGGTTCATGGATTACAAGATAAACCTTACCAGGACAGGTTAAAGGATCTTAACCTATATAGCCTGGAAGAAAGACGTGACAGGGGGGATATGATAGAAACATTTACTAAAGAAAGTATTCAGAGGTTGGGCAGACTGGATGGGCCGACTGTTTCTGCTGCCACTTTTTGTTTCTTATCCATACCAATTTTGTAATGTAAAACTAAGACTTTTAAAACAAGTCCTTGGCCTTAAAATCAGGATAACTTTATGCCTATCCCCCAATGTTTAAATTCCCTCACTGTGTTATTTGAGTTACTCTTTTTTTTTTCCAAAATAAATTGGGAACAAATCAGGATTTCTTCACATGGCCACTTTTGAGGGGGAAAAAATCTACCCAGGAAGTTCCCACATACTGAAAGGGACAGCCTAATGTCCCCGATACCCATAATATAGAAGAATGCATATTAAAGTACTCTGTAGATACTGGAGATGACTGGCGATAAGTATATCATGTACAGGGAGGTGCATTTAGCTGGGGAGTGGGGAAAGGGGCAATTTAATGTTGGCGGGATTCTGCAGAATACCTATGTGCATTTGCAAAGCAGACCACAAGACCATTTAAAGGGCCCACACATCTATAATATGGATTCAAATGCAAATGATGGCCCCGAAGTGTCTCTTTAAGGAGAATCGGGAGTATTTGACCCGCATATGGGCTCTCTGCGTAACACATTATTACTTGAGTGCCTGTTGTGTATGAATACTTAAACGTCCTTTCACTGAATGCAATCCTTTGAAAGTCTTCATTATTTCGTATTCTGCTTTCTCTAGGATGATGGCTTCTTGAAGCAACGTTTTAAGGCATTGGAAAAAGATGCATTAATCACATCTCATCCTATATCAACGGATGTGCAGTCCCCACAGCACATTGAGGAAATGTTTGATGATCTGTCATATATTAAGGTATTTAACTCAGTCCCAAGTACCCAAAATATATTGTGTAGGTATGAAAGAGGAGTCCTTGGAAAGCACACTTTGTGTTCTATTCTTTCGTTGTTTTGTCCCAAAATGTATTGGCCATAATTGCAGTTTTACAGTGTCCCAGCAGGTGGTAGTAGTGGATAGATATTGTATACATTTTAAAATTACACTATATGACCAAAAGTATGTGGACACCTGACCATCACACCTATATGAGCCTGTTGGACATCCCATTCCAAAACCATGGGCATAAATATGGAATATTTGCACAAGGCAGGTAAGTACAGCCTCCACTCTTCTGGGAAGGCTTTCCACACGATTTAGGAGTGTGTATGAGAGAAATGTGTGCCCATTCAGCCTGATGTTCGATGAAAAGGCCTGGCTCTCGATTGGCTCTCCTGGCATCCACCAAACCCAGATTCATCCGTCAGACTTCCAGACCGTCAGCGTGATTTCTTACTCCAGAGAACATGTTTTCATTGCTTCGGAGTCCAGTAGCGTTGTGCTTTACACTCCTCCGGCTGACGCTTGGCGCTGCACATAGGTACAGTGACCCATGGAAGCCCATTTCATGAAGCTCCTGACACACAGCGCTTGTACAGATGTTGCCTCCAGAGGCGGTTTGGAAGTCTGTAGTGAGAGATGTAGTGAGGACAGGCGATTTGAACGTACTACGTGCTTCAGAACCAAATGTTCCAAGTATCAAACAATCTTAATCACACGTTTTACTGGCTGCTAAACTATGCATAGCAAGGGCTTGGAAGACCATTC
Organism: Spea bombifrons; assembly: GCF_027358695.1. Taxonomy (NCBI): domain Eukaryota; kingdom Metazoa; phylum Chordata; class Amphibia; order Anura; family Pelobatidae; genus Spea; species Spea bombifrons. Next base: position 137,793,262 of record NC_071087.1, on the reverse strand, counting down.
TTATTCACTGGAGCAGAATATTGTCCCGGATTAATTTTCAATGTGAAATGGGAGGAGGTTTCTTTAATAGTGAAAGCCTCCATTACAAAATCAAAAGTATAGGGTCACCCTGGTTGTGCGAAACAAAGACCATGACATAACTGTACAAAACATAACATCATATGTGTTTTCCTTTTCTACACCGAAGACAATTTGTCTTCATTACTGCATATTTGTACAAACTTTTTATAATTAAAGATAACATTTTTCAGTAAATAATGATTTGACTTGATTTGATCTGTGTGGTTAATAAAAATCACTTTGGGTTTTGAGCTATTTATTTTCATGATCAGACTATTTCTGTGAAGTTTCAAAGAGAATTAAAATCCTTTTTTCTCTTTACACCACAATAACTGGTTGTTTATTTGTACAAATATTACCAAATTTCTGTTCTGATTTACCGTATTTGCTCGATTATAAGACGAGGTTTTTTCCAGAGCAAATGCTCTGAAAAATACCCCTCGTCTTATAATCGGGGTCGTCTTATAATCAGACCCCAAAAAAATGGCTGGGGCCATGCTGCTTACCGGTCGCGAGCAGCGTCTCTTCCGTTAGAAGCAGGAGGACAGGAAGCTTGTAGCTTCCTCACAGAACTCTATCTCCCCCTCCCTCCTCTGGGGGCGGGGCCAGAGAAGTTGCTGGTGCAGCCGGTCCCCTGCAGAAGTCTTCGAGTGAGAGATCTGCAGTTCAGGTAAGGGGGTGGGGGAGGGTTTTTGGGTAAGTATGTGTGATTAATGTGTGAAGTATGTGTGATTAATGGAATGAATGAGTATTTAAATGTTTGTGAATGTGTGTTTGTGTGTGATAGCATGGATGTGTAAGGGGGGTGGGGGTTGTAGCATGGCATAGGGAGGCTGTAATCCCACTACTATCATCCCCAGGTTCCAGCATGTACTGGCTGCCTTGGCTTGATAGGAGTGTGTGTGCTGTTAGCAGCAATCACACTCCTATCAAGCCAAGGCAGCCAGTACATGCTGGGTTAAAAGGCATATCATGGGGCTGAGTGGCATATAGGGGGTTAAAATGCATTTCTGGACCTCCAGAAATGCATTTTAACCCCCTATATGCCACTCAGCCCCATGATATGCATATATACCTCCAGAAATGCATTTTAACCCCCTATATGCCACTCAGCCCCATGATATGCCTTTTAACCCCCTATATGCCAGAGTGGCATATAGGGGTATAAGGCATATCATGGGGCAGAGTGGCAAATAGGGGGGTATAAAGCATTTCTGGGGGCAGAGTGGCATAACTGGGGGGGGGCAGGTTGGCAAATAAAAGGAAATTTAAAAAATATATTTACATGAATTAATATTTACTGGTAAAACTTTTTTTCCTATAGGGTCGTCTTATATTCAGGCTTTTTGTTTTTTTCCTAAATTAATATTTTGATTTTGGGGGGTCGTCTTATAATCGGGGTCGTCTTATAATCGAGCAAATACGGTATATCTCTGATCCAAATTATGAGAGACTCTTATTAATATTGTGCAGTTACGCGTGTCTTCAGGCATGCATCCTTGTACTTGTGTTTTAATGCTTTCATATATGAATTGACTTGTGTATTTTCATTTTGTTTTCCTGAAGGGTGCTGCGATTTTATTGATGTTGAAGAATTATCTCTCTGAAGATATTTTCCATTTTTGCATAAAACAGTATTTGAATAATTATGAATACAGATCGGCGACAAGTGATGGTCTGTGGGAAAGTATGAATTTGGTAAGTGGTATGTGTTCACACCTTGGATGGAGTAATGTGCTGTGTATATGTATGTGTATATATGTGTGTATGTATGTATGTGTGTATATATATATATGTATGTATGTATATATATATATATATATATATATATATATATATATATATATATATATATATATATATATATATATATATATATATATATATATATATATATATGCTTCGTAGGCCCGATCTTCATCAGTCTGACCTACTTCCTTTTGGGGGACATGTTTTACAGCGTAACAGTTGAAGGACATTACTTTTAGATTAATTTGGAAAGATTCCAAAACAATGAAACTGAATCAGAAGCAGGCGTGTTAAAGGCTGACACGTTGGTATTTCCAATTTACTAAGTGTAACTATAAATCTATTTCATTTGAAAGTGCCACGATATCAACGAGCAATGATGCTAATCAGGAAACTGGTTTATTAAAAAAAAGGGTTGACCCGGGGGTTAAAAGAATATTTCTATAATTAAAACTGAAGCTCTGTTTCTCCAACCCCATGGACTGGAACAGAATTTCCAGGGAATTCGGTGGTGTCACAGCTCAAAAATATTTTGTGTTTATTTGGAGCATAACAGTGGAGTTCCACAGCAGCTGGGATCATGTAAGATGTCAATGCAGGAATACAGCCCACAAATTAACACAAGTTCTGTTTTTCTCTAAATGACATGCCACTGCCTGATGAAGACCACCTCATACTATTTTTTTCCCTTTTTTATGGACCCCAGCTAGAAAACCTAGTTTATATTGCCTTAAATAATTTGTTTTATGGTGTTCTCTTGCTGCCTAGCTGCATGCAAAACTCTACATAGAAAATGTCTACCTGTCGCAAAATCTTGATGCTAATCAGCAGAAATTAAAAAATACTTTCTATATGTTACCATTTCTAGCGGACTGTATGGGATTTGTTTTATATGTAAGTATTTTCATTAAGATTTCCTGCCTCTCCTTCTGATAAGACGACATATCCCATTTAACTAATCTCACTCTTCCTTCACACATCTTTGTGACCTTATTAGCCAGTACGGAAGGCCAGTAATACCATTGATTTACATCGACACCCAAGGCATTGTAGATAACGACATTAAAAAAATATATTTTCCTTTAACATCTTCTACTTTGCGACTGTGCCTATGCACGCTCGTTCTTGGTGCCCTAAAATAGGGTGATATTATTATGTGAGATTTTACAGTTATTTCAAGTTTGTTTTGGGTGACGGGTTTACTTTAACCCATGAAACAAGGATCCGTAGGTTATACGTTCTGTTACGGTTCTCGGGAGTTTTCCAATAAGCAGCATTTGTCGGCTGGCTATATTTATGCATATTAGAGTAGAATTTCTGGACTTCTGATTCATATATTGTTTATTATTTGGCTGATGATGGTGTTTTTTGTTTTGTTCGTGCAACAGCTGGATAGGTTACTCCTGATTTACAGCATTGTCATGTTGATATAGTTTTTAATATGCGGACGTATTCTCTGTGCAGCTGTGGATTGACTTGTCACTAAGATCGTGGGAGCAAACATATGTTCTAAGAGATTGGAGAAAAGATATGCAGTGTGTATAATCTAAATACTGGGATGGAGTAATGAAGTAATTGGTTGCCGTAACGTGTAATGACAAAACATTGCCTATGTAATCGTGTGGATACATAAAATTAGCTTTAAGTATCATTGCATACAAAAATATAATTATACGTCTTATTTGGCAACACAATGATCTAAAAAAATGACATGATTTTATTTTAAGTAGATTAAAATATATAAACACATCTACGGTAAATAAACCGATTTAAAGGACATTAAGCCAGTGTTGGGAATACTATATAATGAGATGACCTGGAACCAAACCTTGTGCTTGGGTCGTCCCCTTCGAATATAGAGGGTCATTGCCTGTCTGTTAAAACCTGATGAATGTTAGTGTAATATTTGATAATTATCTACTTACCCCGTGTTTAGGTTATTGTTTCGTTTCTCGATTATAATCTTGTTTAAACTTTTTTTCCTAGAAGTCTACTTACGCCCCGTTGAACAGCACTGTTATATACAGCGATACGGTTTGAAAGCTCTTTGTTTTTGCACCTTACCATATACTTTCATCATCTAGATCACCCAGTCAAATCCAGATATGAAGAACTTGATGAAGTCTTGGACCCATCAGGCTGGCTATCCTCTAGTAACAGCGATAAAGAAAGGGAAAGAGATACATCTCAGCCAGGAACGATTCCTACGAACTAATAACCCAACAGAAAACTCCAGGTGGGCATTTTAAGATTCAAAAACTTGTATTTCTTAAGTGTTGTATACATTTTAAAATTGTCTTTTTGTCTTTCTCTTGAATTTCTTACCATAATCAAAACTTTCCTACACAGAAACCTATTTATATTTCTTTTCACAAGAAAATTCTTCCCATGTGTCATGCTAAGGCTTTGGTTATTTTATGCTTTATCCCAACTCCAATATCTGGCTTCTTTTTTTCAAGTCAACTATGTGACAGATACCATATATTGTACTGATTGCTGTTTCTGTAACACAAACAGAAAAAGTAATATTTAACATATATCTGAAACTAATATACTTTTTAAAACATATATATTTTTTTTTATATATATACTAGATGAATCAGCAGAGCTTATTTTGCAAATATATGTGTATTGACTCCTCCGTTTAAGTTTGTCATGCCCCCATACTGTGTAAATGATAAGCTCTGTAGGGGTCGTCTTTAGGCGGAAAAGCTTTACTAGCCAACTTCTTGTATTTGTAATTATATATATATATATATATATATATATACACACACACACACACACACACACACACACACACACACACTTTTAGCTTCGGCAGTCAGTAGTCACTGAACAGAGCCGGACTGGGGATGGGGACCCTGGCAAACCATGCAGCTGCCTGATGACCGGCGGCTGGGTGCGCATGGCCACACGCTACATTTTTATGCTCAGGTGGCGTTCTGCCAGGCATATCCAACAGGCAGCCACGCGCTGGAGCACTGGGCCACTGGCAATTTGTTTAGCGTGCCAGATGACCAGTCCAGGCCTGCTTGTGCAGTGTTCCAAGGTTCCGCACAAAAACAGTACTGTCTGTACGTATACCGGTGTAACATCCATCATCGCGTTTTACTTTCTTAAGCATGTTCTAGAGACTGTTCCAAATCGTTCAGGCTTGCTGTTATTTAATACTTGCACTTTTTCTTCATATAATTTGCTGTGGCTTAGAGGTGAATGGTCTGAGCCTTTCATGTGTAGTCATCTATTTTGTGTTGAATTTGAAGTCTACATTCTGTTTCGGTATGTGTTTATTTTCATTTCCTCTGCTTGATTTTTGGCTACCTTTGTACATTTTGTTCATAACAGGCAAAAGAATACATGCCAGACAGTTGTTTTACAGGGAAATATCCGCTTTTGGAGAGAATGTCCCCATTGATTACCAAAATCGCCTTGTCTGTTTCCTAATGTTGTATGAATTAGATTTCCCCAACTTACTTCTATAACTTCCAGAACGGTTTAGTTTTTAGTAAAGCTTTTGGTATTGTTCCACACAATAAGTTCACAAACTGCGTATGCAGACCTAAGTTTTATAGTGGCAAAGATGTTTGGTCAATGGTAGACAGCAGAGCGTTGCCGTAAAAGAGTGCATTCAAAAGAAGGTAAAGTTACCAGGGACTACCTCAGGAGTCTTAGGGCCTGTCCTGATTATTTCTCCTGCTCTGTAATGGAAGGCATGCCTGTTTACAGATGATTTGTAAGTATGCTGACCCGAGGGTTAAGTCAAATGACAAATGGTCTAGCAAACTAGAGGAATACTGTAGGATCAATGACCTAAACTTAACGTGGCCAAGTAAAAGTATGCATTTAGGACACGCACAAAAAAAGACATAATGCAGATTACATGGTGCTCTGCCAAGAATGAGATGTCTGATTTATTACCGTATTTTAAATAATTTAAAGATGAGCAGGCGGGTTTTAAAAAAAATAAAATGTAATATTCCAAAGCCTGAGGTGGGGTGATTCTGATCATCAGTGAAAGAAAGGTGGCAAATACCAAAATTAAGGCCACAGTAGATCACCAGGTTCCCACTCCTCCTCTTCTGGAGCCATACTCCTTGGGAAGTCAGAAGGAGGTCCAGGTATTCTTGGTTCCACCAAAAAAGTCTTTAGAGACCCCAGCGAAGGCCAGGAGAGGCGACGAGGGAAAAAAGTGTAGCAGAAGGGTCCATCGTTACTTTGTGTTTTTATTAACGCATCCAATGGTAAATTGATCAGCGTGCCAGGACCATGGACTGTACCTAGGTTGATACTCAAACTACCTTTATCTTAAGGGCATAGGATCAATCTTTCCCCCTCACAGTTACTCAAAAGGCTGAACAGGGATATAGTTAAATCTCAAACGCATGTTATTGGAAATGTTATGTACTTTGTTTTGCTAATAACATTTTCTCTTTAATTCAGCACTGTGTGGCACGTTCCTCTTTCCTATATCACCAGTGACACCAGTGAAACTGCTTTTAAAAACGTCTACCTGCTAAACGACGTAAAGGGTGAGTGTTTCTCTTTGTCTTTAGAATGTTCACCTTTTAGTGAGGTAGTTACTAAAACCTACCTGTACCTGGGATCTTTCTCGCTGTGGCTATCTGGTGCCCCCTGGCGGGTTGCGAGTCCCTTTGGGATCAGTGGGTGGTCCGGACGCATGCCATTGTTGGAGGGGAAGTGGGTGAGGGTTTCTCTGTAGCGACCCAGAGAAGCTGCGATTCACGCAAAGGGTTCCCGGGTATGTGCATAACGTGTTCATATTGACATGCATATTTTACTTCTGGCTGTAAATTGGAGGGCATTTGTCACTTATTGTGAGTTTTGGTTGTTTCCTTTCAACTATTGTCCCATTCTAAGCTTGCAGTGGCAGGTGTTTGTCAAAGTAACCCAAGTTAATACATACAATTAGTTGAAATTGTCCTCCCAATTAAAAAACATTAATAAAAAAAAAAAGTGAGTAATTGTGAGTATATAAAAAATCGACATATTTGGATAATTGTGCTTCCACCTAAAAATACTTTGTATTTGTTCCTGGTAAAATTTGCTCTAATGTCAGGCAAACCTTAAATTTCAGCTAGACTGAATGCAAAATTTCCCCTTGTAGTCTGTTTGTATGTGAAGTCTTGAGTTTCTTTTTAGCTATTTTTTTAAGATCCTGTTGGAGCATGGTGAAATTGCTGCTGGCCTTTTATTTTGTGAAGAATTACCTTGCAATATTGGCAAAATAAGCATTTAATTGATTGAATGGTAATACAGTTTTGTACAAGCAAGTATTTTCATAATATAAAAATTAAAAAAAAGACTTAAGCAGCATAAGCGCTTTAACTTTTAAAGGGTCACTCCAGCCGTCATATGCCCTTTAACTCATGTGATGACTGAGGGGTCCGTCTTGCAAAATGCATGGGGGACTGCGCCAGAGATGCATTTGGTCACGTGATGTACTCGCTTCCAGTCGGCTCCAGCGCTGCCTCTGAATAAAGACTCCAGTGTCCATATGTAAAGTCTTCTGACTGATTTTAATGGGCGCACTTTCTTGCCACTGATTGGCTCCTTCAGCTGTCAGTCAGTGACAGGACTTCCATTGATTTCATTGGAGGTACTTCCTGCCACTGATTGACAGCTTAAGCAGCTGCTACAAATAGTACTTTAATATGCTTTCTTCTGTAATAGGGCTGCTGGGGACATTTTACTGTGCCTTTTAATAGCAATGATGCATTCTCATTATTTTCCATCATGAAGTCTTCACTGACATATGTTTCTTCCCGTTGCAGACAAAATTAATCTCACCAGTGAAAACTCATGGGTAAAGTTCAACGTTCGGATGACTGGATTCTATTTAGTTGACTATGGTGATGAGGGCTGGAATGGTCTCATTGGACAGCTCAACTCCGATCACACAGTTCTACATTCCGACGACCGAGCCAATCTGATCCATGATATATTTGTGCTTGGGGGGTAAATCAACGTCCTTTCCTTATTCTACCTCCACTTCGAATCACAGTTATCTTCCAACTGGTTGTCAAGTACACAGGCAACTTCTCATTTTGTGAAAATGTTCTGTTCATTTTGAATAGTAGATAAGAAATGATTTGCAGCCTGTCCGTTAATGTAATTTCTGCATGTTTTTAACTAAGCAATATGTTCCATCGCTTTCTGGAATGTGTTTGCTTCATACTGGACAGGAAATACTCATCGACCTCAAACTTACACTGGCTATTTCAACATACTTCTGATTTATTGACAGTGAAGAAATCTCTTTATCTCTCTTTCTGCCATCGTATCTAAAGCAATTTCTATTACTCATCTAACTTAATTAGCCATATAGTGCATTACTATGATGAATAATAAAATTATGGGAACTGGTATTTTATGAACTTTCCAGAATGAGTGAGTAGTTTTCCGAACTTGGTTTCCAAAAACAGAACCAATTGTGGATCTCACATGAAATAAAAATGCTGAATTTATTCTTTATCACTGCCTTGCAGTTTAATTGAACGGATTCTCTTAAGGGATAACAATTAAAATATATAAATTAGTAGGAGACAGGAATATTGTTGCTGTGGATCAGGAGTGCATCAGCTCTGTTTCTTCACATGTCAATGAATGCAACTTCTCTGATCTTCCACCAGCAGTAGGATTATGGTAGTTATAATTTCTTAATAGCCAAGAAACTAGAGGTTTGCTAGCATATATGCTGGGAGCTCATAGGTTATTTACAGATTACTTGAATGGTAATGTTGTGAATCCCCCCCCCCTTTTTATGCCAATAGGGCTAATGCTTTTTATACCTTTCTGTCCTACCAGGGTGGGCAGAGTTCCTCTGACAAAAGCCTTTGACTTACTTTCATACATTGTGAATGAAACCAATGTTGCCCCCATCAGACAAGTGATACACCAACTCAGCCACATCCATGGTATCCTAGATAAGCGCGGTGAGACACTTTTGGCTGGAAGAGTGATGGTTTGTATTTTGTTTTAATATTTTACTTCACATCTACATCTTAAAAACAGCTTCAAGCACATCAACTCCATTGGCAGCATATGAAAGATGTATATAAGGTATTTGCTCAGTTATAATTTGCTGATTATAAGACGACCCCCCAACATTTGAATATTAATTCAGGAAAAAAGAAAAAAGGTAGGGGGCGTGGCCTGCTGCTCACTAAGATGGCTGCTTAAGCCTTGTGCTCTCCAGCTTCTCTCCGCTTTATTAAGCTTAAAGTGCGACTTTTTCCACTCTTTGCTGAGATGGGGAAAACCAACCGACCACCTGGGACCCCCCGGTCACAACCGCAGCGAGAACGGGCAGCACTCACCTCTGTCCGCTCGTATTTCCAGGGGACTGTGGATCCGGACTCCGGCGACACTCTCTCCAAGATGGCGCCTTCTCCTGCCAGCTCCCACGAGGACTGTTTGGAGGAGGGAGGCTCTGGGGCCTCTCAACTGCTCGACCCGGCCATACATCAGGCTCTGCAACTATTACCTACAAAAGAGGAGATGATTCCTCTGATTGAAAAGGCCACACAAGGTATACGTGAGACGCTGTCCGAAATTAAATCGGATGTCCGACAGCTGGGAGATCGAGTCACTGCCACGGAAGAAGATACCGTCAAGATTATGGATACGGTGGACCAACTGACTCAGCAGGTCTCTACCCAGGCAGATGCAGTTAAGCAGCTTTCTCGCCGCCTGGAAGATCTGGACAATAGGGGCCGCAGGAACAACCTGAGAGTCCGCGGCATTCCTGAATCGGTTCCGCCTGAAGATATACACTCTACTTTACAACACATTTTCAATACCGTACTTCAACGAGACCCAGCCACCTGTATTAAGTTTGATAGGGCCCACCGAGCCCTGAGACCCCGAGGTGACCCGGACGGTCCGCCGAGAGACGTCATCTGCCGCTTACATGATTATCCGGTGAAAGAGCAGATCCTGCGTGGATGTCGCTCCTGCTCCTCTATTAAGTGGCAGGAGTCGGACATCTCCCTCTTCCCTGATCTGTCGCCTATAACGCTACAGACGAGACGAGCACTGAAGCCCCTGACGGCGGTTTTGCGGGAAGCTTCTATCCCATATCAGTGGGGCTTCCCCTTTGCCCTGATCGCTCGCAAGAACTCTAAGACTTACGTTCTGAGACAAGCTTCTGATGCCCCAACGTTCCTGGAAGCTCTGGGCCTCCCAAGGATGCATATACCGGATTGGGAGACATCCTTCCTTGCACCGGCTCCTCTCAGAGATTCGTCCTCGGAGTGGACCACCTCATCTCGCCGACGCAAACGTCAGAAGATGCCTCCTGCGTGAGCTCCCCTTCCCTTTGCTGCGGCCCTACATCTCGTGGTCCGGAGGGGCCCGGCTGCACCCCGTGATTTTCTTCCACCGCGACCATCAGTGCCTCCGTCCTCGATACCTCGCTTCTTTGCCTGGACATACTTCGCTGTTCCGGCTCGTCTTGCGGGACTCTAGATCACGGACTCTCCATTTAGGGGTCGCCTATACCTTCGGTTACCTTTCATCTACGGGGCACTCTTGGTGGACTCCTTCTCAACCGCTCAGCGACCCATGTCACGTAAGCAATGCCCCCATGGGCTGGCTTCTGCTCCTTTTTCACCTTCTCCACCTCAGAGATGGTCCTATTATGTTTTGTTCTTTTTGCTTATTGTTTATGCTCTTATTGCCTTTTGTTACACGTACACTCACACACACCATTTATTCCTCTCACATGCTGACACATTTCTTCGGGGAGTCTTCTTGCTTCCTGATACACACTCAGACATACTCTACTAAATACCCTCACGTTTTCGTGGCTGTGTCGCTGTCTCACACTACGAGTAATCATTGTTAGACCTACACAATTTCCTAGGACGGGTCTTACCTTATGCATGTCTATCACAATGGGTCTATTGTTCTGTAGTTACTACATGTTTCTGATACCAGTTCTGTATGGTTTATATTACACTGAGCTTGTCATGTTGCAGGCGTAGGCGTACTGTACCCCTATGAGCTCCACTGTGACTTACCGTCCTCCCATCATGCATGTTTTTTCTGTTTTTTTTTTTACTATGTCGTACTTTATTGTTTTCCGTTTTATTTTATGCTGTAGTCGGCACGTTTATGTGCCCAGCGGAGAGGCTGCGTGGCATGTTTCGATCCTCGCTCACGCTCATGTTGTCTTTTCGTGATGCGCGCCTCTTCTCTTTTTGTACACTCACCCCCATCAGAGTCTACCCACCTATCCCTACTGGGCTAGGAAATGGGTTATCAACCACTTGTTTGGTTCACTGGCTCAATACCGGATGCTATGGCATCGGGCAACTCTTTTGCCCTGTTTTGTTTTTTTATGTTATGTTTTATTGTGTTGATTTTCATTTTAGTTCTGTGATCACTGTCCAGTTGGGTATATGCTCCGCTGTTTCTTCTACTCGTCGACCTCAGCCCATACTCTTTCATGGCCCTTGGTCATATTAAAGTTACGTCCCTGAATGTTAGGGGCCTTAACAAACCCCAACAACGCTCCAAATTGTTGTTTACCTTACAATCCTTTAAGACTAACATTGCGTTTATACAGGAGACTCACTTCCTTAGTTCGAAACAATTTACAATGACCAATAAATATTATCAGACCGCTTACTTTTCTAGCTCTTCCACGTCCAAGTCTAAGGGGGTTGCGATATTAATACACAAATCCACTCCATTTCAGTGTACTGATGTTTGGAGAGACCCGGAGGGCAGGATCCTATTGTTGAAGGGGTACATTGGTCTGCACAGGATTACTCTGGCTAATATATACGCTCCTAACAAAGACCAAGCCTCCTTTTTAGCTGACACCCTCTCTAGACTGGCTAGTTTCCAGGAGGGCCTAACTATCTTCGGGGGAGACTTGAACATGGTGCTTGACCCCAAATTGGATTGCTCTGTGGGACGCTCCCATTTGCCTTATGCCAAAATTAAGCGGGTTAAACGTATGCTGTTGTTGAATCAGTTGGCGGACTCCTGGAGGTCTCAACATCCCACTACGCGGGATTATACTTTTTTTTCCGCATTACATAACCGCTATACACGCATAGATGCTCTATTTGTGTCGCATCACCACCTCTCATATCTCTCTTCCTCCTCTATTGGCTCTCAGACGCTCAGCGACCATGCTCCTGTTCACATGACTCTTCGCGTGCCCTCCTCCCCTAAAAGGCATTGGTGCTGGAGATTGAATGAGAACCTTATTAATAACCCCACGCATATTGATGACTTTTCTTCTCACTTAAGACATTATTTTGCTGAAAACGACCTGGGTAATATCCCTATACAGACGCTCTGGGAAGCTCATAAGGCTGTCATACGTGGCCACTTTATCCAGCTTGGGGCAAAGTTGAAGCGAGCGGACCAATTGACTCTGGTCTCGCTCAATCGTCAGATTGCGGAACTTGAACTCCGACATAAATTTTCTTTGGCCCCAGAGATTCTGGAGCAATTGACGGCTCTTCGGCACCGCCTCTCTACCCTCCTTGATTCCCGCGTCAAGCGGAACTTTCTACTCACTAGCAGTCTTTTCTATCAGCTGGGCGACAAACCTGGGAAGCTGCTGGCTAGGGCTTTGCGTGCTAAACGCTCCGCCACCTTTATACCTAAAATACGAGATTCTAGAGGCACCTTACATCATGAAACATCCAAGATTGCCGCCTGCTTCCATGAATTTTATAGTGACCTATACAATTTGCCCAGGGGCCCTGATACGACTCCCTCTATTGAGGAGCTTTCAGATGCCTACTTGGCTAAACACTTACACCGTAAGCTATCCCCTGCTGCACGTTTAACGTTAGACTCCCCGATCACGTTGGACGAACTTACCTGTGCTATTAAATCGCTACCTAGGGGCAAGTGCCCTGGGCCTGATGGCTTTACTCCCCTTTACTACCAAAAGTTTTTACATGTTTTGGGCCCTTACATGCTCTCTCTGTTTAACGCATTAGCTAAAGGATCCCCCCTCGATCCGCAGTCCAATGTTGCACATATCACGGTGATCCCTAAACCTGGGAAGGACGCTGAACTGTGTGGGAGCTACAGGCCGATCTCCCTCATTAACACCGATCTTAAGATTCTGGCGAAGATCCTAGCTGCGAGACTTAAACCCCTTATCCCCCGCCTGATACATAGCGATCAGGTGGGTTTTGTCCCTGGGAGGGAGGCGCGGGATAATGTAATTAAGATACTTAATCTGATCTCCATAGCTCAATGCCGCAAATCCCCGTTGCTGTTAATTTCCATGGATGCGGAAAAGGCTTTCGATAGGGTGGCCTGGCCCTTCCTATTCAAGTTGCTTCTACATCTTGGTTTGGGTCATGGCTTTGTCCAACAAGTTCGAGCCCTGTACGCGAGCTCCTCGGCGTGTGTTCGGATTAATGGTACACTTTCCGACAGAATATTCGTTTCTAATGGTACGCGGCAGGGATGCCCCCTCTCTCCACTTTTGTTTATCCTCATGTTGGAACCCCTAGCAACCGCTCTCCGCTGTAACCCGCAGATTAAAGGAATTACGTCTGGGGACAGGGAGCACAAGCTTGCCATCTACGCTGATGACATGCTCTGTTCCGTCACTGACCCAGAACTCTCACTGTCCCATATTGTTTCAGAACTATCGCTTTTCCGCAAGTTTTCGAATTATAAGATTAATATTCAGAAGTCTGAAATACTCGGCCTCAATGTGTCCCCCTCTGTGAGGTTGTGCATCTCGCGTGCGCACCCTTTTAGGTGGACGGACACGCATATTACTTACCTGGGCATTAAACTTTCTACTGACACCTCGGATTTGTATGCTTTGAATTTCCCGCCGTTGCTTAGCAAGATTGCCGCGGACCTTAAGAGGTGGTCACGCCCACACATCTCGTGGTTTGGTAGGATGGGTGTTCTTAAGATGAACGTCCTACCTAGGCTTCTTTACTTGCTGCAAACGCTCCCTATTTTTGTCCCCAAACCTTTTTTTCGGACTTGTCGCAGGATCTTCGCCAGATACGTCTGGTCTGGTCGCTCCCCTAGATTGGCCTTCTCATACTTAACTAGTCTTAAGGCCGCCGGTGGCATGGGGCTTCCGGATATTGAGGGATATTGGGTGGCGTCTCACCTTCGGAGAGTGGTGGAATGGACGCATGTTGCGCCTGCACAATGGGTCCAAATTGAAAACTCCGTTTGCCCAACTCCCCTCTCAGTGTTGCCATGGCTGGTTGTACAACGTTGTGCCACATGTGTTAAGTCTCACCCTACTATTGGTCCTACCCTCAAAGTTATGCGAAGAGCGCAACTTAAATACAAACTTACCAGCTTCCCTAGTCCCCTGCTGCCATTATCACACAATCCAGACTTTCCTATAGGGGGAGGTGGTGATGCTCTGCATCCCTTTTTACTGCCAGGTGCAAAGGTCCTGCGCGCTTCTGGACTGCGCTGTGCCGGGGCATTTCTTCCTCTTCCTACCTTGCTTCAGGGACGTCCACCCTCTTTCTCCCACCAGTTCCTCCTGCATCAGGTCAAACATTATCTCTCTACTTTCCCCACTGTGTCTGCTTTCGACAGACCCTTAACACCCTTTGAGTCTATATGTGATGATCCCACAGCCACCTCTCACTTGCTATCCAGACTATATAAAATTTATATAGATAGTGTCGCCTCCCCTAAACCTTATTACTTAAGCCTCTGGGAAAGAGACCTGGGTGTGGCTCTTGAGTCGGAGGAGTGGGAGAAAGCTATTGCCCTTATCCACTGCTGTTCTATCTCTAGTAGGCTCCAGGAGTCCGCCTTCAAGCTTCTCACACGTTGGTACAGGGTCCCGTCTGATCTGCATCGATTTCTACCTTCTGTCTCTCCTTTATGTTGGAGATGCGGTTCCTGTGCCGGCACATACATTCATCTTTGGTGGGAATGCCCTCTGATAGTTCCTTATTGGGAGACCGTCCTCCGTGTAATCCGATTTGTTGCAGACCCGGGTTTCGCTCTTGAGGCACCTAGCGTACTTCTGCATATTAATGGCTCTTCTATTGGTGCATATAAGCGGTCCCTTACCATTCACCTTCTTAACGCAGCTAAGGTGATTATACCCAGATACTGGAAGCAACCCGTTACGCCACCAATCTCGGCGTGGTTGCGCCAGGTCAACTCCGTCTGCCAACTGGAGGAGCTTGCTGCTTCCTCGAAGGGCTCTTCACATAAACACGGCCTGAGATGGCTACCGTGGCAGTCATTTCTTGTGTCCCCATCCTTTTCCGCATTACTACGGGGTTGTGTCCCTGCTTAACGCACAAACGCTCTGGGTCTCTCTGTATATATATCGGTCACGCCGGTTGACCTTGCCAGGTATACGTCGTGTCTCCTTTATTTCTTTCTTTATTTAGGTAATCAACTCACTGTTTATTTTTCTTTTATTTCTTTTTTTTTCCGTCATCTACCCTTCATTCTGTTTGCTCTCTGCAATATCCCGCTGGACAGTTCTTCTTGCCCTTCGCGGCTTATGTTTTAGTTCTAGTTGTAGTGTATTTTCTTTTCGTGATCTCTGTTTCTTCTTTCATGGTAGCGGTCGACATTTTTGTATCACTCTAGCTCCACAGTATGATGTCTACTTACCTATGGATATTGCTATATCACTCTTGCGCCTCGATTATACGGGTGGCGCTATTGGTTAAGCCTGATTGTACGCATTGTATGAAACTGCTTTGTTATCATGCTTTTTGTTTTCACATGTATGTACTCAACAGTTCATCTTACCTGTTTATGCTCTGACTCATCCTCTGTGTCAGATTGTGCTCGCATGTATGTCTTGTACTATGTCTTGTATTACCTTTTTAATAAACGGAGATTTGAATTAATTTTAAAAAGAAAAAGGCTGAATACTTATTATCTTATAATTGAGCAAATACGGCATCTTAGCTAAATGCCTATTCACTGTGTTACCTATGTAATACGCATTGCTATTTTTATGGTCTATGGTTACAATACAAGCTATGTGCTAATTAGATTAGGATTTGGGTCCTGTCCTCCTTTTTTTTTTTTTTTTCTTTTTTTTTTGTAAGGGACTTGCATTAATGACATTTGATTTATAAACCTATAAATAACCTGTAATAATATATTTATAACGATTGGGTTATACTGTTGTATTGGAATTGAAGGTACTTCTAGAGTTAAGCAGGGTTAACACCATTGTTACCCAGATATGATTTATTTCAGTTTCATTTTTAACATTTTGACAAATATTTATGTAATTTTAGCATAATACTTTGGATTTACTAAAGAACCAGATTAAAAACCAAAGTTGGACTGACGAAGGAACTCTGTCTGAACGAGAGCTACGATCCACACTTCTGGATTTTGCATGCTCTTATGATTTTACGGACTGCACATCTAAAGCCGCTGAGTGGTTTGACAAATGGAAGAACAATGGAACACAGTAAGATTTATTTTTGTGTATATTGTGTAGACACAATTATGATGGTCTACAAATCGTTCATTCTTTTGCATAGGGTGTAGAGATACAGACTTTATAAAATTACATTGTGTTCTTTTGTAATCAGCATGCAGTTATTCTCTATATTCTATGCTTATCCTCTGGGCTGTCTTTATAATTAATGAAACCTATGGCAAGCTATACCCCAGCCCCCCCCCTCTCTGAGTACCTGAGTGCGAGTTTATGATGAATGTTGAAGGGACCCTATGGACAGCTGCTGTGGGCCTCTAATGTAATTGTGGTCCCAGCACCCACAACTTTTGCCCTGTGTTAAAGATGTCCCTGCTTGTTTTGGACACACTCATCTGCAATGTGGTAGATGCAGATATATGTATATCAGATATGCAGATATACTGTATAAGACCAAGCAATATCTCCCCGTATATATTTAGTCACAGGAAATTTTCCTTTTTTGAAGGAAATTGCAGAACCCAACTGCTTGAGGTCTGCTTCTGTTACAGTGTATTTATCAAATGAAATCATCTTACTTGAACCACACTTTTAAACATGTATGAGATAGGCATATGGCCTATAAGATAAGACCAATTATTGGTTAGAGTTTAAACACCTTAGGAAAAAATAGCACCATTTTTGCCACGCTGTTCTATAGAACCTAATGATCAGCTCATAGGGAGCAGCATAATGCGTGTCACCCCCCCAAATAAATCAAGAACCTAGTCTATTTGGCCACAATCCATTGATCGTTCCACTGAAACCGCTCATAAAAGGAGTTTTGAGTCTTCTGGGTGATTGCATTTTGTTATGGTATATTAGTGCCCCAAGTGTAGCATGTGAACTTTGTGCCGTGGGGTCTGTTTTCAGAGCATAATGTGGTCCATATCAAAGTCAGAAAAGTACCTTATTACTTGATGCTTATTTTTGCTCTTTTGTTTAATAAAATCTAATCCTGCATATTGTGAGATTGATTTCAAAAACAATGTTTTCTGTAATCTCCCGCTTGTCGGTGTGAATGATGCAACTGTTCGGATTATGCATTTTGACAGTATTTTCTTATAAACATTTAATACTATGTTTATTTGAGGTAAAGCTCAGTGTATCTTTTCTTCTTTAGACTTCCCACGGATGTTATGAAGGTTGTGTATAAGGTCGGAGCTAAAACTGAAGAAGGATGGGGGTATCTCTTTGAAGTCTATGCTTCGTCCATGTTTGAAACCGAAAAGCTCAAAATATTGGAAGCACTTGCAAGTACAGATAATGCCAGAAAACTACTTTGGTGAGTATTGCTCAAACCCTTAAGTACCTGCATAAAATCTTATATAAAAAAAAAAACATTTATAAGGAGATACCTTCAGCAAATCTGATGAGAAAATCCAACAATCTCCCCTTGTATCAGCTGTTTTATTTTACAGTTATATTTAAAAAAAATGAACCATTGAGAAGTGGGTTTTTTATTATTAAAATAACACGTTTTATCCTCCCTTAGCACTAATTCTGCTTATTTGCCTGTGACAATTTGAAAAATATTTTACTCCTCTACAAAAGCTAATATAGAAACCTGCTAAATAGGTTCTACTATTTAGGTTGGATATTGCTTTTTCAAAAACATTATTTTTAAAACTGGTCATTCTGCCCCATGTGCCATTTGGGACATCTTTTAAGCCTGACAGTTCAATTTACCCCATCAAGTCATATATTTACACCCCAAGGTGTTTTGGTGTTAACTTTTTTTCATGGCAGGATTTTTGAGAAGATACAGCGTAGATTTTAGGACTTGCACAGATTTTATTTATTTTACATTTTTGGACATATTTTCTTTGAACTGGATGATTCCCCTTATGATGTCATGGTTTCATCACTGGGGTCTTCTTAATTTTTTAAACTGCATTACATTTTTATGTATAGTTTAACTATTTTTACATTTTCAATTTTGTATATTTCTTTTAATTTTATTTCACTGATCACATAGTGATTAGTGAGCTGGGCTCCATTGACCTGCATGGTTGGCTGCTGTACCTGTATTCAACCTGCAGGGCAGGCTCAAAGTTTTCGGGAGGGTCTGGAGAGACCCCCTGGGAACTCTCTTTTGAATGGGCACCGCAGTGTTGTTATAGGCAGCATGTCTCAGGTGTCTATATGAAACCCTCCAAGGAGCGAACTGGGCACATGACTTTTTTGTGCTGCTGAATGCCTCAATATCAAGGCATTGCAGCAACACCAGCTGCATATAGCCTTTCGTTATGGTGAATATGACCGCTCCTAGGACTTCATTAGCATTGACATAAAAAAGAGCCCAGTTTGGTGATTGCACAGGAGAAGTCACCCACTACAATGGCAGCATCAAGTGCTGCAAATAAAGGACGTTTATTAAAACAAAATGAGATAAGCCAGGTTTTGTCAATGCTAACCTATATAACTGGTACAGAGCACTGGATTGTATATTTCTTTTCCATGGGACTTGCCATACACATTAACACATGTAACACGCTAACACTGTACAGTAACACTCTCACACATATGCTAACAGCATGCACTCACGCATGTTAACTCTACATGCTAACACCACTAACACACTCGTTACAGAACACAGTTTTGCCACATACATTGCTATTCATTTAGTTTGAATTAGCTATTGGCAATTATGTATTCTTATGATATGAACCATTTATTTCAATAGTAACTTAAATAAATATATAAAAATAGAAGAATCTTCATTCAGTCAATGTGGATGAACTCATCATTATTGTTAAATAGTTTGTATGTCTATTGATGGCAGTTAGACCAATTCTCTTCTACAATAACTGATTTTAAGTGGAATAAGAATGCAAAAAAAACCCAGAATGTTGCAGAATCTTGTAATACCTTTTTTATTGGACTAACAATATTTAAAATAATAGACGAGCTTTTGGGAGTTCAATAAGAAAATTCTGCAACATTCTGTTTTTTTTTTTTTTTTTTTTTGCATTCTTATACACTGGACTAATACGGCTACCCCAAACTACAGTAAGTGGAAATAGAAACAGAAAAAATTGAAAAGGTAGACTACATATGCAGCTATAAGAGAGGCTTAGGTCAGTACGCCACATTTTACAGACATGCCATCCGAGAGAAACTGCTCTTTTAAAAAATAAATAATAACTTTGCCTGTTTGCCTTTAAAGCTGGAAGTTGAGGGAATGTTGAGGTAGGCATTGCAAAGCTGGACTTGTGTGTTTTACGTATCTTCGGTGCCTTGAGCATAGCTGCATGCGTTTCTGAGTGTTTTCTGGGAGCTTTCCTTCGGTAGTGAACCTTTATGTTATTTTTCTTATAGTTGTGCTGCAGATTTTAAACACCCATGCCAATGTTCTTTTTCTTTCACAGGCTGATGCAAGAGAGTCTTCGTGGAAACCTCATAAGGTCCCAGGATCTGCACAGAATTATTACTTTTATCAGTAGACATGTACCCGGTTATTTGGTGGCCTGGGACTTTGTGAAACAAAACTGGGATGAAATCAATCAAAAGTAAGTGCAAGGTTTTACGCCTTTCTAACTTGATTCCGTAGAATGCAGTCAAAGGGTCTCTTGTTCTGTCAGTAGTGTAAGAAACCAGAAGTGTGGTCAGTATTCCAAAAATGTTTCTTGTACATCGTTCTCCTGTGTACCCATACACATTCTAGATCATACATTACTACCTGTAGAAATCCAAGTACAAGAATGAGGAACCTATTTTTGCCATTACATTTAGCACTGATGTCTAACGTTTGTTAAATGCTTGAAGAAATGTGAAATATTTCAATTGTTTTTACTTAATTTTTTTTTGTTTCTAGATTCCAGCCTGGATCATACATTATACAAACTGTTGTTACCAAGACAACTTATCAGTTTTCCACAGAAACTTATCTAAATGAGGTTAGTTGTTCTGGAATGTATTGCTTATAAGTGAGTTCCCGAAACATGATATGAACATGAAGTAAAGACATGGATATTATTTTAATTCTTTTTTTTTTTTTTTTTTTTTACGTCACCCAATTGTAGCAAAGAACAAAATCTGTAAAGATGATTTTAATTGGACAACCTGTATCTCTGTTGTGAGTCCTGTAAGCGGCGCTATTAGGCATATGTGAGGTTCTCCAGCTATTGTACCAGCGGCATTATTGTCGCCTTATGCTTAAGTTAGACAGATTTTATTTGCTCTAAAATGCCTTTGTAAATCTGCTTAAAGGAACAATAATGTCTCTTTATTTATTGACATGACTCTTTCGGATCATTTTAGGTGATTTCTTTCTTCAACTCAACAAGTGGCAAGAGCAGAGACATGTGGTGCGTTAAGGAGGCTATTGAGACGATCAAGATGAACATCCAGTGGATCAAGCAGAACCTGGACAGCATTAAAAATTGGTTGTAGCGTTCACCAAGTGGCTCAGAAGGTTTTTCTTTTATTTCCACAAGTGAAGATTAACAAGGAATCTGCAACATGGTTTGCACTACTAGGAAGTTATCGATGGCTCAGGGCAAAAAGTAAAATCCCTTTCCTTTCCTCTTTTGCGTGAGTGGAGAGAATGTATTTATTGTGGCGTACTGAACCCAATGGTATGGCTGTCCGACTCGAGCTAAACCGATTACTCAGAGACCATTGCGTTTCATTTACAAGGCTAAAAAGATGGTTTCTGGGCAGGTGCCGTCGAAAGTCAATACTATCTTCAATTATTTGTATATAATGATTGCAACCCTATTGGTTACGAGTAAATATTAGTTGTTTGGCATTTTGGGGAAGGATTAAAAGGGATGGGAAAAAGGAGGGCTATTGATAGCACAGATTTTTAGTTTTTCAGGCTTGTTTGCTGGTTTCTTGGTTGTGGCTTAAGCTAATGACATACATTGATTATTACACCTTTTTATGGGAACATGTTTTCGTATCCTGCAATACCCTATGAATAGCACTGTGTTTTCTAATGGAGTAGAGATGGTAAGAGGCAGCTGCCTCGTTTAACCTAGAACAGAGACCCAGATTCCTACTGAAACACTTTTGTGTGTGTTAATTCCTACTTGCACTTGAATCGGTTTCTATAGTTCTATCTCTGCTCCAGAAAGTTTTCTGAACATTTAAAGAAAGAAAATAAAATATGAATCCGTTCAGTTTTTATAGTGTTTTTTGCTTTTGTTTTTTTGAGAAACGACAATTTTCTTGGGGGTAATAGCACTGTTAACTTTTTATGCGGACTTGATACTATGCTTGAACACTTTGTGTAAAAAAATAAATAAAAATATTAATATAATTTTTTTTCTTTGTATAAAACATTAAGTATGATTGGGTTTTTTCTGCATTTTCAGAAGCAGGAGTAAGCATTCAGACGTGAGCACAAGTATCTTTCTAATAAGTGACATTCTAGAACTGGTTACAAGCTTGTTTGTTTATCAAGAATTAATGAGAAAAAGTCAAAATAAATAGATACAATCCCCACAGTTGGCTTTTATTTGTGAGTTTGTATTACTTTTTCAAGATCCTACGTACTGGTTTCACTGAACAAGGCGCTATGAATTTTTCTTTTTTTGACGTAATTTTTTTTTCACATTTCCATCCTCAAATTTTTCTGTTATCTGTGACTCCTACTTGGAGGAACTTTCTAGGGAGGTAGCTGTGTAACTTGCTGTGTAATACCCCATCTGAGAAAAGTGTAATTGAAACCAGCACTGGAAATCACCCATCACTTCATCTTATTATTATTATTATTAAGTTATAAAGGAGCAGCCAGGTAATTTCATTCAAACTTTCCTTCATTGCTCACAAGCCCTCGGTGAAGATTACATTGAAATCTATTCTCTATTCAAGTACAAATACTTTCAATCAAGCTATTGTGTGGCACCATATCGAATTGTATCATACTGGTAAATCCTGTAGAGCACATCCACTGCATCTCCATGGTCCACATTGTGCCTTATGGTTTTATTAAAAGCAAGCATATTAGTTTGACGAGGCCTTTTACTAATAAAACCATGTTGACGCCTACTAAGGATATTGTTGCATAGAAAATGTTCATCTGTTGGCAGTCCTTCAGTCCTTTGACACTATGGATGTGTCCATAATAGCCTTACTGGTCTATAATTCCCGGTCTCTGAATGGGTCCCTTTTGTAAAAATATGGCCTCACACTTGCTTTCCTCTAGTCTAGTGGAACATTTCCAGATGGAAACGAATCTTAGAAAATAAAGGTCTGTCGGTTACAGAAGTACGTGTAATTGAATCCCATCTGGTCCAGTTGTTTTATTAACTTTCCATATATTGAATCACTCCTGGATCAGGTATGTAAATGATAATGACAAGGTTAGTCTCCTTTAATTGCGGAATCTCTGACATTGGTCGTTGACTGAAATAACCTTTAGAAAAAAAGTTCCGCATTTCACATGAGCTTTGAGCTTGTCATTTGTAACCCGTGTATCTTTCTCAGTGATGGAACATTTTCTGTTTGCATTCTTCTGACACTGATATATTAAAAAATATATACGGCATTTATTTTGCAACCATTTTCACCTTCTCTACCTTGGCTAACCTAATACATATGTTTTTTTGTTGTTTTTTTTTTTTTTTTTTTTACCTTGTCGCTGACCGAATGCTTCTGTCTCATCTTACTTCAAAACCTAAAAATACATTCTTTTTACTGAATTACTTGCATCTGTATGAAAGAACGTTGCTTCAGAGTTATTTCTCTTGACTTTTCCCCAAATGCTTATACTTGCATATAGACTAAGGACCCTCCAATCTCCTCTTATTTTGTGATTCTACCTATATCCACAGAGACAGTGGGATCATCTCGAGCCCCTAATTATAATTTGTCAACACTATTTGCAATGGGCTATACCTAAGCATCTGGAAGACATTAAACTGGTTGCTCCAGTACCAACATCTGTGCTTTTATGGGTAACTTTGTAAGGATGAACAATTTGATTCTTCAGTGTTCCTTTTATGCCTGTACTTGCATATAAAAATGGGGCCATGCAAAACCATGACACAGGCAAGTGACACATTGTTATATGATCTAGTAGAATTGACCTGTCCCACTAGTGGTAGTTAAAGATAGAGATTAATATACCACTGATAGAAGCATATTTACAGTCAAAATACAAAAGAAATACTTGGCGCTTACCCTGCACCAGCTGAATAGTTACATACAAAAAAGTGTACAAAAACGTAAAACCATAAAGAAAAAAAAAATAATGTACTCCATGCAATCCACCAGAAAATTTACAACCTTTAATAAGATGATGCAGTCAGGCTTGGACATAAAAGAGACGGCAAAATAGTCACAGCACAATATTGTATGATTTCAAAGTTATAGCACCATTCAGTAAAGAACTTTCATGTGTATAGAGACAAGCAGGCTTATTAAAAAAAAAAAAAAAAAAAAAAAAAAGCTTCTTATTCTTCCACCAAAGGCATATGAATGAAGAAATAGACAGATATAAGCTTCAGATTTATTATGTATAAAATACCTTGTGGCTTTAAGCATCCTGCATGCCCAAGCACAGAAATCAAAAATATATAAAAATTCCTGCAATAAAAACAAGCAGAAATATCGCCCCGCTGGTGGTAGTCAAAGATGGAGATTTCTTTACCACTGATAAACAGCATATTTGCAGTAACACAGATATTAACTTTATATCAATACCCATACCCAGTTGGGAATATTTAGTTAATGGAAATGTACTTTTTATTTGCAAAAACTAAAGTAAATTAATTTATTTTGGATGTGGGCACACAAATATTTTATCGTTATTTGTCGACCGTGTAAACCATCACATCTGTTTATTCAATCTTGGGTATATTGCTTTTTTTATATTGCTAAAAATGTCAAGGGAAATACCAGTGACAGAAAAGTTTATCTTACTGTTGATTTAAGAGGAAGTTTAACATTTTTTTAACTTATTTAATGACCCTGATATTTAGATTCTTTACAAGAGGAAGATGCACTCTCTGATAACCACAAAGTTTCCAAATTAAGTTATTAGGGAAAGCAGTTTCTTCAGTAAGTGGTTTTAAACTGCGACACAGGTGTCCTTTCTGGATTGTGTTTTGCTACTGGGAAAATGGTGGACATTTTAACCTTTTAAATATAGAAAAGTCATAGTGTACATGCCTTGAAATGTAGATACCAGATACCGGTTTTCTATAAAAACATATATTCACTTGGAATGCAGAATATACACTATATGACCCAAATGTATTTTAACACCTAGTTTGTTCCACATCCTATCCCAAAGCCATGGATATTAAAATGGAGTTGGCCCCCGCATTGCAGCTATAACAGCTTCCACTCTTCTGGGAAGGCTTCCCACAAGATTTTGGAGCGTTTCTGTGGGTTTTTTGTCCGTTCATCCAGTAGCGCATTTGTGAGATCACGTGAAAGACGCGTGTGTCGTCTTGTTATTCCTAGGCACTTCCACAATAATAGCGCTAACAATGGACAGAGGCAGATCTAACAAGGCAGCAATTTAGATGACCTGTGGCAAAGGTGACATCCTATGATAGTGGCGATCTTTGGAAAGATCATTTGTAGTACTTTTGAATGTCCAAAGACTTCCTAGAAATAAGTCTATCAGCACCCCTAGTGAGCTGCCATGGGATCCCCCTTATCCACCTGTGATGTCCATTTGGAAGCCCATTGCTTGCAGCACATAGTAAACCAGCACTTAGATGACAAATGACACACAGTCAACACAGAACAAAATGGGCAGAGTAGATGGACTGAATGACTTATATGTTGCCTAATTCTATGTTTTCATGTAGGTTGTATTGAACAAGAAGTTTGGTGTCACATGAGAAGATCCCATCATTCAATGTAATTGTGTAATCATCTCTATGTAATAACACGTATTCCAGGAATACTATTTATGGGATGATATGGTATAGATCAATTCCACGAGACAGAGTAACATAACAGAATACTTTAATTTTGTTGCAAAAATACTAATACCTCTTATGTTTTATAGAAGTTTGCGTTGTCACATTTTTGTTATCTTTATGGCAAGCAACGGTAATCTCTTTGGAAAATAGGTAAATAACTAAATCTGATTTTGGATAACACAGGCATTGTTTTAATACAAGGAAAAATACTTGATGTGTCCATAATCTCAGGGTCAGCAGAAAACTGTCCACCGTCAGTAACAGAACCATAATGCATAACGTGACTTCATATAAAATTATACCTTGATAAACGTGATGATCCCCTTATTTATTGCCTCCTCTAGTATGTTAAATAAACCATAGCAGAACAATCATTGTATGCTTTGTTCTGAAGGTTTAATAGCAAAAAACACAGAAAGTTGTAAGAACCTTTTTCAATTTATAAGGCCACATGTTAAGGAGTGTTCCGGGCAAGAAATATTAATAAACCAGAATGTTACTTGACTAAAGAAGGGTTTATGCAGAGGGCTTGGGCATTTATTGTTTGAGCAAGATCTTTTTCAGTATTTGTTTCTGTAAAACCAAATTGTTATGTGATCTACTATTTGTAATGCCTATTGGATAGCACTGCAGATTATGATGGTGCTATAAACACATAAGTAATCAAAGTTTATCTATCTATATACATTAACCAATCGATTCCATCATTTACAAGGGAATACCAAACAAAAGGGATTAAACATACCAAGGGAAAACCAAAGAAAAAAAAACATTTTTAACTTACAGCCAAGAATATCTAACTCAAGGACCTTCTACACATATGCTCTAGAGTCGATGATGATTCACATATGTATTTGTAAAGTTCTGTTTTCCAAAAAGTAATAAATAAATCATTCTCAAAACATGAATAGCATCTTCCGAGCAGGTTCATCCAGTCACAGTATATAAGAAAAAAAAAACTTTAATTCCATGAATAAAATCATAGCAATAGAGGTCCATGAACAGAAATTCATTCAAGTAAAAAACGTAAAAAAAAGAAACTCGCTGGTATTACTTTGGCAGGAATACATATGCAAAGAAATCAAAATATTAAAGTTAATCCGAAACAGCAATAATTCATAAATAATAATAATAATGTCCAAAAATTACTGGTAAGTGTAAAAAAAATCCAATAGTTTGTCCATAACATCGAATGACAACCCAGATGGTAAGTCAATATGGAGAGAAAATCAACATAACAATCTTGTTAATATTGATATTTTTATTTTGATGACTTGAAGAAAGTTATGGCCATGAGAAAATATTAGGTGGAACAGCATCTTAAAAATGTTGCCTCTCATCAATACACGTGTGATTAGATCTTTGACATCCATAGATAATACGAAATATGAGAGCCATTGAGGAAATGCCATTACAACCACCTAGGAGAATGCAGCTAATTAAATGATTAGTCTGTAACAATGTCTGGTAGATCTAACGGTCTTGTCTCCAAAATAAAATACACATATGCCAATATGGACGTGTTTAAGACATGGGCTTCATCATGCCTGCTGTTTTAATCACAGCTTTAGAGCACAGCAAAAGGTTGTACCAGATGATCCTGCACATTCTACATACATAAAGCTGCTTTAATTAGAGTTTACCAATGCATGATAGAGACTGAAATGGTTCATGCCGTGGAGGACTTTTGTCAGTTTGGTCTCTTGAGATGAGGTGCTATGATATGTTATACCTAATAGAATAATGATCTCAGAAGTATTTCTCCCGGTGACTGGTCCTAACATTGTCATTCAGTTTTTGCTGGGGCCATTGTTCTCATCCCTAGGTTCAGCCAAAATACTTTTAAAGTCATAACTAAACTCTTGTCAACATATGTCTTTCCCCATGCTTTTGCATTAAAATCAGTTGCCATTGGCAGGATTGGCATGTAAGTTAGTGCCCTCCTGTAGGCTGTCCATTGGACTTCTAGGTTCACTCGCATTTTGCCATGGATGATGTTTTTCCATGTCCATGCTATACACATTGCTAAATCTTTAGTTCAAGAAAGTACCGGTAATTGATCCCGCCTCTCTATACCAAAAGTAATTTTATTCCTTTTTATTAAGGTTTTGCACATTTAAGCATGACACACCACTCTCTAAAACAAGTATATATCCATAAAAAACTATTGTATTTTACTGTGAGCCAATGTCCTAGAATTTTTATGACACACATCCCCCAGTTATCAGTTAAGGGAAGATCATCAAACATCTGCACAGGACCTGTTACTAAGCATCTGCCTCGGTTGCCAAACTATGTCTTAAATTTATTACTCCTGTTCTAAAGCTATTCTTCTTCATGAAGGTTATTCAGAAGCTCCCTGCTGTGTTTAGCTGTAACACAAGTGAACACCTAGTCCATGGAGAGCGTGTTGGCTTAAACAAAGATAGCATGTTGCTGAAGAGCAACAGTGGAGACTTCACTGTCCTTGATATATTTTCCATAATATAGCTAGCAGCGTTATTTTGAATGCCAGATTCCTATATGTGCCTATTTGTGTCGATTACATCAATCTGCAATAACCTTAAATTTGTCTTTATTCTCTTATTTGGCTAAAGAATGATATAACTAAAGTGGGGGATGAACTTTCAGGACCCTGAAATGCAGGTGTAGCTGTGAAGATTTGTGCTGAAAGGAACTTATCATAAGTAATTTGGTTATTTTAGAATTATAAGGGAACAATAACCTATTGCTATTAAAGGGACAGTCTAATGTTCCTGACATCCCTACTATAGAATGAGAAATAACTGGTGGTAGCTTCAGAAAACTAATACTAATAACAGAACCAAATGTATTAAAATACATTTTTTTATTCATGTATTCACAATAAAAGACAATAACGTAATACATGCAACAGGTTATGTATAAAACATATGGGGTTATTCTTGCAAGTGCTTGTATAGTCAAAGAAAACCTGACGCGTTTCTCTATGAGACTTCTTTAGAGGTGAAAATAGAACTAGATAAGGTTCCAAATAGAGCCTTTTTGTGTGATTTTTTTTTTTCTTGTGCCAAATGGAAAAACGTTTGTTCATTAAGGACAGATGTCCTGGAAATACCCTTTGGGCAAGTCGGACAGACAGCAGTTATATGAAGGAGTCGACTGCAGTTTCAAGGAGATGTGTGCTGGTATTACTAGAAAATAACAAGTGTAATTCGCCAAACAGTGGTCTTATTTGTTGATTCCGGTTGGGCTGGCAGAATTGACACATGCATTGAAAATTTAAATAAATCTAATTAACACCATAAGGAACTCAACTTGAAAAAGAAAATACAGGATAGCTTCCTACAGATGATCATGTAGCTTGACCGTATTACATCATATCTTGGCATAAAGTTCTTCTTTTCTTCTGACAACGTTAACTTTCTCTTGATAGTTAAGATCTTCGTTAAAGAACTTCGGTACTACTTTATCCAGTATTTATTTGGTTCAGTGACCTAATACACAAAAGTTTGATAGAACCCATTCTTACATTCTTTTTCCCCAGTGTTTTCAGAGCCCTATACGACAAGCCACTTGCCTTAATTAAAGAAACTATATGAAACCAATGATGTACAGAACCACCATTTTAGTAGGATTTAATGACTGTATTTTCATACATGATTAAATGTAACCAGCGGTTCCATTTTTCTAGGTATAGTCCATAGAGCTGTGATTCCACGCAGGATTCATTATATTACTACCTGAGCTTCTATGGCACAATAACATTTACCGTATTATAGGCCGCAGCCGGTTATAGGCCGGACCCTAAAAGTTAGGTGCTTTTTTAAATAATTTTTTTTGTAATACTCTGCCCCCCGAAATATGCTGCCACTCTGTCCCCCCCAAGATATGCTGCCACTCTGCCCCCCCCGAGATATGCTGCCACTCTGCCCCCCCGACATATGCTGCCATTCATTCCCCCCGACATATGCTGCCACTCTGTCCCCCCCGATATATGCTGCCACTCGGTCCCCCCCCGAGATATGCTGCCACCCTGTCCCCCCCGAGATATGCTGCCACTCTGTCCCCCCCTATATATGCTGCCACTCTGTCCGCCCCCGAGATATGCTGCCACTCTGCACCCCCTCCCCGAGATATGCTGCCACTCTGCCCTCCCCCGAGATATGCTGCCACTCTGTCCCCCCCCCCCGAGATATGCTGCCACTCTGTCCCCCCCCGAGATATGCTGCCACTCTGGGCCCCCCCCAAGATATGCTGCCACTCTGTCCCCAAGATGTGCCCCCCCACTAAACCCCGAATATAGGCCGCACCCCCACTTTAAAGACATACGGCATTTATGATTGAAATGGGAAGTAAAAAGACATATTTCTAATGTTTAGACATACTGCAGATATTTATTTTGCTCTTAAAACTCTCCATATTGTGAATACAAAGTTCAAAAAGTTTTCCATGTTTTATTATTGTCCTTTGTGCTGCACAAGCCATCTGCTCATTTGAGAATATAAGTGAATACATGTGTACTATATTCTGGAAATTCATACAAGAGCTATAATTCATAACACCCCATCACATTATTACACCAACAGTGTATTTCAACTTTAACATGTGTGTTTTATATGTGTGTATATATATATATATATATATATATATATATATACACACACACACACACACACACTTTATATGCTTTGTTTTGGTAGCAGTACCAACGATTCAGACATACATATTAAGACATACTGCATCTTAGTGCCAAAAAGTTATTATTTTGCTCTGGAATGTGGAAAACAGGAGTTTTTACTTCCATGTCTCGAGACGGTGGCCAGACATGCCTGTTTTAAGCAATTATTCCTTTCTTCTTAAATTTGTCAATTCTAATGTATCTCAACCAAAAGTGTTGAGCAATTGAGCCCAAAATAACATGAAGTAGTTAGTAATAGATTAGATTGTAAGCTCCAAGGGGCAGGGACCGCTTCTCCTAATCTATTCATACTTTTTGTGCCCCTATCAAAATGTACAATTTCTGTACTTACGATATGACTACAAATAATGTGCCGTAACTGTAAAGCATTATGTATGTATGTCGGTGGTAAATCACTAAAATATGCATACAAACTGTGGCACCATAATCAGTTTGTGTGTTTGCACTTCTTGATGTAGCCTTGTTTATATAATATATCTATATAATAATATTATATGTATTATTTAATGAAGAATGTGGACAGGCACCTGTATTATTTATTATGTATTGGCATCTGGTATACGAGATTGGCCCAAAATCTTTTAAGGTTTGGATAGTATCCCTTCTGTTGAAGAATACAGGATGAACTCGATCCCATATTTTGTTCTTCTAATACACGTCCACACTATTATCTGAGAACACCGGTTTTGGCTGGAACTAGGTACCAGGTTCTTGTGGATGCAACAACAAGTATCGATTGCCCACCCTCTGTCCCTGTTATTTTGTAAATATGCTGCTTATAAGGACATATTACTATGTGTTGTATTATGATTGGTTTGGAATAGGTTATTGCCGGTCTTTGTGATAGGCATATAAATACATCCATAATGCGCCAGAATAAACAGAGATCTTTTTATACATACACTCCCGTCTCTCCTGATTTCTCTCGAGCCGCTCGATAAAGATATCTACATAATTTGGAACCCCATAGTATAGAAGTACTCGGAAATTCTCAGACACCAGCAATATTAGTTTTATATGCATGTTGATTTTTTCCCCCCTTTCTTTTAGTTGGTATGTTCCTTTTAATAAAGCCTGCACCTTTAGGGCTTACTGACATGGGGTTGTGGGGGCAAGTAGAGGTCGAGTTATAAAGGGAAAGAATAGGCAGAGGGGTCACAGAGAGGTCAGCAGGTAGAGATTAAAAAAATGTGTTTGTTATATAATGTAAGTTTCATCTGCCCTCGTGCAAGCGCGTTGCCGCATTTTTTGGGGTGCCTCGCGCTGCGCTATTGGCGGGAAGTTCGGTTATAAAAAGCTGCGCCCGTGAAAGAACGGATCACTTACCTGGCGAACCGCTGAGCTGTCTGCACGGACCTTGAGTGTGGTGAGCAGCAGCAAAGCTGGAAGAACTGATGAAGTTGCGACCTCCCACCAGGGCCGGCCGAAGACTTAACGCCGCCTGGGGCGGGGGGGGCGGCATTTTAAACTTCGCCGACGCCATTATCTACCCCCCCCCCGGTACTTATCTTTAAACAGTTCTGCGGCGAGTCTCCCTGTGCTGCCACGGTGCCGGCTTGTAATGCTGAGCGCCGGAAATTCACGTCACTTCCGGCGCTCTGCATTACAAGCCGGCACCGAGACCGAACAGGGAGACTCGCCGCAGAGGAGAGAGAGAGGGGCGCCGAGCGGGTAAGCGAAAACCACTTGGTGCCCCCCTCTCTCTCTCCTCCGCTAAAAAAAAAAAACGCTTGGGGCGGCAAAGTGCCGCCCCTTCTAAAGTGCCGCCTGGGGCAATTGCCCCAGTCGGCTCCATTGTAGGGCCGGCCCTGCCTCCCACCCTTAAAATTGTGTATTTGTTGCTTGTATTTGTCGTGGTCTTTTATCAGGGGATGGTTGCCCTATATCATGGGGTGAACTTTAAGGTTTAAATTATGCCTTCTGGCTTTTAGGGCGGTCAGCAAAGGTTATATTATTTAGTTTGGTATGCTCTGGGCTTGGGTCAAGAGCTGGTATATATGGTTTAATATATTTATTTATTTGTTATGAATATTACTGTTGATGGTAATTGTTTGAATGGTAAACTAAATAAAGGACCACGGTCTGTTTCATCCAAATTATGTCTGGTGTTTTATTTATTTATGGTATTTATACGGTTTATAAGTTTCCCTGCAACACATACTTATTCTTCTCTGACTATAACTTTATTTCCTTCATTTAATATTTGAATTCTCTTTTTAACACTTTTATTCTCCCCGCCACTCTTCAGAAAATAGCATTGAGCTCATGTTCTACATAAAATTTACAGATAATTATTGAACAGAATATTGTTCCAAGTTTCCACATGACAGAGACATGGGGTCATTAAACCTATTTGACCATGTCTATGCCAATTTTTAATAGCTGATCGAGCTCTTTGACAAATAAATTTACCAATCAGACAAAAATCCCCCCACGCAAAGTATAACTTTTCTGCTTCCAGAACAATTATGGTTTAGTGGTACATGGATAACAGACAAATCACACAAAAGCCAAGTGCTAATATATTTATGTTTTAGTAGTAACTTGAGGACATAGTAATGAAAATACGAATATTCCACATTTTTCTCATACTGGATAGGATGTCAAAACAAAATTAAGAGGGAAATGAGTTCTATATTTGACAGAAATAGAACAAATAATGGAGAGGTAACATATTGTTAACTAATGCAAACATGCCAGTCTATACTGTACTAGGCCAGAGAAATAGTACTTATTCAGAAGCAGACTTTAACGTTAAAGGTTTTGCAAAGTTTTGGTGAGTTTGTCTATGCACCTTAGTGCTGGTTGTAAACATTCTGTAAAGGATCCTCCAGCAGCTATTGTGAGATCATCACTATGCATGGAAATCAGTAACTCACTATGACATCATAGTATCATAGGCTTCTACTGTCATCCCATTTTGCGTTTCGAAGAAGTTTGTCCCAGCCGCCTTCCTTTAGCTCAAGCCCCGTTACGGTGTCACATGACCAGAACAGCGCGCTGAAGCTATAAGGGAAGCTGTGGACAGTTCTCTGAGCTACCGAAGTGAGTTTGGTGGTAACAAGTTGCTCGGTATAGGGCAGGAAGGGGCTGAAGGGAATTAAATTAACCTGGCAGACATCTTAGGGCATCCAGTACGTTGGACTAAGCACGTCAGTCAATAATCTGCTTTATAATAACGTCAGAATATGTACAAATCCTGCCATACGATTAATTTAAGCTGTGTCTGGAGTTGCCATTGAGTTTCCTACATTTAAAATGGTGTCTTAGGTAATTATTAATGTACATATACCGTATTTGCTCGATTATAAGACGAGGTTTTTTTCAGAGCAAATGCTCTGAAAAATACCCCTCGTCTTATAATCGGGGTCGTCTTCTAATCAGACCTCAAATAGAGGTCTGATTAGGAGACTAAGATCCAGATCCCCCGCACCGCTGCAGGGGACCTGGATCCTCCTGTCGTCGCCCCCCCCCCCCACACACACACTTACCGGTGCTTCCGGAGGTGAAGTTGGCAGCGGGGGTTTGTATGCGTCCGTCGCAAATACCTTCCCCGACTGTCAGAGATCATTGTTCCATAGTTCCTGATCTCTGACAGCCGGGGAAGGTATTTGCGACGGACGCATACAAACCCCCGCTGCCAACTCCACCTCCTTCCGGCTGCCGCGGAATGAGACGTCAACCCGCTGCCCCGGCAATACACCAGGAAATTGGAAGCACCGGTAAGTAAGTGTGTGTGTGTGTGTGTGTGTGTGTGTGTGTGTGTGTGGGGCATTTCTGGAATGCCTTACACCCCTATATGCCACTCTGGCACTTAGGGGGTTAAAAGGCATATTATGGGGCAGAGTGGCATATAGGGAGGTATAAGGCATTTCAGGAGGCAGAGTGGCGTTAAGGGGACATTTAATAGTGCACTCTGCCTCCTGAAATGCCTTATACCTCCCTATATGCCACTCTGCCCCATAATATGCCTTTTAACCCCCTAAATGCCAGAGTGGCATATAGGGGTATAAGGCATTTCTGGAAGCAGAGTGCTCTATATAATGCCTTTTAACTCCCTTAATGCCACTCTGCCTCCTGGAATGCCTTATACCTCCCTATATGCCACTCTGCCCCATAATATGCATTTTAACCCCCTAAATGCCAGAATGGGATATAGGGGTATAAGGCATTTCTGGAGGCAGAGTGGCACATAGGGGGTCAAAAGGCATACCATGGGGCACAGTGGCATATAGAGGGTTAAAAGGCATATCATGGGCCACAGTGCCATATTGGTGTGGCAAGCCTGGGGGCAGATGTGCGTAACTGGGGGACAGGTTGGAAAATACAATAGAAAATATAAAAGAAATAAAAACAAAAAAAAAATATTTTTCTCAATCATAGCTTTTATTAAAAAAAATAGTTTACATGAATTAACATTTACTGGTAAAACTTTTTTCCTTTAGGGTCGTCTTATATTCAGGCTTTTTCTTTTTTTCCTAAGTTAATATTCAGATTTTGGGGGGTCGTCTTATAATCAGGGTCGTCTTATAATCGAGCAAATACGGTACTTAATCTCCAGCAGCTTCCATCGTATTTACCTCATGCAGCTATGAGCAGAGTTTCCTGTCAATGTCTGGCAGCTACTAACTTATTTCAGTCTGCGCGATGCACGTAGACAACCTCCGCCTCTGGACATCATAAGAGAACGTTCAAAAAAGTGCTTGCTTGACTAATGCTCAGTTGTAAAGTTGGCCTTTCAAGAATTTACTTGAAATGAGAACAATTGGTTTAAGTTGAATTAGACATTCACAGTAAAAGACTTCTGTATCCTCACATCAGTCTTTATATGTTGTTTTCATTCAGGTATTGCAGGCTTACTTACCTATCGCTTTATACTGATAATGCAAACTCAAAGTACTGGACAAAAATCAGTTACCTTGTCGATCGTCTCCTATATTCAATGGTAATGGGCGTAAATACGTAGATGTTGCCTCCAACTCAATCTGGTTCCATTATAACTTGAGGTGATTTTGGTAGAATTGAGTTGACTTTATCTTTGAGGGCTTTTGCCAGGGAATTTCTCATCCACTTTTGTCTTGTGCCTAGGTGTTCATATAATCCATTCTTATGGTGTTTGGGTATGAGAGCTGTTATACAGTATCTGGTATTTTAGTATACCATTATCTCAGTCTAATGTTATCTCATTCAGTTCCTGACACTTCCGATGGGCCCTGCAAAGCCATTCATGCTGTGGGCAAATTTCCATAGTGTAGTAGAGCTGCCATTTATCAGCCCCAGCCTCTGCTATAATTACGTTCATACGGTTAGAGGTATTCTGGCATTGTTTAGCATTGTTTAACCTGCTGCAGTTAACAAGATGTATTAAAGTTTTACTGAAAACCCTTGGCACCTGTTTCTCGTTGATAGCGCACACTGCATTAGACACTAGACAAGTTATAAAAGATATTACAAGACCTTGGAGAAGTAAGATGAGAATCCGACGCAAACGTTTAAAGATTTTAAAATCCTGCTCCTTAAAATATTGTTGGCTCTTCCAATGGGGGAACGAGACTGCATTCATTAAAAGTGCCACCTATTAAAGTACATAAAAACATGCTGTACCCGAAGTCATATAATGGCACTGAACGTGACATAAGAGACATAAAAGAGCTTACTTTTTGGGATATTACCTACCTGGGAATATTTCAAGTTTTATCTCACTTTTATGCAAGAAAAATATGAAAAAGTATCATTCTTATTTTTTATCTGATGAACAGTTCAGAACCAAACCAAGAGAAGACTCAACCTCAAATTTGTTTTAGATAAGCCCCGTCAGTGGGAAATAATTGGTATATGTGGATAGTGATCCATGCATGGATTACCCTATACTGTAAGAGTTCCTAAGTGCATTTAAGATGAAGTGTAGGAGATGCTTGACAGGGGCTGGATACTATATCAATGCTGCCAGTTTCTTTAACCCCTTAAGGACAATGGGCGGTCCCAAAACCCATTGAAAACAATGCATTTTGAGCCCGTACATGTACGGGCTTTGTCATTAAGGGGTTAATTTAAAGGAAAGATGAATTTTATGATTTTGTTCCTCTCAACTAAAGTATTATTCTGCTTTGGTAAAAGCTAATTGGTTCTGGTAGCCTTTGCATGGTAGGAACAAGAAGAAGGGTCAGGACTTCCAGCAAAAGTCAAAACAGACTTCATCTTCACTGAGATAAAATTATACCTTTCTTTTAAACTGGATATTTCCAAAATTATTTTCCTGATTAAAAAAACAAAAAATCCAAAGTGATAGATTTAAAAAATCATACTACGGATTGCTCTTGAAGATGGCATCTTATTAATAAATTAACCTGCAAATTTCTTTTTGATAGCATTGATATGTAAGAAGTAATTTTACTGGAAGCAGATGAAATTTCTTAAAACCGCGGTTTCAAATCTGAAGAATAATTTGAGGTTACAAAATGTTCTGTTTATAACGAAATGTTTCAATTGTTACTATGATGTGTGTTCTCTGAAACCGTGTACCACCTACAAGGTTTACCTTACATGGGAAGTATTTGGATGGACAGATACATTTTTTGTATCTAAGGAAATAGGTTTCCTTCATGTGATGATTTGAGATTGTAGAAGAGATTTGGCATCAGAGATCTTTCTTTTTCAGTTATGTGTTATAACGATCTAATAACTAAAAGGGTGTTTGGCTAACGAGTTATATAGTCAGACATCCTTGCAAATGAACTGTTGACTGACTTTCTATCTCTATTTTGTACTAATTTAGTACAGAACATCTCTTTACAGGGCTTTCTTTGAGTTCTGAAGCTGATTTCTTGGTAAGTAATTTAATATGCATTCTTCACTTTACTTTTTAAGTAAAAAACACTTACCTACTAAAAACATCCATCCACTCTCCAAAAATCCTGCTGGTTTTTGGCTTCTTGAAGCAGCAAGTCACCGGCAGGAAAGCGTTCTCCCTTAAATGAATGGATCCCAGAGCTAGAACTAGAGCTGGCTGGATGTGAGTAACTTGATCAAATGCATTCCCTGTGTGGCAGGGAAGAGAGTATGTATATATATATATATATATATATATCGTATTGGCTCGAATATAGGCCGCACTTTTTTCCCCCACTTTAAGTCTTTAAAGTGGGGGTGCGGCCTATATTCGGGGTCTAGCGCCCGACGCCCGGGACATGCAGCGGGGTTAGGATACAGATCCCCCGCAGCGGTGCAGGGGACCTGCATCCTTCTCCCCGATACGCTCAGACAGCCTCCCCTACCAGCACTTCCCACGGGGGGGGGGTGCCGGCACGGGAGGTTGTCTAAGCGCACCGTGCGGACTGTCCGCACGATGCGTGTTACCTCTGCCCACCCCCGACTTACCGGATCAGACTCCCGGGTGTCTTGCGGGGCCGGCGGGAGACATCTACGCAATACGCGTATGCAACTTCCGGTACCGGCACCGGAAGTTGCATACGCGTATTGCGTAGATGTCCCCCGCCAGCCCCGCAAGACAACCGGGAGTCTGCTCCGGTAAGTCGAGGAGGGGGGGCAGAGGAGGACAGTGGTAGCATATCGGGGGGGAGGAGGAGGAGGACAGTGGTAGCATATCGGGGGGGAGGACAGTGGTAGCATATCGGGGGGGAGGACAGTGGTAGCATATCGGGGGGGAGGAGGAGGACAGTGGTAGCATATCGGGGGGGAGAAGGAGGACAGTGGTAGCATATCTCGGGGAGGGAGGACAGTGGCAGCGTATCTCGGGGAGGGAGGACAGTGGCAGCATATCTCGGGGGGGGAGGAGGACAGTGGTAGCATATCTCGGGGAGGGAGGACAGTGGCAGCATATCTCGGGGGGGGGGCAGAGTGGCAGCATGTTTTTTTTGATGCTTTTTTAAAGAAAAAAACTTTTTCTTTAAAAAAGCACCAAACTTTTAGGGTGCGGCCTATATACAATATATACAATATATATATATACAATATATATATATATATATATATACCGTATTGGCTCGGATATAGGCCGCCCCGGCCTATATCCGAGCCAATACGGTATATATATATATATATATATATTTATATACAGGATTCTACATAATCCCTCTTAATCAGTGTAGTTTACTTATTCATTTCTTTATTTACATTCGCAGTATTGATATCATCTCTTCTATGACAACTTTTTTTTAGCACCTCCATTATACACTTTGCAACATTTTGCAACTTCCAAAGATTCCCACTATGTGGACTTTTGACACTTATGAGCTTTCTTTTTTTCTTGTTTTATTTGGTACTCGATGTAAAAGGGTTAAGTTCTGTTTGCTTGAATTTATGTGATATCATCATGGGTATAAGTACTGCAGTAATATTGTACTGTGAGCATATGTTAATGTATACAATCAAGGGAGACCTCCTCACGTTAAAAAAAAAACCCAATAACGTTAATTCTAAGCAATCACTCAACATTCATACGTATCAAAGTGATAATTCTATATTTTAGAAATTAGAACGCAGCCACATTTCTATCCAGTTATCGTACATTTTAAAACAAATCAAGTCTAATCCTTAATCCGATGATGGCAGCTTTGTTCTTTTGTAAAACATTCCAGGTTTCAGAACATTTCTATTTTCTCTGAAGTGCAAGATGCTATCTATCCTCATACGGTGATGTTTAAAAATGCTGTTTCATTATTTTTAGATTTTACATAAATGTTATACATCTGCACCACGTGCATTTACTCAACTGTCTTTTTTCACACTTCCTTTCCCTACCGCAGAGACAATGTCTGCCATTCTCATCATTACCATTCTGTATTAGAGATTGCTCTCACTATATAGTTGTATTAATTGCATTTCAGGCATATGCAATCAGGTTTAATGTAATATAATGAGTAGCATCTATAACAAAGGAATATATTATTCTATTGATTTCAAATAGGCCACAGACACCTGGTACCTAGGGGTTATCCCCACACCCATTATTCATATGAATTAGAGAAGCATACAACCTTTCCTCATAACACTCTCAGCCAACACCCTGTCTAAGCCATCTGAACGACCAACAACAGCTCATCCAGACTTGACCAACTCATCCCCATCCAAGGCGTCCTCTCCTACTGTTTCCATTTCCCCTCAACCAACTAGATTGTAAACTGTCAAGAGCAGGGCCCACTTCTCCTTTTGGGTCAGTTTGTTACTGTTTTTGATTTTAATTTTATCCTACCAACTAATTGTTAAGCACTATGGAATCTGCTGGCACTATATAAATAAATGTAATGTAGTACCAAAACACATCCGTTTATTTAAGCCTATTGATTCTGAATGGATTAATATGCAATGTATGGTGTAATTAATATAGTATAGTACGGTATTTGCCACTATGCACAGTCTTCATTGGTCTCATTTGATAGATGTTACCCCAAAGTACCAATTCTTCTTTGGAAGTGTGATTTCATTAGAATAGCACTAATAGAATAGGTGGTTCCCACAGTTACATGAAATGAGCCCAGGGCACTTGATTTATGGAAATATTGTTATTTAATATAGCCATCAGTATTCAGGGAATCACTAATTGGGGATACATACAAGAGAGATAAGTGAAAAAAGTTCTACGTCAGTGCATTGCTATAAGGTTTATCTGAATGTTTAATGCTACTTAATCATATAATGTGTAGGTTTGCCATTATATTTTATTGGGAGGAATAATCTACCCCATACAGTGCACGTCACAACAAATAAGAGCCTAATCTGTATGTAGGATACATAAAAGATAAGGGAATTATCTGTTTACCATTGGATTGATAAATTATTGGCACACGTTAAGGATGTTAGCACGGTCTTCCAGTGTCACAAATGACAAAGTCTTCAAATCTTTTCCAAAATGTGCACACAAAGAAAAACCTAGCTCTCACCAGAGAACTAAACAAGTGTCTACCTGACTGATACTGGGTGGCTAAACCCACTCACTGAGAAGAATTGAGCAAGGTAAATGTATTGGCTGCAAGGTGCCTTCAAAAGCAGCTTACCCACATGAGATACCTGGGGAGATGTGGAAGGCACTGAGCTCCATCTGATCTATTCTAATTAGCTTTGGATGTGCTTCATTAACATTACCTGACGTGATGTGTTGCCTAAAGGGAAATGTAGTTTCCTCCATGAAACCTTATAAAGGGTGCAAAATGTGTGGCATTCTGGGTCCAAAATACCTCTCTCCCTCAACATTCCAAATTTTTCTATTTTATGGAATCGTGATGTACCTCATGGCCCGTCTATTCAGATCCTGGACTATGAAATAATAAAAAACCTATGAACCTATTTCCAGACACTAAAGATATTGTTCTACTCAGTCCGGAAAGATGCCTCATTCTTCAATTAACTAGAGATTTGCTTTTCCTCACACACATCAACCCCCACAGCTCCTATGTTTCCATATTCATCACATGGCCACGCTGACTTTTCATCTTTTTTTCCCTTTCAAATTGAATGCTTGCTATTTATTTTCTCAATATGTGCTTTCTGTTTATGTCATCGATATAAAAGCTCATGATCTCTGGAAAATATGTTAATGATTTAAATCAAAAGGCACAATACATGTTAAATTGTAGCATGTGTGTAATGTTATAAGTTGAAAACATATTGAAGTCAGATGCATGTCCCCGTTGCACAATCTCTTGTTTTACGAGCCTACGAAGTTCTGGTGAAAAGAAAAAATACATGATTATGAAAAATT
Organism: Spea bombifrons; assembly: GCF_027358695.1. NCBI lineage: Eukaryota > Metazoa > Chordata > Amphibia > Anura > Pelobatidae > Spea > Spea bombifrons. Next base: position 137,752,712 of record NC_071087.1, on the reverse strand, counting down.
GCTGTAAGACTAAAACAATTTTAAAATAATAATAAAACAAAATGTTAGCTTCCTCCAATCCAACAATAATTTAATAATTTAATAGATTTAAGATCTTTATTTTTTGTGTATGAACATTTTACATATTATTTCCATGAGAAGCTTATCAATGTTACATAGGTTCAACTATGTCTTATTGCATATTCATGCATTTATTTTCAAATTGCCTTGTAAAATCTAACATGATCCATTCATGTGTGTATATATTTTTCATAAAATATAAAATATCTAATGATATCCCTTATAGACAAATAACCACAGTGAAATAGAAGCTGCAGGAGCAGTGAGGGGTAAGCGGGGGCAAGAGGTGGGATATAGGTACATAGGCATGTATGGATGGATGTGTGTGAGCATGCATGTGTACTTGTGTGTGTATGAGAGCATGGGTATGTATGAGCATGGATGTGTAATTGTGTGTTTTTATGAGCATGGATGTGTAATTGTGTAAGTGAGGTGAGATGGAGTGTGTGTTAGTGAGTATGAGTAAGTGTGTGTAATTTGTGTAAGTGTGTTTACATATGTTGTATATTGGAAGGGGGCAAGGGGCAAAGAAGGCACAGACCAGTTGTGTAAGGGCAATGATGGCACAGACTGGCTGTTGATATTGGGGGGCCTGGGGCAATTTTTCATACCAGGGCCCCGTGGTTTCTAGTTACACCCCTGCAAATCACCATACGTTTACGAAACCCTGTAAGGAGCTGGCTACAACTCACTGATGGCATTGCTAAAGGTGAAAATCTTAACAGTAAGATACTGGATAAGGTTGGTTTTTAAATATGTAGAATTCACTCATTTATTATTTCAGGCTTCTTAGACCCTACAATGTTGTGTAAGTTGTAGTATAAGTCAGATGAGTCATGGAGACTTAATGCACACAGAAAATAATCTTGCAAGATCAAAACTATGAAAGCAGACTTCTTAAAACAGAAAAAAGCAATCCGGAGCACTAACGTGAGCCTTCTTGCCCTGGCCAGAAAGTCTACCGGCAGTAGAAATAAATGAATGCCACAACCATAACTAATTTATACGGTTTAATCTCAAGATATCACAAAAGGGGGGAAACACCCTAGAAACAGACCATCTGAAATGCCATGAGCTCTCTGTGTTTTCTTGTTTCTCTTTGTGCTTTGGTATATTTGTATAAAGACCAAACCTAGAGGTTTGGGATGCTCTCTGTATAGTATCCATATTTCCTAAACTACAATCACTCGAGTTTCCAGAAATATAAGACTACTTATTCTGTTACACTAGCCAGCCGTAGACAGCTGACCCCAGAGAGGCTTATGTTCTAAAGAGTAGTGTATACAATAAAATATTTTAAAATTAAAAGTTCACTCTAGCACAGGATATAACAAAGTATTGGGGAGAGTGAGAAAGGAAAATGTCATCAAAATCATTATTAACTAACCTTTTACTCTATTTAATTTTTCTTTCCAAAGTTTTCAATAAATCACCCGTGTACCGGCTTTATTTTCCGTCTATGATTAGAAATATAATAAGATACAGTGGTTTTATTGTTCTGGTGTGCGAAGACTGCAGGGTTTCACCTTGCTTGTAAAAGGAGTACAATCTCCACAGGGAGATGGATTTGCCAGTCTGGCAACTTTGAAGTCTTTCTTCCAAACACCTTGCATTCATTTCATTGTAAAACTGCTCCTGTGAACGCAGGCTCCCGACAGCAATATATATGTCTACTACTTGACCCCGTATACATTACCCCTTACAATGTGTATGTGATATTCATACATCACCTATAAACCTTAACTCCTTTTTCATATTACACTATAGAGTATATTCCAATGTACAAAATAAAAGGTAGAAATAAAAAAGGACCATCACAAAAATATACATTTTTAAAATATTTTATGGCACTGATCCTGATGGCTTTTGTTTTGCCCTTACTGATAACAATCCTCTTCAATGTCACATTTTAAGTATGATAGTCACAAATTTCAGTACAGACATCAATTGCAGCTCCCACATGGCCACCTTGTGACACATATAAGCAAAGCAATAAGATGTGACATCACGAGCATCTAGATGGCTGTGTGGGTAAAATAAGTGGTTGATCCTGCCTCCAGTCCCTCCACTAATTGTGACCCCCCAACAATGGTGTCCCACTTTGGACACCTGAAATGTTGAGGATATGATGCAATAAGCTGTTTAGTGACAACAAAAATGTGAATTTTATTGTCTGCTTCTCTAGACAACCAGGACCAGAGGTGATGGTAGAGAGCCATACCTCCACCTTTCCAAATTGAAGGACCAGGAAATTTTTTATGGCTTTATGGCCTATTAATAACCATTTATGTAATTGAGGAAGGCATTCAGAAGAACAGTACATGTGACTTAAACAGGTTAGTTTCTAAACATGTTTTTGGGAATTTTTAAGGATATAGAACACTGTCATATACTCAAAACCTGCCAAACTCTCTTCTTAGAAACAGGGGCATCAGAGGATGATACAGGGACATGAGGATTTGGGTCCCAAAGAGGGTCTATCCCTACTAAAGAGGGACACTTGGGATGTATACAGGGTCACACCTGTCCAGGATATAGACTATGAATATGACCCACAACTATTTTAATACAGATTCTGTGGTGACTCACACTGAAACACCAAAAGCGTGTTAAACGGAAGCCAAATCATATTATTACAACTGTGTCATTTGGAAGAAGTCTCAATACGTAACGCAGCTGTGCATTTCATTCAGCTTTCATATGGAATATTAAAACGTTTTTCATCTCCCTGCGTCTAAACACAATTATCTAAAAATATATTGTTAGTGAATTTGGAGAGTAACTGAATTACAAATTGTCTGAATAAATAAAATAAGATTAACTCATTTAGCTACAAGATTATGGTAAATAAATAGCAGTGAACGCCAGAAAGGACCCGTTACCGTAGTGTTTTAAGCCCCTGGCCTCTCTGGTGTAAATAATACGTTTGCGTAAAGCTCAATTAAACACCTACTTGACTTTTTAAAGGATGGTTTTGTTCCAGGTAAAGATGTCTTTATTGCATCTGAAACCTTTGTGTTGAGTACATTCTTGCACATAGCACATTCCTGATTCATTGAGCACATGACATTTTAATGAATGCTTTACACATGTTCTGCCTTCTTATTGCCTCCCCAGGTGTGTTCAAGTTTCAATATCTCAAATATCTGTAAAAAAATGAGACCAGACAATGTTAACCTTGCATTGAGTGAAGGTGTGTTTGATTTTTTTTTAATAACATTTGGTTTTTAAAATCCTGGCATTTCAAATAGTCATATACTACTCCAATATTTTTACTAGTATTTTACTCATTTTTGCTCATATTTATAGCTGCCCACTAAGTAAGATTTTTTTCTCTTTTTGAAAAAAGTGAGTAATTAACAGCTAGACATCTTTATTCATAAAATATAACCTTAAATAACATTATTTTCCTGTAGTTTGGGCCTGTAGTTTGGGTCAATCTTTTCATGACATACCTGGTATGTCGTCTGTCACGATTTGAATAATAGAGTGTCAAATCTTTTGCTCTAGTCCTTTCTCCCTTCCTGTAGTCCTATGGGGTACTGTGTTTACGGACATCCGCTGGAGCGTGCAAGAGTGGGACTTGGCTCTTGAGGTACTTTCAGCAAACACTTTAAAAGGTCCATTTCAGCATTTAAATGCTGGCAATTCCCCTGTTTTGGACTATGGGAGGAATGTTACAGCTACAGTGTCATCATGTTAATCAGTTTTGTATTATTCATCATTTTCACCAAGAACGCTTAAAATGTCATAAATGTCATGTGATACAAAAGCAGACATTATTAATTTGTTGCAGGTGTAGGCAATATGCCTCTACCCAGCAGGGGAAAAGTGTTCTGTCCATCTTGAACCAGCCCTCTTTCAGAGGTAGGTACATAGTATGAGATAATAGCGGCAGCTGTTCGCACAGTGTCCAAGCAGCTATAAGGAACAGCTCAAAGCAAAGAAAGGGTGCAATGAAACAAGTATCATTTAGTATAAGCATATTTTAGAGTGAGTGTGTTAGTATGTGTTAATGTATGTGCGTGTTAGTGTGTATGTGTTATAGCGAGTGTGTGTGTATCTGGTAGTGTGTGCTAGTGTATATGTTAGTGGAGGGGCAAGGTGCTGGGCTAGAAGGTGCCAGCCTAGCTGCCCAGATGTCAGTGTCTGTGACAAGGCTTGTAGAGGTCATTGTTGCTTATAGATCCTTTTGTCAAATGTTCTTCACAAAGAATGTTCCACAGAAAGCGAAACACTTTTAAAAGAATATTTCTGTGCTGTTTTTAAGTGATTACATTTTGGATGAAAGAATGACATGGCATGTCTACTAAGGTGTATTTGAGTAACATGCTAGCAAGTACAATTAATGTTTCATCTTAACGGAACAGAAGTAGGACACTGTCTTACCCTTTGAATCTTACCAACTATTAAAAATGCAAAATCAGTACATTTTTTAATAAACTAAAATTCAAAATACATTTTACAAAAATCAAGATCCATTTCTTGGCTTTGAATGCTATTCTTGAAGTTCCTCATTGAAGATTGTAGTTTGAACAGATTCACACTGACAGATACCTAGTTTCCTCAGATGGTCATTTGTGAATATCATGTTTCTCATGATAAACTAAGCTGTCTGTTCAGCTCAGGCTCTCTCTAATCTAAGTTGTTGTTTGTTATAAATGTTTAGAATTCCAGTTTCTATGACTATTGCATGACAAATTGCATTTCCGTTTCATATATTTTTCTTTGTTTGTGTAGATATGCTTGTGTGTGTTTTAACTTAAGATGCATATTACCCTGGTAAAAAAAATCAAAATGATATATATATTTAACCTAAACTATCTTTCTTGATACATTAGTTTTTCAAACCATGTAGTGCATTGGGATTTAATTAGGCAGATCATTTGGCTATGGATATACAATCAAGTTTACATTTTTGTAATTTTATTTAGATTATGTTTTCAAGACCCGTGGCCAAATGTGATCAGGTATAAAAACTATGCATCCTCTTTAGATGCAGAAGGCCCTCACCTATAAAGCTCCCTTATCTTATCATGCCGTGCTTACCAAATTCCAGGAGACAGCTGCCAAGGGGGTTTGTGGGGCAACTGCCCACTGCCACTATTTAAGCTGAATATTTTTGGACCATTGCCTGAAGATTTTTGTTTATTCTATGTAACAACAAGGGGTCATAGTATCGTACATAGTATAGTATTCATACCCTGACTGGAAGCTTTCTGCCCTCCTTTCATGGGGCTCTGTGGTCTTCTCTTAATGTGCTGGATAGGGTCTGATAGTGTATATTGTGTGAGTTGTCTCCCGAGACAAGTGGACTGTGCTCTCCTGGCACAGAATGTTAGAGGATTTCCAACAAAGTGAATTCTTAACAATAAAAATATTATCCGATGCTAAAATGATTAACAATTTCCTCGCACAATATCTGGGTAAACATAAAAATGTAACGCTTCAATTGTTTCATTTTACAAATGAAACTTCTGATATTCAGAATATTATCTTAGCAGAAAGAAATATGTGCGTTTCGGGATAGAATTGAGCCCATGCATAATTAATATGTATTTGTGTGCAATACGTTTGTGTAGTTTGGGTCCATTTTGGTATAATCTGTAATAGATTAATTGCAGAGCAGAGTTTTTCCCTTAATGCTCATACATCTGTGCCTAATTATAATTACAGTCAATGTTTTATAAGGCATCAGAGGAAACAGAATTATTAATGCTTTTGAATCCACATTGCTTGATGAAATGAGGTTTTTCTCTATGTTATTAAATAAATATAGGTCTGCGAAATGAAATGTTTTCATATAGCTAATAGACTTAATGATGCTGCATGGAATAGGAAATGTTCAGGTTGCCATTTGTAGCAGACACCCCAACAATGAAGGTGTCCAAATTGAGATACCTGTGTTAGGGGGTAATAAGTGGGGAGGTGTGAGGCTGCTGGAAGTGGCAGGGGAGGAAGAATGGCAATCCATCCACCTTGCCCAAAGAGCCACCTAAACCACAAACCTCTTTCTAGGCCATTCTAGGAAGATCACTTAACTCATGTAGTAGCTACTTATGACAACGCCTCTTCTACAAAAACTAAGAGTGTTGAGACATGGTTTGGAACACCTGGCCACTAAACCATGGGCTGCTAGAGGTGAGAAAAAATTCTAATCTTATTGATTTAACTCTTTGAATGAATAGGATCCTTCTTATTGCATAGTTAAATCTGCGAGATTAAACCACCACTGTAATTATTCATCCCCAAGTAATCTTACCTAACATTAACTCTTGTCTCATCTCACCTCGGCTCAATTCACAGTTTTGTGAAAAGATCCCATGTTGTGTATTGAATTTCTAGTCTCTAGAATGAAAAAGTTAATACTTACAGGCAGCTATCCATAACTGTTTGGAGCTTATTTTATTCACATGTGCCTAAATCATGTCTAGGATATTGTTTGAATCATTTCTAAATCATTACCTTGCTGTAGCCTCCACACAGCATCCCAAAATAACAGACCTAGCATTTGTCATGCAAATTGCTCTTGTGCTGCTCAGGACATTACCTAGTAACCTTGTCTTAATGGGTTTGTTGAATGATTGGTGATTAATCTCATTTCATACATTTGAAAAATATACATTGCTGTACTCGTGTGTTCTCATCACGTTGCGGTTTCCTTTACCAAAGACATACCACTTGATCAAACCTCTAGGTTTCTAAATAATTAAAACAATGCAAACCTGTTAGATACATATATGTTTTTCATCTAGTCTGCCTATTTTTCCTGATGTAGATACTCAGATGTAGTCCTTGGTCTTGGCTTAGATTTCGAAATAGCTTTAGAAACATAATTTCTAATACAGTACTGCATAAACAATACGAATAAGGAAATTTTTTTTTCATAAATGTGTGTGATATAGCCATCAAATTTCCCTATGATCATTTGGTACCCATTATGATGGACACTTTAATAAAGCTTAGACCTTGTGAGCTTCTAGTATCATCCCAAGAAGGTGGAATTATGGATCAATGTTACAGTAAGTGGTCTCATGTGAGTTATTTGCTGGGTTCCCTACTAGGTCACACATCTACCCTTAATAGGGGTTTCTGCTCCACTTTCCGCTTTTTGTGGGCAGTGGGGATCATGGACCAATTGGGGTCTCTGCAATCTCATGTGATCTCCTCTAATCGGCCCAGGGAGCTGTAACATGAATAAAAGTCTGTGTTGTTGCAGCACACACCTCCACTACAGCTCCTATGCTGTTACTTTGCTTTGCTCTGTGGCTGAACACCACATGGTGACTCTTCAGGTGAGGCAGGAAGGTAGCCACCCACTTCTGTTGCTGGCCTGCCCCTTCACTCCTCTTGACACCCCCCAACACAGGTATCCCAATTTGTACACCTGAAAGATAAGGGGTACGTAAAAGGTATATGCTGACTGCTTGTGTCTTTATCTACAACAATATTTAACTTATATAACGGTATATATATATATATATATATATATATATATATATATATATATTTGATGGTATGGTACAATGGCTCAGATTAGATAAGGTTATAGTGTTAAATAATTTATATGTTGGTGACCTTATTGTACACAGGGTGGCAATAACTCAACATTTTAATTTTTTTTAAAAATGGTTGAAATTTGTGGAATGTTTAGGCTGAGATGCATACAGAAAGATATAGATATGTGTCCATTCATAAACCATGTATGGAATAGCCAATGTGTATGTGATGTCCTAAAAAGGGTTATTCAACTAGAAATGTGAGAAATTAGAACTTTTCTTCTCTTCCTCAGCTAATAATCTGAAAATTGGTTTCTAATTAAAACAACTTCTGTACATGTATTTACCCTTAACATTTGCTGGATGTGCTCGATCCACTCTTCAATTACGGTACTCTGGGAGAACTTTCCAAGGTTTTCATAATGAGACCCGTTGTTCCTGTGTCACCAAGAGTAATAATGTGAGCCATCGACTGAAAAATTTAGACATTTAAACTAACATTCTCAAACTTAAAAAGCTGCAAACGGAACAATAAGCAAAGTGCGTAACATAAATATAAAACTGGTCTCGTAATACATGTTAAAATTGAATGACATTATGCTTTGTATTATAATAAAATTAATATGATTTTATTCATGCCTGACTCCAGAGGCCAGATGTATGTCATAAATGGGAGAATGGTTTTCCTGTTTAGACATCTCAGACTCAAACTTATTCCAAACAGATACTGTGTAAATTAAAAACAGGTAAGAACGGAACTCAGCAAAACTTGACAACAGAGCGAGGGGTGCACCACAATAGCATAAAGCATTTAAAAGCTTTTGGATGGAAAGCTTTTAAATTGATCTCGTGATTTAAAACCTTGCTTTCACATTGTCACAAAAAGCAATAAAGTGTGGGTATTTCACAGACTGAAATCTACAACATGGAGTTTAGCAGTAATAACAAAAAAGAAAAAAGTGAGGAAATTATAAAAGAAGACAGATGTGTGACAATGATATAGGACGATATAAGGATGATGTGTGGTAATTATATAGGATTGTAGTCAGAAAACCAAGGATCTCTTTAAAGTGAAAGTGTTTTGAATTAGTTTAAACACACTATCTATAGTATGTGCTGTTTGCCAGTGTATTTGTTTTAGAGATATTTATTTAAATGGGAATGGAGTATTTTACCACAATAAACATGAGAGGCATGACAAAACTAGCACAACAGTTAATTTCCTGGGCAGTCATTATCTCTTTTCTCTTCATCCCACCATTGCAAAGTTCCTTAACCAAGAAAATTTTGGAGCATGCAGTGCAAACGTTGGAGTAGTTTGAAGAAAACTGTATAGGAGACAACCCCAAAATAAACTTATACGAAGAGGTGCATCAGGTGCATCGGATACCTACTCTATCCTGAACCAGAACCTGAACCGTGTATATACTACTGCTCAATACCTTGCCCTATACCCCTGGCTTAACTCTTTGGTACTGACTTGGAACTGGTATTTGGACCTCGATTTCTGCTTGCCCCTGGAACTAAGATTGTCTCTTAGGTTGACTTAGTCTGCCAGTATCCAGACCACTGCTGTCTGTTTATACATTCTTACAGTTTACCATTTTGCTGCTATGGGCATTTCTGGTTTGACCTTATCCTTCTCTCAAATCTACCTGTTAAGACCTACCTGGGAAACTGGGATCCTATGCAGATAGGCCCTACCTTGTAAAAACAAGTAGCAACCAGACTGTGCAACAAGTAGTGAACGAAGCAAAACTTTAACCTGTCCCTTTAATTTATTGTATATTTTGATTAGTTCATGCCCAGAGTTATTAAAATAGCTTTAAATTGTCCTGGCAAAACCGTCGACAGACTTACTTAACCAGTCACTGTTGGCTGAAGTAGTTCCATAAGACTGGAAGTTGGCAACGGTAGTACTACTTCACAAAAAAAGGTAGCAGAGAATACAAGAGCCAACTACAGACTAAATTAAGGGAAACCTTGCTAAAGGATATGATTATTAAATATCTGGAAGTAAATGGTTTGCATGATCAGAAACAGGGAAAAGAAAAAATGTTGGTGCGCTAAGCTAGTCTCAAGCTCAAATAATACAAATGTGTAATATGAGGCCTACCAAACAGGTGTAAGCATGCTGCAAGAAACAGTGTATTGGCTGTACAATGTATACAAAAAACAAAAACTGTCTGCGCTTCTTACCCTAATAAAGTTGGCAACAAATATGTAAACATAATATAAATGAGAGGTTTGGGTTATATGAATTGGCCAAAGCATAATTAAGCTCACCCGCCACGTCAAGGCACACTCTCAATAGGGTGAGAACCTACTTACACCTGTTTGGTAGGCCTCATATTACACATTTGTATTATTTGAGCCTGAGACTAGCTTAGCGCACCGACATTTTTTCTTTTCCCTGTTTGCACATATTTGAGGTTGTTGGCTCCTCATCAGTCTGGTTGCAGCTTGCTGTCCAGGGGTTAATGGGGAGGAGGTTTAATTGCACCACCCCCAACAAAGCTAGTTGGGTGCTGGGTTGTATAGCGAGATGTACCAGAAGCAGGAAGAGGGAGATGGTTCTGAAACCTAGAATATTGTGTACAGTTCTGGTGACCCCATCTCCAGAAGGATATAGACACATTGCAAGTTACTGAGAGGGTAATTGATAAACGGAACAGCAGAAGTGGTGGAGGCTAATTCAGTGAGGGAATTTATACAGGCATGGGACAGATATGAAGCTATCCTCACTATGGGACTAGACCAAGGACTGACAGGGATCTGAATCAATTACATCAGGAAAGAAATAGGTAGATTAGATGGGCCAAATAGTTTTTATCTGCCATCAAATTCTATGTTCCTGATGTTCAAGCTAACAAAATATTTTACCCATATATTTAGATATGATGGTATAAACTTGTGTTAACCTTTAAATCTTTTGAATATCCAACTAACATATCCTCTGAAACACATTAATAAATCATACTCCCTTTCATTGATTTTCAGTCCCTCCACTACCAAATTCTAGAGACTTCAAAGATGAATGAATTCCTGAGATAAAAAGGTTTCTGATGTGGAAAAAAATGTGTTTGCATAAAGTTTGAAACGTGACAGCTATGCGTTTTACAATTACTTATACACATATTTTTACATAAAACCCATGATACTGTGTTATTTAATGTAGCACACTCATCAAAGAATTTAACACAGTGTGCATTATTAATCACACATGGAAAATAAGCCCCTTTGATAAAAATACCCTGAAGCCAAAACTTTGAAAATGATTATCAGTTTCACTGTTAATTCCTTTGTGTTTTTTTATTTTGACGATTATAGCTGATGATTCTTTAAGCCTTGGAGAGCCAGAACAGCAAGTATCCTCTGCCATTAATTAAGTCTTTTTTAAGTGAATAACCATGTGTAAAAAAGATACAATATAGCACACAGCCATGGGTACATCTTATATTACTTCACATGATGCAGCAAGATTAAGAGCATAGGTCAGGCATCATTGACAATGTACAGTTTTTGGCAATAATCAGTAAAAGCACATGGTTGGTTCGAAACAGATATAGAAGACACAGCATTATGTTCATTTTTAAACATAAAGGTCAGTATTTAGGAGCGAGATGGGGAGGTAACTGCCACATAACCCGGGTCTTTACCTGCAAGTGTGTAATTATGGATATTGTTGCCTTCTAAGATTGAATTTAAAGATTTTACAAAATACGGTCCCAAGGTCTCTTTAAACTGCTTATAGTATTTCAGTTATAGGCTGTCTGACCATGAGAATTTCCCAGTTTGGGCGGCCTTTATAGCATCAAATCTCGAAGGGGAGCCCATGGTAAATAGTCCTTGCCAAATAAGTTGAGATCTTTGTCACGTTATTAGGGGAAAGGGTGAGATCAGAGAAATATTGAAAACAAAGACTGGGTGACCATCTAAGTGCCATGCCCCCACCTCACAAGCTCATTGCATAATGTTTTCTTTTAGGCGAAAGTCTGGCAGGTGGCAGGTTATGTCTCTTGGTGGGTTGGGATGAGTGATTTTCCCTAAGAGCCTGATGGCCCTCTGCCCACAGGAATAACTGTGTCTCTCTGACAGGCCAAGAGGAGATCAAGGAGTGATGTCATTTAGGCTACTCAGAATGCCAGGACCGGCAGCAATTGCTTTGTGTGCTTCGCTGTTAACCTGGCTCTGTTTGGAGCACTTGCTTCACAGAGGATGTTGCAAAGGTGAATTTGTTGGGCCTTCTATTTCATTTTTTGCGGGGTTCTGATTGGGCCCTTTTGATACTTTATTCAGCTAAATGGACAGACTTGATAGGTCTGATGGTTTTTATCTGTTGTCAAATTGTCTGTAATACATAAATAATAACAGGGAAATCCATGAAGATTTTTGCTATACAGTGGTCTTAATAAGGTGTCATGAATCTTAACCATCTGTATTGCTGTTTTACTGCAATATAAGCTTTGAACAAAGTGAGCAATTTTTACATTTCGCCTTGGATAGTTGACTCCAGATTACAAACTAACTCACAATGTTCCAATTATTGCAAGACCTAGATGGAAGTAACTTAACTCGGCTGTATATAATGCAAAACACATCAGCGTCTATCACTTTTGTTGAAGTGGGTTGATGATTTGAAACATTACTCATAGTTTTGCCTTGCAAACCAGCCTGTCCAGGTTCACGTGAATGGCTGCATACTTCTTCACTGCCAAATACCTGCAGGTAACAGAAAACAGACTAATAAAATAATCCATCTGGACAGTAACTGTTTTATGTAAATGGATTTCAGATGCACAAAACCAACACACTTTGTTCTCACACAAAAAGGTATTATGGCATCTGTCACCTGAGAAACTACTGCTTGGTGGAAAATGCATTAAGTATGCCTTCCTTGAAATAATTAATTTTGTGTGCAGATGTATTAACCATCGTTATGTATTATTGCAAACAAAGACGCATCATTTATAGCAATAAGTGGAAAAGATGTCTTCTGGACCTGAAAATATTGGAGCGTCATAATATGTTCTATTTGGACATGATAACTATTATTTAATAATGCCTTTGAAGTATTACAAAAAAGGCCTCCTGTAATACTAGAAGCCCTAGGCAACTGCTTGTGGCATCTAAATTAGAATGGAGTCAGGCCACCAGCCAATATAAGAATCATGGGGGCAGACTCCTGTCGTGGATTTTAACCTATTCCCTGCTCTTCACTTCCTCTGTGGAGGTCACGACCTTCAGAGACAATGCAAAAGGATGAATTATGTAGTCATATTTGTCATAAAGCTCTAAAAAAGCTGCTCCATTGAGAAAGCAAAGGCCTCAAAAAAAGAAACTCTTGCCTCTCCCGCTAGACTGATTGAATTGCTATATTCATACTGTCTATAGAAAGGTCATTCTGTTTATTTGGTCAGCTCATTCAAAGAAGATCACTATGCGCAATGCCAAGTGTCGACTGGAATGGGGTAACGCACCCTGGACTCTGGAGCAACGAGAACATGTTCTCTGGAGTGATGAATCACACTTCACTATCTGGAAGTTTGATGAATGCCAGGGAAACACTACTTACCAGAATGCATAGCGCCTACTTTAATGGGATAATGGTCTGGGGGTATTTGTCGGGTCTTGAGTCCCAAGGTTCCAGTGAAGGGTAATTTTAATTCTACAGCATACCAAGAAATTTTAGACAACTGTATGCTTCCAACTTTGTGGCACCAGTTTGGGGAAGACCCTTTCTGTTCCATCATGATGGTGCCCCTGTGCACAAACCAATGTCCTAAAGACATGGTTGGATGAGTTTGGTGAGGGGGAACTGAACAAAGCCCTGAACTCAACCCAACTGAACACCCTTTGGATGAAATGGAAAGCTGATTGCAAGCCAGACAGTCTCATCCAACATCACAAATGCTCTACTGGATGAATGACCACAGACACACTCTTGAGGAAAGTCTTCCACTCAGAAGCTGTTTTAGCTGGAAAGGGGATGGGGAAAATCCATATAAATGCCCATTGTTTGGGAGTGGGATAGCCAACAAGCTCATATAGTATATGTGTGACGGTCAGGTGTCTACATACCTTTGTTTATATAGTGTAATTTTTAAAACACATGCCACAAAATTGAGTATCAGCAATCTTTTGTGGACCTTAATAATCCAGAACTATAAATGCAAAATGTGAAAAAAGTGGAAAGTTTTGAAATTATGTTTTCATAGCAGCAATGCTCACACCTCTGGGAGTTTGTCTTCCAGAATCTTTACCATGTGGATGATTTACTTGCTCATTTTGGAATTATTCTTTCTGTGGTAATCAAATGATCACATTGTTTACTTAATTAAAAAGAAATACTTTTTTAAAATGTAACTAAGATTACACTTTTTATATTTTCCTTTTTTAAGTCATGAAGTAACACCAGATTGCCAAATCCCAAAAATTAAACATATTAAACTATTTAAAATCTTCCTGTTACCTCCCACGTATTGTGGTCTGGGGATAATTCTGCTGTAGTCTGTCCAGTTCAAAGCGCATTTTCAAAGATCTGCTTGTACTGCTGAATGATATCCATATATTTTTTTTTAATCATCTTCCTGGAAATTGAGAACTAATTTTTTGTAATCTGTTGTCATTAACAATAATGCAAACCATATTCTAGAGTGTACGCTCATTTAAGCAGGGTCTTCCTTACCTTTTGTTTCTGTACGAGAAAGTTATTGTTCCGTACTATTTGTTATGTCACATTTACCCATTTGTACAGCATGCTAGAATATGATGCCGTTTTATAAAGTAATAAATAATAATATAATAATAATAATATAGAACAAATGAAAATAAAAGGCTAGTACATAAAGGTATAGTTTATATCACTTTAAATATGTAATCACAGGGAAATCATTTTATAAAATGCATTTTAATTATAGGAATAGATGGGTGGGATGAAAATAGACAATTTGTATAAAGAGCATAAGCTCACCTGCCACATAAAGGGAGAACACAAGTCCATCTCTGTCTCCTTTTTGTTACCACAGGCCTATCAATGGATAATATCACTATGAATATCCTCAAAATTGTGATTGCTTGATTTTCATTTCATTTATGAAAGAAAAATCCATATGTATTAAAGAACACTCTGCTAGATAATGAGTGAAATATGAATGTAAAGGACTAAGGAAATTATGGAGGTATTTCCTCTGAACCTATGCATGTTTCAAATAAATTAGTTTTTTCATTTTCCTAGAACTCATACAAAAATCGCAAGAACCAAGAAATGATTCATAGATGGATATCTTTTTCCTTGTATGACCGTCTTGCATATTCCTTAATGCAATTCACATAATTTCAGCCATGGTTTTCATACTGAATGATAAAACAGTTTGAATACCTTGCAAGTAATTAGCCCCAGTCCTGAATCCTTGAAGCGGACTGAAAAATATTGGTTTCCAAGTCAGTTGCCAGACATAAATTGAACCCAATTACAGTGTATAGAATGACGGTAGTATGTGAAGCCTTAAAGAATAGATTTCCAGATTAGCGCACAAGTCCTTGCATGGAAAAATTAAAAGTGATGCAAATGAAAACATACCTGTCTGTTTAGTAACCAGGAACACGCAAAACTCTAAAGCAGGGCAACTTTCCGTTGCCCAATGTTGTGTCAAGTGCTACAAAGGAAACCTGACCAGCATGCAACTGGAATGTTTCATTTACAGACATAAGTCAGGGGGCTACAAATATTAAAAGCAGTCACAAATATATAAACAGATAAGGATTAGAGTGACCAAGCCTTCCTCTGAAATGAAGATGAAAACCTTAGTGTGTACAACGTACTAGATTAAGGTGTGATAATGAACAATTGCTAAGCCATTGCCTCCTAACAAGGGTAACACTAGTGGTTTGTCTAAGTTAAACACCTTTAAAGTTTCATTTGGTTTTATATGTTTGAGTTAAACATTATTATACTATCCCTTGTTTCTCAGTTACTATCTTTTAGGCATCCCCACCTAATGGCCAAAGGATTCCAATGCCCTCCAGATTCCGTTCACTCTTCCACCCACTAATTGGGGCTAACCCTATACCCAATTGCAGGTATACCCCAAACCCCGTTTGCAGCCACACACCAGGAGAGGGGAAGCATCAGGTAGTCAATGCTGGGAAGTTCTTGGTATGTTTTTTATTTAAAGACAAATGTATTCATGCCCAGACTTGCCATCTTGCACACCAGGCAAATGACCTGTGGGTCTCTGCCAAATATGGCTTCATACGCACCAGATCAGTGGCAGATTGGGTGCTGCAGTGTGGGGCTACCTGCTGGTTATTCCCAGCCTCACACGACATTAGCATAAACGTGTAATGTGCAGCCCATCATAGCTAGCTGTCAGCCACACTTATGTCATTAAGTAGCAGAGCTGTCTAGCCAACCTCAGTCTGGCCCTGGTGTATAGGGATGCATGTCCTTCAGTTGCTGGGGAAGGAAAGTCAGGAGTAATTATTTAATTTCCTAATGATTTTTGGCCACATCATCTAGGTATATGTAGATGACAGGTTCACTTTATCATTAATACTAAATGTGAGCATTTGGATTCATACACATTTTAAGTTTAAGGAAATTTGCCAATTTTGTTAATTCATCCGAAAGTCCAAAAGTAAGGTATGGACCCCCAACGAAACAAACAAAAATGAAGCAAAGAGCTCCAAGTTTTCTAAAATATTCCAAAATATTGCAGACGTAAATGCGGAGAAAGTAGTGTGTGAGAGAGCATGAAGGAGTATGAGAGAACATGATAGTGTGAATGAGAGAGAGAGTGTGAGTGAATGACAATGAATGTCATTTTCGAGCGGAAAGAGCCCTCTGAGCTTTGTCAAGACCAAAAGGGCAGGAAACAAAATTTGTTGTAAACAAATGGATCAAAAACTAAACAAAAAAGTTGTCCGAATAATTTTTGATCCATTTGCACAAGTCTTATTAATACCATAATGCATTCTTCTCACAGATAATGCTAACCTAAAAACTCTCATTTTGTATAGCATTAGGATAAGTAAGATCAAATTATTAACAAAGTAAAAATTCCCTTTAAACCTTAAATTATCTGAAAATCATATTAGGGATCCCATGCTTAAAAATACATGCAGTTGTGTTAGTGTACCAGGAAAAGAGATTGATAGGTGGCAGATGATCTGAAGTGTGGACAAATATGTAGTGACATTAAGGCCGAAGGTATTTTGGCTCATTTCTTTGGATGCCTGCCACAATAAGTATTTTCTGACTGGTGACATTGACAATTTGGCTGAGTACATTTAAATGTAAAATGAAAGACTTGACTGTTTATTATTTAACATGCAAAATGAGTCTTTTAATATGTTAGCTAAATGTTTCCCCGAGGCCATGTTTGAAATGGAACGTCCGATGAATAAAGCTACAATCACAAAGTGCTAATCTGATACATTCAAGAGTTATTGAAAATGACTGAAGCAAGCGAGATATCAGGCAAGCATGAAGATCCCATATGCACAGACATCCCGCTCTCTAATAGTTTTCAACATCTTCCAAAATAAAAGTCTTGATGTTACTGGGAGAATGTATTTGATTGTACTCTGCAAAACCAGTGTAACCACAAGAGACCTAGGACATACATCTTAACCCCTTCGTGACAATCGCTGTTTTTACATTTCTGCGCTGCTTGTGTTTAGCTGTAACTTTATTCTTTCTGGTTTTCTGAACCCACACAAGTTATATATTGGTTTTTTTTAGGACAAGAAGGGCTTTCTTTACATGTCATTGTTTAGATTGTATCATATTATTTACTATAAAAAGGTATAAAATATACAATATACATATTACATGTTACACGTGTCCCTTGTTTCATGTAGTGTTACTGAACCCCATGTGCTTTGTTGCTAACTGAGCTAAAAACAGAACATTTTTGCGCCCATAAGAAATGTAACAAATGGCTATTATTATAATTCACATTTAATGTAATTTCATCATGTCCTGTCCAGTTTTTATTTATTAGTATAATTAGTATAATATTTGGAATTATTATAAAAATAGTTTTCAAAATATTTTGTTTTCTGTTTAAAACAGTTATATTTTTTAGATCATACAATAACCTCAGACAGCAGTGTACTTAGTAGCCCAAAGATATTGACTCCTTATCATACAATAGAATGGCTCGGTGTTAATCATTGAGCCAGACACCCTAAGTAATTAACGTCTATGGAGAAAAAGATTTCGTTAGCATTGCCATAAAGAATCTGCTCAAAGTGGTGTTTGAGCATGGGAAGTCACCCAAAATATCATGACTAACAACAGTGGTGCCCTCCATTTCTGCATATAAAGAAAGTTAATTTGATCAAAATGAAATACAAGTTTTCTTCAATGGTAAACTGTAAATTCCACCAAAATTCTAACTCCTAAAAATATATAATTTTTCTATTTTATTTATTTTCATATAGTACTTTATTAACAGCTTAAAGAAAAAGATCTGTGTTTCAATTGGACTTCCCCTTTAACAACCAATTCTTTAATAGGCTATGGACAAAGATCCTGATTTAAATTATGATGCCCGTGGTTCGCTTTTTCTCCTTCATAACATTTTTAATGGATGACATCATGGCTTATGGTGAAAGGAGAATTATTGCTTCATAAAAGTGCATCCTTGGGTGTCCATCACCAAGTTGGCAGATTGGTGGAGTCATTTCATTTATACTTCTCTCAGAACACCTCCTATATGTTAATAGTGAATGCTATACCTTAGTTCTTGACAGCATCATATCCCCCAACACATTTGTTTTACAAGGTGAGCTTAGAAGTGTGGCTGGATGAAACAGTGTCATTTTATGTGACTTGTGGCCAGCTGATTTCTATTTACGCAACTGAATAAGGCATATAGAAGAGGAAGGATGTGTCCTATTTACACAATAGAATTTCTAAACCCATTCCCTGCTATTTTAAACGCATTGTTTAGAACTTTGTAACACACACTCATACCCATAAAATATTCTAAATGCCTAGAAAAGAAGAACATCAACGAAAGAAAGAGGGACGCAGGAACTTCAGTCCTATTTTAGAGTCCCGACTTATCCTGTGGATGATCCTTAGCATGTTTTAGACTTCAAACAGTGTCTTTAGTTTGGGTATAGACTGTTGTTCTGAGCTAGGATTATTAAATGTTGATGATACATGCTACCATCAGTATTTTTGAGAGATGTGTGTTGCGAGAATCATGCCAACTATGACATGACCTGATTTTTAAAAATGAAACCATTTTTTACTCTATACACATTGGCCATATAGCCTTCCCATTATAACACTTTTTTATATATATATTTGATGTTTATAATGTCTATGTATCAGTCTATTTATCTATGTATCTATTGCTAGTTCATTTTGCAGTTGGACTAATTTCTTAGTTTCTTTTTATCATGCAAATTTTATTTTTGTTTTTATTCATTCCCATTTTACTATGGGGGTAAATAAAATAAAGGTTCATTTTCCTGGATTTAATCTATTTTTTCTTATTTCTAATTTAATTTTTTGCCAAATACTATATCCCAAAAATAACACACTGCTTTACTAACGCTCTATTTTGAGATTATCCAATGGGGGTTGTTTATGGAACCAGAAAACACACTACATCTATTACATGCAGTAATTGTTGGCTTGTTTGGTTAGTGTGCCAGAGACAATCATACATTGTATTTTGAGTTAACATTGATTATAATTTGCTACATATTTTTCTATATACCTTAGCCGAGTCTCTCCATTTCACTTAATGTTTCATGCTAAATGAAGTGAAATGCAAAAATACATTTTTTTGTTTGTCAGTGGATTTCAAAAGACTAGAAAGATCTATGGTTTTGGTCAGCAGATTTTACTCCCTATAACTATATTTTTTTAGGCAGCTGCCCAACTTTTACATTTCTTGCAAACATGTCAGCTGTGAAATAACTATTTTGATGTTTCAGTCTGTGCAAAACAAGCTTCTTTTGTGAGATCGAATTCAACAATGAATCATGTTCCATGTTTTTGTGCAGTAACAAAAATGTCTGAACTTTTCTTACCTAAAAACATCTCTGTATCACTTTTAATAGCATCTGATAAGAAAAAAAAAAAGGGTTCCACGTGCAACATTTTAGATTAGGTGCTTTATGTATCTTAGTACTAGGTGGAACTCGGAAAAGGTCCAGGGGGATGGTGAAGGAAGAAAGGAAAGTTTAGATAATAAAATAAGTTTGTAAATCAAGTTTAATATACTAGTTATGTTAAATGTATGCTTGCAAATGTAAGACATTTAACTGGTAAAACAGATGAACTGGACTTGGTTTTATTACACAAACTTGGTGGAGTGACAATCATGATTGGTCAATCAAGCCAGCGGGTTACATACCTTTTAGAATAGGACACTTGCAAGAGGTAATGGTATTTGCCTGCATGAGAAACCAGCCTTAATGCCTGATTTAATGGATTATTTCTTCATGGGAATAGAACAACTGTGCAATCCTTGTGGGTATAAATTGACAATGGGGAAATTTTGATTAGAACATATTAGAGGGTATTTGTTAGAAATTCCCACGTATTGTTGAGCTTCAATTGGAAGCAGCATTTTCTACTTGTGTTAGCAACTCCAACCCAGGCAAATTAGTAATTATGGAGATTTTAATTATGCTGAATTTGATTGGAGAAACGCAATTCCTACAGCTACGGCATGCTAAAAGATAATTTCTCCAACACTGCCCAATTTCTATCCAATAACCAACATAGTCTCTTTTGAATATTGTTAAACATTATTATATGGGACCAGCTAAACACAATTTTTATAAAGACTAATTTTTTTTTTTTAAATTTAGTGAAAAAAAATGTGAATGAAAACAAAAAAATGGTGGACTCCACAAAGTTACACTGATTCCAGATGATTAGATGAAAGCAGATGTGCTTGCTTATTTTCTTTCTTGGTGTTCTTTTGTATCCGAGAGTAGAGAGTGCCACTAGATTGGAAATCAATGGTGATACCATTGTTTAAAAAAAGGGTCATGTTGTGAGCTTGGAAACCATAGTTTGGCAAGCCTAACATCCATAGAGGGAAAGACTATTGAAAGATTACCAATATATGCTACCCAGGAAATTGTTCTGTGAAATAATATAATGAGTAAGAGTGGCATGGTATATGAGTAATACATCATGTCAAACTAACCTGCGTGCTTTTTCATGAAACACTAAGTAACAATGTAGAGCAGGGAGATGGAACATTGGAGTCGAAACTGAAAGAGAACTAAATCCTCCTACTAACCACAAAAGAGGAAACTAATACTAAAACATAATTTTTAATAGATAATAGTCCCTAAATGAAAAACAAACATACTTTATATCAAGGCTTACTATTAAGAACAGGTAGGGATACAGAATGGAGAATCCTTTAAATATATGGGGCATCATATCCAATGCTCAAACCTAATATATACAGTATTTATAATGTATATGGCCTATTTTAAGTAGCAATATGAATATAGCACAATCAACCATAACTATGAATATGAACAAAATGTATGGAATATATATTATAATTTATGAATTTAATGAAGATGTTTCAACTTATAATAATAAATAATAAAAATAAAGGGTTGAATGTGTATTAATTCAAAGGTTGTGGGTAACTATATAAATCTTAGACATTTAAATTAATTAAAAGCATGGCATCTTGATCCCTGTGGTAATTGACCAAATACTTTGGTTATAAACACATTAGTGTTTCTCCAATACACTGACTGGCATCCTCCAGAAAGTCAATGGTAATTTTACATTGACTTTCTGGAGGATGCCAGTCAGTGTATTGGAGAAACACATATTAAATATTTTTTTTTTTTAACTTCTGGTCTGACTGAATTATCTACCCTAAGTGACACAAGGCAATCGGAGGTTACTCCGATCTGTGGTGATAAAGATATGAGCTGCTAGGAGTGTTATTAAACTAAGTTAACCTCAATTTGAGGTATAACTTGTTTTCTTTGATCGTTTAGAGAGTATTAAACATTACATTTCAGTATTAGCTTCCTCTTTTGCATTTAGTAACTTTGGGTTCAAGTAGGAATCTTTTACTTTTTGTGACAACGTTGGATAAAATTTGTTTTTGTTTTTTGCCCTCAGCATCAATGGATATAGGTAATCGGAGAGTACCATTTTTTAAGCTATGCAACTATGTTGTCTGCTTAAACAATTCAATCTTGAGTGAATGATTAGAAAATTAGAAAACATTTGCTTAAAATGTGTTGGCACAAGTGATTGTTGTCTTCAGTGTTGTAAGAAATAATATGTAGTCATCTTTCCAAGACAGTTTTAATTAAATGTATCCATATGAGGGTAAACAAAGTACTTGATATTATTGATTTATATCAGAACATCATATTCTGCAGAGTTGCACAGTTTTTCTCGCATGAAAGCAAATATTTTAATGGGACTCAAACAAAAATTACTATGTGTGCACATGAGAACCCTTCCTAAAAAGGATTCCAGTTCATTCTCAAAATACTCCATCGCATTTCAGAACTTTTTAGGTTGTGTCATAAAGAGTGCAATATTTTGTGTACAATTGAACTGTGGGCCATAATAAGTGATCTTGATATATGTTCAGTCCAATGGATAAAGAATCCCCAATGCAATAACCTCATACAGAGCTTAACATACCAAGGCCTTCCTCCCATGAAACAATGTATCAAACGGCTTAAGCAAAACCAAAAACTAAGAAAGTCGCATGATGCTTGTTTTGGGAGGGGGTATCATCAGTTGATTTCTGGGTAGTTAAAATTAGTATAATTTTGACAACCTTTTTGTTATAGTAACTGGATCTCTTCTTATTCACTTATATTAAGCAGATTAAAAAATGATTTATTAATTGTATTATTGCCATTCATTTTTACCTACATAGCTTCCATAGTATCTGAATGCCCGTTACCATATCTAATTGTATACAAATGTGAGGTTTAGGGAATGTCTGCAATATGTCAGTTTAAAAGATCCATGAGAGAGAATCAGAACCACAAAGGATTCGCGTTTTGAAATGAAAAAATCTCAACAACATCCTAAAATGGGAAATAAATGTACATCTTTATTTGGAAATAAGTTTACAACTAATATCATCCTAAAACAAACTTTGATACAGAACTGAACACATAATATTGCAATATTTGGGAAAAGTGATAAAAATACATGTATTGACTGCTGCAGGATAAAAGACAATTTTAGTCACTGAAAAGTAGACTAGAGTAATGCTCTGTCTTTGAACATCCATAGACTTGCTTTTAGATATAGTGAATAATTTAACATCTCCTAAACCACTGTGGAAGACTAATTATTTTTAATCATCTTGCCAAGTGTGTTTAATGTATTACACCAAACTCCGCCACTCAAAGAGCTAAGAGCTAAGAGTTGTCCATAGGAAAAAAAAAGTAATTAAGCACTGGGAGAAACTGATTGCATTGGGGTTCCAGCCACACAAATGAGATTTATAGCTCTATATAATCCATATTGCCCGTCTCAGACAAGAAGCTTCTGCACAGAGGTTTTATAGCCCAGGCATTCTTTTAGTAAAAGCATTTTTTTTAGGTGTTAAAACCATTTACCACGGCTATAGAGCCTAACAAGCCGGACAGTAGTTATCCGTGAGTATTGTATTACCTATTTCTCTATGTGCCTTGTTGTGGTGCAGAAACTAATCACAGAAAACACATTCTTGGACAAGTATGTGCAGTTTATAAAATTATCTGCGTTTTGCCCCACAGACTGCAATGAAATTTAGAATATGTGGCCCATTTACATTACTAATCATCTTTTAACCCTTGTAAGCAAATGAGCAATGACACACTGCAACAATGTCTATGAATCGTTCTCCACTGCAGAAGACAATTTGCATTTGAGGTTGGTTTGATGACAAAGGGGGCTACCAAATATTAATTTGTTATGTTTAAATATATACATTTACTAGCTAAACATATATGTGTTATGCTACACATACTAAGTGCAAGAATTATTTGGGCAACAAGTTTATGTTTAAATAGACTGCAGTCAGGACGCAAAATGAGATTGTTGAAGCTTTATCATATAGTGCCAAGTACCATCAACCTCTCCAAATAGTGAATACCATATTATTTGTGAACATTAAAATGAAGGTAGTTTATGAGAGAAGTAAACTTTAAGTGCTAACCGCATAGACCATTTAGCTATGCTATTTAAACTACACTATAATCATGGCAACATTTTGCCGCTATGAGTTCCAGACACTAAAGTGAACAATTATGTACAGACAACTATACATATCAATAACAAATTAGTTTTTGGCCTTCTCGGGCTCGGTTTCAGAAAGCAACTAAAGCACTTTTTTTTTCTGTTGTACTGATTTGCCATTGAAAATCACACATATAGTCATACAAAATGTAAGCAATATTTATGATTGTGTAATGAGAGCACGCAACAGATGTACCCTGCCTTTTTATCAGGGTAACACACCCTCTCTTTTGGAATGAAAAATATACACTTTTTTTTATTTACACACTTAAACTGTCAGTATATGGTGCCAAAGATAGGTAGAAAATGAGACAAAGTCTCATTTTACAGCACCAATAACAAAAGAATGCACACGTTCATTTCGGCATAATAAAATGCGCTGGACTTTGATGATGAATATCCGTACGATAAATAAGCATATTAAAAAAAGTTATAGATTAACCTGATGCTGGAGATATTTATGATTTAGGTAGAAAAATATTTTTAAAAATTCACATTCAGATTTTAGTAAACCGGCAAAAGCCCACAGTGAGAATTTGTGATCAAATCCCGGTGATAAGTAATCACGGTGCCACTCTGTGTCCAGCAGACTATTTCATCAAAATGCTTGTGATGTCACTAATATCATACAAATGGAGAATTTAGGCACATTGCGCGTGGAAAGACAGGGATGTCCTTCTATTGTTTCTCCTGCAAAATTGTGGTTTATGGACCTGTCATGATTACCAATTTCCATGACTCTATTAGCCTTTATTACACTTTCTGTAAAAAAATCAATTTCACCATTACAGCCCAGTCTTCCATCTTCTAATTAAAAAATGTTACCCTCTTGGACTATAGTTAATCACGTAATATATCAAAGGTTTCCTTCATATATCCCCTTGTCCTTCCTTTCATCCAAAAACATTAAATCATAATATATCTGTACTTTTAATGCTCTACCTGATATGTTTGGTTAGTAAGACCATGCACAATTCTAGTGGCCTTTTTAACACTTACATTACATTTATAGACCAAAGGATTCCATGCCACTGCATTCAAACCACTGGATTCCTAAATAACTTCTATCCGTCTGAAGACATGCGACCACATTGACTCCATACCCCCACTGAGGTCTTAACACTAATCTAAATCCACCTGTTTCTAGCTGCTATTGCTTCTTCCCATACAACTAGGTTTCAGGGTGGCCTCTCCTGCTACTTTGCTACATTGCCTATTAACTTATCATTATAATCATATGAAATCATGAGATCCAAATTCTTTCTGCGAATATACTCCATTGCTCAACCTTCTGAAACTGAAAACCCCTATATATATAAACGTACAACTGCACTTAACACAGGAGAAGCAAAGCAGCAATTAGGAGCCACATAAATAAATGCCACTGTCACAATGTAAGGTTATTCAGCTTTTTTCAGTTACTGTTTTGAATGTCAAGGACTTAATCAGTGTCTTTTATGAACAGGTGTAAAACCCTCCCCATAGTTACTTTACTGTATGTGCATGTATGTACTAAATAAAACTTATAAAGCAGTATTGGCCCAAAAGGAGATGGAGTCAAAATTGATGGGTTCCAATTAAAAATGATGAGTTCTAATTTATCTGAAGCAGGTAGTTTTGCTGTCTATTGTGTATAGTAACAGGATGTAATTACAAAAGTTCATGATGTGTCATAAAGCAGTGTGTAATATATAGACACACAAAGACACACAGACCTTACAGACAAGCTAAGACTTTCATTTGAATTAGCTGAATTAAATTAGCCGAACTACAAAAAAATGACTAAGTACACAGCTTTTATGAACAGGTGTAAAACCCTCCCCATAGTTACTTTACTGTATGTGCATGTATGTACTAAATAAAACTTATAAAGCAGTATTGGCCCAAAAGGAGATGGAGTCAAAATTGATGGGTTCCAATTAAAAATGATGAGTTCTAATTTATCTGAAGCAGGTAGTTTTGCTGTCTATTGTGTATAGTAACAGGATGTAATTACAAAAGTTCATGATGTGTCATAAAGCAGTGTGTAATATATAGACACACAAAGACACACAGACCTTACAGACAAGCTAAGACTTTCATTTGAATTAGCTGAATTAAATTAGCCGAACTACAAAAAAATGACTAAGTACACAGCTGGCCTTGTATCCATCCAGGACTAACATCAGAACCATAAAATGATACTGTTATTCAAACAATACTCTGCTCTTTGAAGTTTATTTCACAGAGTTTAAAGGGGAAACCTTGGTCTAACCTGGGTGGCCATAGGGATAAGCATTTCCAGGACATGTTTCTATTCAGTGTGTGCCTAATCGTACACGAAAGACGCAGATTTTTCAGTGGTAACCATTTAAAATGAGGCTCATGTGATCGGCGTTTGTAGGTGGCGTAATGCAGTCGCTGTAGATGTGACTGAGAGCTAAACTCAGTATTTCTTTTTTCTCTTTGTAAAACCGAAGCTCTCGTCCTGCTTTCCTGGATTCTTCCAGCTCTCTCAGGGCAAGCTGAAGCTCCTGAGATATGATTCCTGGTGTCTCTTCCTCTTTCATTATCCAATCCAGTGCCATGTGACTTCTCATTCGTTCATCTAACGAGTACTGGGAGTAGTAGGCGATTACCTCCTGTGAATAGTGATAATAATTACTATGTACATTAAAAATAACAATAAAAATGTTTCATTAATCTAGATTGCTGTAAATACACACACACCTCAAGTGAGAGCCAAATTACCTTAAAGGTTAAGGTTTTCATAGTTTGTGAGTGGAGATGGTCATGATTATTTCCCTACAATGCCAAACAAGTTCGGAAAACGTTTTAACCCCTTAATGACAAAGCCCGTACATGTACGGGCTCAAAATGCATTGTTTTCAATGGGTTTAGGGGCCGCCCATAGATCAGAAATAATTAAGTGATTTGATTAGAAATACCGTATTTGCTCGATTATAAGACGACCCCGATTATAAGACGACCCCCCAAAATCAAAATATTAATTTAGGAAAAAAACAAAAAGCCTGAATATAAGACGACCCTATAGGAAAAAAGTTTTACCAGTAAATATTAATTCATGTAAATTATTTTTTCATGTTTAATAAAAGCTATGATTGAGAAAAATATATTTTTTAAATTTCCTTTTATTTGCCAACCTGCCCCCCCCAGTTATGCCACTCTGCCCCCAGAAATGCTTTATACCCCCCTATTTGCCACTCTGCCCCATGATATGCCTTATACCCCTATATGCCACTCTGGCATATAGGGGGTTAAAAGGCATATCATGGGGCTGAGTGGCATATAGGGGGTTAAAATGCATTTCTGGAGGTATATAGGCATATCATGGGGCTGAGTGGCATATAGGGGGTTAAAATGCATTTCTGGAGGTCCAGAAATGCATTTTAACCCCCTATATGCCACTCAGCCCCATGATATGCCTTTTAACCCAGCATGTACTGGCTGCCTTGGCTTGATAGGAGTGTGATTGCTGTTAGCAGTTTGATTATATATATATATATATATATATATATATATATCAAACTGCTAACAGCAATCACACTCCTATCAAGCCAAGGCAGCCAGTACATGCTGGAACCTGGGGATGATAGTAGTGGGATTACAGCCTCCCTATGCCATGCTACAACCCCCACCCCCCTTACACATCCATGCTATCACACACAAACACATTTAAATACTCATTCATTCCATTAATCACACATACTTCACACATTAAACACACATTAATCACACATACTTACCCAAAAACCCTCCCCCACCCCCTTACCTGAACTGCAGATCTCTCACTCGAAGACTTCTGCAGGGGACCGGCTGTAGAGCAACTTCTCTGGCCCCGCCCCCAGAGGAGGGAGGGGGAGATAGAGCTCTGTGAGGACGCTGCAAGCTTCCTGTCCTCCTGCTTCTAACAGAAGAGACGCTGCTCGCGACCGGTAAGCAGCATGGCCCCAGCAGACATTTTTTGGGGGGTCTGAGAAGACGACCCCGATTATAAGACGAGGGGTATTTTTCAGAGCATTTGCTCTGGAAAAAACCTCGTCTTATAATCGAGCAAATACGGTAGTTTCTTTTATAAGTCTGGTATAAAGTGACATAATTGTCACACTTGTTCCAATATTGCTTTATACTTATGTACATCAGAGGTGGCACCTTTTACATTGGTATGAAGCTGCATGGAATGTAATCAACATGTCACTAGAGGACCGGACTGGCCATCTGGCACAATAAATGGACTCAGTCTCAGTAGGCACATGGAGCTTCAATTACCAACGGAGCAACAATTCTTCATCGCTTTCAACTCTGACAAACTGTCCCTGACGCACTTCCATTTAACACAGTTTAACAACTTTGTTTCAGTAAAAGAAAGTGTTTTTTTTATGAATAGATTAAATAAAAAAAGGTAGTGCTGCTAACCCATTTGACATGCATGTTAACTTTAGTGAAGAGATGAAAACATTTACAAAATGTTTTTCCAAGTATAAAACATTTTCATTTTGCTCTTTTCTTAGGCTTTAGCTACCATTTTTGGGTACACAACTGTTTCAAGAAGAAGGAGAAAAAAAAACTTCTGAAACCTTCAAAATTCTCTTTTCAGCCTTTTATTCCCGCAAAATAAACAAACGCGCTTATATTTTCAGCTTCAGACTTAACTAAAGAAAATTGAGCGCGGGCCTTCTCCAACACATGGTTTGTATAGGAGGTTCTTCCTGTATAACACATGGAATTTATTCCAGATTTTTGTACAGATTAAACACAATGGTAATGCAGTGACTGAAGCACAGACTATGTTGCAAATAAGAATTACTTCATAAAGCCAAAAAGAAAATAAAATGGGGCGCTTAAGATTTAGAGATTAATTAAGTGTGTTTGGCTGCTGGTTGTGAGGATAAAGAGTGAACTGTACAATAAACGTGAGGCCCAGAATGTAACACTGATGAACAGAGCAGATGTCAAAACAAACAGTATAGCATCAATAAAAAGAGAGAGGTCCTCTCAAATATGCCATTGTAAAGCCGAATAGTGAAATTTAATATTGGCGGGACCCTAGCAGTGTAGCAGAGACACGACTAGTGTATTTGATTTACAATTGTTAAATATAAATATTATGACCTGAAGACATGACAATGTCTGATCAAACAGACTACGGGACAGACAATGTTTTTTTTTATTTTAATGTTTTGAAAACATCAAGGCAATTCAATTTATTTTTAAGGAGTTTTCCTGGAAATAAATATTTTAAAAAACTAACAAATTCTGTCTGTGTATTTTTTTTAACTTTATGTGGATGACAAAAGGGGTGAGCAAGGGCACAAGAAAAGACAAGGGTCAGCTTGTGGAGCCACTTTTAATGCTATCCCTTTCCTTTCAAATAGAGGTCCATGGTGGGAAATCAATTTGCGGCTGGGGGGGTGGTTCAAGCTTATTGATGGTGCCGGTTCCCTTCACAAAACCAAGTAGTGGGCAGAGCCAGTAATCCAACTTGGATTTTGATTTTCAGTCCTGGGGCCATATCATATTAAAGAGCCACTGTCTGCTCTGAAACACTTTACACAGAAGAAGTGTTGAGGTGGTGTGAAAAAATATGGACATATGTTAAAGGATTTAAAAGTGTGGCATTCTCAGCAGGGAGTGTAAGACTAGAAGAGGAAGGTGGTGTGGGGTAATACCCCAGAGTAGATTAACACCACCTGCAATAGATGCAGAGTGTGAAATAAAATAATTCAAGTTGGGCATTGCACATAGAAATGGGCAGACAATATTAATTATGTGATGTTTTGCAATTTCCTAAATCACCTCCAAAAGTCCTGGTCTAGAACTGTCCAATAGTAAAGAAAAGTGCAGAGAGGGGAATTTAATGAGCATGATTACTGCCAGCCATGTTAAATCTAAACATCAATTAAATATAAACTGTCCTGCAAAGTGTAGTAGACTAAAAAGTCTCACAAAGCAGCACATCATGCAACAATCTAAAAATATAAGAACAAAAACAAAAAAATATTTATTAACAGTCTAGAAAGGGTTACAAAGCCATTTCTAAGGCTCTGGGACTCCACGGTGACTGCTATTATCTACAAATGGAGAACCCCTGGAACAGTTATGAACCTTCACAGGAGTGGCCAGTCTACCAAAATTCCTCCAAGAGCTCATTAACAACTCATCCAGGAGGTCACTAAGGAACACAGACTTACAGGTAAAGAACTGTAGGCCTCACTTGCTTTAGTTAAGGTCAGTGTTCATGATTCAACAATAAGAAAGAGACTGTGCAAAAATGTCATCCATGGGAGGGTTGCAATGTGAAAACCACTAGTGACCAAAAATAACACAAAGGTTTGCAAAAAAACATCTTGAAGACCCCCAAGGGTTTTGACTTGAGTCATTCGACTTGGGAGTAACTCTTGGAACAAAAAGAACTGCTGGGGCTTCTCTATTCTCCTAGTCTGGCCATAGGTTCTAGGACACAAACACAACGATTTCTAACACAAGTAATGCTTTTAATGATTCACAATTTAAAGAATACGTAGTCACATGTTTTGGGGTATGTCTCTCCCTGAATTCACTTATGGGAAACCTAGCGTTCAGTTCAGGCCCCTGGAACGCTTTATAGGTGCTTACAGTGTATAGTAGGTCCTTCTTTGATTAGGACATGTTCTACTGTGGTAAGACAAATGTCCTTCTGTTCCTTTTATTCTAGAGAGACTAAGTATCAATGTGAGAGATACTTTTAAAATATAAGTATAAAATATATAAAATATAAAACTCTATGGACAATGTATAAATAAAAGTATAAATCTCGTTTTCATCTTGAAATATACAATATATGCATATGTCAAAGGATTTAACAAAGCACAATCTGGTAAAAGTGACAGTCCTAGTAAATCCAACATCCAAGTAAATTTCAAAACAACCACATACTACCATCCGAAACTAAAATCTTATACGTTTTCAAGGTAGCATTTATGAAGATGTTTAGAATGTTGACTTTTACAATATTTGTCATCATTATAGTGCCTTAACAATAGCTTCCTCATACAAATGTATTCAATCCATCATATTCAAACTACAAAGCAGATCCTAGCAAATATAATCAGCGCCACATGGCGTTTAATCACTTTCCAATTTTCCCTAGCTTTTTTTCGGGTCCAAATAAATCCAATTAAATAGGAATATAATCCTTTGTTGATAGTCTAATCCCTTTATGTATGCATTAAAACCAGATACAGTCAATTATGTAACTGTCAGAAAACATTGTGCTGGGTTATTGTGATCATCGTACCCATCTTCCCGTTTCAGCAGAAAGGAAATCCAAATATTTTAACCCACACAGGGGATCTGATGTTCAGAACGGAGGTCAAAGTAACTAAAATAGAACATGAATGATTATTTGTGACCTAATCTATCAAGATTATTAGACAAACACCAAACATATGGCATTATAGATTTTTATTGTAGGCTGGTTGTGGCTCCAGAACACTAAAAAGCATGATTTGGGACAGTCTCAAAGACTAGGAAAATAGCATTATTGTGGCCTTTTCTAACATTGTAATTCTTTTTTTTTGATCTACAGATTAATTTCTCATCCAAATATAAGGAAATGCATGAGAAAAAGGATTTCAAAAAATGAACATGTCTTATAAAAGGGTATTATCAGTTTCTCTTGATCTGTTTAAAATGACTGTTAATAATAGAGTTGCTCTGTCACCGACAATACATTTGTCTACCTCTACCTATAAATTAACGAGGGCATAAATAAATAGACCTCTAATGTCTTAAAAGTGCCTGCAACTCCACATTTTATTCTACAAATATTTTGGCACAATAAGATAAAAAAACAAACTCATAAAGACTGCAGCTAATAAAGATTGCTTTGGTACTGAGTCACTAGAGCGGAGTTAGACTTATTACTGTACTGTATTTGGAAATATTTATTAGAATGGAGTTATAAAACAATGTTTTACAAGGCCTGGATTGAATGTTTTATGCAATTGCTGAATAAATGCTGATCCAGCCATTTTAAAAGCCTGCTAGTTACATTTGGGGGTTACTTTGTGTGGACCGGCAGTATTAGGAAGATGTCCTATTTGTTGTAAAGAGGCCATGTGTATCCAGCAAAGAGACAGACAATGGGTTGATTCCAGTGTAAGGTTTTAAAAGCGATCCTTTCACCGCAGCAACCAATTCAATGTTCCTGCTTAATGGTTGCTATGGTGACAAGACCATAAGTATCATCTTGTATACATAACTACAACAGAAATGATTAATGAATAATAAAGAGTGTTGGGTCAATGTGTAAGGGACTCCCTTATGGTCAAACCATAGACAGTTTGGTTCTTGCCATTGTCTGCCAACATGACTTCACACTTGCCTGTACTGCAACTATCAGGTCAGGTGGGTACTTAATATTCTTTGTGCGTTTGGCAGGGGGTGGTCTGGGATGTAATTTCAGTACTGTTAATGATAGGTGCATGATTTTGTTACAATTTCCCACTAATTTTGAAGCAAACGTGTTCTAGTTCCTAGTATCTAAAAACCTTTTTTATTTAAATTTTATGGTGTTGGGGGTCCCAATATTCTTTGTGTCAAGAGGGGGTTTGGGATATAACTCAGCTCAGTAGTTCCTCCTACCCCACTGGTTAATGTTCATAGCCATACCCCAGGTCAGTGTCCTCCTTCTCCAAGTAGGGGAGCACTGTTTGGCCATGCTCACCCACTAAAGGCTGTCTAGGGTTAGCTTCACCCATAAATATGACTAGCCTCACCCTGCCATGAAGCCAGTCCTCCAAATGATGGAGATCTCTAGATGGCATACCCTGCAAAGCTCCCAGGTACGTTTAGAGCTCCCATGTATGGTTGCCTGGATGCCTTTCCCCTTCCAAATGGGACTCAGGAAGGGGTCGCACCATTTGAAGGCTGTCACGCCTGGTGATGGCAGATGTCGGTACAAGCCTAGAGAGTGAACAGAAACAGTGGGCAGTGTGTGAAGCCAAGCACCACTCTATCCACCCAAAGATCAAAGGCTGCCCAAAGGCCAGACAAACCCTATTCTCAGCTCAGCTACTTTTTTACTACCTATTTTTGTACCTCACTCAAATGCCTTTCCTATTGTGCAATTAAAAATAAAATATATTTTGACATTATAATGGCAAAATGCATGTTGTGAAATAATGGGGGTCTATAACAAATAAAGCACTATTCGTGACTTTATGGAATCCACTGAGATCATACTATTTTGAATTTCCCACAGAACAAGGCAAAGTATGCCTGAGATCAGATATCCTGCAAAGTAGCTGCACATTGCAGTTTGCTTTGCAATAATGATAGGTGATGATTTTTTTCCATTATCTGTTTCAGTAAAAACAGGGCCAAATGTTTAGGTTTGTTTTGTTTGGGTCAATGATTGTATTTTAATCATGACTTTCATACTCAAAGTTAGCATCTGTTTTGAGAACTTACTCTGTATGCAATTCCCTCAAGAGCAACCTCAATTACTGTTTTTCTTTCTTCGCTGGCAAAATAGCGTGTGTGACTAAACTGCACTGGACCAAGGGATGTATTGTTTTAGACTTTTTACAATTAAAATATCATGGTCTGACGCAAGGTACATGTAAGTGGACACTGCATTAGCATGCCAGCAGTTACCCATACATATACTTTTGTGTTTGAACACTATGCTTCCTCCTCTACAACCATATAAATTTTCTGAACAAAACATAGTTTCATTTTTCCTGTTGCTGGCCAGACGATTTAGGAACTTGGTTTGTTATTGGAAATACATATTTTTTTTAAAAAAAAATCACAGTTGTTCTTCATTAGAATTACAGATCAATAAGCAGATGCATGATGGGTGAGTGTTTATGGGCTGAACGCAAGTGCTGGAGAGTATTTGAATGATCTGTTACCTGACGAGAGCACTTTGTTTCTCGGAGGGCTTTAAGACTTCCATTCCAGTGCAGCAGCTGAAAGACTATCATCAATTCCTGCAATAAAAAACATAAACATACAGCATTATTGATTTAATCCACCACTCCATCTTTTTGGAGAAGAATACGCAGGTGGACTACATGGTGTATAAATCAGGATCTCCATTAAGGAAGCATCATAAAACATAACTCAAACGGTTGTTACTGTTATTGTACTTATGTTTTCTATGATGGAGAATTTTAGGAACAAGACAATACGAAGAGAATATGAAGGAATCCCACTTTAGTGATTGTATTTAACCCATTAAGTAGCAGGTTGCTTTAACACCGACAGGATACCATATGTTTGTAAATCCATGTAACAATATTTCTCCTTATTTAAGTTTCATTAGTAAGAGAAACTGTCAAATTGCATAATATCACTCAGTTTTATTCTTCACATCTGTAAGTAATACATTCAGGGAAGGGCTGGCATTGTTCAATACGAGGAGCAAGTTAATCTAAGTGGCTCTTAATAGAGCAGCCCAAAACATAAAAGGCAGACAAAAGGTTTCATGCGCAATATACAGTACATTCTTTCTAAAACACAGTATATGAAAGAAAATTATTAGAAAGCCTATAACAGAAACATAGAAACCAGATATCATGTAGAAATGTGAATAATATTTAAATGTTTTAATTAGAGCAGTCTGGGGACATTTGCCCACCATGCTACCCAAGCAGCTCTACTCTGAACACATGTATGTTTTGGCAGTTACATGTTAACATATTGCTCTCACATCATAGCTGACTCAGTAAATTTGTGATATTAGTTTAACAGAACAAAACTTAGTCGCAGTCAATACAGAATGATGTGATTTCATAGGTCAAAGGTCATTTTTGTGAGGCATGGTTCACATTAGCAGGTGCTTCTTGAGAACAGCAAAGTCAAAATGTTTGAGGGTTTTTTAAGTCAAAGTAGCTCTAAAACACACCTCCAATCGGGTTTTGTTGATTAGACTCCAGGTTTGATAACTCCTGACTCCAATTAGCTTTTGCTGAGCCGATTAGCCTAGGAATTCACATACCTTTTCCAGCCCACACTGTGAATGTTTGAATGCTGTATTTAATATGGATGAGAACAATACAATAATATGTGTGTTATGAGTTTAAACAGATTGTGTTTGTTCATTATTGTAATTTAGATGAAGATCAGACCATATTTTAAGACAAATGTGTACATAAATGATGGTAATGGTATATATATATACGCATGCATACATACATATACACATATCCATCATGCGTTAAGCCTGCCAAATTTACAGGAACCAACAAGCACAGAAAAAATGGTTTTATATTTTTTTTTACTGATTTATTAATCACGTTACGTGCTGTGCAGTTTATGTTATATATTTGTTAATGAATAGAATATCTTCCCTTGAAGCACTACTAAGCTGTAAGTGCTGTTGGGCTGCCCACAATTGCTTTTTGAATGTTTGCCTTATATTTTCACTGTTACGTCTCAGCATATGAAAACAACTACATGTCCCACGCAGGTCATAAAGCCTCTACTTGGCTGGGAAATAATACATAGTGTTCAGTGTTTCCACTGCAATCACATATTGTAGTCCAAGATGTGCAAGCGGGAATACACATAATATAATTGGATTTACATTTTCCACCAATGTAAATGGGGATTGCTTTTCTTTGTAGGTGTGTTCTATAAAACATCTAAAGTAAGCATTTGAATATTTTGGATATAACTAAAAGAACGTGGTGGTCAAAATGAGCTATAAAGTGTTCAGCTGTTTAACCATATATTAAAAGACCAATTATAAATGCACAAACACTAAAACAATACAATAAGATATACAGTATGTATGCATTTTCATTGAATAAAAAATAACCTTTATGCCACGTATGCATAAAGAAAAAAAATATGTTGTTTACCAAAGATCATAAATACATTAGCAATCACATATGTTGAATGTGTAGTATGACCAATAATTCCTGACCATATATCACACCAGGTATATGTGAATTAGCTTGTACCATCATCTTCCAATAAATATAATTTTGGTGACAAAACTTTGTGAAATAAGGCAGAAATCTCATAGTCAAAATGCTTTTTCTATGGAATGAGATAAAATACAGTAAAATGTGACCCCTGTGTCCCATCCTATGCCAATATTGGCAAACTTTTTGTTCTGTCAGAAATACACACACACTTATATTTATATACTTATATATATATATATACACACACACATACATACATATACATACATACATACACACACACATTTCTACCATATGTTAGTATGCCACCTTCACCATCACCTCCTTTAAACTAACATGACAGTTCCTGTTCATAGACCGGAAACGTCTTTAACCTTGGAATGTTTTAGGTCTTTATATCATTCGTGCTTAAAAGAGGTGGGTCTGGTCTTTTTTTCTTGTTTAAAGTGATTCTTTTTGTTTCCAATCTTTTGTTTCCAATCCCATGTCTCAGGCAGGATCGTCAACAAATAATGCATATTAAGTTTCTTTGTAAGTAGTTTAATATGCATTCATCAAACAAAAATACAAAATTCAGGAGAAGCTGCAGCTCATGACCAACATTTCACACACACCATCATTTGGCTGCTTGAACTGGGCAATCAGTGGCAGGAAAGCAGTCCCACTGAAATTATTGGGAGAGATGTCTGTGCATGCACGTGAGGGGGTCTTGTTAACCCCCTCATACATAAACCATTCGCTAAACCAGCATTGGAGCTGACTGGCAGTAGGTTAATCACATTAAAGTGCAACTAATGGCTAGGGTGTCTCTTTAAAACTCCTTATCACAGCTGCAACCATGTATGGTTACTGTAACTGTGTGATATATATATATATATATATATATATATATATATATATATATATATATATATATATATATATATATATAGTATATAAATTATAAATATACACACATACTCTCATACAACAGAAGCATACCCTATAAATTAAATATTTCTTTATTTCTCATGTTCTTCAAGTAAAGTTTTTTTTTTTTTTCTAGGTAAATTCATTCTAACCGCAGAATACAAATAGATTGTATATTGGTTCTAGACCCAACCACAGGCTTTCCTGAAAACTATCCCTTTCTTTGGCATGCACAGTAAATTTCTGCATAATGAGGAGAGTCGATTTTTCCTCTTTGGTTCTCATTTACTTGGGTTTTAATAGAATTTCAGCATAAAGTGCCAGTCAGTTTAACTGTCCAAAAATCGGCATCAACCCGACAGAACCTTTTTTTTTATATACTGCGCCCTTTCTTTATAAAACAGACATATGGAATACATACCAGGCAAATATATTAACAATAAACCTAAATGGCATACCACAAATTATGAAATTTAAAAACCAACAGTAAAACAACGGGATATTATCATTATCAGATGTGCTGTGCAATCTACTTAATTTGTGGTTAAAAGGGCATAACAATTTGTGGGTGGCCTGTGAATGTGGAAGGAAATGACACGTTTATAGCTTAGATTACCAACACTTCAGAAAATGCATCTTTTATTACTAAAGCAAGTGCTGGGAGTAGAGAGATTAAAGCGGTAATGGAAGAACGTACAAAATGCCCTATGATTCATATAAACTAATATTTAACTAACACTTCCTATGATGAATTCTAAAAGGTATTAGGCCAAGAATGCCTACTATGACTGGCTATACGCTGCATATAATACAAAATATATAAAATGTCCTTCCAAATATATTGTTCCTTAAAGGGGATTTATGCTGATCACAACTTTTAACATTACAAATGGAATATTATAGCTTGTGCTTTTTGGTTTTCTTTTTTTGTTGTTTGTTTTGGAGATGTTTTCCTCAAGGAAGCCATTATGTGGAAGATCCTGAAGCAGCTCTCATATGTTGGATCAATTAGACACTGAAAAAAAACCGCAGCTGTATACTAAAAAAATTGCCAATTACATGACCAAAAAATTATAGGAACACTCTAGCCACCGTACGCACTTTAATGCATATCATGGCGGTCATCTGTAAATTAATGTTCTTTTCAGTGAAAATGTATGGCGGGATTCATCAAAATCGGCCTCCAGGCTCCTCTGCATTAACTTTACTGTAATATGCATTCTTGTTTGTTGGTGGGGCCGTAGTGGAGACTGGACAGCCCCCTTTAAATATAAGATATATAAATTCAGTAAATTCTCGATAATAATCCCCCTGGATCCCTTCCAGAAGCCAACGCTGGAGCTGGCTGTAAGTACGGCTCACATGTGCAGCGGGAATCAGGAAATGTTTGGCTGGAAAACACACCTCTTGCAGGCCAAGATGATTAGATGCTGGGAAAGAGGCAAATGTGTTGGGGTGAGAAGAGTCTGCTGCAAGGGGAAGAAACGATAATTTGAAGGGGACGCTTGGCTATCAGATGCATAAAGTCCATGATGTATCATAACGCTACGTTTAGGTCGGTCTACAATAAGTGACACAGCGTCACGATGTTTCACTGCGCACAGAAGGCCAGGCTGCCAGGATATTGGTTTGAACAAAATGATAGCCGTTGCCAATCATGCAAAGATTGCATATTAAATCTTATAATCATCACTCTATTTTCTAGAGCTGTCTTTGCAAATGCAAGTCGAATGATTAAAGTTTATAAAGACGGAAATTACTATAATGCAAGATTTAGGTTCTACCCTTATTCTCAGCACTCTGTATACAATGCTATACAGGTTTATTGTCTCTATGACTAAAGAACCAGGCATTTTTTGTGTGATTATACATATTCTAGTTTTTAACTGTATCGCAATTGGCCGCAATTCAAAAAAGTCCTAAACTCTGAAAATATATTTCACATCTCTTTTACAGCTAAGTAGAAACAAGTAATTTCCAAATAACCTTTTATATTAATTTAACAGAAAGATTGTATTTTTAAGAGAGAAAACCAATGAGCATAAGGAACAAACATAAGTTGTCTTCTCCAAGCACCAGAACGCTGCCTAAGTGGGGGCATTCCAGGTGTTGTTTGCCTTTTTTTGGCACTTTGGAATCTGAAAAATATTCATCAGTTCTGAAACAGAAACGTTTTTAATAGCATTGGAGCTGTGAACCAAAGTCAACTTCTGCTTAAGTGATAGTGACATGGTAAATAATATAAATATTCATATAAAATCAGTAATCTTTGTTCCCCCTTTATATTAACTGTCCCAAAAGGGCAATATCAAAACATTTTATTTAATGTATTTTGGCCGGCAATATTATCCACCTATGGAAGTGTTGAGATAAGGAAGTAACTAATTTCCTGCAGGAAAAAATATGTAAGGTCTTTTACCTTAGGGAACATTACCGTTACCGTTACCCCCTCGACGTATTTTATTCACAGACATCTTAAGATCTGCTTATGTAAACGTACTTGCATTAACGAGCCCAACAGGGATACACTCCCCACTCTCTGAATAAGCAGGACCGGCGAGATGGAAATGTTTACTTAAACTGCTCTGATAATTGGCCAGTGGATTTTTGGATCCATCGTTGTTCTCATTTACAATCATCTGGTGCCTGTGCTATGTGCTGGCACCTCTTCCAGTTCTTTTATGTGGTGCTTCGAGAAATGTTTAGTACTGGGACAGAGTGCACAGCAAAATCCTTGGGCTGAATTAAATTTGTTATATTAACTATATAACTATTCTTCAGGTTCCTTATATTTCCCTAATGTATAGAGATTTTAACAATTGTTGGCAGTTCCTAATCCAACATCTTGGGTTTCATAGTGGTTTTGGAACTCTCTTAGGCAACGTTCCATGTATGGCATTCCTAAGGTGGCCTTTGTTAGGAGACCCAAGAAAACCAAATTATCCAAAATTCCAGTAATGGGACATTTCAATGGTATTCTTTTTTCTTTTAAATTTCTATGCTATTTCTAAAATAAAATTATATGATTGAATTTAAAGTTATTTGACTTTTAAAGGGAAAGTACCGTCAAGATGGTCACAAATGGTGGCCATAAACTCTACTGCATTACACATTGATTTAATGGTGCCTCTCTATTTGATACTGGTCACCCATACCATGTTTATATAGAATATGATTTCTTCTTATTTAAGATATATTGTTACAGATAAGTAGAACGGTTACGATAACATTCAGTGACAAATGAGTATTGATCAACTGGATAATCTTCTACTGTGTTCGCATCATTATGCTTCTTGATTGGGATAACACTTAGTTAACATGTAATTTATGTCCAGGCAATAAGAGTTTTGTTCATACCTGAAACTCCAGCATAGTTTTACCAAGGTTTTTTTCCAGCATATAGTGATAGGCACCGATACTTGTACTTGGGTCATCTGCATCGTCTGCATTTCCCTAGGGGAAAAATAAACAGAAATTGGTATATTACATTACAAAACTATTAAAAAGTCTTGGTAGGAAAATATTGGTAGGACCACCCAAATATCAGGGCACACATTAATGTACGGAAACAAAGTACTATGCAATGTCAGATGACATATACAGTTCTAGATGATCTTGAAAATGCCGAGGTACCTGAAAATAATTTTTAATTAGTATATTAGTATTAATATTAATATATTTAAATATCTACACTATTAAACTTGGTTGAAATAGATTACGATTAATTTAAACATAAAATGTTTTATAACCTAGTTAATGCAATAATAAATAATATGAAAAATTTATGCTTTCTATGAAATAGCATTTTTATAAGGGTCATATTCATAGGATACTATGAAAGATACTAGGTTTAAATGGTGGAGGGTGAACCCAGCTTGTCTTGGAACAAACAGAATTTCTCTGCTCTGTTTTTAAAACCAAATAAAATGCCAATTCATAGTCTTCTATCAGCCTCGAAAACGCACATCCCAGTGATAACATCTAGTAACTGGCACGCATATATATCAGAAATGGCAAAACGACTACACATTACACGTAACCTATTTTCTTGGGCCTAACATAAGAAAGATGAACAGATTCAATATGTGTCATCTGGCAAAAAAGATTTGGATGCAGGAGTAAATGGGGGGTGTAACTATATAACAGAAGGCATATGTGTACTAGAATGGAAACAGAAAGCTCCATGTGGTGTTTGAATGCCTACCAGAGACTTAGGGCTTCTACTGCTGGAGGCCAGATGGCAAAGTGTACCTTCCAAGGATATCATCTGGATATCACTGGTCCATCCCATACCATATAGGCAAAATATGCAGCCGTCTAGGGCATAGGGATAGCCTGCTAGAAATCTTAGGGCCATCCCTACTGCTTCAGAATGTATTATATTTACAACCTTAGTTTAACAGGTTCCAACACCCCTGTACACAAAACAAAGATATATATACCACATTTGATTAAAAGGTTGGAGAGCACTGAAATGGAATCAAGAGCATGTTCTGAGTTTATAAACAGTTTTTATACTGTATGATAATTTATTAATGTTTAATATTATGGTTAAAGAAATATTACTTTTTATTCCACTTTTTTCACTCATTAACAAATGAAAATCAAATGAATTAACTAAATAAAACCCCAGAGCCACAGGTTTTCCACCATTGATTTATGCTAGCTTGATATGAGATGGTGATTTGAAGTCATTAATAGTTTTTACGGTGAATTCTTAGTTTAAAAAAATTGTACTTTGTAGACTTCTAGATGTGATCTTCCTTTGGGATATTTTAAAGCCAGTGTAAATATTCCTGAGGCCCTGTGTTAATGTTTCTAGATTCAGATGCTATAAATTTTCTAATATAGAGTTAAGAAAGTACTGGCAAACAACTGTGTGAACTAATACTTTTGCAACTATTGGGTCTGTATTTCAAAACAGTGAAACATGGTAAGAGGTCCTTTCTCCGCATCGGACCCGTGAGAAAGCATTGTGTAATAGAACAGCGTGGGGGGTAATTCCTAAGGACGCTATTGAAAACTTGCTAACATGTCAAAGTTGCTTAACAGCACTCCCATATAACTAGCAGAAAAACAGCCAAAAATGTAATTTAGTAAAGCAAGAATTCAGCACATAACCAGTGAATATCATTCAAAAAACATCTATCTAAGGCATAAATATTGGGGAATCCATCACAATACTTGGCCATTTATTGCTTAGCCCGCCACTGTGTCAAAGTACCCCAAGTTTGGCGGGTCTTGGTCTGAATCAGTGGGACTGCATTGCATTTTACCTTGTGTGGTTGGAGGGGCCTTAAAGTTTGGTCAGAATCTGCAAATATGCACAGCCAAAAAAAAAAAAAATACAGAAAGGGGAGCGCAGAACCTAAAACACATAAGAGGCATAAACATTCAGATTCCCAGGTTGCAGCTAAAATGATAATTTATTTACTTAATTTAGTGCTAGTTGTACCTCCTTTCTATTTGCGTTCACAGCAATATACTAGCCTGGGGATAGAAATATCCTACACTTTTCTATAGTTGATATTTAAAAGTAGATTTTGGTCCTTCATTTGTTCCTGTAGGATTCTGAGAACATTTTAGTGAGAGTATATTTTGCATAGGAATATCCGGACAACATTGTTAAGTGAATTGCGTTTCCTGATAGTGCTACATATGGGTTCTAGCCTGGCTCCTCTGGTCATGGGTATCCATGTCACATACATCTATGGTATACCCCCTGAAGATATCCACATCGGGACATGGTTAGTGGCAGGGTGGGGGTAGGCATGGACCACTTTTCTATCATTACTGTCTAGTTACCTCTGGGCCTCAGTTAATATATACAGCAAAGTGGTCACGTGGGAGCTGTGATCGAGGTCTGTACTGACAAAGCACAAACTTGCTGGACCAGTCAGGGGAGATCAGAGGATCTCAACTAGTCCATGTTCTTCACCATCGCAAAAAGCAAGACGGGGTGTTAGGACAGTTGTGAAGAAACACCGAACATTGTCTTAGGTTAAAAACTATATTGACAGGCCATTGGACATTGTATTAAAACTCATTCATATTTTTACGTGTTTGTACATAATCCTCTTTTTAAGTTGCTTTACTTAAGGCCATAGGAGGACTATGGTACAGATGGACAATAAAGCCAATATAGAGACAGAAGAATAGTATTTTGTGGACATTTTCATTTATGTTCATATAACTCTCTGACCCAGTACTGAAAGAGTACTCATCAATTACATTAAATAGTCAACAAAATTACACTGTAAGAGGTTGCTATAGAATGGTAAAATATGGCCAGTTTGTACAATCCAGAGGCCAGCTACAGAAAAGTCCTTGTAAACTCTTTTAAAACTGGCATGGGGTTATATTAATTCCATCACTTTTTACTATGGCTGGTTTACAAAAAGTTTTCTTCGTATACTCTACGATCTGGCCAAAGAACACAGAATCTTGCTTGGTACTGTTTATTGAGTGTTTTGATGTTGTTGAGGGCAAGGCGCATGGTCACACTGACATTAAGAGGTAACTGGCGATGCTGAGGTAAAACTTGCAATTTATTTCAAGGGACTAATGGTCCCTTTGTGTTTGTTCATAGTTCAGCATTTAATTATTGATTTTATTTCATTTTAAAAGATAACTAACCTCTTGTGTTCTTTATCCAGTTCCGTGGAGCAAAAAAAAGAAGAGATAACGTGCCAAATAGTAAGGTACTTAAGTTAATCAGAAATTCAAAAGGATTTGTCTGGAATGTTTCTTATTATTTTATTGCTAATGCATTTTCTTTATTTAGTGCCAAATTCCGTAACACTATTGCAATGCGGGGAAAATACAAACTAAACTTAAGATAAATATAAAATATTCTGGTATCGAAGGTGTATGAGACTCTGCCAGCTGCCAGGTTGGACGTTTATTTTCTGCTAAATTAATGGATTTCATAATGTCTTGGTCTTAAATACAAAGTTGACAACAAAGCTACAACAACAATTATTTCATTAAATAATAATTTTAATGGTGTTACTTTGGGAAAAAAACAAATACCTAAATTATTGTAAATGTATAGCAATATTGTTGTGCTGTAATGTATAATCTTTGACCTAAACCTTCCAGGTTATGGAACCTAATTATCAATGAATACATAAGGGTTTACTTATTATTTACACACATTCATTTGTTCAGCATCTTCTTCTCTTTACAGTGAACACATTAAAAGGACATTAGGACAATTTACGAAGAAAGAATAACTGAAAATTGCTTGTTGCTCCAAGTTAATATTTTTCTGTTCACCATAGAAGGCTTTGTGTACAATTTGCTCTTTTATAAGAAGTAGCTGTTGAGCTATCAAGCAAAGCTCTGTGCCTGTGCTAACCAAATGTCGCTTTAATACCACAAACCACACTGTCTCTCCGCTGTGTCTGCTTCTCTGACTTTTCTCCAGATAGCTTTTAAATAATGAGACTTGTCAGAATCACAACTTACTAAATTAGGTTTAACTACATTAGAGTTTTGTCTTCTGTCTCTAATGGGTAAACTGACGTCACTGGAAGGTCTAAACTAATAAAATACTCCCCCGAAATTAACTTCAACTTTTCTAGGACCAAGCAATATTGGGAATCCTGTACAATAAATGCATGAAGATGTGAAACATCAAAATAAGTTGAATCTGCCTGCTTGGGGCACTATTCCTGGAAAAATAAAATATTTCACTTGAAGCCAAAGTAACTCTTGACAATTTA
This sequence comes from Spea bombifrons, assembly GCF_027358695.1. Taxonomy (NCBI): domain Eukaryota; kingdom Metazoa; phylum Chordata; class Amphibia; order Anura; family Pelobatidae; genus Spea; species Spea bombifrons. The sequence continues at coordinate 137,708,326 of NC_071087.1, read as the reverse complement.
ACTTAGTTGAGGCAATCTCTTAAACTGTATTGGATGACCATGACTAATTTGGCTTGACCAGTGAGCCACGCAAAGCTGAATTTCATAGTAGGACATTGCATGTGCTGCAGGACGTTTTAACAAATATATTTCTGCACAGCAAGAGAGCTTGCAATACACTTGCGGCTAACAGAGGGAACTTTGCTGGGGAAATATTGACAACCAAGTAGATCTCAAGAACATTGGCAGCCATGTGCCATAGTCTCTAAAATGTTTTGGGATATCTGTTCTGGAAGTGTGACTAGAGGTGCGTGGTTGGACCCAAAGGGGGTATGGCCTGGGGCAGGACCGCCCGCCTATCATACATGAAAAGCCACATTGCAGTGGTCAGCTACAGAGCATTACAAGATGACCAAGTGGGTGCTGCAACAGCACAAGCATCCATTAAATTATATAGCTACCTGGGATGGTCACAGAAGATAACATGGTATCATGACAACTGGCCCATGATACCCACTTCCTGCAAAAGCAGGACAGTAGGGCAGCTAGGCAGGATAATGTAATGTTAGGAAGGTTTACTTTACAGAGGGGGTGGTAGATAAATTAAACAGTCTCCCATCAGAAGTTTTAGAGGCTAACACAGTGAGAGAACTTAAACAAGAGTGGGATAGTCAAAGAGCTACCCTGAATCAAAGACATGACCAATGACGATTAAAGTCTCTATATCGGAAAAAATGTGCAGATTAGATGTCCAGAATGGTTCTTTCTGCTGTCAAATTCTATGTTTCTATGTTAATATAAATGATGTACAATCATCACCTTATATTTCTTCTTACTTCTCCAGAAAGAGTAAATAAATAAATGATGAGGTACAATCCTGCAACTCCATCAATATGTTCGTAGGCAAATCAGGATTCAGCAGACTGACAGGTCAGCAGAACATTTGTAAATTCAGATTTATGAGTACCAAGTTGTTTTATGTGATATAGAGCAATATACGCAACCTGAGAGAAGCAGCAAGAGATCACTGATGTTAGTTTAGCTGTTGAGTCCATTGATATTAAGTTCAGCCATAGAACCTTAAAAAATACTTTGAGTACACAGACTGACCCACAACAACATCAACATATTAGCATTAGAGTTATACAAACCAGATTATGCCTGTCTGTTGATGAAAAGACCTCTGAGGTCCTAAAGACTTATGTGATGTCACATTTATTCCTATGTTGGCCCAGTACAAAGGTATTAACTTTGACTATAAAATTATTATACAATCTAAACCAACGTTAATATGAGGTTACACTTTAGCAGCCTTGTTGTAGATGTAATTCTACTAACTAAACCTCTAGAAAAAAAATTACTGCATACCTTATGAGTATTTTATTATTATTATCTTTTATTTATATAGTGCCAACAATTTACGCAGCGCTTCTTACAATACATATATTCAAGAGGTATGACAAGACTAGAATTGACAGAATTGATACATTAGGTGGAGAGAACCCTGCTGGCAAGCTTACAATCCTGAGGAACTCCATTCACCTTTCTAAAGTACACATGTACATGTTTTTATAGAAGAAACACCTTTTCAAAGCTTAAATACAATGGAGGACAGTTTTGTGGTTTGGTTTTGTATACGTGCCACCCAGAAGTTAAATAAAGCACAGGAGACAGCCCAACATCTAGCAGTCATTATTGCAAGGTCAAATTACTTGACATACAACAGGAACATTAAACCCTGCCAATTTCTTCTATGACCTATAAACCTCACAGGAACTAGCTTAACAAGGAGGATTACAATGGCTCCTCTACATATATTGATCATTAGGATAAAACGAGAACTGGATTTAGGATAAATAAAACTCTTATGGGAGATTATCTTTGTGTTTGTAAACCAAATCATACTCACAATACCAGAGCCATAGGTATTTGTTCCAAAACCTCAACTTTTATTAGGGAGATTGTACATTATTTTGGGGTTTTATATCAATAACAGGACAGGACAAGTAATAGTGGATATTGTCCAATACGTTTGACACCAGAGACTTTGTCCACTTTTGTTGCCAGTAATCCAACTATTCAGTAAATGCTTCTGTACTATCTGTAGAATTAATAGAACTAAGTTCTCACTCTAGAATGCTCAATCTTCTGGCATGTATGGATTAAAGTGCTGAATGTTTGCCAAGATCTGAAAACCACTTAAAACATATTGCTGTATTTATTTTGGATGATGTACCAATGGACTATGTTCAACATTCAAAAACTGTTATTGAGTGTAGAGCCAATTAAAATAGCGAGGGAGGCCATTAATCAAAGACTCCTTAACACAAAGATGGTACTGCAGAACACTGTTAAAGAAAAAGAAAATCAAAGTTGCCAAACATGTTATACCAACTTTCTTTCTTTTTTTAAAACAAATCTGTCTATGATCTGAGGGACACGGTTATTTTTACATCACTGTGATGTATTAATTATCATATTTTTTAATTGATACAAATAATCAAAACACTCCACTGTGAAATGGGGGAGGTATGGCTTTCAATCATACCTACCCAGGTATGAATGAAAGACATCAATGAAGCAAACAAAAAGCAAACATATAAAGGCCTATAAACAAATCTGGAGCCATTACTGCAAATAAGAAGCATACCCCACTTTAAAAACATTCACTTTAAGGCAGAGCCGGCCTTAAGTGTTCTGGCACCCTCTGCGGACTACACCTCTGGTGCCCCCCATCCCCTTCTCACTGCCCCCCATCCCCTTCTCACTGCCCCCCCTCTGCCCCTTCTCACTGTCCCCCCCTCTGGCCCTTCTCACTGCCCCCCTCTGCCACTTCTCACTGCCCCCTCCCTCTGCCCCTTCTCCGCCCCTTCTCCCTATCCTTACTTACCTCGTTGCCGGAGTCCTGCAGTGGGAGCGGGAGGCGCCCGTCTTCCCGATCTGCCGCGGTGCGCGCTTCACAGCTGAGCGCCGGCACCGCAACAGAGTCACGGAGAGTGAGGGGCGCCGAGCGCTCGCTGAAAACTTCACGACCGACCGCTCGGTGCCCCTGCCCGGGACTTAAATTGAAACATCGTTTTTTTGTTTGTTTTAACTTTATTAAATATGGAGGATGTTATATAAAGTTAAAAAAACCCAGATGCTTTAATTTAAGTCCCGGGCAGACGCCCCTGTTCCCATGGCGCCCTGTGCGGCCGCACAGGTCGCACACCCCTAAGGCCAGCCCTGCTTTAAGGGCACTTGCGAGTAAGGATATACTGACACGTGACTGCATGACGCCAGCACGTCAGTTCGTCTTTCAAGTATCTAGAATACATGTTATTTATTCCAATAACATACAGGGACATCATTTCTATGTGCTTTGTGTTGGAAATGACCTGACGATTGGAGTGCAGTACATGTATTGATAAACGCAAAAAGGTCGTGCTTCCAGGTTCCAGTGGTCAGCAGGGATCCTCTGTTCCTAGCAGCAGGAACTCCAGGAAGATTGCAGCAGCCATCTTGGTGGAGTCTGGCACATGTAAAACCAGGCTATAGCATATCCTAGTTGGACCCTTTATGTAGGCTCCAATGTATTCTAATCGAAACAGCTACCCAGACCTCTATCTCAACTTTTCCTGTTCACCTCGGCGTGATCTTGCATCTAGGGTCCAACTAATTGGTTGCAGATTGTTGCACAGACCAGAAATGGACCCAGTAGATCTAACCAGGGTGCCTACTTGTCAAGATCATCAGGATCAGATCCTAGCAACCCATGCAACATATTTCCAATCTCTAGACAAGAAACACCACTTGTGCCTTTTGGCTCTTTTTTAGTAATTTTCTAATTTTGAACACCTGTGTATGACCTCAGCTATCCCTGACCATGCCAGAAAGCTACTTGCCTTGACCTCAGCTATCCCTGACCATGCCAGAACGCTGCCTGGTTTAATTTGTACATACCCGGGCCACGGTGATACGCCACCTACCCAGACCTCTATCTCAACCCTCATTGGTCGCAAATAGCTTTATCTCTAATAATACATCTTAACTCTTGCACCTGTTTGTCAGTTCAGAAAAAAATATAATATGCTTCTCCTGAACAATATATATATATGTTTTTTTTATGACAGCATAAATTCACAATACCAGATAAATGAATTAAAACTACAGTAAAGGCATATTGTAAACAAAAGAAAGTAAAACTATACCAAATTATACTTTTTTAATAGTATAGATGGGCTAGGGTAAGGTTCAGTACAGAATACTGTAATGTAGATAGCCCTCCAATTTCAAAAGAAAATGCAGGGAGCAGAATATATAAATTACCATGAAAAGTGGCACATGTTAAACTCCAGACATAAGGCACAAAGAAAGCTTAGTTCTACAAAAAAAATAACTTATCGCCCCTATCCATCAGTTACCCACAATTAGATTATCAGCAGTAGTTTTCCAAGCCCTGTTGTTTCAAGTTGTATGACTGCCGTTACAAAGTTTTCTATCATGACAATCTGTATGGCTGCGTGCCATTACTATACATGAAATAAAACAGTAAAGAGGGGGCTCTTATTTGAGTAATGCTGTGCCATTTAAAATAAAGGCTGGAACCTTTTAAGTCTGGATTGTGGCTGAATGCAAAGTGGACTAGAGTTAAGTAAAAATGCCATGCTACATATTGATTATATGGGTTAAGCTTAAGTCCTATCCTATATACACCTGAACTCAGGTTTTCTTTCTATTCTAGCCCCAGATGCACCTAAACATGAATTACTAGATTCTCATCCAAGTGACTGATACTTGGTATATAGAAAAACATAGATATATTACGATACTGTTCAATGAAAGGGAAGGGTTTTCCAAAGGAGGAGCAATCTGGTACTTTGATTATAAGATTTTGGACTACTATCAGAAGCATTTTTTGTATGTACGTATGTATGTACATATACTGCAAAACAGACCTCAATGTGTGTTTAAACGCAAAATGGGGCTAGAGTGCTTCTTTAACTATTTTGTATTATATTTTTTTTATATTTCGTGTGTTATAATTCAGCTTGTATAGTTTCAAGATGACCATGAGGTCAGACTTGTATAGGTGAAATTACATTTTGGTTTTATAATTAGAAACTAATTCTTAAAGGGGGGAAACACGAGCATTTATGGTGGGAGAACACATGTAAGTAATAAGGAATGTGTATCTTTATATAGAGCCCATTAATAAATGGGTACCTTGTACTCCTGTATAAGCAGTTTACGTGGGACAGTCAAATAATTTGAGCCCCTTGACATCCACATCACCTCTGATAGGAACTATATCTTAAAAGAAATCATGTGATTGCAAGGATGAACTTAAATTCAAAATCATGTGTGTAGGGCCCTAAACTGTGATATTAGGGTTTGCCAAAAAAAAAAGGCAGCTGTCTGGGCAAAATCAGTATAGATCAGTCACCAATGACCCTTTAGTGAATACAGCTCAATCCACATATGAACTCATATTTCAAAGTGATTGTACTTCTAAGGCACCATGTGGAATAATATCTCCTGAAAATAATTTATGATCTGTTGATGTGTTAAGAATGATTTTACAAAAAAACCCTGAGATTGTCAAAATGAGGAGAGGTTCTGGAGAGGTTCAGTTTGCATCTGAATGAAATTGGAAACGCATAATAAATGCCAGATTTTTCAAAGGTAATGCTCTAACACGAGAGTCCCCAATTTCCAAAGCTTATATTTAAGAATAGGTTAAATTACTTGTTTTCTTTCACCTTCTTACTAACAGGTATTATACAACTGCCACAATACTATCGTGCTTTATTGGCTTGTGTTGCATGGGCTTTGAAGACATCACATATGTCCTCCAAGATGTTTCCTAGAAGAGGAAGAGACAAGGTGAGGCTTTTAAGGTCAGGAAACCTTGCATTGCAAATTTTTGCAAGTGCTTTCCAAGAACACAAATAATTGAGATTTAAAGGTTCTGGAGAAAACCACAGATTCTTTAATGGAATAATCCTGTATTCAGTTTATAGAACTCAATGAATGTTTATGAGACAATGAGTAATGCTGCCTTCTAATGATTAACATATGATACAAAACAAAGAGAACTTAAAGACCTGCGTCGTGGATTCAACCAAGTAATGTCAGATTCCTCAATAAATGAACTGAATAGAAAAACTGTAACATGAGGATGTTAGTGCTGGAACACGTGAACTAGTTGGAAAGTCATTTTGACAGATTTTCACAATTCTTTAAACCGCACACATATCTACAGTGTTTTTTAAAGACTATAATACAGTTAATCTCATTAAAGTAAACATTAAACAACTTTATAAGGTACATAGTGTACATTTTCAGATACTGTGCAGGATATATGTCCAATGAGAGAAGAAGACCTGAAAAGCGTATGCAGTGATATTATGTATACTTGCATATACCGTATTTGCCCAATTATAGGCCGGACTCCCCCCAATTTAAGTCTTTAAAGTAAGGGTGTGGAAGTGGCGGACAGCAGCAGAGGTTGTCTACACGCATCGTGCAGATGTCCACCGGCTGCCCCACTAGACACCAGATGTTTGGAGCACAGGGGGCAAGTCTGAGGATGCATAGGTAAATCTGGGGCTATAAGGCATATCAGGGGGGTATGTGTCATATCAGGTGGGTTGAGTGAAATATCTGGGGGGCAGAGTGGCATATCTGGGGAGCAGAGTGGCATATCAGGCAGTACAAGACATATCAGGGGGTATGTGGTAAATTAGGTTGGTGAGTAGCATATCTGGGGGGGCATAAAGCATATGGCATATCTGGGGGGCAGAGTGGCATATCTATAAGTAAGGTGCATTATGAATTAAAGAAGGACCTTAGAATGGCTATTGGTTTTCCAAGTTTCTGTTTGTACATAACCTTTGCTGACTAACTGCATAATAGATACCAAAAATATTACAATACATTCTAATGTATCATTAGATAAAATACTGGTTCACTATCCCACTAATGTGTATTTTTTCTTTAAAATAGCACCAAACTAAAGGGTGCGGCCTAGAATCGGGCCAATACCGTATATCATATAACGTCTCAGTTAAACTAACTTGTTCTCACCATTGACATTTGATTGGGTTTGCACTAAATATGAATCATTATAGTGTTACATTTTATAAAGACTAAGTAAATAAAATTAATAAAATAAAATTCACAATTTATTGACACAATTAACAACATATTAGGTTCTCCAAAAGGAGAAAAAAACATGAGAAAAGCAGATGTATTTTGGAATAATGTAAACTAGCAGACAATGGGGTTTACTTCCAAAAGTTGAGGACAAAAAAAGGAAACAAAAGGTCATTATTTCTAATGTCCTGATATACAACAGGTTAAGCATACAGCTGGAATTGAAGGCTCAGCATCTACAAACAAAATAACTATTTTAGTTATCCATCCCACAGCCAGATCAATTGCTGTTTTGCCAACAGGATTCTTTCTATTTAAAATAATGTTTGACAAAGCAATTCAACATGTGTTATTACTTTTTATTTTCTGAATCAACAGCAGAACTAGGGGAAGTATGATAGGTTGAAATTAATTGATTTAAATTGCTGTGCATATAAGCTGGATAGCTAACTCTCTTGGACTGGACATAGGAGAATTTGTTGGGGTCTTTGTGCAATCTTGATACTGCAACTGTCTGCTCAGAATTTGAGGATATTATATAATCCCTCTAGTTAAATTGTACTAGCTAAATATTTAATTTAGAGGCATTAAGGAGAGCCTAACATCAACAAATCAGAAAATCGTTTGAAGAAAAAGAAAACATGTTATTGTCTCTTTACAACGACTGGAATTATTGGGATCATGTTTTATATTTTAATATTAAAACGGGCAATAAAACAATAATGAATAACTGTGGGGATGAAATGTCCTGAAAAGACATCTACAAGATTTGATTTATTTGATCAAGACCAACAAGACAAGAACATCCTTCGAAAAAAAGAAGAAAGGTTTCTTAAGTAGGACAATGTATTTTAGGGGATTTGACTTACACTTGTTGATGTGACTGCTTCTTGAACACTTGCTATGATGAATTCCTTAGTAATTCTCCGAGTTGGTAACTCGTTGAACAGGGAGTTGATAAGTGCAACTTTTGCCGCATCTCTCCGTGCTTCTGCTCGGCTTGAACAGCACTGTAAATCACAAATAAAATGAGAGGTTTATAACTGCAATAATGGCCAAACCACATTACTCATTAGGATCCTGTTGGATAGAGTCAGTACTTAAATGTCCATTTTATACACAGCACAATCACACATCCTTTATAAGTCATGCCAAATTGAAATGAAAATGAAATGTTAACACCTTCTCACAAATTCAGCTATGCTCTAGTTACATGTTGTTGAAAGCTCTTCATTTCTTGAGGGCCAACATTGAAAACTTCCCATCTGCTGCCCTTATTATGAGAGTACCTGATTACCATGACTTCTTATTTAATCTTTAGTCAAGTGAGCAGAGTTTGTCTGTCTCCATTTTGTGCCCAGGTCTGCACTCAAACTCTTCCTTGAACCATCCCAGGCCCTATCAATTATCTTTAAGGCTTGACTCATCCCTATACATTGTTATCCACTTTCATTCCACCCACTTTCCTGCCTCCATTAGGGAGCAGTAGAGTGATCACTCCGGAGGGCCAGCCCTAGGAGGTTCCCAGTTACGATTAGGAGTATCTTAATTGCTTTTAATTCTCATCCTATGCAGCAAATGATATTATGCTCCTTTGTTCCAAAATGTATTAATACTATTTTTAAAACTATAAAATTCAGAAGCAAGGATGACACAATGGTTAACTATGCATTCAATATTACTATAATTACAGGCCCATGTCATTAAATATTTGAGAACTAAGGATCAACTCCAGGGTATATGTCAGAGCATATTATTTAAGAGATCAGTATTGCAATTGCATGACACCCTTAATCCTCATCTAGAAGAAAAAAACAAAAATGCTAGTCCTCTCGTAGTCCACACTGTGGTGGAAGGGGTCATCCAAGTTTTTCAGCTTCCTTTCCTTATAGCACCTTCTCTCTTAACCAAGTGACAGTTCTAATTCGAGTTTCGGCCATGATGATGTTACTATGACAATGTTTGTATAAAATCTTACAACTATGATCTCAGTGGGCCAAAGGGAGACAGCTCCTGGGTTCTGTGCTAAACTCTGACACAAGCAGGCAAATGCACTGGGAAAGCATGTAAGCATGTTTCATGATGCCAAGGGGGGCCAGAATGGGCTGGAGTGGGCCTTGACTGGGATGCCAAGTAGGGCTAGTCCTGAGGGCATTTTATTTAAGGACCAGTGTCATTAGGTTTGAGGCCTTTTTGTGTGTCACACTACCTTGTGTAGTTTGTCCCGCCCTCTATCCCTATTTTGTGGTGTTTAGGTGGGTGGTTAAAATGTGTCGCAGTTGAAGGCAGAAGCTTACCAGGCATCTAGGGGGTAAATGCTCTGGGGAGAGCATTTGGTGGTATTTCGGTGGGAAGTTCCTGGTTGGTGGAGCATGGAACCTCGGGTCTGAGGTTGGCCATCCGGATATGTCCTCCCCTGTGTTGGTGGTACCTGGATAGCCTGGTAAGCTTAGGTTAAATAATTCAGCTATGGACTTTTCAACCCCACTCTTGGTGTTGTGTCAATTATTGAGTAGTTAAATTGATTGGTGGGGCCTGGCGTGGACACTGAGGGTACATCAGTCAAGTACTTGAACAACACATGTCTGCGCAGATATCGGATGCTTGACTCAGCGGGTTCAGTGAGTAAACATGACATGAGAAATCAGCTGCGTAGTAAGTACTTAAGCAGACTGAAAGAGTGCCCAACATTGACAGAGACAGAAATATCAAGAGATTCCTGATAAAATGAGCGCAACTTCCTGTTTCACGTAGAGATTTTCACTTTGTTCAGTGTTTGTTCTCTGTGCACATGTGTGAGGAATTGAATAGGTGTTCAACCCTCAGCACCTACTAAAATATTTAAAACATATTTGGATGGGGAGGTCATTACATCTGGTCCAAAGGTTTTTTGACATCTTGTACTAATCAAGTACTATATATCAGTTTGGCCCAAGACCCCAAGCCAGCATGAAGATTTTCTAACTTTGGAGTACCGTTTTATTTGTTATTTTCATTGATCTAGAGTTAAACTCTGATTTTCAAACCTTTTGTTGAGAGGGACTTGTGTCATTTTGATGGATTTATTTTATGCATGTTGATAAGGACCTTTAATGTAACTCATATTGTATTAATGAAATCCAGTTTCAGAGTTTCAACACATTTTTACAGATCTCAGAGTTCAAAATGTAATCAGATATTCTCTAGATTATACGGCCATTCGCATAGCTGACCTCTGGCAATAAAACACTTGCAAGATGTATATCAAACCCACTCCAAGACTAAGGTAATTGATAAGTAATAAGAGTAATAATTTACTTTCACATGTAAAAACAAAAACACCTTTGTAACATTTTGTGAATTTACTAACGTCTCATGAAATATCTTTCCCTTGAGTCCTGCAGCTAGACAGAGGAGGTGAAACGTATATATTTGTCACAGGTGACATGACAAGCAAGTGGTTCGCCGTTTCATTGGTTAAGTGCTTTAATTATACTAAAGAAATACAATCTAAAAAGAAAATACACATTTCTATGCCACTATTGCTGATACAAAACCAGGCACGCCAGAGTAATTTACAACCCCCATCAGTGTTGTGTTTGAAGATGATGGAAGTTGTAGTTTGCAAAAGCTCATCTCGGCTTTTCATTTTTAATTAAAATATTAAATATATATGTGTCCTTTTTTATTAGGATGGAATATTTTGAAAGGTGGGCGACACCTGCCATGTGACAATAGGGTCTATTCTTTAATAGGAGCGTTTGTAAGAAAGTTGAGGTTTCAATTCCATGATGCCGCTATTCATTATGAAAGGCCTTCACTGGCAGACTCTTCCAGCTAGAAGAGCTGAGCAGGCCCTGTATAATGTGTAATTTAATGTGTTATGGAGAAATTTCACTGATTTCATTATATATTGTTAAGGACCAAGATCTTCCAACAGCATATATATATTGGACTTGGTTCTTTATAATATTTAATTACATCAAGTAGCTAGAACTCACTTCAACTCTCCCTTAAGTAACAGACCACAATATCTGACCCCTAAATGACAGCAGGGATCACCAGTGTTTGAGGGGCAATCCATCCCGGGTGCCACTCATAAGGGGGGGTGCCACATAGGGGTCCCAAGTCTCCTGCAAATTCCCTCTCTTTCAATGTCTCCCTACATTCCACTTCCATGTCCCTGTCTTCTTTCCCCCAACTACATTTCTTCTCTTGCCTCTTCTTGTACTTCTGTCTTCTTTCCTCTAATACTTCTCCCGTGTCTTTTTGTTTCTTCATGAACCAGGCCTCCGGGAGCACTTCAGCACCCGGGCACAGTCTCTCCTCGTTTGAAGGGGGATGGGTTAAACTACCTTACTGCAATATTATTTTATTATGGACATGCTTTGTGTATGATTTATGTTATTAATATTGCTGATTAAACATGCATGATCATTTCTATTACAAAAACTGGGTCAAGAACCTCTCATTCATAATCTCTTTTTCTTTGTAAAAATAACATTCAGTTATATAATTACCTTTTTTCTGGAACCTAGCCTGATTCAATTCATATATACTGGCCCCTCAACTAGTTTTCAGTTTGAACTAAAACTAGAGGGTTTAGGGGCTTAGGGGGAATATAAGGAAGCTTTACTTTACTAAGAGCAGTGTACATAAGTGAAACAGCCTCTGAGTAGATTATGTAGAAGTAGATTATGTAGAAGAGGCTAAAAAAAATCTAATTTACAGATACATGAGACAGACATAAAGTTCTCCTGAATCTAAGACAAGAACAAGGACTGATTACTGTCTCTACATCAGGAAAATGGGCAGGCTACATTGGGTTAATGGTTCTTATCTGCTATCAAATTCTATGTTTATAGATTATATTTTTTACATAGTGTCTGTCAAACAAGACTCATAATGAGCCATTTATTAGACACTATGTTTTCAGGAGATAATCTTGTTTTTTGTTATTATGCTGTGAGGAAACATCAGCTCCAGAACAGTTACTGACTTGGGCCTCAAGGAGAACTATATCTTTTTTTAACTAAATTATCAAATGTATCAGTTTCATTTTAGCTTATATGCTATATTTTGAACTGTTGTCTACATTCATTCCATGGAATGAGACACCAAACTAGAAAAATAGTTTGCCATTTAGAATATTCTGTTTTATACAAAGCATGTTTTTGAAAATATACGAACCTTTAATGATTCTTCTATGACTCACATTCTGTTATAAATGAAAAAAGGATTTTGGGAAATCATTTGTGAGCCAAAGCACACTATTTAGATATTAAAATTAAAAGAGATTCCATACCATAGTTGTGCTCTGATGGCTGTATCAAAAACCAAAACAGGGTGCCATGATGGGACATTTCTAAGGACCTATGCCAATTTTGTCAGTAGCCATTGATTACCTGTCTTATTGCGGAGGGTGAACCCTGGTGATGTATCTTGAGGGAACCTTTTTCTGTTTTTACCTTATTCTACTGTACCATTGACTGTCATACCTGGATATGACAAAAGAGAGCAATGTCCTCAATTATTGCTACTAAAGATTAGTAACATACCATAAGTAAAGCAACATATGTTCCCTCATGCTAGACAACAAGGGCAAATGGCACATAGGGAGTAAAAAGGCTTGGTCACAAATCTTCTTCAAGTTCTTATTGTCACACACTAGCAGAAACTCTGGCGTTCTATAGCTAAACAGATCTGCAGGTAGTTTGCTGTTCTACCATTACTAGAATCATACACAGATTTGTTTCCTATAATTTGATAAATTATTTGTATTGATTTTTTTGGCTTTAAATTGTTTACATTTAAAACACTTTCTCCACGGCCAAAGGAGCTATAATAGAGTGTTACAGACGTTCACCACATGCCCCTCCTCACTAAGAGGTCTTGAATCTTTTCCTAGGAACAATTTGAGACTAAGGTCTGTGGTCTTGTTCTGGTTATAGATCTTGCCAGATAAGATCCATACTTTTTTGGCTGTAATTTGTAAGGAGTCTTGAGGTTTTAACTTTATGTATTTATAGCTTCATGTTACATGCTAAATGCTCTGATATTTGAGTACAGTTTTGCTATACCCAGTTACCCATAACTTACTGTTATACTTTTTTTAAAAAAAAAATATAAAAAAAAAAGAAAAACAAATATTAAGAATGATCTCACAATTAATATTTTATGTAATTTATTATGTGCACCTAACAAATCATGTAGTGGTGATGGTTTTATTGTGTGTGGCCTATGTGCTAGTTTTGCTGGAAACATTAGTGTAGCCCCTTTGGGTTTTCCTGTTGTGTCACTGTTGTGTATCTGTGGAGTGACCAGCAGAGAGAATTCCTGAGCTTGAAGTCACATGGCAGCCAGAAGCTGTAGGAGGGACTCTCATTAGGCCAGTTCAAACTCTACTAGGAGGAAGAATGATGAGGGGCCTACAGTCCAAAATGTGTGGGAAGCATTGCTCAGCTACATCATCCACCTGATCTGCTGCCCCAGTGTAGCTGTGGAGAGGGTGAATCCAGTTACTGGTACAGCATGTGTACTGCAAGTTGGATCCTCATCCAGATACAGCAAGTGGTTGAAAGAACTTGGCACTCACCTATCGCCAACGTGACTCTATTTTTAATTTCAGTAAAGGGCCCCAAAGCTTCAGCGCACCAACTGCTAACCATCAGTCATTAGGGTGACCCCTAAGGGTGAGTACGCAGGGCTTGGGAGGGTAGTGGGCCCAGTCGGACAGCTTCTGGTTCAGTTAGCCACTGTATTATTTACTTTACTTTTATCTGCATTTATCCTTTAATACATGTTGATTCTGTTTTATTGCTACTGATGTGTATTGCAGTTTTTTTTTATTCTGTTCCTGCCTGTCCATCCATATGCTGGATACTCAGTAGGGAGAAGGCACTGCCACTAACATGTACCCCAACTCCACGGTAGAGGGGGCTCAGGATCTCACTGTAGGAGGCCAGAAGTAAGTCACGGCAGTGACCGGTAGGGGAAAGACACCCCAGAACAGGACTACATTAGGACAATCAATTTTTTTTCTTCAAACATACACTCCAGTCATTAAATCCACTTTAATGCATATGATAGATGTATGGCTTCCCTAAATGTCTGTGGTGTCACCCTCTATAGTATTTGCCCCTTTTCCCCACCCCCAGCTATTTTCACCTTATATACTTATTGCCAGTCAGCACCAGCTATAGCTCAGCAAACACTGCAGAAAGTGCTCCCATTGATTTAGATTGGAGAGCCTTCTTACCACTGATGGGGCAGAAATTGGCAGACTTTCTTTATACATAAATTCTTCTTTAGTCAATGACAGCAAACTTCAGAGCTTTTAGCTGAAGCTGGTTGGACATGTTAAGTGATCCCCAGAAGCCTACTGTGAAAATACCCATGTATCATATGTATACATTTTGGGGCCCTTTCAATTCTTGTCCATTGGATTTACCCTCCATAACGCACCACTGTGTATCTGCTTTTGTCCAGTAAAAACAACCAACTACCATACAAAGAAGGTATCAACCCAGGCATTTCAAATTAAACCTAAAATGACTATGCCATCAAAGCCTACATTACTGATCTGTGTTTCTATTACTTACATAACAATATCTGATTAATAGCTGCAGCTGTGTGCGTGTTTATTTTTTGTTCTTTGCTCTTGGTGGCTACAGCACACAGTATCTGGCAAGGAAGTTACGCTGTGTATTCTTTCTCTGCTGTGCCAGACATAGTGTGCATACCATTACAATGTGATTGTTTTATTTATCAATATTCAATTGTTTAATTATGTATTTAAACATTTAAATCATGATTTAAAGGGGGTCTGACATCAAAGACTACATGCTCCAAGGCCAGACTGGGAATAAAAACCAGCCCTGGGAATAATTGAATACCAGCCCTGTATTAATTGTGAAAACAGTACATTTGTAGGGGTGTAGCCCCAACATATTTTGTTCAGAAAAGGAATACATTATTACATTACATGTATTTAAAAAGCACCGGCAGATTCCGCAACGCTGTTACAGTCAGTAGAACAATTTAGAAACACATACAATAACCCATACAATAACAAACTGGTACAAAGGAGACGAGGGCCCTGCTCTTGTGAGCTTTCAATCTAGTCGATGATTTTTAAATTATAATGTTTGAAAAACACATTAG
Source organism: Spea bombifrons (assembly GCF_027358695.1). NCBI lineage: Eukaryota > Metazoa > Chordata > Amphibia > Anura > Pelobatidae > Spea > Spea bombifrons. The sequence continues at coordinate 137,693,068 of NC_071087.1, read as the reverse complement.
TCACAAACATGTTAAATATGAAAACACATACTTCCTAATATCACTGTTGCCAATGACATAATTTAATTGGTTGGGACCAACTGTATAGTTCAAATAATGAGAAAACAAGTATGAAAGTTGAAGGAGGGGGAAGTGTGTGAGCTGCATGGATGATCAGAGTGAATGTGTGTATAAATGTATGTATGCATGTATGTATGTAAGTGCAGAGTCCCCTGACCATCACTATACCCACCCACCTCATAATGATGGGGTCATGTAACACTGCTTTCCTGACCCCACTATGCCCCCCCCTTTTTTAAAGAATTTTGTAGCAGCCCAAGGGACAATTGCCTCCAATGTACATTGGAACGTGCATTCTTTAGTTATATTAGTTAAAAAACAGGACTTCTGTCTCACTTAAGTCCTCTTCTGGCTGCCTTTACTGAAACCAGGCGAGCAAGCATTGGTACATAAACTTCTTGAACCTGCTCAGTAGCATTCCCATTAAAGTCACTGAAGTAGCAGCCATTCATATGTGTGCTACAAAATACCAGTGTTCAGATAGCATACATGTGAGTGGCTAATTTCTAAGCTCAAACTAAGGGCTTGAGCGTTCTTTTAAGCTGCGTATATGATAGCTCCACCTGTCTGAGCAGAAAAAAAATAATCTTTTGATATGAGGATCAATGGACAACTTGTAATTTGTGAAAAGCAGAAAAATTTACTATTTTGATGAAAAAAAATTAAATTTAAATTATTATATTCAGTCCTTTATTACGATTTACTTATTTCGCTTTCATTGTATGATCTTATCAAAACATACTATTTCTGAGCTTAATGGATAATAATAAACACTACAATCATGGCTAGGTATTAATAAATAATACATGTTGGCCAGGAGTTGTTCAATATATCCTGTTGAAGCAAAAATCTCCATATGCATGGGAGAACCGAAAGAATCCCATGTGAGATAATAGATGATAAATACATGATGGCTTAAACCTGATAATACATAGGGCAAGAGAATCCACCCCCCCTGCTCAAAAAAAAAACAACAAATCTGAAAAGGAAACAAAAATATTAAAAAGTCCCTAATGTTATTAAAAGCAAAACCATCTGTAGAAACCATGAGGAGCTAAATGGCCGAGTTCAGGAAGAGGGGAGCCAAGTGTCAGTCTGCTGGGGCTATTGCAAGCCTTACTGTGGGAAATGGAAATTGTACATTGTTGCAACACATACCATGTGGTTTTGAGGATTTATTACACAGCCAAAAATGGCACAGAAATATTTTTAAAAGCGCAGACATATAATACACACTGTCAATAGAAGATGGAGGGATTACTGGATAAGACACCCACCCAACACAATCTAACCACAAATAAAGTATGTTATACCAAAACCTTTACTTTCAAGTAGAAATTTCAGCAAATAACACAAAAGCTTTGTTTTAGCAAGACAAAAAAACACAATCACCATTCAAAAAAGAATGAGTACCAAATAAATTGGCAATTGGAAAGTGTGGTTTTTTTCTACGATATTTTTTTTTACCTTTTTTACTAGTATCATTGTACTTTGCATAAAAAATCATTGTTTGAAAACCTTACTCGCAAATATTTTTTAACATTCTTGAATATTTAGATTTTTTATGTAGTGTTAATGTCACTGGCACTTACTTTCTTTCATCACCAAACATTAAGAGGAATACATTTTGCCACAAAAAAAACACCACGTTAATAAATCAGTCATTTTAAGAAAAAAAATCAAATCAAGTGTTACAGAAGAGAAATATATTTCCTAAAAATGTATCATTTTAAATCTGAAACAGTTTAAGTTATTTAGTGATTTTTAAAATGTGTTCTTTTAACATTTTATAATCTATTTTATAAACATGTCAATTCTGTGAAAATATGGTATAAGCTGTGTTAAAGTAGAAATCCAAGTGGCATTAACACAAATTAGTTTTTTCTACTTCAAACAATGTTGCAAAATATATTATTTTGACAGCTGTGTGCTTCTTTGCCCTGCTCTGGCTTAGGTTTGAACCCTGGGCAGCACCCTCAACCACTCCCTCTGTGGCCGCCATCTTCACTGCTGAGCATCTTAAGGTAACACAGCACCTTTTGCTGCATACGAAGAAGACTGTGCCAGCATGACGTAATCCTACATAGTGTAATGGGCCATTTGGCAGATAAGAGATCACCTTTGTAAACGGCCCACTGAGCAGAGGCAGACCAGGAGGCGTAGGGAGTGATTGGTCCAACCAGAGTATAGGTACAATAGTCCGACAGGACCTGTACATTAAACCCAGCACAACCAGCAATTGCTGTGGTTGGCTGCTAATTTGTTGTGCTTTGTTCCACTTTGTGATGGGGGGCTTCTGATTCATGTGTGCAGGGGCCATGTTGTGGAGCAGAGAGCGGGGGCTGCTGATCCAGGTTATGTGTTTTAGGAGAGGGTTGGTGTGGAAAGGACAGACAAATTGTGGTATGTGCTTTGGGGAAGATGAGTTGGGAAGGCAGAAGAAGAGAAGAAATGGGGTGGAGCAAGTTCACAGGAAGTAGATATTAGAGAGAGAGTGCAGGGTAAGAGAAGATGGGGAAGAGACATGCGAAAGAGAGGTTGCAAGAGATGGTGGGAGATAAGGAAAAGGGAGGGAAGAAAAAGAAAGAACGAGAAAGAGGGCATTAAGAAAAAGAGTAAATAGAGGGAGGGATGACAGGCATATATATGATTATAAATAATGGTTACAAAACTGCAGACTTTTCAGCCTAAAATTACAGTTCTGTGGGTTTGCCGTATGCACACACATTTTCACACTAATCCACTAAGCATTAATGTTCATGAGTTGTAATAACTTTATTTCTATAAGCAGTGAAACAGAATCTAGTGATAATGGTATTTCCTTTATGACTCCATTACTGCATTATCAAGATTTAAATTCTTTTTTATTGTTCCCACATCTTAAAATGGAGACTTCAAAGACAGAATATTTTTTTAAGTTGCATTTCAGCAAATTTTTAATGCTGGTTCAGGATGTTCTTAAGCCCTATGAGAACCAAATAATGAGGGACACGATCAAGAAAAACAGATCTAAAACAATGAATACACTTGATATTTCTTATACGTTTATACCAGACATCATATTTTTCTGAAAGTAAATAGTGATTATTAGAATTTTCATGTTTTAAAAAAAAATAAAAAATTATTGGAATCTTATGAAAAGATTAATTTAGGTGTCTGGAAACTACTCCTCTCGGTAAGGAATTTGGTTGCTGTGAGCATCCCTAGTGAGCACCCTATAGTGAGGAAAGCTTCTGCTGGGAGACTGTTTATCTACTACCCTCTGAGTAAAGTAGAACGTACGTTACATCTAAGCCTCTGACCCTAGTTTTAGAAGATGACCTCTTGACATTGCCCATCCTTCCAAATATGTTTGCCGTCTGTATTTTGTTAAATCCCTTCAAGTACCTGATAGTTTATGTCCTGCAAGCCACATGCCATTTTTGTAGCTCTCCTCTGAACTCTCTCCAGTGTGTCAATATTCTTCTGGAGATGGGGTTTCCAGAATTGTACACAAAACACTAGGTGAGGTCTGACCAGAGATTTGCAGAACCACTTCCCCCTTCCTTCTACTAATGCTACTCCCTAGCCAACCCAGTACCCTACTTGCATTATCTGCTTCCATTTAAGTCATCAGAAATAATGGCTTCTAAGTCCTTCCCTTGTTACTGACAGAACAGTGTCCCCAATGGTATATTCTGCCTGGGGAATTTTACGTCTCAAGTGCATTGTTTTACTTTTATCAACATTAAACTGCAGGTGCCACACTTGTGACTTTTAAGTTACTTAAATAATTTGCCATTTGGGTTCCACTCAGAATACCCTGTTGCAGACCTTTGTAACATCTGCAAAAAAACATACTTTACCATCTGTTATATTACTCCTGCCTCCTATCACTTGCCTTATCCATTCAACTATTCAGCATCTAAACCCAAAGACTGTGTCTTCTTAGGGGGACAGTGTCGAATGCCTTACTAAAATCTAGATAAGCTATATCAACTGCTCCTCCCTGGTCTATTATCTTAGCTACCCAAACAAATAAATTAAGTTAGTTTCTATATTTAATAACCTTTCATTACCATATTTAAAGGAAAAACCCAGCCATCATATGTACTTTCAAAAATAACATATTTTCAGGTACAAATGCATGCTGGAATTCTGTGGACTTCTCTGTAAGCATATGTCTCTTCCCCTAGGTTTGGGAAGTAACACACACATCCCCTGCTCCCAGAATATGTATTCAGATCCACTCAGCTCCAGCACAATGAAAGTACTTTCCTGCCACTGGCTGGCTGCTTCAAGCTGCCAATCAATGGCACGAAAATGGGACCACAGTTCTGCGGTTCTGGAGTTGTAGCTTCTCCTAAAGGTAATTTATTTTTAACAGACTGTAGAATAAATACTAAAGTACATACAATGTACTTACATATTCATTCTTCATATATGTGGCTGCATGGGCCACTGGAGTGTCAATTTAATTTACAAACTTGTTTTTCTTTTTTTTAAAGTCTCAGAGTTTACAGTTCTCTATGCGGACATCAGAAGCCTCTTGGATTCAGATTAAAGTATTGGGGTTTAAAAATAACCGCTTTGTTGAATCAGTCTTAAAGTGTGTATATATAGAAAGTGTAAAAAATGCAAAACCTAAACACAGAACTATTGTAATAGCAGCTGCCTGCAGAACAACAAAACAACTGGTATATATTAACTCTGGTACTTCAAAGCCAATGTACAATCCCACAACCATTTTACCATTTCCAAATCAAAATTTTAATGAAATGGTGCACCTTTAAAAAAAAACGAGGAAATAAAAGAAAACACTATATAAAAAAATGACTTAAATGATTACTTATATGTAATATTTAAAAGGTATAATACTGTGTGCGTATAAAGGAATTAAAGCATGCCAGATCTGTCATTTTCTTGCTCTGAAGGTTTAATCAGATAAAACCATAGGCATTTTTAAGAAACTTGTTTTAAGTTTCCATGAGTACCTGCTTTTGTTTCACAAGGCATTTAAGTGTTGCCAGCAAAATATCAAGGTAAAATTTTACTCGATTAAATACCATATTTGCTTTATTATAAAAATCTGAGAAAACTACGTAACTCGTCTTATAATCAAGGTCATTATTTAATCAGATCTCAGATCGGCGGCAAAGCCGACTAAGCCTAGGGCTTTGTCATTCATGTTCTCTCACATTCTCATTTACCGCTCTGCTTTTTCTCTTGTCTCTTTGTTTTTTGTCCGCTTCTCCCCATTGTTAGCTCCTTTATATAGGTATTTCGACAAAAGGGTGGGGCCTCTGCACACACCCTTTCCCTAATTGGCGAAACGGAGACGAAATTAAGAAAAAACAAGAGGCTAGAGATAAAGTGGAGGGGTGGAAAAGGGTTGACAGGAACACGGAAGTGGTTATCGAAGAAGGTAGGAAGACACTGAGAGAATAAATGAGAGCGTGAGAGAGCAACAAAATGCAAACCAAAAATCAGAGCTCTATGCTTTGTTTTCATTCGTTTCATTGGGGTCAAATTAATGAAATTAGCAAATTTTGTTGAAAATTAAAATTTGCAAAAATGGTCTCAAAAGAAAGCTCTATCTGTCCTTAAAATTAAAAAAAAAAACTTTATAACCCCCAATCCTGCACATACCTTTCTTACATAAATGTGTGTATGCATGAGTGCCAAAGTGCAAGTATACATACAGTATGGCAGAGAATAAGTGTGCATATGAATGAGCAACAAAAATCAGTGGTTTGGGGGGGTTTCTCATTCAGATCCAAAGTTTGGGGGGCGTCTTATAATCATACCTGGGAACTCTCCAGGTTTGCCTGGAGATTGCCAGGTGAAACACCGGTTCTCCAGGTCAAGACCCGAATCCTCCGGGTCGTGGGAGCGGGGTCTTGACACGCCCATTTTGCCTTTAAATGGGGATGTTTCCCACTGACATCAGGTATGCTTGTCATAGATATAGCAATTAGTTATGGGAAAGGTTAGGATGTAGATGTGTAGTGCTGCAGAATAATTTGAACATCATCTTTTATATTTTAAGTTTGTTCATGTACAGAATCTTACAATGTTTTGAGGAACATGGCATTTCAATTAGTTTAAATCATTTCCATTTAGAGAACCTATAAAGCACTGCGGAAATTGTTGGCGCTGTATAAATAAATGATAATAATTTTAGAGGCAAAATGCAAACACATGCTCATACAAGCTAACAAAATGTATTTATTTCTGAATATAAGATAAATAAATGTAAATGTACAGCAGGGTAACGCTATTTCATAAAATATAATCATTGTGTTCCTGAAAACATCACTTCTCATTATAAAAAGCAGGTATAACATAAATGCTGAGTTAAAGGGACAGTGAATCCTCAAACTTTATATTAAAAAGGCTGTATTAGTTTTAATGCTAACTTTAAAATCCATTCTTTAATTTTTGAAACACAAACACTGGATAGGTGTGTTTTCACGCAACACTTTTCTGATACTTGAAGAACCAGAAACCAGAAAGGTTGTATTAAGTTGTGTTTATTTACTTTATCAACGCCTTAAGAACAGAGGTGTTTTTTGTACCCTTCTTGACAATGGCTGTTTTAACATTTTTGCAGATGTTACTGCAATTTTCTCCTCTCTCGTTTAGTGCACCCACACAAATTATATGTAATTTTTTCAAGCACAATAGGGGCTTCTTTTGATTTTGATCATATCACCTAAATTTACTGCTCAAAAAGTTCTAATATTTCTCCTGAGTTTAGAAACACCCAATATTTTATGGTTTTTTTTTGCAAATCTTGCGCCCTTGTCCTATTTGGAAGCAGGTCAATTCAGTTTACCCCCATCAAGCCATACATGCTTGAATATTGCACTTTGGGTAAGAATTTACAGCTTCTGGTATATGTTGCTCCCAAACAACACCACAATGTGTTCAGCAACATCTCCTAAGTACAGTGATACCACCAAAATGCTTGTCATATTGTTTTGGGGCTAAAGGGCCCATCTGCCCCCTGGGCTATACTACCACTTTTACACAAGGCGTTTTATGGTATGAAGTGTATGAGTAGGTAAAGGGAGGTTAGCAAATGGACTTTAATGGAGAACCAACTATACATAGGAAAACTACTATTTCTCTGCTTGTATAATTTCTTTGAAAGGGTGTTTCATACACAGTGGGTAGTAGCACATTTCCAAAAACACTTTTATAAATAAATGCTGCATTAGAACCATCATTCTTAGAACTGGTGATGGTCTTTTCTGGAAATATGTCTTTGATCATGTAAAATGTTGCTTTATTCCTATTTTTTGTTAAAAACACATGTCATGTGAAACAAAGCTAGCACCAATCGACTGTGCTAGCTTATTAAAATGTTCTGTGTTTTTATGATTAAGCTTTCAGAAGAAATAACAAAGTGACAGATTAAGTAAGGTTTATTTTATGGAACAGTGCATTTTGGCTACACGGAAGGGTTACTACAACTCAGATTATCAATAATAAAAGTTTGTATAGCTATAGACCAAAATAGAGAAATATATGCAAATGTTTAAGTGTGAAAAAAATGTAACATATAAAAAGCTAAATGTTTATACTGATAATATATAGCATTGCTTTCAAACTCAGAATTCAGTAAATGCTAAATTATATTTACGTTAATGTTGGACTAGAAGGCCTGGCTAAACTCATAAAAGCATGTCTTTATGGATCTTTCTTTGTGTATTGGGACATACCTCTTATTTATTGCAATCATGGTTTGGTCCCTTACTTCCAGTAAAGTAAAATGTTAATGCTTTAGCATATTAAGACATTTGGGACAATGCTATGCTTTCAACTTTGTGGGAACAGTTTGAGGAAGGCATGTTTCTATTCCAGCATCACTGTGCTCCAGTACACAAAGCAAGGTCCATAAAGACATGATTGGAAGAACTTGACTGGCCGCACAGAGCCCTGACCTCAACCCCATTGAACATCTCTGGGATGAACCGTGAGTCGGGCCTTCTCATCCAACATCAGTACCTGACCTCACAAATGCTCAACGGCATTAAAGGGCAACAATTCCCACAGAAACCCTCTGAAATCTTGTGGAAATCCTTCCCAGAAGAGTGAAAGCTAAGCTGCAAAAGGGGGGACCGACTTCAAATTAATGTCTATGGGATGTCATCAAAGTAATTACAACAAATAATGTTTCATGTGTTCACAGTTCAAATACTTGATTAAGGAAAGGGGTGTACTGAGAAAATAGGAGTGGGTAGCGCAGGGGGTCTCCCATTCCTGGCGAGTATTGTCCCGTGACCTCTGGTCCTTAATGTGGTCATTACAACATGTGTTTCTCTTGGATATGAGATGGCTCTCCTCCCCAGTAAGTAACCATAACCGACTTAATGGGTCATTTGCAGTTTCCCTGTACCAGCTGTGTGTATACGTGCATTACTTAAAGTTTGAGGCAAGCACATACTACAGATTGGATCTACTATTACCAAAATGTACCAAGGCAAATGCACAATTCTAGTGCTTATACCGGACACTATAATTTATTATTTAGAGGGTTTAGTTGCTACATGGATTATAAATCAGCACCACTTGCTTTGTTACTTTTGTAAACAATGGCTATTATGTCTAAAGATCTCCCCACCACATGAAATCAATTATTGTTAATATATAGTATTACAAAAATAGACATGATAATGGTTTATCTTGGTCATTTAACAAAATGCAAAGGAAGTGAACAAGAAATGTCAGAATCAAATCAATATTTCAGTAGACCACCCTTTGCTTTAAAAAAAAACATCAATTCCTCTAGGTATATTTACACAAAGTCACTTGCACTGAAACAGAAACATCTGTGGAGGAGGAATAAAACTGGGTGAGGAACAACCAAACTAATTAACAAGGTGAGGTTGCTGAGGACAGTTTAATGTCAAAAGCCATGACAAGAGCACAGTAACTAGACACAAGGTAGTTATGCTGCATCAGACAGAAATTTCAAGGCAGACAGGGACTTCCTGGTGTTCTGTCCAACCACTTTTCAAGATAAATATTGATTTGATTTAGATTTTCTTTGTTTACTCGACTTGCATTTTGTTAAATAATACAAAAAAAATATGAACGTATCTATTTTTGAAAGTATGCTTACGTCACATTATTTTTCAGCATTTCACAGTACTGTAAGTTTAGTTGTTTTTGATACATGGATCCATATTTTTGCTTCCTTTTTGTATCCACCCAAACCCAATATCTTTAACCCCTCTTAATTAAGTTGACTTGTCCTCAGATACTGACATATTTCATCATTTATGGTCCTCTCTGAACTTTCTTTCAAAATTACAAATTGTAGAAACATAAATGTATCAGTTTCTACGGCATGATTTCAGTTTAATTGTACAACATCCTGTAGATATATCATCACAATATATTAATATAATGGAATTATACATAAATTAAGATTCTGCTGAAACTCGATTCTCACCTGAAAGTTACCAAAGCAACTTCCTCCTGGCAGAGTAACATAACACACAAACGGAGGATCTGGGGATGGGACCGATTCATAAACAACCAAACTTTCGCTAGGAAAAGCTGCCTTCCTCTTCTCTTTAGTTTCCCAGAAATCTTGAAGTAACGCTACCACGTTCACTAGAGAAATAAAACACAACATGGAAAATGTTATATAATATTGGTAAGAAATGTTGGAATGGTGGATGCCTATTGAAAAATGTAAACAAAAAAAATGTGCATTAGATTTTTACTTGAAAAGGCTTTTTTTTTTCACTCTTAAAGAAGTATTTAAATGGCTAAATATCCTTACCTAAACAAAGACGATCAATGTGCATTAATGTTTTCAGCAAACTGGGTTTCAGTGTTGGTAGCCCTTAAGATAATGGCTTGAGCATATTTGAATCAGCATTACGTTACTCATCATGCTTTAAAGAAATCAATGGCACTCTAAATGCATGCAATATCTTCTTATTAAGAAACGTAAGGTAGTTTTTATACTATCCGTTTCCTTATGTCTATATTTATAGCATGATCTATAGAATTGTCATCAGTTGCTAGTGATTGCACTTGCTCGCTGTAGGTATACTCATCAATGGACCTTGTTACACACATGTATATGCAGTCCATAAAAGGGGATTTAAATAAATTATTACCTTATTTCATATAACTAAAATAGAAAAATATTTGTTAAAACAATAGTCTGGGTGGTGTTTAAATGTTATAGATTTATTACACACATACAGTATTTTTTATCTTTATACAGTAAAGCAAAACAATGACATATTAGCATCAGTAACCATATCAAGCTAAACAGCCTTTAAAACAACTGTAGTTATTCAAGAAAATTAGCCTATATGCTTGTTTCAGCTGGTTATGTTTTAAATGACCTTAAAATCAAATGTCTGTACAAATAAACAGAACACTGAGTGATCTAACAGCTAAAAAACTGCATTTTTTTATCAGTGGATTCCCAATGAAGAGGTGAACATGCAGACATTTATGTAATTCTGAGAATAACTTTCTATTACTCATCTGGAATCAACTATACCAGCTTTGGTTTCCAATGTAATTGTAACTTATACATCAGATGACCTGACTATGTATATATAAGTTGTTTCTAATATGGCGTGAAATTAAAGTTATTCATGTCATTGAAAAAGCCTCCTGCTTCTTTTTTAGCCTGGGGTGTTCTGGGAAAATATGTCACAAATGGATTGAGTCAAAACAGTAACTGGCAATATGTGAGGCTAGTGACAGAATACAGATATCAGCTACTTGTGGAGTTGGGTTTTGCTTGGCTGAATGATGTTGATACTGGAAGAGAACTAATGGTAAAAGACAAATAGCTACTCCAAACCTTGGAAGTACTCTAGAAACCCAGTATTTAGAATACCAGGTATACTAGAATAATATTCTGAGATGATGTATAATGAATGATACACTATGTGAGTTTATTTAATTGATTGCAATCAGCCAATAAACTCTTATATGTGATATTTTGGTGTATTGAAGAAGGTGAAGTCGTGGAATAATCTGCTCAGATATAAATAAACATTCAATCAATATTATGCGGATGAAGAAAGAAGAAAGCAGATTGAAAATTGAAGAGAAGGGAGAAGATAGAAGATGAAGAAGTTGCGGGAGTCAAAGAAGTCAGCAGAAGTGAAAGTGGTCGACACAGAAGCTAGGGAAACATTTAGAGAGCATGAGAGAGAGTAAATGATAAGTGTGAGAGTGTGAGTGAATGTGAACCCATGTGGAGGTCTGGCCTCGTAAGAATCGCCAAATTTACCAAAATGTTATCTGCATAATTACAGCACTAAATTACAGCACTAAATCAAATGTTAAACCTGGAGAATATCAGTAAAGTTCCATTTATTTTCATGTAGATTGGGAAATTTTCTAAACTGTTCTTCCTGTTACTATTATTTTTACTTTCTGATTGTTACCTTGTTAGAACGTTTCCTTCTCTTATTCTACTCAATGAAAGATTCCAAACCTTAATAGTTTTTAAAAGAGATACAACCAAGCATAATAAAAAAGACTCAAGCTAATTTGGAAATTTAAAATAATAATAAAAATAATAATAATAATAATATACAATAATATCCAAAAACTATCCAATGCACTTTACAGATTCCACAAAGATGCATGTGTCAAAGACAAAGGTAGCCCACTCTTCCATCTCTCCATGCTTACCTTTTGTTTCACAGCCTTCCCTGTCTGCCCATGTGTTCTACGTTATACATAGTTATGAAAATGGCGCAGATGGACATATTCCAACACAATAATCATATGTCTAACAATGCCCACATCATGTAAAAAGCATGGATATTTAATAGGTTATTTTGTACATGATTCAAAATTGCTAAAATTATGTTTTTTGTTTTTGTTTAATACAGGTGTTTTTACATACTAGCACTAATCAGCATTACCTTTTATGTGTTTCTTTTGTATTAAAAGAATGTCTAATTTGTGTGGTTACAAACATAGAAAAATGGTATTTAGTGTATAAAAAGCCCTTGGTGCTGAAGAGCGTAATATCAAACAAGAATGAAAATTCTATTTTAAGAATGCATTGAAAGGCCTTGACATGAATTTATTCCTCACAAAAATCGCTAGATCCTGATTCTTCTTGTCTGTTCACATTAGCCGTTGGCTTGAGTGAACTGTTTATATTTCTGAGATGGAAGTGGCTGACAGGAGAAAACTATAATATGCATTTAGCAGCACATATTGATGATATCAAATAAACAGCATGAAGGTTTTGGTTTGGATATCTAAAAAGAATGAATGACTGGAACCGTACTCCAAGTGAAAAGTATCAACAAAGACTTACGAAATTCCCGTCAGAATAATTTTGGCTTGGCTGCATGAAAACTACAGGAATTTAGCTAGGATTGTGCATTAAAAGAACACTTGTCATGTCAAAACCAAGAAGCCCCAGAATTTGAACTCAAATTTTAAAGACCCTGATTCACCTGCAACTTCAAAGGTTTACTGTATAAAAATGTCAAATAAAATCCACTCAGGATTTGAACAGCAAACATTTCTTTCCATGTAAATTAGTCTCAGATGTAATACATTGCTTCTTCAGCAAAATCTTCAAGAGGATTCAGCTGCACATAGCCAGGTGTAGGCCAATAATATATACATACATACATATATATATATATATATATACATATATATATCTCAAGGACGTTTCTGGCTGTGTAACACATGTAAGTTACACAATGTGCCACTGGAACACAGGAGGGATGCTTGCTATAAAAGGGCCTCTGTATGCCTATGACAGAGGTGTCCAAGTTTTTTCCGCAGTGGACCACTTTTTGTAGTGTGCTCCCCTCACTACAGTGCCATTACTGCTTCAGATCTCAATGTCTGGTGGGCCTCATTTTTGACGCCCCTGGCACTATTTAGATATATATTAGAAATCTGCCACTTCCAGGTATGATAGTCTACTTGACATGCAAATGGTCCAAAAACAGTTTGGATACATTTTTGGCTTGTTTTTAGCTCATTTGTTTTTGGTCAATGAATTACTTTCCCTGCCCATTCAGTTCGGATAAAAATTGGGGGGCGGGGGGGTAGTTTGAGAACAAAAATAAGTTGCTCGGTGCCCACATTCACTCACACTCTCATTCATGTTCACTCTCTCATGCGCTCTAAAATTTTCCATACCCTTTCTGCCAACCACTTCCATACCCATATCTTTTCACTTTTGTTTTATTCCGCATCTCCACGAATTAACCAGTGATGTCCTCTTGCCTGATCCTCCAATTGAGGGAGGAGGACGTCACCTTAGGACAAAATGGCCGTACTTTTGGTGGCGTCCTCTCACCCAACTGGAGGATCGGCGTGACCTGAAGGGAACTTCCACCAAAATCGCGGCGCTTTTCGTGACGTTCTGTGCCCTGATGGGAGGATCAGACAATAGGACTTTGTCAGAAGTGGTGACATTTTGACGGAAGTTTGTGCCAGGTTATGGCCATGGAGATGCGGATGAAGATAGAAGATGAAAGAAAGAAGATATAGAATATGTCCAAGTGGAAGCAGAAGCGATCAGCAGAAAAGGTAGGGAAACATTTGGGAGTGTGAGTGAATGAGAATAAGAATGCAAGTTAATATTGCCTTCTTCTGATCTGAGCTGCAGGCTTACATCACAGGAGTCCTGGGTATTTCTTTTCAAAATACGGTAGAATGGGCGATCTTTGGAATATTTCCGCAAACTTTGCACCACAGTGCTTTCCGGGCCAGGCCTCTCCTTAGTATCCTATCGGCTGTAGGTAAACAAGTTATTTTATCCCAGTGGATATCCCCTCAGACACCCTCTCTGGAAATGGTCATATCCCGAGTACAATTTTGGACTGTATTGAGTCCATTCTACATAAGGAAAGCAAGGTCAATCATTTTTTAATAGGTGGTCTCCATACATAGCGACTCTAGATTGATCCACACAGAATTCCATCTTTCTAGCTTTCAATACTACTCAATGGTATTGCGTACAAGTCCTCAAAGGTCAATGCCCCATTCCGGGGTTCCAGGGATGATTGAGCTAGGGCAGGGAATTTTGTGATGGCCCAGGGGAGTCCGGCTATGGAGGTTGAGAGCCTTCTGTTTAATTTTTCCTGTTTGCCTCATTTCTGTATCTCCTGACGCAAATTATGCTGTTTTTCATTGTCATTCAATGATATCCTACTATTTATTTGTGTCTGACAAATCTATGGATTGTATTGATTTGTAATGCTAATTGTAGTAGTATTGCACATTACTACTGTTATTTCAAGTAATACTTTCCCAATTAATAAAGAAATTTAAAAAAAGAATGTAAGTTAAAGGGCCTGCAAAAATTTGGCGCTGTTTTCGTCTGCTTTGTGGATGGGGGGTATAGCCTGTTTTTGTTGCTTCATATGAATTACCTAATTACCGAATTCTGTAAATTTGCAGTTTGTACAAATTCAAATGCACTAGTATAGTCTCCATTGTATTTCTAATTCTATTTCATGGGAAAACCCCCCAAAAACGGCCAGTGTAGTCACCGTGGATGAACACAACTTAATTGTAATGGACAAATGATATAAGTTAAATGTACATTTGACAGTCATCAACACCATAGTGGAACTAACACAGCTTGAGGCCTAATAAAAATAATCGACATGTGTTTCTTGTTTCTCTATTATAAATGTAATTATATCATAATTAAATATATGGTAACTTGCAGTTTTATCCTTTGCAATGTATATTTTACCAAGATAATGTCACGGACTGGGTCCAAGCTGGTGACTGGAAGGACCCAGCGCACCCGATGTAGTTTGCAGGAGTCACGATGCAGCAGTGGAGTCTGGGGCAGGGCCTGGTTGCAGGGTGACCACACTCGCCCAGGCGTTGAGCACCTAGGTTAGTGCAGCCAAACACCAGCGCCCTGATATGGCAGCAGATGTAATCCAGAACCAAACGAATCCTGCAGGCACCCTGGAGCAGGCATGAAGCATATCACTGAATCACGAGCAGGATGCTGCAGGCTGGGAGAATGAAGGCTAAGCAAAGGGTTAATAAAGCAGACACATAACAAGCAAGGGAAAGGGAGACCAGGCAAGAAACATGATATGAGATATACACGAGAAGTGGCTAGAAACATGACATGAATAGCGTAAAGTATAAACAGGCACAAGACAAGGAATAAACATAACCTGACAAGACATACATGGTACAGGGCACAACAAAGGACAGGGAAGAAGGCAAGGAACACAGGGGAAGGAGTGAGGAGCCGGAACCCTCGGACGCTTCTTCCTTTAAGCAAGGATAGGAAATCTTAACTGGGACATGGGGAGAGGAGAGAGGAACCGGAATCCTCAGATGATTCAAGGAAGAAGGGCAAAGGTACATAAGAGACAGACAAACATGAATACAGAAACTAGCCTAGGACTACATGATAACTATTGGAGATTCCGTCACATGATATGGCCATAGTATGCTTAGCCCACCACTACGCCAAAGTACTCCAATGACGGTGGGTCCTAACGCTAATCCCTGCTGACAAAGATACAAAACAAACCACACATGTAAACCAAACACACAGCACTGAGACATACCTTAGACTGAAGACTGCAGACAGAGACAAACAGAACACACAGGTGGGGCACACCTAATAAAGGAAGCAGAGCTAAAGCAAAGAGCCGGAGCAGAAGCAAGGAATGGAAAATAGAACAAAGCAAAAGGAAATCCAGGAATGGATCAAAGCAACGCAGAGAAACTAAAGCAGGACAGATATGAAGCTCCGCAGCCTGGGCAGAACGTGACAGATAATTTGTTTCATGTAGACACTCATATGTCACTATTTGCCAGGGTTATTAAGCATTATAATTCAGCGGGTGTGTACATTAGCAAATACTACTTCACAAATAAAGATCTATAGAAGAATGCATAATCTAATAAAGATGTCTTGGTTAATATCACTCCAGGATTTGTATCACTGCACAGATCCATTTCCAGACACCGACAATGATGTTATTCAGTTCTAACTTTCATACACACAAAACTACAGGGAAATTTGACATTTCCAGTTGAAAACAAATATCATATAGAGGATTCTGATTCAGACCAATTAATTTTGCGAACAGTGGAATGCATACTGTATCTGTACAGAAAAGAATATTCTTGTTTTCAGCATCACGGAATAAAAAAAACATATCCTATATGCCTGCCATCAATTATTCTGAAATCAAAGTAGTAGCCAAGAACCCTAGAACCATGTATGATTCAATATTCAGTAAGGAAGCATAAAGTGAACAGGATGGGAAAACATGTCAGCATTAAATTACATGGGGATATGTTTATGAACTCTACTTTTTGAGCTGTCCCGCTCATGAAAAACATTTAATAATTTTAGTGTGGGGGGGTGGGGGGTGGAAGGAAACTTCACACAGTTGGTACCCATAGTGCAATTAAATACCCTTGGCTATTTCAGGTGAATGGGTCATCTTATGACATTTTCCCTAATGTGCTGTACTGTCCCCATTACAGTTTAATGTATATATCTGGTCGTTGGGGAATATTATATGTAGAGTTTACCATGATACTCTGTAACAGTCTTCAGCTGGTGCAGAACAGGGCTGGATGCTGAGGCATGTTGTTTTTTTTCTTTGACCATACCAATCTTATGCTCATTGCTCTCTACTGGATGCCTAATTCAAAACGGTATAAATATCAAGCAAACCATCAAAAGGGTTAAATTCAGGCATGTTTAATATAATGCATGACTGAGGCAGATAATGCGTTTTGATGACTGGGGTACATAATCTCCAAAACTGTGTGTGTTCATATTGGGTGGTCTTACCTTTTCAACTTATTTTGGACTTCCCATATGCTTTGTTTCTGTCATGAGTTACTGCCCTGACACTCTGTGGGCTAAAAAAGAAGTCTTTATTTTATCTATCTTGATAAATGTGTTTTTAGGAAGCCAATTAAGACTCTGGATGGGTTACTTAGAACTCAGCATATAACTTAAACCAGATGCATGAAATCAAAATATTATATATATATTTTAAGGAGCCCCAGTGATAAATAAATCAAGGTTACTTAGGTTGTCAGGAATAAAATGCTGAATCAGACTTTTGTGTAGCAACTACATTTGTTGCCTATGGAGCATCTCTATAATAAGGTAGACTTGGGTAACTAAGTGAGTAATGCAGTATGCCACTACATTGTTTTCAACCAAGCTCATTAAAGACTTTAATGGCTTTTTAAAGCTAAAGTAACGGCAAAATTAAACATGGCAACATAGTTTCAACTGTTGAAAACAGCTTGAAATCCAGTGAAGCTTGGAGGTACTTCCAACAAATAAAATTAACTGAGGACTGATGCAGCTAGGTAATGGGGAAACATTTTGGTGATGAAAGTCTTTCAGAAGGGACTATTGACATCCCAGAGAATTTTTGGATGTTTGGTAGAGGAAATATTTGGCACCCCTGCTTTAGGCCTGAAGATGCGCTTCTGTTCATGGACGGTGCAATACTTTGCACAATAAAACAAAGATTTACTAAACAAAGATGCACTGAATACACTAGAAGACACTGTTGTGTTCAGTAGCATGGATACAATCTTGACTGATGATGAGCAGAAAAAAGCAACATTTTCCAGAGGAATTTTAAAATACATTGACACCTTCAATTCTAAACAAGACTTCACGAACAGAATTGCACAAAAGTTTTTTAAAAAAAACCCTGGCAGTCTCTGTATCATTTGGTGCCTTCGAATAGTGATTATTCTTTCATTTTGAAACAAAGTCAATTTCCATTACGTTTTAGTCTTCCAATGAAACAAAAGTCAGGGTCAGACTTTAAATATATTTATCCCAACATGTATTTAGGATGGATATTTGTATGTCACTTTTTCTAGAACGACAGGTGGAAAGGCAGTCAAGATGACTCAGGGTTGCTTGGTACCCTCAAGTAAAACAGTTTATACCCCAAATGTTGTTTAGAAAGAGATTTTTTATATGCAAGAATTATTATTATCCCGTCCAATGTGTCTGCGGTACCGCAGGCTTTATTAATTAGTATTAGACTATTAGTATTAGAATAAGTAATTCATATTTGTCTTTTACAGTTAATTCGTCAACTGTATTAGCGTATATGAAATAAACAATTTTAAAAAAACTATTCAAATAAGTATAAACATAGACTAATAGGCATTGTTAGCTAATGAGAACTGGCTGCATGGCATCATTCAAAGTTATTAAAATGAATCCAGTGCCAAAAACTCAAGTCCCTTTAGAGTGTTAATGGCAATATGGCTAGCATCCAACCTAAAAGGCACCATCTCAGTGCACATGCAAAATAGCCGGTATTATTAACTACAGACACATTGCATCCGTTTAGTATTTGGGGTACATTTAACTTGCATCTAGTTGTTATACAAAATGAGACCATAAGGTTTTGATGCAAGCTTTGTTTTGTTACAATGAACATTAAAAATAAAAGTGTGTAATGAAGGGGACTGATCTATTAACCTGCTCACCAACATTTAAAATGGCCAAAAGGGGACACTGTTTTAATGTGTGTTGTCAGTGGCGTAGCTAGGGTGCTACTGAGATGTCTCAAGTGACTTTATGACCTACTGATGTAACAGCAAGGTATTTATACATTTTATTCACATACATTTGAGTTATAAAGTCATTTTCTTTAGTGTACATTGTGATTACAGGGCTGAAGAAAACTCATTGCACTCGTCTCCTTCATGGGGAGCACTCCTGAAGCTGGCATCCAACCCCCCACTCCCCAATCTAATTTAACATATCCCACACGCAGTACATGAGACTGGGAAGACTGGAACAGAGGCCCGATCTCCACTTCATGGAACTTGATCAGCCCCTGAATCAGGACTTTCCCGTGTAAATCGGGACATTTGCCCCTTTTCCCACTCCCCAGCTATTTCCTGTTCATATCTTTGGGCACATGCATTCCCATTGATTTCAATGCCTCAAGCAGCGAAAAATCATCAGATTATGGCGAAGGAGGGCAGCTGAATCTTCAGGGCTGCAGCTTGTACCTTAGGTAAGTGCTTTATTTTTCCTTTTCTTCATTTTGAAGAATGCATATTCTACATATGCAAGTATTATATTAGAGCAAAGGCCATTTCAGGCCGGTTGCGTTAAACTAGCAGTTAGTGACATTATTCACATGTATGTACTCTGCAGAACAAGCATACTTCTAATTGTAAAGGATTTGTACAACTGAATGCCTCTGCTGTTCTTCAGACTCAAAACCGGTGATAATGTGAAGGTGGAAACATGCCAAGATATTTCATCCAATGAAGATGATTTATGAACAAATAGGAATTATGTGACCATGTGTGGAATTTCATCTTCTTACTGCCAGAAACCTGACAAAGTACCTCTAGGGTAGTAAAATGTTGTAATAGAAGGTTCTATTTTCTTTATAACAAAGCATGGTCTTTTTAGTAGAAGAGAGTAGATAATTTCAAACTGTTAAATTATCAAGGGATCCATGAAGAACCATTCAATGATGCATATGATATCTCAATAACACATATCAGGGTTGTATTATAATGCATTTATTACATACAGAACACATAGTTGTCAACAGTCCAACATATTTGGTAAGGACGGTCCTGACAACAGGATTTATGTACCAGCCGGACGTATTTTTCAACGAATGTCCTGAATTTAAGGCCAACTAGATACTGTGTATGAGCAATAGCCAAATCAGACACTGTGGTTGGGGGTAATGGCAACAACTGAAATCATGTTAAAACACCAAGTACTAAGGAAGTGTGATTTAAGAATTACAGTTACAGAGACTCACAGTCAGGTCCGTCCCAAGACATAATGCTGCCTGGGGCGAAGTTTAAAATGCCGCCCCCCCATTATCTACCCTTCCTCTCCCTCCCTCCCTATTATCTACCCTTACTCTCCCTCCCTATTATCTACCCTACCCCCCCCCCTTGTACTTACCTTTAAGCAGTCCTGCAGCAAGTCTCCCTGCTCGGTCTCGGTGCCGGCTTGTAATGCTGAGCGCCGGAAATGACGTCATCTTCCGGCGCTCAGCATTACAAGCCGGCACCAAGACCGAGCTAGAGGGCTCGCAGAGGAGAGAGAGGGGCGCCGAGCGGGTACTGACAACTTGGTAAGTGAAAACCACTCGGCGCCCCCTCTCTCTTCCGCTTTAAAAAAAAGAAGGGCTTGGGGCGGCCTGGACCAACTGCCCCACTTGGCTCCATGGTAGGGCCGACCCTGCTCACAGTGATATTAATATACGCTGCAACATTTTAGGACACCTAGGTTGGGGGATCTGGCTAGAGTTGTGAGGAAGGGGGTCAGTAATGGAAGTGGACATCAGTCAGGAATAGCCAGGGTTCGGTCCAATACACCTCACGTGTGTCAGGAACCACTTTTTTTGCTGCCTGAACCATGGCTTTTTCATACCTGTGCCATTTACATCTACTACCACTTGTGGCCACCCTCCGCCCTCTGGAGCACTCAGAACTCAGGTGTGCCTTGTTACCTGGGTTGAGCCCTAGTGAATACATCCAGCTGGGCCTTGTTACCTGCATTGCCCTGCCTTTATGAACCTGCCCTGCCCTTCAGTCAGGGCCTTTGTATTGAAGTCTATGGACCTTCCTGCTGTGGCTCTGCACCTGTACTGTTCCTGGTTCCCTGCTTTTGTGTCCTTCCAAGTGGACTCCCTGCTATTGTGTCCTTCCAAGTGGACTCCCTGCTATTGTGTCCTTCCAAGTGGACTCCCTGCTATTGTGTCCTTCCAAGTGGACTCCCTGCTATTGTGTCCTTCCAAGTGGACTCCCTGCTATTGTGTCCTTCCAAGTGGACTCCCTGCTATTGTGTCCTTCCAAGTGGACTCCCTGCTATTGTGTCCTTCCAAGTGGACTCCCTGCTATTGTGTCCTTCCAAGTGGACTCCCTGCTATTGTGTCCTTCCAAGTGGACTCCCTGCTATTGTGTCCTTCCAAGCGGGCTGTGTGCCTTTCGTACCCTTCCAAGCGGGCTGTGTGCCTTTCGTACCCTTCCAAGCGGGCTGTGTGCCTTTCGTACCCTTCCAAGCGGGCTGTGTGCCTTTTGTGCCCTTCCAAGCGGGCTCTCTGTCTGTCGTGCCCTTCCAAGTGGGCTCCCTGCCAAAAGACTTATTACCTGTATTTTATTTTGCCATACGTCCGGTTACTTGCTTAGACTATTACCCTTATTTGCTGGTTCTGTTATATACATAAAATACACTGGATTACCTGGATTTCTGTTGGTGCTGTCTTTGTTTGCATAATCATGCACCCTGGGTTACATACTGAACCCCAAGTAACCCCTGCGCATGGGCTCCTACCCGACCTGATCACCCGAGTCCTGACAGAATACAAAGGCCATTACAAGGAGTCTGCGGGGTTACTTTCAGTCATCAAAGTGATAGGAGAATGTTTGCTTGAACTGTGCAAATCATTAATGCAAATCTGGGACTCCAACTCCAATCACTCTCATGAAGACCATTCACCTACACCTGCTAAATCACCTGAGAAATCCAACGAGCCTGTTACCAGTATTAAAAAGGAATCTCCTAGGAAATCTAGGAAACGTGAACCCCTTACCGCAACCGAATTGCAACAAAGGCGTGATGAGGAATCTTGCTTTTACTGTGGCAAAAAGGGACACTGGATCACCCAATGTCCTCTGAAACCTCCTAAACCCTCTGTACCGGTTGAACAGTCTACGTCACAATTACAGAGCTCTCCTAAAAGGGGAAGTAGCTTTATTCCCCAGGACAGTGAACCTATGGAGTATATACCAACCCCTGTGATTCCTAA
Source organism: Spea bombifrons (assembly GCF_027358695.1). NCBI lineage: Eukaryota > Metazoa > Chordata > Amphibia > Anura > Pelobatidae > Spea > Spea bombifrons. Next base: position 137,671,214 of record NC_071087.1, on the reverse strand, counting down.
TGCTTATCAAACTCCAGTGGATGTCCAGCTGAAGCCTGATGATGATTGTTCTGTGATGGAATGCAGCGGCTGTGATCCTACAGTCTGTGGCAGTGTGGGTTGCTCCCATATGGATGAACTTCCTATTGCTTTCTGTTCAGCTGTGATTGCAACTCCTATCACTGCTACCTCAGCAAAGTGTGATACACCAGAGACTACCAAAGCCCCTAGTATCACCTCTGGACTGGTAACAAAGATGCATGACCCTATTCCATCTCTGGGTAAGAAGGGGCCTTCCATCAATGCTTCCCATACTGAACTGCCCTTAGTGGTACCCTGGGTACAGGGCAGCTATGTGACCCCTGGTACATGGAAAGAGACAGCCCTGAATCATACCTTCTCCTCAACCTCTTCAGCATCCAGTCATAATTTGACCTACGATTCCTTTGATTGTGTTATTAACTCTAATGGCAATATAATCAGAAAGGAAGACCTGGAGATCGGTGAACAAGCTTTACCGAAAAAGAAAAAGAAGAAGAAGAAGAAGAAATCACATTAAGTACACCCTTCTGCTCAGTTTATTAAAGTTGTACAGATTTTGTTCAGACTGTTCGCGTTCAGTGACCGCTCCTTGGGGAGGGGGTACTGTCAGGAACCACTTTTTTTGCTGCCTGAACCATGGCTTTTTCATACCTGTGCCATTTACATCTACTACCACTTGTGGCCACCCTCCGCCCTCTGGAGCACTCAGAACTCAGGTGTGCCTTGTTACCTGGGTTGAGCCCTAGTGAATACATCCAGCTGGGCCTTGTTACCTGCATTGCCCTGCCTTTATGAACCTGCCCTGCCCTTCAGTCAGGGCCTTTGTATTGAAGTCTATGGACCTTCCTGCTGTGGCTCTGCACCTGTACTGTTCCTGGTTCCCTGCTTTTGTGTCCTTCCAAGTGGACTCCCTGCTATTGTGTCCTTCCAAGTGGACTCCCTGCTATTGTGTCCTTCCAAGTGGACTCCCTGCTATTGTGTCCTTCCAAGTGGACTCCCTGCTATTGTGTCCTTCCAAGTGGACTCCCTGCTATTGTGTCCTTCCAAGTGGACTCCCTGCTATTGTGTCCTTCCAAGTGGACTCCCTGCTATTGTGTCCTTCCAAGTGGACTCCCTGCTATTGTGTCCTTCCAAGCGGGCTGTGTGCCTTTCGTACCCTTCCAAGCGGGCTGTGTGCCTTTCGTACCCTTCCAAGCGGGCTGTGTGCCTTTCGTACCCTTCCAAGCGGGCTGTGTGCCTTTTGTGCCCTTCCAAGCGGGCTCTCTGTCTGTCGTGCCCTTCCAAGTGGGCTCCCTGCCAAAAGACTTATTACCTGTATTTTATTTTGCCATACGTCCGGTTACTTGCTTAGACTATTACCCTTATTTGCTGGTTCTGTTATATACATAAAATACACTGGATTACCTGGATTTCTGTTGGTGCTGTCTTTGTTTGCATAATCATGCACCCTGGGTTACATACTGAACCCCAAGTAACCCCTGCGCATGGGCTCCTACCCGACCTGATCACCCGAGTCCTGACAACGTGATTTAGTTACCTCCAGTCAGCTCCAGCACAGCTATCATTGTGGGGGTCTAATAATTCCCCATGTGCAGGCAAGGAAAAATATTTTGCTGGCACAAATGATCACACCAGAGTGGAAACTGGGAGCTGCAGCTTCTCCCTAAGTAAAACGTTAAAAAAAATCAAGAGATGACTGGGACACCAGACAGTCCCTAACAACTATTAAAAAAAAAAACATAATAAAGATGCTACGGTTTAACAATTTGTACCAATGGGTAATGCACATTAGATTATGTCTAGCACTACTCATTTATTTTAGGTTAGATAACACTGTTTTTTGCGGTATAAGCAAAGCAGACACATCATTTTTTAAAGATGCTATTCCACAGCTGGAATTTTTAAATGCTATGGGATGTTCATAGTTGCACAATTACAAATACATTTAAGAGGATTCATAAGGAAAGTAGCCGTGAGAAAATTCTGCAAAACGCAGCAGATCTACCCAGTTGTCCTTTAAAAGATTAGAGAAGTGTGATAAAATTCTACGAGTGGAGCCATCCAAATAAGGAAAAGAACGGACCACAACATCTAAGAATAAACAGAAAGAAAAAAAATAAGGATGAACGGCAGTGTGGGAATTATGTTTGTTTGTTCTGTTAAAAGGACACCCTAGTGTCCCAGACAGGATATTCAACAAAGAACACATATTAACCCCTTAATGACAAAGCCTGTACATGTACGGGCTCAAAATGCATTCTTTTCAATGGGTTTTGGAACCGCCCATTGTCCTTAAGGGGTTAAAAGTTGTTTGTGTTCCAATGTTTCATGGATTGGCTGCTTGAACCTGCCAATCAGTGGCAGGAAAGCGTACCCCCCCCCCAAAAAAAAATCGTTAGTGGTAATCTAATTGAGGGCTACAGGTGCTGCTACGCTTGGACCAAACCTCTGTACTGGCTCTTACATCTGCCATTTTGGCTACCAAGAAAGTCTGCCTGGCTCTTACATTGTATAAGGATTTCATCCTGCCGCATTAATCTTGCCCTTGTAGAAGAATAACAACTGGGGATAGTGCTGCTTCAATTACTGCTTAGTGAATAAATCCCAATATGTTACACTTTTTGTTAGACGAGCGCTGTGTGATGAAGTTGACATTTTTATATGTTTTGAGGTGTTTCTTGTACCCTTAACAGATTTAAACACAGGATAGTTAAAATGAAAACTAAGGAGACTTATACAGAGAAAGAAGACATAAGGGTCAAATATCTTCATCAACTTGCAGAACAAACCTCTGACATCATTTAAGCTACAAGGTCTTCAATATACAGGCGGCTGTTATCAGCGACATAAATGATTGATCTGTGCGAGGCTCTGGAATTATAAAACACCTCGCCCATTTTATCCTTCCTATAAAAACAGGAACGTCAAGGTGGATTATTTATATCGCCATCTAAAAAAATACCGCGACCAAAAGAAAAAAAATTACAACAAAGCCTAAAGTGAAGAAGAAGAAAAGACCACAAGAGAAGCATTTAGAGCTGAAAATCCAATATGAAATCTATTACATAAAGAAATTCTTTTGTGAGAGGGCTTCTAAGGCTAGATTACATTTCTTAAATCAATCTATGGCACATAATCACTAAAACCATATCACTTAGACATAAAAATCATAAGCGCGCCCTTTTGCAGCTGTAACCCATTATAAATTGTAACTTAAAGCATGAGACTGTGAGCTTGCCGCGCTCAGACCGAGAAGCATATTGCAAAACCCTATGGATGACGGGCAGTGGAAAGGGTAGTCACAACTTTCTGTTTTAGGAGTTCTGAATTAAATTTTTATGTAAAAAAAAAACCCCCAAAAAACTACAGAACGTCTGGACTTAACTTTTACTTAAACCATTGAATACGAGACTTATGATTAAATAAAGATTTGCTGCGTTTTTTCACATATTGTAAGTTTGCGAGCCGCCAGGCCCTCCTTAAATAATGTATGTATTATAAGAAGCCCTGTGCAAATTGTTGATTATATACTGTATATATATTATATCATAATGTACAAAAAATGCATTGTGTTATGTTCCCTTATTTCAGTAGAGGCAGCTGGAAGATAAGAATGACTAAGGAATGGCTGCACCTGTTCGCATGCAGTAAAGCGCAAATATGGACTCCAATATGAGTTCAACATAAAAATAGGGAGGAAGTGCTATATTCATTTGAATGATTAAGTGGGACAGACAACAGAGTTAAGATGAGATGAAATTCCACTTCAATTAACAATACATTATATAAGGTCAACCCTGCAACGGTCTCCTACAAGGAGGGCTTAGATAGCCTTTCTGCATCATATATCCTCAAATCATTGCACTATTCTTCTCACATTAACTATGCATTATTCATTGCCAACAGGGAAAAGAAAAAATGTCGGTGCGCTAAGCTAGTCACAGGCTCAAATAATACAAATGTGTAATACGAGGCCTACCAAACAGGTGTAAGCATGCAGCAAGAAACAGTGTATTGGCTGTACAAGGTTTTGGTAGCAGTATAAACTGCTTTGTGTGCCCACTATGTAGGAGGTGAGAGTAGGTTCTCACCCTATTGAGAGTGTGCCTTGACGTGGCGGGTGAGCTTAATTATGCTTTGGCCAATTCATATAACCAAAACCTCTCATTTATATTATATTTATATATTTGTTGCCAACTTTATTAGGGTAAGAAGCGCAGACAGTTTTTGTTTTTTGTATACATTGTACAGCCAATACACTGTTTCTTGCTGCATGCTTACACCTGTTTGGTAGGCCTCGTATTACACATTTGTATTATTTGAGCCTGTGACTAGCTTAGCGCACCGACATTTTTTCTTTTCCCTGTTTGCACATATTTGAGGTTGTTGGCTCCTCATCAGTCTGGTTGCAGCTTGCTGTCCAGGGGTTAATAGGGAGGAGGTTTAATTGCACCTCCCCCAACACATTAAGGCAAGGTTTCCATTTGGTTTTTTTTGCTAAAAACGCCTATAAAAACGCCAATAGCGCCACCTGGCGTTTTTTTTTGTGAAAAACGGCTGCAGCCAGATGTTAGCTGTTCTTCAATAGGAAATCGCAAAATGCCATTTCCACTTGGCGTTTTTCTGTTTGGCGTTTTTTCAGTCCTCTTTGGCGTTTTTCTGCTTTTTTGGGCTCTGTGGCAGTTTTTCAAAATCGCAGCATGTTGACATTCTGGCGTTTTTTGCAAGAAATCTTGGCTTTTTTTCTCCAATAGAAGTCTATGGGAGAGAAAAAACGCCATGAAAAAGCCATGTGGGTTTATTGCCTTGGCGTTTTTTATGGCGTTTTTTCCAGTTACAATGCAGAGGATGGACCCAGTATCTGTGTGTCCTACGAGAAATAGGCTGAAAACAAACAGTTTCACACAAAACAAAGTCCTGGACTGGTTCATATTGAATTTTACACCATTTGGAACAAACATGCCATTACAAACAAACATACCCAACGCATCAACTGGATCCTGCGTGCCAAAAGCAACAGCAAACAATTTGCACCATCATTTGGGGCCAATCTTCCCAGAGGAGCAGACATTCGGAATAAAGCATGCCTTACAAACCACAGAAAAGAGACAAAAGGGTCTACCAAGTAAATGACATCAGGAGAGGGCAGATACTTGCCATTTATCCTAATCCCTTTTAGCTGGGTGAAACTTCTAACTTGTAAAGGCTGGAAAAACTGCCTAAGCTCAAAAAAAGCAATTTCCACAGAAAGGCTAAAACGCCAGAAAAAACTGCAGAAAAAACGCCAAAACGCAGGTAAATGCAGTGGCAGTTTTCTTGGCAGTTTTCCTGGCGTTTTTCATCAAGAAAAAAACGCCGGACAAAAACCCAAGTGGAAACCTAGCCTAATAAGGTTTTGGTAGCAGTATAAACTGCTTTGTGTCCACTATGTAGGAGGTGAGAGTAGGTTCTCACCCTATTGAGAGTGTGCCTTGACGTGGCGGGTGAGCTTAATTATGCTTTTGCCAATTCATATAACCAAAACCTCTAATTTATATTATGTTTATATATTTATTGCCAACTTTATTAGGGTAAGAAGCGCAGACATTATTCATTGCCAGCCCAACACCTCTTGGAGTAAGACAGTTAATAGGGTTGGCCCTTCTTAATGCATAGTTAAGTTGCTAAGATGAAATGTCTCTGTTTACCTTAACTCTTAAACAACTGGCAGCTTAGTGAATAAACCCACACATTTAGGGTGACCACATTAGTCACTTTTTCCGAGACACATGCAAATTTCACGTTGCAGAACATATAAAGTTCTGCCCTGGAGTATGTGAGATGCATAAATTCATGAAAGGGAATATATTATTCAATTATACCGTGCTTATACTGCAGGACAGCCCTTACCATTCTGACTGGGCCTTGAGCACATAGTTGAGGCTACCACAGAATTTCGGCCTAATATTAAGAGTCACGCTGGGCCAACCCTCCTTTCTGAAATCTGAGCTACCCAGGGAGCAAATGCCCACCTCCCTCCGAGCCAAGCCGCCTGGACAACAGGACGTTAGGGCTACAAACAGTACGACGGCCGACAATTAGAAACAATCTTCTAGAATCAAGAGTAGAAAATATAGGAAGGGGCGCTGCGTAGCGACATTCACACACATTCACGAATGCCTGTTCTGCATTTATTCTACTTTCTACTGAAAATCAGAAGCAGATGGACACTTGTATCTTGATTCATAAGACTGCTATGAAAAACAAACCTTTGAAGAACGTATTCAATTCATATAGAAGGTGCTTTCAATAATTGACTGTACTGCAGTCATTCTTTTGCCTTCTTTTGATTTGGAATTTGTTTGGCGAGGTGATGGTTTCTAATAATGATGTGCTGGATGGTTCTACCTTTGGCCCTTTTTGTTTATAGAGCAATTATTTGTGCATTTTATTGGTAGCATGCACTCATTATCAAGCAATGATTGTATGCTATATTGTCTAACAGGGGTTAGTTATTAAAACCATAATATTAATGGCGGTTTTTTTCTACACACAAACTGCACAGCGTAGGATGGCAAACTCAGACCTAATGGAAGGAAATTTGGTCAGATCCTGGATGAAGGTGATAGGAATTTAGTTTTTATGAGCATGGCTGCCCCTGTGGTTATGCCTTACCATGGTTCTTGCTTTGAATAACAGCAGATCAACATCTGGCCGAGGATAATGGGTGATTCTGTCACCAGTGGCTAAAACACACATACACTATATAACCAAAAATGTGTACACCTACCACACCTATATGAGCTTGTTGTATATACTATTCCAAATCCATGACCATTAATATGGACTTGCCCCCCATTTACGGCTATTATAACATCCATGCTTCTGGGAAGGCTTTCCACAAGATTTTGGAGTGTTTCTGTGGGAACTTGTACCCATTTAGCCAATATAGCATTTGTGAGGTCAGGCATGGATGTTGGAGGAGAAGGCCCGACCCGCAATTGGTGTTTCAATTTATCCCAAAGGTGTTCAGTGGAGTTTCAGGACTTTGTGCAGTACACTCGAATTTCTCCTCAACAAACCTGTCAAACCATGTATTTATGGACATTGCTTGGTGCGCCGTGACACTGTTTTGCAGTTGAAAGTATAGTATTTTCCAAAATCTCTCTCTCTCTCTTGTATGCTGTAGCATTCATTTTACCCTTTAAAGAAAATAAGGGGCCAAAATCCTGAACATTATCATTGAGCTGTTACCCCTAGACGCTTCTATTACCGTATTTGCTTGATTATAAGACGAGGTTTTTTCCAGAGATCGGGATCGTCTTATAATCAGACCTCAACTAGGTCTGACTATGAGACTAAGATCCAGATCCCCCGCAGCGATGCAGGGGACCTGGATCCTCCTGTGTTATGCACCGGTGCGGGGAACTCTGATCTCTGACAGCCGGGGAAGGTCTGCGCGATGGACGCAGACAACCCCCGCTGCTAACCGCACCTCCTCCCAGCTGCAGCGGAAGTTGTCTACGCGAATCGCGTAGAGCTCTACACACTGCCCGGACTACGCACCGGGGACTCAGAAGCACCGGTAAGTTTGGAGGAGGGAGGGACTGTTAAATGGGGGGCATAAGGCATTTCTGTAGGCAGAGTGCTCTGTGAAATGCCCCATAATATGCCTTTTAACCCCCTAAATGCCAGAGATAGGGGTATAAGGCAATTCTAGAGGCAGAGTGGCACATAGGGGGTCAAAAGGCATATCATGGGGCACAGTGGCATATAGAGGGTTAAAAGGCATATCATGGGGCACAGTGGCATATAGGGGGTATAAGGCATTTCTGGGGCAGAGTGGCAAGACAGGGGGCAGATGTGCATAACTGGGGTGCAGGTTGAAAAAAAAAGGAAATAAAAACAAAATATTTTTCTCAATCATAGCTTTTATTAAAAAAAAATTTACATGAATTTACATTTACTGGTAAAACTTTTTTCCTATAGGGTTGTCTTATATTCAAGCTTTTTCTTTTTTTCATAAATTAATATTCAGATTTTGGGGGGTCGTCTTATAATCGAGCAAATACTTTATTTATAGCACTTACAGTGGACCGGATCTGGCAGGGCAGAAATTTCACAAACTGACTTAAAGTTTAAAGTAACTGAGCTCTTCCGTATGACCCACTGTCTTGCCAATATTTGTCTTTGGAGACGGCTGTCTATGTGTTTGATTTTATACACCTGTTAGCAATGTGTGTGACTGAAACACCTAAACTCAATAATTAGGAGGGGTGTCCGCATACTTTAGCTAATATAGTGTACTTCATGGTAAAGAGGAGCTGGTGATTAGTCAGTGACACATCTGCAGCACTGTCTGATGGACATGTAAACATGCACGGCTTCATCCCAAGGTAAGGGACTATAAGGCACTATAGAAACAGATGGCCAGGGGTTGCTGTCAAATTTGGGATATATGGTTGGTTTCCAGGGTTCACTTGGTAAACTGTGTATCCTATATGTGTATCCTATATGTGGTTGTAAATTTAAGCACCACTGAACTCCATGGAGAGGGTCATAGGGTGTTACTATGTCTCCCATTATATGTCTGAGAAGCGTTGCATGTGCCCACACCAGAGGCACTTATCGTGGAAGTTTTTCTGCCTAGAATACAACCACCAAGAGAAAAGCCCTCGGTAAGAGTAAACCAGGACTTAAGACAATCCCAACAGCAAGGAGGCCTCCGTTCAAGCAGGTAAGTATCGGTACCGAGTAGATACAGCAAGGTTTGGGTGCCAGCTAAGGACAGGATTCCGAACTGGTAACTCAGCAACCCAAGGGGTTAAAACGAACAGGACAGTCAGGATAGCAGGGTGGGTTCACGTAGCGGGCAGTCATACAAGCCAAGGGTCCATACACGAATCAGGTAGTCTATGTGTACCAAACCGGTACACATAGAGATCAGACAGAAATACAAAATCAACCAGGCAATAGAATAGTCAGACAGGCAAAGGGTCAGGAGCACAGGCTACAATACACTGTATAGGACCACAACAGGGTGCCAGGGAAGAGCATTTCCGTATTTTTACATCCTTCCCCAGCTCTAGCCCAGCTCTAACCTACTTCACAGCCGCACCTCTACGTCAGAGTCACGCCAACCCCCCCCCCCATGTGCTTGCTGCCGGAGCCTCTAGCGCGCCAGGAACGGGAAAGTATATGCTTCCAGGGGTCCCTGCGCCGGCTGGCATCTACCTGTCTAATGCTCTAAATGACCCTATTATTTAATTATTATTATTATTATTTCACCTGCTGGACCTTAAAAACTTCCCTAGTGGGTAATGCACTTGCATCTTTGATAAAGCAGGACATAATATGAGCTATATAAATTAAGAAATAATAACAATTATAATAATAGTAATAATGGGTTACATAGATACCACAATACCCAATCGCTCAGTACAGACCTAGTACTAGCTATTACCCAATACTCCACTCTCAAACGGCTTAAAACGCCAGTTATTATATTATAAGGAGCGTCTCCAACCAGATATAAAAATGTACACTGTGGATAAAGTTTACGGACAGAAAATGCATGTTATCCAATGCCAGGGAAAGCTGGATAGTGATAGACAGCAGAGAACAGACCACACATCATAAGCCGCCGCTGGCTCGTTCCTTAGGGAACATATGTTTGGCTGCCTTAAAATAAACGATTTCAGCAGCCTACATGACACACATATAATGCAGACGACGTTAACAATATTTAAAACACACACATAGAGCCCTGCATAATGTGTAAAAACAAAAATATTGGTGAGCAGGTGCTACAAAATAACACAAACAATTAAACAGAGCAGCAATTTGAAACTATATGGGGTTCCAAGGTATACAGCTCCGGCACTCAAAGAGTTATAAATCCAGTTAGTAATTAGCGCATAAATTATTATATATATACATTATATATATAGCCACTTATATATTTGGCTTCTGTAACACATTCTAATCACCTTGTACAATAAACTCACATAAGGTAGCTGATGGAAAGACTCAGAATTGACATTACATTTTATTGATAGAGCGCCAGCAGATACCATAGCGCTATTAAAATAACGGAGAGCCAGATTAATTTTTACTCACTTTCTATTTTTTCCCAACCAAATCTGCCTAAAAATTAAATCTAACCAGTATTTATCTAGCGCAAATGTAGATCTATGTAACAATCTATGGTTGGGAGATTTAATTATATAGCAATTGAAATACCCAATTAACTCCAATGTAAAGCACTGTGCATACCAGCAGCTATTTGCTCCATACAGTAATATGAGTTAGCAGCCCCTGGGTACGTCTGTAGCTATCAAATGCCTCATTTTCATGTTCAGGAAAATTTCATTTCATACACAAATGTATATTTGGCATGCCATATGCCTCCAGGAAGTCTTAAGATAAATCTTTCCTGCTGTTTTCCGTATGTTTAAATTGAGCCTTATGAGGAGTAAATTGATTTTATTAAGAGTAATACAGATTTTGATACACTAGCGATGGAAAAAAAATATCTTCCACTCTGTGCCTGGAGGCACGAGGATATTAGTATTTGATCTGTACAATGAGACCGTGTTTATATACTAAATATCATACTGCCATTGCCTTATCTATTTTATTATTTAAGGAATGTAAATTAAAAATTAGGCAATAACCTCTAATACATGGATCAGAAAGCAAAGCTGATTGAATGTCATTGGATTACCGACTATGAAAAAATACATTTTTTTTGAGGATCCATAAAAGGTATTTTTAATAAAACGTTTCATAAAAGTTTCATAATAGCCTGCAATGCTACACAAAGGGTTAAAAGTCACTAAAACTTTTCCTACATGCTGGCGGAGTTTTTCAGTGTCTTACAAATATATTTATAATAATGTTATTCAATTGTTTTATATAAGGAGTAACATTTTATAATAGCAATGCATATTACCAAGATACTTATTGTTATTTTGTTTATTCTTTTATTCTTCATTTTCTACTCCTTATAGAATACACCTCCATATCCTTAAGACAGGCAAATGATTATTTCTCAGCTCATTACACAAAGTCTAATGCATATTTCCTTTAAAATAATCAACTTTCCAAGAAAATCAATGCTATCAGCTAACAATGGCATTTAGATTCCCATGTGCTTATACAGACATGTCCTGGGCTATAAGGAGTTTATAATATATTAACCTGTACTTACAGTCTCTGAATACCATGGATGGGTCACTCTGGGGCAACACCTGGGTAACTAGAAGCTGCAGGGAATCCAGACTTCTCTCCATGCTGGTTGTGAAGTCTTCAAGGTCCATGCAGAAAGTGTCCACATGCCTGAGTCAGTCCAGCTCTCCTCTGAATTTGTGTAGTTCATTGATGCAGTGGATTACTGAGAAATCTCTTTTAACATCTGCCAATCAGACATGGGCCAGGATCTAAAGACCCTCAGGGGGTCCTCCTCCCTGGCTTTGCTTATCTTTGTTGTAGGCTGAGCTAATTAGCTGACAGCTTCATTCCCACTGCTTCCTTCTGTTCAACACACCCACCTACAGGCCACTGAGAACAGCCAGCCATGAGAAAAGCATTTCTCTTTTCATCCAAACTTTCCCTACATGGATTCCAGGGAATCATTCGTATTGGGTTATTTTTGTTTAAGAAAAACCTGTTAACTTGGTAAAATCTGCAGAGGGGATATAACATTAGTTTGAGGATTTCTATTTAATTGTATTTAATTAGGGTTGCCTTGGATAGTGCATTCTTTTTATTTAGTGCCCCTGGTTAGAAGATTATTTTAACATTTTTCTTATTTTTTTAAATTAACCTTATGGTTGTATATTTTTATAAAAGTTTTTTTTTACACATTTTAATAATTTTATAACAAAGGAACAGCAGTACATGGCATTATAGTAGTTTTAACATTGTACCATTTCAAATTACAATTTCATCTACCCCTTATCCGATGATCGGTGTTAGGGTGATACGTCAGAACCCCAGATTCCGCCTCTCTGTGATTTAGGGTCGCCCCTAAGCCATGGTTGTACTTCAAGCCCATGATCAACCACTACTAGTTTTGAGATCTTTAGTACAAACTTTGTCAAACCTGCCAAACTATCCAGATGTTTTTAGACATTTCATTAAGGGGATTATTCACTAAACTGCGAATTGAAACTTTTCAATTTTTTTTTTACTATGCATCATGAAAGGTAAATTCTTCTTTGAGGGACCCTGCATAATTCATAGATAAATTAGACATGTTTTTCAAGCATCCTATTAGTGCATAGCTGAATCAGGTGGTTTCAGAAGAAAATAAGAATAAGAATAATATATTTCTAACGCTGATATTTTGATCTGTCCATTTAACATAAGATAAATCCTACCATTTCAAAGTGAAAAGAGGGGCACTTTAGGAGGTGTATTAGAGACCCGGTGGTAGTCAGGTTTAGTCAGCTTTAGTCAGCGTTATTATTCTATAACCCTGTAGTTTTATATATATGTAACTGAGTAATGCACGTGTAAGAGTGTGTCTGATTTACACAATTTATTTTAGAAAGACATTTTCTACTGTTTCCTACGCACTGAGGGCATCAGGGGAAGGAAAGCAAGTAAGGGCACTTGGATCCCAAAGTGGGATGCATCAGCTAGCTAGTCCTCATGTATAACAACCAGGGGCATAACTAGAAACTGCCTTGGGCCCCCAACTTCACCAAGCAACATGCGCCACAGTGCCATCTTTGCCCCTTGCCCTCCAACATACAATATGGCACATATATATGCAACAACACAAATGTACACAGGCTAACACACATACACATTTGGTTTCACCGTAGGGTCATGTGTCGGCTCAAAATATTTTAGAAAGGGCCTTTTTGACCTCAACTGGCCCTTACTGAACAATTTTGAAATGGCACAGAGAGACAGGCATAAGAAAAAAGGAACAAGTGGTTGCAGGGGTTGCCCCCTAGAGAGGTGAGTTCGCCCCCCCCCTGTAGTTACGCTACTGATAACAACCATAGTGGTAATAGTGGTGCAGTTAAGAAACAACCGAGGAAATGCTCCTGCCAACTCAAGTACATTTAGCATGTAGCCCCATAAGAGCTCTTTATTACTCTGACCTTGGGTACTTATGTGTACAAAGGATCATCCACTCTTGGCACGACAGAGCAGACTGGTCAATTTTGATTTGTGGACTTCATAGGCAGATGTTGGAATGAGTCTCAAGACAGACAGACGTGCTTTCACCCGGACTGACTACGTCTGTTTTCTTATGTACAATTGCTCAGAGGTTTCTTTGTCATTACATACAGAATCAGAATCGCTGATGTTATATGCAGAGATTTTGTGTTGATTGTGTTGTTCCTTAATATAATGTGTGCAGTGTTTTCTCTTTATTACAAAATTTACCCTGTATCTGAAGTGCAACTAGTTATTAGTAATAAAGCTGTTAAAAGCGTGGTAGTTGGCTTAGGTGGTCAGGACCATATTTTACTTTGTTGAGCTAAGAAATAAACAGTTACGTTATCTCAAGTTCCTTAATGTTGAAAAAAAAACCCAATTCAAAGTACAATGTGGAACACAATTCCAGAAAACACAATCCTGTTGTGCTAAGCAGCTGTCTCCTTGTAGCTAAAGCTTTGGAACTGGCCAGCGTAAAGTCTTCCGTCATCTGCTCCAGGGCGGTTATTCAGGATACCGCAGATACTAATGTGCGACCGCATGGTGCTCGTTAGATTTGGGAAGAGAGGACAGGCCGTCGCGATTGCAGACTAAGTAGATACAAATGAATGGCTTGGGTGAAATGACACAGGAAAGTCTTTGGTGCTTCAGGCCAAAATCAGCGCCGGAGAGTGAATGTGCAAGAGCCACGTCCCAGGCACTGCGTAACTCTCTACATCTCAAAGTAAACAGCACAGAACTACTCTTTATTTCATCTGTCAAATTGCTGTTGATATTGTTTCACTGAACCATCAAAGAACATGTTTCACCGTGAGCACTTCCTTCTAACAGGGCCAACTCATTTTTCAATGGTTTCAATGGCCATTATTGTATCATGTCACCCTCCCTTTTCTCGCTCAGCGTATCAATTTGAATTCACAATAATTCCATGCGCTGACAAATAATTCCTTTATAATTGCGCATGTAGAAAATGCTCCTTCTGGTATCATTTATGTGATCAAACCTCATAATACTGGATTTATTGGCTTAAAATGTGAAATGTGATCTTCAAAAAAAAAAGCTTTTGGTGGAGATGGTGGTTTTAACAATTCATCCTCTGCCTCCCTGCTTTGTGACAAGGTTTGTGGCTGAATTTAATACATTTTAGGCTTTTAACTTTATGAAAAGCCACTGGATTCCCCTCAGTCCGGCCTAGCTGTCTCGTAACGCAGATGGGGCAACAGTAGGCTAATCTTTCTAAAATGTGGTTAAAAACTACAGGTTTATCCATAAAAAGTGTACGTGGTATAAAACTAACAGATTTGTGACACAATTAGCATCTTTACCTGTAAAAACATTAATTATTTTTTTTTTTTTAGAGAATTCTCTTATACTATGTGGCATTTATATAAATTAATAAATAATTCTAATAATGATCCTTTATGACCCTTGTTGGTAATGTCTTAATATAAATTGCGCTTGAAAGTAAAAAAAAAAAAAAAAAAAAAAGGATTTGGAAATAGTAGAGTTTTATTACATGACCCTATCTATATTACCCTATATATAAACCGAGTTTTAAAGTTACACCTCCTCTAAATTAATTTTATAATAAAGTCTTGAGTCATTTTATTGACCCGAGGTGTTATGACAGTTGAGTTCTCTTAAGGGGGTAGTAATATCTAAAGCACATTGCTAGAAAATGGGGTGCAATACAGTCCATGCCTCTGCAACAGATCCTAAAAGTGCCAGTCCTCAAAACAACAAGTTTGGACCTTACAGGTATCCTGAATTTTACTGATTTATGTTCGGGACTCTCACAGGACAGATTGGAAATTACCCAAGTTAATGCTGGCATGATGCTAATCCTTTAAATGATGTTTTAATAAAATCTCCCCTTGAGATGATGTAATATGTCACAATAGATAGTAAGCTCCCAAGGACAAGGTCCTCTTCACCTTCTGTACCAATATGGCTTAACCTGTGTGAAAGTTATCATCAGTTGTGTCTATTGTGACAGCGCTATGGAATCTGTTGGCACTACATAAATAAAGGTAATCGATTTACTGTATCGGGCCTTGCCATAAGAACTGGATAGGCTGGACACAGTAGAAGGAGCCAAATGGGTTATACAGGTCAAGGGTTTTCGTTCTCCCCCAACATCAAATACAAAAGAAACGATGTGGTGTCAGCAGCGTAACAAACATGTTTTATCACACCATCAAAGAAACGTGTCGCAGAGCCTTGATCACGGACTTTCTGTGACGGCTTAATAAAGCATGCATTTAAACTACCGAACAACCATTTTATTTGGAAATACTATCTCTGCGCCATAATCATTTTTCTTTTCCAATGATCTTAAGTCAGATTGAAAACTGGCTCTTCTATACAAAAACAAATGAGTTTCCTTAAAATGTGGTTTAGGTTTAACGATCGCGTACATACGAGACATTCCCACCAAGTGTTTTAATCGACCGGTACTGTAGTTACCATCATGGTCTGAAACTCCTGAATGCTTGGGGTAAAATAATAGAGCATAATTATACAGGATATTCATTTATTAGGTGTTACAAATGCTGTATTAATATAACCTTTCTTATCCATAAATTGTTCTAGTTAAGAACTTGTCGAGTATTGACTCGTAAAACGAGAACTGAGCGCTCCGGCTCTTGTAAACCCAAACATGACCTTCTACAAGAATGTTGTTACTCTGAACAAAGTCTGAGTCAAATTGTAATATTTTAATGATGACAAAAATGTTTTTTTTTTGTTCTTCCATTAACTGTTGTGTGTTCTGGTAGGCAATGGGGAGAGCAAAATAGACCACAACACTTCTTTCAATGTCTGTTGGATCCTGATCTTTTAAGAGTTACACGAGCAAAAGTACTGGTTTGTGATACGGCGTAAATATAATATAAATCAAAAAGAAACAGATGTTTTCTTATATACAGCAGAAAACAATTATGGGAACATCATGGTACGTGGATACACCATTTTTTTTTAAATTTTAGTTTGGTAGAAGAGGACTCGGGAGTATTAAAATGTCATGACTTACGCTATGGAGAATTAATTTTTGAGGGCTAGCCATTTCGATACATCTGAGATTAAAGGGTCTATTCACTAAAGAGAGAGTTTGCAACATAATTGTGCTTCATGACTTCACCATACATTATTTTCATATAATAGAATATGCTTAATATACCAGATAGCAAAATGGTGATATCTATACACCAAATGAAAAAAAGGTGATATTTCTAAAGATAATATTCAGTAATTTTACAGGAGACCTGACATGTATGCTTCACGTAGGGTGTACATATGTGGTAGCCCATGCTTTGTACACATACATACCTCTGTGGGCGAGTTTGTTATATTTAGTTACAGCAAGGCACATTGTTTCAACTCACTGGATTGATAGTACAACACAAAGGACCAGTCCCAATCGTTTAAACAGGACAGGCCCGCAATAGGAAGCAGAAGAGCAGTAGGGTCACCTAATGCAACCGCACAGTAGTAGTGCAAGCAGGGAGCGAGACTGGCTCCAGGTAAGAGACTTGGCTTTATTTGTCTGCAGCCTTCCAATAACTGAACACCTCAGGGATGGTTTCTCTGAGTTTCCGTCACGGTTACGTGGATGTTAGTACTATAAATACTATAAGTATCTCCCACTCTCTATTAACCGGTTTTCTAGTGAAGAACTTGTCTGTATCAGTTCCTCAAAAGTGAGTGGTAGAAAGAAGCAGATTCCTAAAGTTCCTAAAGTTTGAAAATAAGCCGCAGCAATGCGACCCAGCTGTAGACGCATTCACAGGATTCATTGCTCTGTATCTCATTTGGAAAGTGCCATATCACCTAAATGTATGTTTTTAACTTTATCCGAGTTTCCCATCTGAAAAGGAAATGTAAAAATATATCATATACAACTATTTGTAAGAAACATCACTATTTTATTGCAGTTTTGTCGGTTTTTCTGTGATGTGGATATTATTACAGTTTCAGTTGTGCGGGTTCTTTCTGCAGATCAATAAGCATTGCTAGGCTGCCCTTCTGATTCTATCCCCAGAAGCTTGCGGCATCCACGCTCCATTTAATGTTGTACATGTTTTCCCTGCGCTGCTTGGTGCACACATTAGCTTCTCCTTTTTGTAGTCGTCTCCTGATGGATGCTTTTTGCTGCTTTGTTAGCTGAC
Organism: Spea bombifrons; assembly: GCF_027358695.1. Classification (NCBI taxonomy): domain Eukaryota; kingdom Metazoa; phylum Chordata; class Amphibia; order Anura; family Pelobatidae; genus Spea; species Spea bombifrons. The sequence goes on along the minus strand of NC_071087.1, from coordinate 137,653,869 downwards.
GTTTCATCTTCTGTTTTATCAATTCCTTAAAGATGACAAAAACAGGATTAGAGTTGGTTAACGCGCTTTACTTTATAAGCGGCATTTCACCCAGAATATTCAAATACTTTCACAATGAAAAATACTCGTTCCTTGGACATGTTTATATTATTAGATTTTATGAAAATACTGCACCTATTACTACTACTGTATTTATTCTCTTCTATCATTTTTGTTGATACCATTTCTTTTTCCTTGATGAGGAACACCAAGAACTCTTAAGATTACAGGGCTCCATCTTGTGGCTGTTTCTACTATTGCTTGGGGAGAAATAAATGTAATCCGTCATGTGCTGTGGTGCGATTATACTATAATGTCACAGTCTAGATTTCATTTTGTGGCGCTCCCAGGACTGCGAATGGCCTGGCAATGCTAGACTAATGAATTAGCATCTTTGCCAAGCAATTCATAAAGAAAATGTATTGAAAGGGACACAGCACAACATAACATTTATGTGACTTCTTTACAGAAGAGTATACTGTGGACAACCCATAGAAACACAGAATTTGGTGGCAGATAGGAATCATTCAGCTCATCTAGTCTCTCCATTTTTCCTGATGTAAAACATTCAGACTTTAAATCAGTCCTGGGACTGGTCTCAGATTAGTTTTATGCCCGTTAAATTCCCTCGCTCTATTAGCCTTTACTACTTCTCATGGGAGACTGTTCCATATATCTACCACCCGCAGTCTGGGACAGATGGGGGGGGTGTGTTCACAGGCTTGAAGATCATACAGCTTCTTGTGCGAGAGTTTCAAAGAAATAGCAATGATAGTGATAAAAAGTTATATACAAGGCCTTGAAACTTCGAGACTCCCTCCTACAGCATTAAACAGGAAGGGTAAAACTACATCTATATGTATACATCCATGTGAACAGTCCAGGCTGCTTTTCACTCCTATTACTACAAATCCGAAGACAGCTGTGTAACCTGCATGAAAAATGACCCCCTCCTACCTCCCGCGGCCTGAAGGGAACCATAAAACTTAAGTTTGGCTATTAAATTGAATTATGGCTCATGGACAACTGCTGGAATCACTCAACTAAAATTTGATTTCAGAAATAATGCAGTATAGGCGGGGTTCTCATTAAAAAACATAAATCTATAGGTTGGAACATAATACTTTTTGTCTTCCTCGCATATCATAACATTATGATTTCGCATGGCACTTGTAAACCATCACTCAACATTTTGGGGAAAATTAAAAGTGATATTAAAAGAAAAACAAAGACACAGATGCAGTATATGATTAAACCCGAGAGTATCAGAAAGGTTCATTACATTGTTTGTCCGTGCAGAGCTCACAGGGTTATTTTAAATAAATACATACAAATCTGAGGGATATACATATGTATACAAACGTGATTCTGGTGCAAATGTAATGGTCTTACTTCCGCTGTTTGCTATGGGGATAAGACTACCTTAGCGTTTGCACAATTTTCACTTTTCGTACATAAAACATCACTGGGTCCAGATACCAAGATTCTTCTCAGAAACAGTTTCTTAATAAAAAAACTTGCTTCATTTGTATTTTTTCCCAGGAACAATTATCATGAACCACAAAAGCTAGCACTAACAGTTTGATATAAAAATATATCTCTTATAAAAGACAAATCTTCAATGGGTTATTTGCTAAACATGCAATAATATGCAGCCAATGTTTTGCATCATTGGAACTAACTCTTTAAAAGTATATATATATATATATATATATATATATATATATATATATATATATATATATATATATATATATACACACATACACACACACTGTGTAAATGGTAGCTTTAGAAGTAGTATTGAAAAATTGCGGCATCACAATGTTTACTTCCCGCAGGGAATTACCAGTTCATGCTACATTTACTTGCATTACAAAAGGTTCATTACGTACGGGTGGAATGGTAGAACAGCTTCCTACGGAGGCCAATGACGATACACTTGTTGTCCTTATTCTGTGTTCACTGATATGGCACAGGCTCTCTTCATCCCTAGTGTATAGATAGAAAAACATATTTTTCAAACACAACTAAACCTCTTGCCAAGCACTGCACTTTTTATATATACATATTTCCATATCTATATATAATGAGTTGCAGTCACTGTTTCACTCTTGGTGTTAACCTTAGAAAGTGTCCGCTGGGTATTTTTGTATACACCAACTTCATACATTATTACCTGAATGGTCTGTATTCTTTGTTGGCTCCAGATAGGTCCACTAGATCTGGACATTCATCTTGACATTCGTCCGAGTTGTTATCATCATCATCATCATCTCCGCTACAACTACCATCCTCATCCCCTTCTTTAATTTCATTTTTCATACTGCTATTCGCTGCATCGCCAGCAGGATGTCCCTCAAGTTCTGCCATGGCTTTTGTAAAGTCTGCCATGTCTAGCGCTTGCGTCTCCAAATCCCTCTCCTCTGCAGCTCTCTCGCAATTACGAGCCAAGTTGTCAGGAGGCGAGTTCTCTGGTGGCTCTGAGGTACTTCTGTCCACATCATTGGCAGCCGATCCATGTGATTCTCCTGCAAGCAGACTGCATTGAGTTCCGGTCTCGTCGTCCTCTTCACCGGGTCCCACGGGGTGCAGCAGGTCATCATCCTCTTGCATTTCCTTCGTGAAGCCACTTGCAGCAATTTCCACATCCAGAGAACATTCTTTCCTTGAAAAGAAACCAACAGACGGATCAATATTAGGCAGCTTTGCCAGCAACCCAAAAAACCTTTTCCCGACCAGATTAAAATGGAATGTCTTAATATAATCCCTACTATAAAGCAATACATCAGAATGGTATACATATTAGCAAATTCTCATTCTGACAAACAAGCTGCTTGGTCCAACGCTCACCAATGACACTTCCTACATAATAGCAAATCTTTAACCGTGGAAATGTGCGGAAGGTGATGATCCCAGATGGCAAATTACAACGTTAATCACACTTTTTGCCTACAATACATAATTTCTGCTAGGTGACCGCCTTCCGTAGGACAGTAAATACACAAGGAACAGAAAGAATGATAAAGTGTCATGAATTTTAGACTTAGTTTTAACAAACCACTACACAAAATTATATTGTTAAAATCTGGAAAACAAATCCTTTCTAGGAGAAGATTCATTCATTCCTACTCATATTCTAATAATCTTTGCATTACAATGCACATCTACAGTTAAAGTCATCTGTTCCCAGTAGAACGTCAAAACGGAAAAGCCTCTAAATCAGTCAGAGTTCCCTTCCAGATGCTTGAGAAGCATATCCTGGATGTCATTTTGATCTACGAGTCATAAAATCTGCTAAATGATTGGGATCACTTCTATAGCAATTCCAAATGTTATGACATAAAATTCAGTTTATCGAAAAAATAATAATTAGGCCTCACAGATTATAACAGACATTGGGGGAAAGGTTCACTCACTGGATATCTTGAAAAGTTGGGTAGAGTTCACTTTCATAGTTGAATCGCTTTAAGAAGAAATCTCTAATACATTTAACATCTCTGTCAAAATACCTAAAATAAATAAATCAAAGTGTACTTTACAAGTTAAAAAAAAATACGTAACAAAGACAATATGTAAGTGTTAAAAAAACAAAAGAAAAAAAAACCATTACCATTGCACATAAGGAAAAACTAGACATTGCAAAAGCCACAGAAACGTTATTAGCAGCTATATAGCTTCATTATCTATTAAAATGATATATACACACACATATACATACACTCGGATCAGCCATAACATTATGACCATTGACAGGTGAAGTGAATAACACTGATAATCTTGTTATCATGGCATCTGTCAGTGGGTGGGATATTTTAGGCAGGAAGTGAAAATTTCGTCCTCAAAGTTGATATATTAGAAGCAGCAAAAATGCGCAAGGGTAAGGATCTGAGCGACTTTGACAAGGGCCAAATTGTGATGGTTAGACAACTGGGTTAGAGAATCTCCAAAACGTCAGATCTTGTGTGGTGTACCCAGTCTGCGGTGGTCAGTACCTATAAAAAGTGGTGAACCGGCGACAGGGTCATGGGCTGAAAAAAGTCCAGTTAGGGTGCCCATGCTGATCTACAATGGGCGCAGGAGCATAAGAAGGTGGCCTGGTCTGATGAATCACGTTTTCTTTTGTATCACATGGATGGCCGGGTGCGTCACTTACCTATTTTGGTGCCAGACACCACAGCACACCTTAAGAGGTCTAGTGGAGTCAAGGGTCAGGGCTGTTTTGGTTGCAAAAGGGGGAGCTACACAATGTTAGGCAGGTGGTCATAATGTTACTGCTGATCGGCATGTGTGTGTGTATATATATCTGGTCATCAAACAAGTGCCTCCTTTCTTGTTACTAAGCATCTGTTTTTCTATTATCAGGATACTAGCACATAATAAAAGTTCAGCTATTCACTGAGGGCTTGATATCGCTTGGTAATTTTCCTGGTGCCACCCTAACATTACCAATAGAACCAATCAGGTAAAGGACAGAAGTGCCTTATTAGTTCTCTATGTGAATTTTAAACTTGGAGATTTTAATTCAATAATTTATGAGATAATATTGTAAGTATTCTGATCCAAAGCCTGAGTCTCACACACCATTCAGCATTTGCATGAGATGTGGAGACCATCTGCGGGAAATCAATCATTGTAACGCGGTCCTCTTCGTCGAGCATGAGGTTAAACTCATTGAAATCACCATGGATCAAGCCGTGATTAGCAAGCTTGACAATAAGCTCCATTAATTCATCATACAGCGATGCTGGATCTTCAACCTGATGGATCTGACACCTAGTAGGGAGAAACACAGTTACAGGGGACCATAAATAAATGGACATGTCATCTCGACAAGACAATAACACAGATACAACTTTAAATAGAAACGTATGTCTTACTTCTAAAATGAAGCTGGGGATACTAATCAATAAAAAAATACGAGTCAATAATAAAAAAAAACTTTTAAAAGAAACCACAGAAACATTTTAAAACCTAGCGGTCAGCAACAGTATCAACTTATTGAGGAGGCTAAGTGTAAAAACGTCACACAACAAGCTTAACCCCTTAAGGACCGGGCTCATTTTTCGTTTTCTACCCTGTGGGACCGAGGCTGTTTTGACACTTTTGTGGTGCTTGTGTTCAGGTGTAATTTTCTCCTCACCCATTTAGTGTACCCACATAAGTTATATATTGTTTTTTTCAGGACAAGATGGGCTTTCTTCAGATACCATTATTTTGATCGTATCATCTTATTTACTATAAAAAAAATAAAAAAAACATGGTGAAAAATTGAAAAAAAAGACATTTTATGACTTTTATTTGAAAAATCTTTTACTCACCTAAAAAAGCAAGTAAAAAAACTAGCTAAATAGATTCTACTACTTGTCCTGAGTTTAGAGATACCCAATGTTTTTATGTTTTTTTGCTGTTTTTTGTACGTTATAGGGCAATAAGTACAAGCAGCGTTTTATGATTTCCAAATCTTTTTTAACAAATCTGGTCAGTCTGCCTCCATCTCCTCTTTGGAACATCTTTGAAGCCGGTTAACTCAATTTAACCCCCTCAAACCATATATTTTTGAAAACTAGACACCCCAGGGTATTCCAAATGCTGTTATTTTAACCCTTTCCATGCACCAATTATACAACTACACTTTGTCAAACTTTGTAATAGTAATTTTTTTTATTTTTTTTTCCACACAAATTGTACTTTAGTTATAGATATACAGGTTCTGGTATATGTCACTATCAAACAACACCCCAATGTGTGTTCAGCAACATCTCCTGAGTACAGCGATACCCCACATGCATGGGTTTGTCAGATTGTTTGGCTGGTAAAAGGCTACTTTTGGGGCATGCGTAATCCAGGTGGTCATTTGGTCATTCTGCCTCCATCTCCTCTTTGGAATATCTTTGAAGCCGGTTAACTCAATTTAACCCATTCAAACCATATATTTTGGAAAACTAGACACCCCAGGGTATTCCGAATGCTGTTATTTTAACCCTTTCCATGCACCAATTATAGAACTACACTTTGTCAAACTTTGTAATAGTAATTTTTTTTCACACAAATTGTACTTTAGTTATAGATATACAGGTTCTGGTATATGTCACTGTCAAACAACCCCCCAATATGTGTTCAGGAACATCTCCTGAGTGCAGTGATACCCGACATGCATGGGTTTGTCGGGTTGTTTCAGATTTAAAATGCCACATTTGGGAAGTGCGCTTTTTTTCTCCATTTTGGTCAGTCTGTACCTATGCCCTATCTGTGAGCTAGGCCACTCCAATTTACCCCATCAGCCATTTTTTTTATATATTAGACACCCCTTGGGTATTTGAAGTGCTTTTATTTTAACTCTGAGATTTTTGAGAAATTTTAGCACTTGCTCAAAATAATAAACTTTATTTTTTTATTTTTTTTATTTTTTTTAATACTTTTTTTATATTTTTTTTACACATTGTGCTGGTACTGGATGGTTCATCTAGTGACATCACTGCATAATTATTTTTAAATGTTAGCACATTTTTTTTTACCATTTTTTTATTTTTTATTTTTTTTTGAATATTTTACTAATCACATAGTGATTAGAAAGCTGGGCTCCATTGACTTGCATGGTTGAATGCAGTACCTGTATTCAACCAGCAAGTGGAGCCAGTTCTCTAGAGGGTCTGGAGACCCTCTAGCGAACTTTTTCGTCTTTATTGTTGTAGTTCCCGGGCCGCCGCCATCTTACTTGATGGCGAAGATCACCGGCAGCTGCGGCTGTGACCGCTCTCCGGAGCGGTCACAGCCCACCTAAAGGTAAGTGTTTGGTGTCGCTGGATGCCTCCTGATCGAGGCATTCCAGCGACACCATTTAAGTTTAGGAGGCGATCGTTGATCGCCTCCTAAACGCTTTTAAAACGGGCGTCCGCCGCCATACAATGTATGGCGGCTGTTGACGCCCCGGGGAGGGGCCAGACATGGCCCCCGATGCCGATCTCGGCCTTGCTGGATGCCTCGACATCGAGGCATTGTAGCAAGGCCGTTTAAGCGAAGAAAGTGATCCTTGATCACTTTCTAAGCTTATTTAACTTTTTGACGGTTCAGGACCGTCAAAGGTCATTTAGTGACCTTCTTGTCATGACGGTCCTGAACCGGCAAAGGTCGCGAAGGGGTTAATGAAAAAAGTGGACTTGTTTATATATTTTTACTTACAAAGGATATCCATTAATAAGTTCCATAACAACTGCGTGTCTGTTGTAGTCATAAGGTTTGGGAACCGGGAACCCTCTGTCATACAAGGCCTGTAGAAAGATGGGGGTGGGGGGGGGAGAGAATAAAATTCAGTGCTGAGCTCCAAATCATCCTTTAGTACCATTACTTTCTAAACATAAAAAAAACTGGAACATTGAAAGCTCGTAATACCTGCTGTGCAAATATGTCACGTCATAATATGTCTTATGTTCACACATTGCTTATATATAAATCTTTATATTTCATCTTAAATTACACCAAAGAATAGTATTTTTATATAAAACTATTCAAAGCTTCAACAATGTATTAATTTAGTGTCCGTTTAATCTCTGGGACAATGAATTCCTATAAATAAGTACATTGTAACAGTCAGCTGGACACCTGGAAGGCAAACTCGGAGTGAAGTGGCGATTGCAGCTGGCGATTAAGTCAGGTTTACAATGTTTTTGTGGCGTAATTAAGGAATCTAGAATAACACACAGCGTGGCTGATCAGCACAGACAGCACTGATTTCCATCGGTGGAAAATATTTACGCCACTCCAGTTGTGGAAATCTGTCGCAATCAGTCATGTTTTTCCAAGCTTCAGTTTATTTAATAAAGTTGGAGATTGCAGGTAAGCTTCCACTCACAAGATTCACTGTACATTACGAAGATCATTGCCTTGCCCGGCATAATTCATACACAAAGGTGACCTCCACCCTGAATTATACATATCCAACCAAGCCAGAAGCCCTGGGACTGTACCACCACAGGTGCGAGAGATCACACAAGCATTATTTTATAGATATATCCATAAGCTACCGATGAAAACTTTGGCCGGTTACATTTGTTTCCTTGTTAAAATACTGAAAACTCGATAAAAGCTAGGGATGGACGAACATCTGGTGTGTTGGATAAGTGGAACAGCTGCCCAGCAGAAGTGGTAGAGGCTAACACAGTCAGGGAATGTAAAAATGCATGGTGTAGGCATATGTCATATATGACTATCCTGTAATGAGACAAAACCACAGGACTGCTTAATGTCTGAGACTTTACAATAGATGAAAACAAGCAGACTTATTTGCTGTGAAAGTCTGTGTTAAAGCAAAGGATGTGCGGCTCCTACAATTTTGCTCGATGACAACCTTTTAAGTAGAGGAACGACGACCTGTATGGCTCCAAAGATGTCATCTAATGTTGCAAGAAGGTTCGAGTGCGATTTGCTGTAAGGTGGAGGAGCATTTCCAAGCGGTATAAATCAAGGAACACTCATCGGAGAAACATTTGACTCAATAATCGCTTGGTATTCCGCACGGTGACTGAATAAAACGAACCGTATCCTGGAAAGTCTCTTGACCTCGTTTGGTCAGACACGCCGTGCTTACATTGGGATTCATGCAATGAAAGGACTGTTTGCTAATTTCTAAAAATCAATCAAATAACCTAGAGAAACGAGAGCTCTGAATGGGAGCGTTATTCCAGCAGCGCAGATCGGGGATCTTGGTTTCAACGGAGAATTTGTTTTTAAAGGTGCAGTCGCTTGGCTGCTATTAGCGTAATTCATGCACCTCGCGTTTCTGAGCCAAGCAAAACTGAGCGACAAATTAGAAAGCAAGCCCAAACACCGTATCGAAAATATAGAACGCTGCTTTATCAACATAGCCATGGCCTTGAGCCCCCCCCCAAATGTTTTTCTTAAGAGATAAGCAACAAATTCCCCAACATTTATTGTATAATACTTGCTATGGATCATCGCTTTACGTTCCACTTACACACAACATTAATAGACCTCTCTGCAGCTAAGCAAGCAAACCTTAGCGATGTTGTTTTGCGATGCTGTAGCCGCATTAGCCCAAGGGAAGTCTTTAGCCGGAGTTAATACCTTTTATCGGGCAAACAAAATAAGGTGTAAAGTTACACAAACTTTAAGGACCTCAGAATCCTCTTCTGATGGAAAGATGGAGACGTCCGAGGTCCCCAAAGCTTGTGCCACTTATCTTATTCCAACATAAAGACCTCATGTGAACAACAATGACCACAATTTCGCATTTCTGAACAAAGAAAGTTTACATGATTAAAGAATTATGGAAGGGATTGAACATTCACTATTGTTCGGAATTATGTTTCTAATGCTGCATTTATTTCATTATAAAAGTAGGTGGAGCAGAACCTTTACTGGACACTCTTAGGAAATGCCACCTAAAAAGATGCGACTCAACCAAGGCGTGTTAAAAAGTTCTGCATTGGCACCAAAATCAGAGCAGAACGCCGTTCTACTTCCCAAGTCTGGGGTCTTTAGTCAAACAGAATACTTTTTATTGGTCAGTGCTGGAAAAAGATATAGTCACGTAAGCTCAAGTTTAAATTCATTAAGAGGTTAAACATCGTGTGTATAAATCTGTGAAAAGAAAGAGAAACCCTAAAGCATCAGCAGTAATTTTTTGAGGAACCATTGAGTCTTGGCTAGACACAATTGTGTTTTTTTCCCCAAGCCCTGCTTTAATCAATTCTTCCAGCATACGTATCAGCATCAGGTATATCCCCAGCGTCTTGACTTAATGCAACAATTTTATTAAAAAGGAAGAAGATACTATGTGTGTTTTCCTTCGTCTGTTGCAGACGCTGTTATTGTTTCTTAACGTCTTCCTTTGTTGTGACACCAGCAGGGTGAAATGCGTTGATTATCTGAAGCTATACCACGGTTTATTTCCCATGCGGCTACATTTTTGAGAATAACCCATTGGGCTACATTATACAGTCTCAAGTACCCAATGACACAAAGTGAGGGGAAGGTGTTGTGTTGGCAAGAAAAAGAGACTTCTGAGGTCCCCTAACGTTGTGCAACTTAACATCCATATCCATAACTGCCTGGGTAGCAGATCAGTCAGCTGCATGCATGGGAATTGAACTATAGGTCATACAGAAAAAGCTGTTTATATGGTTGAGATTAAATTAGATAACCTTTTGCACAAAAACCACAAACAGAATAAATCACTTGTTTCGAGCTTGAGGCATTCACAACAAACTATTCAACGGAGGATAATGAATAGTGAATGGAAATGAAAAATAAATTGCTATTTTTGTTACATGGGTGATGGTTACACAGGCTGCCAGGTCTGTATACATACTGTAGGATCTACTATATGAGCAGAAAATCCACTAGGGGGCGCAAAGGCAGTTTTATACCCAAATGCTGCTCAGAAAAAATTACAAAAATAGACAAGTATGTCATAAAAATTGTTTTCATGCAGCTCTGTACTAGACACATTCAGTAACAAGTGACAAAGTGGTTACCTTCATATAGGCAAACTCCTTCATGGCGGCCAGACGGGACAGATAAAGCCAGGACATCTTGTGTCTGTGCTTGTGATAATCACGCTTGTTTTTCAGGTTGCGAAAGGATGTCCTTCCGAGTCTGTGAAGTTTTATCGCCATCTGTTTGTCATCATCATTTGCCACAATGTAAATATCTATGTATATTAGAACAGCAATAAATCAGAACGCTGGGATACTATGTAATGTCAATCAAACAGAAAATCACAACAACATTTCGGGGGGGGGGATTTTCATGTCTCTGTAAATACGGCATATTCATATGCATCATTATTCTTTTAATTTTATGGGGCCAAGAATGCATGCAGCACTTCTTACAATACATATATTCAGAGTATATGACATTACTTCATATTACTTTTACCTGCACGTGTTTTCTCTGTCACCAAAAAGCATATATGGATTTACCTCTCTATAGTGTTCAGTGTGTTAAAGGAGGGCTTATACAAAGCAGGGAAGAAAATATAAGCAAACCAGCATTCCAACTATTAGAACATGCATATAAAATGCATTTCTGCGTCCATTTTATATACATGCTGGCGCATTTTACAGCATGCAACCTGATGTTCAGAGTATGCAAGAGGCAGCAAAATCGTTTCTTTTTATATACTGAGGATTTTCAAGCTTTCATGTATATAGGATAGAATGGGCTAATTACAGTGCATTAAAAAGGCTGGGATGCTAGGCCTACGTAGATCTTTATTCATTACGCAATTCTACACAAAAACAGAGAGACATTGTAGCTGATTTTACCTGATTCTTTCCCGACACCCATCTGGTTTCCAACTGAAGTGACAACATCACGAGAAGAAAGTGTCTTTAAAGCCAAGTAATCGTACCCTCCGTATATTAGACGATAGCCCTGGACAGCTAAACCAAAAGGAGGAAAAATGGTCAAGGATGTACCTGCTGGGTGTCATTAACAATAATAAAATCGGCAACCCTAAGCAGGAGCATGGAACATGCTAGTGACACGCTTATGTACTACAATTTTGGCCAATACCTAAAAATAAGATGCAACACTCCTTAAAATGGGAGACATTTGGCAACAAATTAATTTGAATTAGAATATAAAATACAGATATCTTTTAGGGTACGTTTCCTTCTTATATATAAAGTAAAAAAACAGTGTTGGACCAATCATTATTTTCTTGTCTGTTTGGAATTCTTTTACATGACTTGTTTAATGAGAAACTCAGTACATATCATATAAAGGTCCCCATAGTGAATGCAGATGGCAGCGGGGCTTCTCTTACCCCATCAGAGAAGAATTATTTGACAGCTATAATTTTAAATTGCAAACATCAAAAAAACAGTTACCTGCGCGCGATCCCAAATCCCTATGCTTATTTAGACAAATGGAGGTTTTTAGTTCGACCCCAATGGCCATTTAAAGCGGAAGCTCGTCTGCCACGTCACGGCAAACCTCTTAGGCGAGTCCTACACTGACCAATTCACCTTGCTGCTTTGAGCTAAAGGTAAAAATCTCTAATGAGCATAGGGACTTGGGGTAGCATGCAGGTAACTATTTTTTGGTGTTTGTTCTATATATTTTGGGCTGATGAATACTATAGCCGTTGCTGCCGCCCAAGAGTGATGGGAGTTTGAGCGCAGGGCTTTCGTCTGTGTTTATAATTTTAAATTGTTCTATTTCATTGCTCTATTAACCAAACATCAAAAAAAAATCTCTATTCGTACCACTATATCAATATTCTTATGATTAATAATTCATATTTAATAATGCCACTACTAAAAAGGGGACAGGGACACCAGAGGATTTTATAAACAAGACCTGTTGGTGTAGAAAAGATAGTGTGGTATAATAGTATGGAAAATACCCAAAGGCAGACTTAAATTGCTTACTTTTTGTGCGATCATAAGCAATAAGCTTATGTTTTACCAACTCTCGCAAAACTTTATTACAGCCTCCGTGTTTCAGGCTCGCAATTGAGGCGATTAAACTTGCTGGCACAATCTCATGGTTCTTCATGCCCATTTCAACCTGAAAAATGAAACACATACAATTTATAAGGCTAACAGGGACAGTTCTGCTAATCCGGAGGCAAAAAAAGGCAATTACAATGCAATGCTAATATGCATTAAAGGGACACTCCGGCCATCATATGATCTTTCATGTAAAGGATAGCTGCGTGGTTCCTTTCTTTTAAGCTTTTGTCTTATCCCTTTTGCAAATGCATGGGGGGATTATGAAGAAATCTCCAGAAATGATCGCCTCTATTCAGCTCCAGTGCTGGCTTAGGGAACACTGGGTTTGGGGGTCTTTTCCAGCAGCCAATCAGTGGCTTTTTTACATTTCTTTCGTACCTTAATATGCATTCTTCTATAGTGGGGCTGTTAGGGACAGCAAACTATCCATCTAAAGTTCATATGAAGGCTATGAAGGTACCCTTCACATACTCAAATGATCAAGCGTCACTTTATAAACCACTTGCTTAAAAGTAGAGTGTTTAACCCTCCGGAGGTAAACTTTGCAACGTCCGGCATTTCTCGATCTCTACCTATACAAATGCATATCATGCCGAACTACTGCAGAACCTCCAAAAAGGTATATATATCCATTAGGCCGCTAATCTTGACTGAGTAAACCTGAGCTGCCATTGACAGCACTATTTGGGGTAAAACCTCTATTTAAAGGGACAACTGACATATTAGTGAGATATCTTATTTAATTAAACCCCCTCGTATAAGACTCCACTTCCAATATTGTCTTTTTGCAAGTAACCGAACAGCATTCAATATCCAAACTTCCACCATCTTTATTACTAGTAGTACAGTAATAGAAAGTTCTAAAAAAAACATTGTGTTGATGATTCTAACGGTTCTAGTTTTTATTTAAGATTTTCAGACAGCTGTATGTTAGCCATCTGAGCGTATTCTACCTCACAAAGATCCTGACCCATTATTATTATTATTTATTAGACTCTTACTAATAAAAGGTCTATGGAGGAAGGATTTAATATCAAGCATGGTTTCTTTAGCATTACCAACTCTGAGTAGTGTTTTAAAAAGGAAAATACAATGACTGCATACAGTGAGAGTCCCTGGGACACCAGAAAAAAAAGGAAGCTTATTGGCTAATAGTGAAGTATAAAAACACATTACTATATACAACTCTGGATTATTTTTTTAGGCCTCCTCTTTAACTACGGGCGTCATGGTATCCACCACCATCAATTAATAAGTTATCTGACACCTTTCTTTGAACATGCTGTAGTCAGTCAGCATTTTAAAGCAACGGCTCAGCAGCATGTGTTCGATACGAGTCAGAGGAAAATGGCAGAGTTAGCAGTCCATTCCCAAACTAAACCGTAACTTGACATTTCCCGCCCATTCAACTTCCCCAGGACATCTCCAACACCCTCAGGTACCGTACGCACCGCTGTAAGGACACGAAAATCATCTCTGGATAAGTATCGCAGGAGTAAGACATTCAGCTTGCCCATCCTGACCACCTGGCCTGTGGAACGCACACCACTCACACACTTGCGGTTCACCCGTACGTCATACGCCACCACGCAGAGACTACCTCTTCCGCGACTCTAGGTCCTTGCAGCTGTGTAGAGCGTGCTGCTAAAAAAGAAAAGTGCAACAGTTCCCTATATATTAAAATATACACAGTGAGTAGTAAACACAGATACATAATTTACACGACGGGCTGCATGTCATTAATTGTAATATTCAATTTGCTTATGAGTCGTTGGAGAGTTGTTGGCATTACAGGTCTGCCGAGTCCTGGCTGCTAAGGGCAGCTTAGTAAAGTTTGAAGGGAGCGGGACGGGAGCCGCTCAGCTGCAGGTGAGATGATGCTTTTCTTCATGATCATATATACTACATGCCATAATGGGGAGGGGGCTTCAGATAGTGATCTAAGGGGCAATATTAAAAAATATCGAATTTATTTAAAAAACTTTCTGAATGTGGAGCAGTCTGCAGGAACATAACATTGGTTTCCATGGTGACTGGCAACAGCTTCTGCTCACTGGGATATTACATAGACTTCACTTGGCTTGTTCTATGAAGGGGTGATGTGCATACCTGGTGTGTCTCAGGGTCTTTTCCCCAACCCCAAGGTGAAGGGGCAGATTTTTAGGGTCTCACAGTGTGGAATTAACTTCCTATTCTATGCTCCCCCTTGGTGCTTGATATCCCTGCTGGGATGCGGGTGACACAATTAAGTGTATCTTTAAGTAATGACATGTCGAGGTTTCCTTAAGGGCCGACCGGTATTACACATTCGAGGAGTCACTATATAGAATCTTAACCGTGGGCTATTAAAGGGTAAGTATTTGAAGAGTCTCCGGGTCCGCTGATTTATAAAGTTCACGGGTATAGTAATGGGTTCCACTTTCCATGCCGACCCCAATATTGGTTTTACTTGGACATCGTTGTTGGCAATGGACCCAGAAATGAAGACACTTAACTGGGCATCTTTCAGTCTGGGTAGAAGATTTTTAGACTGACACAATTGGAACTGTACCTTGCAGTGTTAGTTGATTGCGGTCAATGATTGCCTTCCCTATCCGCTTCTAATTAATCTGCCCTACATTTTCTTTGGATATGTGTTTGTTCCATAACTAAAAAAGCTCTAGGGTTAACAAAAGAGATGTCATGTGACAGACATTAATATATAATAACTCAGAATCAGTATGTGGACCATATAATACATTCATTATCCATTATTAAAAGATGTGGTATAGTATGTTAAATCCATTAACATTAACAAAATGAAAATAACCTCAAAAGCCAATGTGTTAAAAATAAGAGTATCCCGTGTGTAGTGATGTATAATTTAAGTATGATATAACTTCAGTGTATCCAACTAACAGAGGGAATCCTTAAAAAAAAAACATCTTTTATCCACCCATAGCTAGGAACATGGTAAAGATCAAACTATGGTAGCAAAGTAATACCAGGGAATACCAGTCATCTATGAAATATCTCTTCCCATCTCAGACGATGACCTCTTTAATGTTCTTTAATGAAGAGGTCACTGGAGCTCTCTTTATATTGGCCCTGCACAAAATACGTGTCCTGGAAAACATGTCAATGTGGTTATCTCTTTGTAGGTTTATATTCATCGAGCAAATCAAATATATATATATATATATATATATATATATATAGATATTTTTTTTATTTATTTTTTTTTCCTTCCTTCAAATAAACAGGTTGCGTTCCTTTATAAACCTGTATTGCTGAAGAACTCTGGGAGAGGCTGCCAAACACCCGCTGGATAATTCAGAGAGTAGGTATGTTTAATACATTTTGATTGTTGAATTGATTACAGAGTTCCAAGTCCTGTATGAACCGGGAGCCAGTGGGTTGTGGAGGGTTTGTTGCATCCTATATGTGTTTTTTTTTACCATATTCCAAACAATTCCAGAAACAGTTGTGGCCTTTATTTATTTTTTATTTTTTTACATGGCCAGGGTTATTCATGGAAATGCTTTTTTGAATGGTAGAGGAACATGGAAACCTGCAACTAAAACAGACCTGGCTGTTCCTTAAGCTTCCACTAATCGATCACTAAGTCACTGATGTATATTTAAATACGTAGTGCTTACCGAGAGCCTAGATCTATATCCCTGTGTTACCTTCTTAAGGTTTTATGGATACAGAATTTGACCGCCAAGAACATTTTGAACCATCTAGTCTGCCCGTTTTTCCTGTAAAGCCTCGAACCTTAACCAGCCCTCAGATTTAGGATAGCCATATGTCTATTCCAAACATGTTTAAATTCCCTCACTGTTTTAACCTCTACCACTTATGATGGGAAGCTGTTCCATTTATCTACCAACCTGTCTGTAACGAAAAACGCATATCGGTCTATTTGTTGATATTTGTATCTCTTTTGGCAGGCTTGTTATCCAGACCGATAATTGGAGATACGCTTACAGTTCCAGATTGGCGTTCTTCCCTAAGTTTAGTCTTCAAGAGTATGTCGTCTACTCATTCAGCGTCACTGGAATTATCTCAGGTACATAATGCTAATTATTCTGTTTTCTGTTAGTTCCTTCTGATAATGCTCTGCTTATTTATTAGTATATTTTTCTCACACAAAAAAGTATTCATTACTAAGTATTAGCTGTGCAGGGCTGTCGCAATAATGCGGAAAAGCTGTAGTGAACTGTAGGCATGCATCTTGTACTTGAATTACTGGAAGTATGGGGCTGGTAGGGTATGTTTGTTTCATAACTTAAAAAAAAGCTCTAGGGTTAACGAAAGAAATGTCATGTGACTGACATTAATATATAATAACTCAGAATCAGTATGCGGACCATAAAATACATTTTAAAATAAAGAAAATACAATTTTTGCGCATCTGAGCCTTTTTCTTTCTGACTTTTGGTTTCCCACCCTAACCTATGATGCACATATATCTATACAGACGCTGTAATGGGTTACATAACTTTGTTATCACGTAGAGTATACATGGAGCATTGTACAGATGCCTTACACTATACAGAACTAAACGCCACTGTATGATTCCTGCAACATCCGACTGTAACAGTGTCTTTTGGAACAATTAAACATGAAAACCGTAACAATATTATTTCAAAATGCTGTTTTGGTCAATTCATCTTTATCCTCCAGGGGGAGAAATTGTTCAGAGAAGTTATGATTATTCCTCTATGTATCATGTTTTTACATTGAACAAGTCTTTTGGTCAGCTGAGAGAGGAACTTTACCAATTTTTTTTTAACTAGTATCAGATTAATAAATATTTGTAGTTTTGCAAAATATAAGGTTTTCAGACGGCCTTGTAGTAGCCATTTGTATGTTTCCTGGCTCTGTTATCTCATCCCAATCTTCTAGACAAACACCCCAACTCCTTATCATACTGCCTGTGGGAAACAGTGGCTCGTTGTTACCCAGCCTGGCATTCTGACTAATGGCAGTCTAAATAAAGACTGACTTCATTAGCATTGGCATAAAGAATGAGCTCACTGTGGTGACTCTGCAGAGAACATCACCCAAAATATCAAGCACTTCGAGGTGCAGTCCTCGTGAGCAGGGCCGGACTGGCCTACTGGGAAACCGGGAAATTTCCTGGTGGGCTGGCCGGTCTGTGGGCCGGCAGACCACATTCAATTTCAATGACGTTCGAGGGGGCGGGCTCACAGAAGAGTTCCTTGTGACAAGGAGAGGATCATCAAATTGGAGGAGAGAAGGAAAAAAGTATTACCAAAAAAATAGTCTGGGGTTATAGGAAAACGGGCCCATGTTCAAGGGGGTGGGGGTGACTGGGTTATGGCATTACAAAGTAAATATAAACGGCTGTGTGTGGCTGGTGGGTAATACACAGGGCAGTGGGGGCACCAATAGACAAAAGGGTGGTTGGGCATCACATTAACCAATACAAAAGGTGTGGGGGCATCAATACACAAGGGAGGGGGTTGGATGGGGCATCACATAAATCAAAACACAAGGGTGTGAAGTGGGCTTTGTTACAAGGACAATAGGTCTGCCCATTCTGAACCATTTTAGTAGCCCTTCTCTGAACTTTCTCCAACATATCTCTCTCCTTCTGGAGATACGGTCTCCATTACTGTACACAATACTCCAAGTGAGGTCTCACCAGCAGGGCCGGCCCAAGACATTGTGCTGCCTGGGGCGAAGTGTGAAATGCTACCCCCAGAAAAAAAAGTGCCGTAAAAACCGGCCCACATCCATGATGTTATATAGTTAAAACTAAAATTAAACTTATCAGGAAGTGAGAATTTACAAGCAACAGCACAAAAGAAAGGTGAAATGAAACGTTATTATGTCCAGGCTCAGCCTGGAATTGACCCAAATCAATATAACGCATATAATATCTGTCACTGCAGGCCGCGCTGTAATTGGTGTCGGCTCCAGGGTTCACTCTGAATGAGTGCTGACGCCTGACGTCACTGCGGGAAACTCACGCCCATGCTGCCACGCGAGAGCTGCTACATCTGGTATTATTTTTCCTATTACGGCTATGTATATAGGAGGTAGAAGCTAAGCCATAGATAACTTTGAAACAGTGTAAAATTCTAGTTAACACATTGTTTATATATGAAAGATACAGTGTATCCAATACACACACAAACACACACTGATACTGTTTGAGAGGCAACCATGAAAAGATGTAATTTTATTTATCCGTTATTTAAAGGGTAAGTCTCATGGCGGGGGAAAAAAACATTTCAACAGGTATTATGTACGGTGCTGGCACTGACCAAAAAACGGATCTGACTTCAGTCCCTTTTCTGCAGACCTGGATATTGTCAGATGTGATATATTTGGTGACACTTCCTGCTCAAATACTGTACTGAGTTGAAATGTTGAAAAAAAAACCCCAATAGTTTAGACTTTCCACATTTGTAAAGAAGAGTGGGCCAAAATATGGTGCAAGCCTATAGTCTCTTGACTCACATGATTCTGAAACAGAGTGATATGATCTCTCTTCAGTATCAGGCTGAGTAGGATATATCTCTTGGAGGTGGTTCCAAAGGGAAACTCTCGTTGATGTAATGTATGGTGGGCAAGCACTGCTGCGGAACATTGTATCCACTGGACTCATGGTCGCCCCTTTTATAAAAGTTGCTGTAGTAGGAAGGAGGGTTCTCGCTCATTAACCTATCACATCCTCTTGCAAAGTATGGAGGTGGGGGTGGCGGGAATATGAAAACATCGTCACGCACGGTTACATGAATTGGCTGATTTTTGGAGACTTCAGGTTCCTCTTCAGAGTCACTGACATCGACGACAAGATGGTTTCTGCTCATACAAGCAACCAAGCAGAAACACATGCCAATTAATGAAATTATCAGGGGGGGGTTTGCAAAGTTGCATCTGACAAGACTTCTAGACCAAAGTGGAGATGTTTGGCCATAATGCACAGCGCCATGTTTGGTGAAAACCAAACACAACATATCAGCACAAACACTCTGTGTTTGTCGAGCACAGTGGTGAAGGGGTGATGATTTGGTCTTGTTTTGCAGCCACAGCTTAAGTTTAGCTGAAATTGGGTCTTGCAACAGGACAATGAACCTGAGCACACCAGCAAAGCTACAACAGAATTGCTGAAAAAGAAAATAATCGAGGTGTTGCAGTGGCCCAGTAAAAGTCCAGACCTCAACCTGATTGAAATGCTGTGGCAGGACCTTAAGAGAGCTGCGCATAAACAAATGCCCACAGACCTGAATGAACCGAAGCAACGTTGTAAAGAAGAGTGGGCCAAAATTCCTCCACAATGATGTGAGAGACTCATAGTCAAGCAGAAAAAGATTACTTAAAGTTATTGCAGGTAAAGGTGGTTCTACAAGCTATTGAATCCTAATGTGTACTTAGTTTTTCACACATGGCTTCTCCATCTTGACTTTATTTTTGTTGCATAAATCATGACATGCTGTTATATGTCATGTGTTGTTGTTCATCTGAGGTTGTATTTACCCAATGTTTAGACCTGCTAAGTAACAAATGATTGTTATGATGTACTGATATGTAATACCAAAGAATTGAAAAAGGGTGTACTTTCTTTTTCACATGACTGTATATATATATATATATATATCTGTGTGTGTGTGTGTGTGTGTGTATATATATATACACATATATCTCTATATATGTATTTTAGCAGAAAACATGTCTCACAGGGATTTTGTTACAGGACATTAGTGTTGCTAATGTTTAAGGTCATTTGCATTTCACCATCCTTATATTAGTATATATTTTCATCAATAACCATCGTGTATAAACCAAACACTGTTGAATTTGCGCAAACAAGTTAAATATTAAAAAGTTGTCAGAAAATTCCATCATTCAACAGTTCATGTGAAACCACGGTCTAAATTACAAGTAGAAACGCCAATTAAGTTATTTTGCATACTGAATTCCTGGAAATTCAAAAAAATACTCTGCTTCATTTCTCCATCCCTATTTCCAAGAAGCAGCTTCAAGACACCCTATTAGCAAATAAGTAGATTGCCATAAACTGCTTTAAAGTACAGTTCACACTTTTTTAGTAGCAGCTCAGGCAGCTGCATGGAAAATTGTAAAACAACCTTTTCTCTGATTGAAATGCTAAACCTTTATTTTATCAAAAAACGTTATATCATTGCAATTTAAAGGGACACCCCAGCCATCATATATATACATTAATGCAGAGCTCGATAAACCAAGGCGCTCTGTTGGACCACATAACGTGCATTACATGAGTCCCCGTAGTAGTCGAGAGGCAACACCGCAGTTGCCTCTCTACTAAGCAGTGAAGACATGTCTTCTCGAGGCGAGGGGGACGGGTCAATGTGTGTGCGTATATGTATAGTGCAAGAGTCTGTGTGTGCTGTAGTGTTAGTGTGTCTTTGTGTATACACTGCCTGGCCACTTTATTAGGTACACCTGTTCAATGGCTTGTTAACACAAATTGCTGATCAGCCAATCACATGGCAGCCACTCAATGCATTTAGGCATGTAGACGTGGTCAAGACAACCTGCTGAAGTTCAAACTGAGCGTCAGAATGGGGAAGAAAGGGGATTTAAGTGACTTTGCACGTGGCATGGTTGTTGGTGCTAGACAGGCTGGTCTGAGTTTTTCAAAAACTGCTGATCTACTGGGATTTTCATACATAACCATCTCTAGCGTTTACAGAAAATGATCCGAAAAAGAGAAAATATGAGCAGCAGTTGTGTAAACGAAACTGCCTTGTTGATGTCAGAGGTCAGAGGAGAATGGGCAGACTGGTTCGAGGTGACAGGCAAAAGTAACTCAAATAATCACTTGTTACAGCCAAGGTATGCAGAATACCCTCTCTGAACACACAACACGTCGAACCTTGAAGCAGGGTCAGACTTTGAAGTAAACAACATGAAAGCATGGATCCATCCTGCCTTGTATCAACGGTCCAGGCTGGTGGAGGTGGTGGAATGGTGTGGGGGACATTTAGTTGCACACTTTGGACCCTTTAGTACCAATTGAGCATTGTTTTAAACACGACAGCCTACCTGAGTATTGTTGCTGACCATGCCCATTCCTTTATGACAACAGTGTACCCATCTTCTGATGGCTACTTCCAGCAGGATAATGTACCATGTCACAAAGCTCCCATCATCTCAAACTGGTTTCCAGAACATGACAATGAGTTCACTGGACTCCAATGGCCTCCACAGTCACCAGATCTCAATCCAATAGAGCACCTTTGGGATGTGGTGGAATGGAAATTCTCTCCAGCTGACAACTATTTGCGATGTGGGAGATATACACAACACACCTCCTGACAAGTGAAATAGTCACTGCCAGCTCCAATGCTGGCTCTGAATGCATTCGGGGGCTCTGAGACCCCTCCATCTGCATGATTAAAAAGCATTCCCATTGATTTAAGCTAATCAATGGTGCATGATGTCAAACCATTGATGAGTCGGTCTACTGCAGCTTCTCCTTAAGGTTAACTTACATTTCACAATTGCAGAGTAATATGTACATGACCATGTGTAGGTTTGTTTACTTTGTTTATTCTGTAGCTGACTCAGGAGATGTTTGAAAATTGAATAAATGTGTTTTTAGATTTGCAAAGAGATTTTACCTTTTGTGCAAATCCGTGGCAAGCAGATGGGAAGCCTGGAATCCTTATTTGATATTTTTTATGGTTCTGGGCACCGTGTAAACGAGACGTTTTCTAGTTGTACAGCATATAAACAAATGTATGTTTTTTCTGGCTCCTTGGACCTTATTACCACTGGGAAAGAAGCCTCATATTTTCTGGTACAGAAAAAAAGCTCATAGATGCCTGATTTTACAAGATCCTGAAAATAAGTGCTTGTGTTAATACATTAATAACCTGCAGGTGTTCACACACATTCTGTATGTAGGCACACAAAGGGCTTCTTTCAAACATTTGCCAACACTGATCCCTTTGTGAAATTATACTTAATCTGTGATTTGCACCCAAAACTCCCCTTTACATAGAAAGAAACAACATGAGGTGTAAAACAGTAGAGATTTATGGATACT
This sequence comes from Spea bombifrons, assembly GCF_027358695.1. Classification (NCBI taxonomy): domain Eukaryota; kingdom Metazoa; phylum Chordata; class Amphibia; order Anura; family Pelobatidae; genus Spea; species Spea bombifrons. Next base: position 137,631,297 of record NC_071087.1, on the reverse strand, counting down.
GAAATCTCTAGGTTACATGGCAACACTGGGAAGGCCAAAAATTAGCTGTGACCTTTGGGGTTTTACGACTGGGAGTTTTGGGATGAATTTGCTGGGAAGTTAAAAGACTGACCCATATATATATATATATATATATATATAGATATAGATATATCTATATCTATATCTATATATATATATATATATATATATATATATATATATATATATATATATCTCCATATATATCTTGGCTGTTACACACTCACACTGAGCCACACTGACAAACAGTAGTCCCAGCCACATGATGCAGCTCAAACATTTAGATTTGATTTATTAATAGAGCACCCACACATTGCATAGAGCTATTACAAATAGGGGCACTGAAAATATTTAACAAAGGCAATTTAAAATTGTAAATAACTTTAACACACGGTACTTATAAGTGCAGAAGGAGAAGCGGGCTAGGCTCTTGTGAACTTATATTCTATTGTGTGGTTGAAGGGAAATGATACAGTAGGAGAGGACTTCTTGTGTCAGGGTGACTTGATATCTTGCAAGTTGGGATAATGGATGTTTTTTTATTTTTTAGAATGCGGATTGAGCGTTTTAGAAGGGTAGGTTGTATGCTTCAATAAATAGATGTGATTTTATAGTATTTAGATACTATTTAGTAAAAAGGAGAGAGTCCAACAGAATTGTGTAGGGAATTACAGAGAACCTGAAAGTGAGTACGGGAATAATTAATATTTTGTTAATTTCTTGTGTGAGATGAGAGATGTTTCTCGAGTGAAGGCAGCAGGATTTGGTAAGTGATTGGAGATGAAGGATGAGGGAGAAATAGATTAAAGTGTCATGTGTCACACCTTGACAGTGAATGTTGCTTGTTTATTTTCATGTAATTGCCAACCGAAACCTAAATGTCAGGAGTTGTGGACAGAGTAACCTGAAGCTCAGTCATGGATTCCTTGCATTTCAGGTGATGGGATGCCACTCATGATGCAATTTCAGAAAGATAGTTGGTGAGCCAAGTTAGAAAAGGATATCTAAGGCAGGGGGTGTAGATGGAGAATAGTAAAAACACAGAACTGAGCCCTTGGAAACACCTACAGAGTATCGTAGGGGAGAGGAACATGTTCACTCCTCCCCCCAACATTAAGGGGGTTAAAAGGCATTTCATAGAGCACTCTGCCTCCAGAAATGACTTATGCCCCCCATTTAACACTCACTCCCCCTCCCTCCTCCAAACTTACAGGAGCTTCTGAGTCCCCGGTGAGTAGTATCTGACAGCCGGGAAGGTCTGCTCGATGGAGCAGACAACCCCCGCCGCTAACCGCACCTCCTCCCGGCTGCAGCGGAGGTTGTGTACGCGAATCACGTAGAGCTCTACACACTGCCCGGTGCTTAGTGTAGAGCTCTAAGCGAATCGCGTAGAGCTTAGTGCGGGCAGCGTGTAGAGCTCAATGCGAATCGCGTAGAGCTCTACACGCTGCCCGGACTAAGCACCGGGGACTCAGAAGTACCGGTAAGTGTGTGTGTGTGTGGGGGGTGGGCAGGATGATCCAGGTCCCCTGCATCGCTGCGGGGGCTCTGGATCTTAGTCTCATAGTCAGACCTAGTTGATTATAAGACGGCCCCGATTATAAGACGAGGGGTCTTTTTCAGAGCATTTGCTCTGGAAAAAACCTCGTCTTATAATCAAGCAAATACGGTATTTACTAATAACTTTGTATTAAAACCTAGTTTGAGAAACACTGTGTTTGGGTTCTTGTAGCTTTTATTATTATGTCAGTAAAATAAGAAGATAAATAGAGAGAGGCCATTGCGATAAAGAGATGAAAGTGTAAATTGTACGTTTTTTATTACATTGTTTTAAATTCAAAAAATTTGCATTTTGTTTATCCGATTAATCGAAAAAATAATCGGCCAACTAATAGATTATTAAAATAATCGTTAGTTGCAGCCCTAATTTATAGGATTGGGAGGGGGGCAGATCCTTGTAGAATGCCGCAACTGAGATGTAAGGCATGAGGGGTGACAAACAATCGCAGGAACAACCTCATCTAGGACAGAAGATAGTGTGTGGTTATACGGTGCTGTGGCAAAATCAAAGCAGGTGGAGGTAGAAATGTTGGAAGGGAGAGGCAGTAGTGTGTTTATTAGTTGTAGAGGGTTGCAGTCACAGAGGTGTCTGTTAAGGTATGGTGATGTTGTATGTTAGGTGGTTGTGGTGAGACAGAGAGAAGGGAGTGTTAGAGAATTGATAGAAAAAGGTGAACACCAGGTTAATTTGGTCTCCAGCACGGTACATGGGGGACTTGCTGCACTGGAAGAGACTAAGGAGGTGGTGAGAGATAGTTTAACAGATGAGGATTATGAATAGGTATATTGATGCCCCCAGGATTAGTGTAGGGATGGTAGAGGAGAGAACGTGAGAGAGCCATGCAGCAAAGTGAACAATGAATTGAGAATTTGGACCAAGTGGTGGGTAAATCAGAGCATGGCAAGTGGAGAGAAGAGACTGATAGAGGACACTTCAAAAGAAGTCAACGGATGAGAGATATTTTTTAGTGATAGCCAGTAAATTGAGGTTGTTAAAAATGAAAAAATAAGCTCTCGACTATACATATCACACCAGTCACAGTCAAATTTGCAACTCCTGCAATTATGACACACATTTTAGTCTGTGGTCAACATTGAGATGTTTCTTCTGCAATAATTCTCCCGCATATTATAGAACCTTATGGGGCCCGCATTACATCTACATTACACAGTACCAGTTCTGCCCTTTTTGTTGGAGATACTCACTGGGTTTGGCACTTCATAACACATCATTAAGTTAGGGATTTGAAACACAACTTTCCTGCAACCTCCCACTGCAAATGAATACTTCTTGTTAAATCCAAGTGAATCAAAATATAGATCAAGCGTTTTGGGAGCCTGTCAGCCTTGACACTTTTATGTTTTAGTGACAGATTTTTAGAAGTTTGCATGTTTTGTTAGTGGTTTGAGGGGATGTTTTTGTTCTTACAGAATTCTCTTATTCCTATATTTTGAGCGCTTTTTTCTTGTTCACAATAAGCAGTTTGGCTCTTCCAGCGTATGGATCAAAATTATCAAAACCCTGTCATCTTTGAAGTTCTTGATGTAGCTAATTGTTCTGTGCATATCACAGACTGTTCTTGACCAGTCTGTCATGATCATGGATCTTGACTTAATACATTTCTTGTCCTGCCAAATATAATTACTTTAATATAAATATTCGCTGTCCGGAGCTTAGTGTGGTTTTTGTTGTATGTCCCCTTTTTCCTCAACTATAAACACAATTTGCATTTTTCTCTAATTTGATGCACAAAACTAACAGCCAAGTGCTATGATCGGTCAGGCTGTGCTACTTGTTTTATAAACAATGCACTAACAAAGCCCTGGCTACCCTTTTTTACCCCCGGCGCATTACTCTCCTTTGCCAAGTGTACAGGTCAGTGTTCGGTCACCTGTATCTGTTGGTTTAGCACATTTTAAAATAGTTCTCAGCACCCTTCTCTTTCTTTGTAGCTTAGTTCTGAGCTCCAAACATTGTCTGGCTCATTATTCTGTAAAGAAGGTTAAGGCCTTCTCGTCAGACCGGAACTGCTCGCTAATTAGAGCGCGGTGCTTGGCACCAAACGTGTCATGCATGCAGGCTTTCCTACTGGGATCATTTCTATTCAAGTTCCATTATTATTAGTGAACAATGAGTGCTTACTGAACGTACTGTAAGCGAAGGAAAGCTCGTATCCACTAGTGCTCTCAATCTGAAAAGGGAAAAGAATCTAAAGGGAATCGTTATTTATTTAGTTGATCGTATTTAATAATAATGGTGATAATAAAACAATATGATTTTTTGAATAAATTATTATTTATTGCTGTCTTGTTGAAGAAAAACATATTAAACTTTAAAAAGTTTTTATTGCTACTACTGTCTAGTAAAAAGTGTTTACTTTTTAAGTTATGCAATAATTGTTGTACTAAAGGGAACGGGGGCTAATTTTTAGACTGATTGGTTGGTCTCATCGCTTCTATGGTATAAATGGTGATATCATATGGTGGAGCTCAAGAGATTTGTGTAGACCTCTTCAGTATGACAGACAAGTCTGGGAGCCAGCTTGATTTTTAGGAACCAGAAAGATGTACATCAGACGCAGAGATCGATATAAATTTCGGATACAAAGTTCGGAACCAGATTTTCAAATCTATTATCCATAGCTATGAGGGATTTGGTGTTGTGTGTGGTGTGTCATAAGTATATCCAATTGTAAAATTATGATATGTTCTAACATCATTAACAACAAAGCTAATTTGTGTTGATAACGCTTATTATATATATATTGTCTCTTGATTAATTAAAATTATGTATATGACATTTAGCCTATAATCCCTTCTGCAATCATTCTAGGAAAGCTAGAAAAGCTAAAAGGTCCAAGGAATTCCAGTGGATCATAAGATTTTTTATTTTTTTTATCGAAATACTTGGTATTTTTTTCCATTTGTAACAATGTTACATGGTATGTTTTTGTTTCCATGTTTTTGTGTTTTACAAACATGTTGTGCTATAATTTAAGTTACAGCTGACAAGGCTTAGGCTGCAGTTTCTATTCTTTCTTGGATTTCAATATCCATCGTTTTTACATAGTTTTTGTAATTTTTTTTAAGGTTGGGAAGCCTTTGCGCCGGTCCACAGCTGGCAGCCATCTCCCATCTGGCCTAGGGGGTCAAGGAAAACCACTATTAAAAGGAGATGTTCAACATGAATTCTCTTTACATGCCTCAAATAGAAGGTCTTCAGGGAATGAGCAGAAACTGGTGGTGAGCTTCAAAAACGTTTGCTTTTCCATAACACTAAAAACCACAAGTTGATCGTATAAAATAATTTCATATGTTTAATTACATTAAATCACATTAAGGCTGTTGCAGAAGTTTTGTAATAGCTAATGCCCAGTTGATCACCCTGTTTTTTTATAGTTAATGTGGCCTAAAGTTAAACAATGGTAATCTGGATATATAAATCAAGATTGAATGGGTGGAAGGACAGCAGCAGTCATCTTTATGTTTCTGATGGTCTAAAACATAACAATGGGACCAGTAGTTCCAGTATGATAAATAATGTTTTTCTAATTCAAATCTGTGACAATATTCATGAAATGGTTTATATTGTTCCAACATACCGTATTTGCTCGATTATAAGACGAGGTTTTTTTCAGAGCAAATGCTCTGAAAAATACCCCTCGTCTTCTAATCGGGGTCGTCTTCTAATCAGACCTCAAATAGAGGTCTGATTAGGAGACTAAGATCCAGATGCCCCGCACCACTGCAGGGGACCTGGATCCTCCTGTCTCACCCCCCCCATCATACACACACTTACCGGTGCTTCCTGCTGTATTGCCGGGGCAGCGGGTTGACGTCTACGCTGCTAGCCACACCTCCTTCCGGCTGCAGCGGAAGGCGACGTCAACCCGCTGCCCCGGCTGGAAGCACCGGAAAGAGAGGGGGGAGAGCGGGGGAAGGGGGGGGGAGAGAGTGTGTGTGTGTGTGTTAGTTAGTTAAATGGGGGTATAGGGTGTGTGTGTGTGTGTGTGTGTTAAATGGGGGCATAGGGCATTTCTGGAGTGGCGTTAAGGGGGCATTTAATAGAGCACTCTGCCTCCTGAAATGCCTTATACCTCCCTATATGCCACTCTGCCCCATAATATGACTTTTAACCCCCTAAATGGCAGAGTGGCATATAGGGGTATAAGGCATTTCTGGAGGCAGAGTGCTCTATACAATGCCTTTTAACTCCCTTAATGCCACTCTGCCTCCTGAAATGCCTTATACCTCCCTATATGCCACTCTGCCCCATAATATGCATTTTAACCCCCTAAATGCCAGAATGGGATATAGGGGTATAAGGCATTTCTGGAGGCAGAGTGGCACATAGGGGGTCAAAAGGCATACCATGGGGCACAGTGGCATATAGAGGGTTAAAAGGCATATCATGGGCCACAGTGCCATATTGGAGTGGCAAGCCTGGGGGCAGATGTGCGTAACAGGGGGGCAGGTTGGAAAATACAAGAAATAAAAACAAAAAAAATCTTTTTCTCAATCATAGCTTTTATTAAAAAAAATAGTTTACATGAATTAACATTTACTGGTAAAACTTTTTTCCTTTGGGGTCGTCTTATATTCAGGCTTTTTCTTTTTTTCTTAAGTTAATATTCAGATTTTGGGGGGTCGTCTTATAATCAGGGTCGTCTTATAATCGAGCAAATACGGTATTAACAAAATATTTTTGTGTTTATCTACTGGGTCAGTGTAGTAAATGTTATCTATCTTCATTATGTTAAGCGGTATATTTGCGTCTTTATTCCCTGTTGAGCTTTTTGAAATGACTGAACAAGGTTTATGGTTTAAGAACAGAGATTGACACCCAGTGTCACTTGGGAGCATGTTATGACGTTTGTGATAGAATATTTGATTTCATCCTTTTCTTTTAGAGACTTCAAGAAGAAAATGCCTTGCTTAAACAAGAGCTTGAGGACTTGAGGTATTTATCATTTTTTTTTTTGGGTGAGGCTGGTGGAGAACGTTTTTACCTACTTTTCAGAGAGTGTAGCAGCATAGATGTTCCGGACCCCATTAAGTAGTGATATACTGTAGCTGAACCTACTCTTTATACAAGGTCCAACAATATATTCTGAAATAGGAATATTGTAAGAGAAAAAATCCAGATCCAGCAGCCTGGTTTGTACAGCCGTGCATGTATAATGTATTTTGAAATACACTCAAAGACATTTTGATAGAAGTGGTTTCAAATTATTGATGCATTTTACAGACAACACGTGATGAATTATGGTGTGTCTTATATACGGTTTACTTTTATTATTGTTTAGCATCATCAAGGATATTTTTCACTTGTGGAATGCTGTATGGCTTTCATTCCATTATCTAATTGAAGGCATTAGTGGGATTTATTAACTTTGTATTATTATCTTTATCTGTACACCTGTTAAGTAGAGATGTGCTGTACACAATAGTCTCTAATTGATTCTCTTTATGTTGTGCTGCTGATAATCACGTTGTGTAATTTGTTTTTATACATTTGTGGTTTTCTTCTTTCTGGTAGAAATTAGAAAATACTTTCAGGCCAAAACTGATTATACATATTATACAGTGTGATGTACATGAACCTCATAGCATATAAATGCTTTATTAAAGTGAGCTTAAACGGTTTTCTATTGAAAAAAGTTACCCCTTTTCTGGCTGACCCTAAAATGAATACGCATTAAAATCATTTGACTTTCATTATTTCAGTGATGCACACTGCTATAATACACAGGACTTCGCGATGTGTGGGAAGGGATGTTTCTCTAGGGCAGGCATGTCCAAAGTCCGGCCCGCGGGCCAATTGCGGCCCGCGTTCCGGACTGATGCGGCCCCCAAGTGAGCCACGGGACTTGGCGTCATCAGCCGGCGCAGGGAGAAGGAAAGCGCGAGATCTGGGCTTTCCTTCTCCCTGCGCCGGCACACACAGCCACACACAGCCACACAGCGGTGGGCGCGGCTTCAGTGTTGTGTGCCGGGATCTGACAACAAACCCCGGCGCACAACAGCTGTTGCCGCGCGGATCGCAAGGGAGCAGTATCGGAGGTATTTACCGGACATCCGGCTTAAAATCACTCAAGGGAGCCGGATGTCCGGTAAAGACCTCCGATACTGCTCCCTTGCGATCCGCTCGGCAACAGCTGTTGTGCGCCGGGGTTTGTTGTCAGAAACCGGCGCACAACACTGAAGCCGCGCCCACCGCTATCCGTGCCCTCTGAACCCCGTGGCCTCGGAAGAAGAAGGAAGAACTGAAGAAGAAGAGGAGCGAAGAGCAGGAAAAGGAGCTGTAAGGAGAAAAGAGGAAAGGTAGGAAAGCATACAGTGAGAGTGGATTGGTGTATGTGTGTGGATTGGTGTATGTGTGTGGATTGGTGTATGTGTGGATGTGTATGTGTGGATTGGTATGTGTGTGTGGATTGGTGTATGTGTGTGGATTGGTGTATGTGTGTGGATTGGTGTATGTGTGTGGATTGGTATGTGTGTGGATTGGTGTATGTGTGTGGATTGGTGTATATGTGTGGATTGGTATGTGTGTGGATTGGTATGTGTGTGGATTGGTATGTGTGTGGATTGGTATATATGTGTGGATTGGTATATATGTGTGGATTGGTATATATGTGTGGATTGGTATATATGTGTGGATTGGTATGTGTGGATTGGAATGTGTGGATTGGTGTGTGTGGATTGGTGTATGTGTGTGGATTAGTATATGTGTGGATTGGTGTGTGTGTGGATTGGTATGCGTGTGGATTGGTATATGTGTGGATTGGTGTGTGTGTGTGGATTGGTGTATGTGTGTGGATTGGTGTATGTGTGTGGATTGATGTATGTGTGTGGATTGGTGTATGTGTGTGGATTGATGTATGTGTGTGGATTGGTGTATGTGTGTGGATTGATGTGTGTGTGGATTGGTATGTGTGTGTGGATTGGTATGTGTGTGTGGATTGGTATGTGTGTGTGGATTGGTATGTGTGTGTGGATTGGTGTATGTGTGTGGATTGGTATGTGTGTGTGGATTGGTATGTGTGTGTGGATTGGTGTATGTGTGTGGATTGGTGTATGTGTGTGGATTGGTGTATGCGTGTGGATTGGTGTATGCGTGTGGATTGGTGTATGCGTGTGGATTGGTGTATGCGTGTGGATTGGTGTATGCGTGTGGATTGGTGTATGCGTGTGGATTGGTGTATGCGTGTGGATTGGTATGCGTGTGGATTGGTAAATGTGTGAGAGTGATGGGTGTTATGCTGTACCATTTCCAATGTATTTTTCATTATATAATTATGCTCTAAAGTACATCATAACTCCCATCACTCTATACTGTTCTATACAGTGGCAGAGCTGGGAGACAGAGGCCTTGCACCCCCACGCAGGACTCCTGAAAGGTAAGTGAACTTCAAAGAGGGAGAGGGTAGATAGTTAGGAGGGGTAGATAGGGAGAAGGGAGTGAGAAGGGGTAGATAGGGCAGAAGGGAGCGAGAAGGGGTAGATAAGGCAATCATACTCCTATCATGCCAAGTCTGCGACTGCCTCCTGGAATCTGGGTATGCCTGGGCATGATAGGAATGTGATTGCTGTTAACAATTATATATATATATATATATATATATATATATATATATATTGTTATTTAATTGTTTTGTCCTATTTTGGTGTGTTACTTACTTTAAATAAAAGTGTTAGATTTTTTTTATGGTGTGTGTGGGGGGTCATATTCAGTTTCGGCCAGGTAGTTTTAAAGTGTGTGTGTGGGGGGGTGCCACATACAGGATCCGCCCTGGGTGCCAAATACTCTAGGTACGCCCCTGCCCTCCCCTACACAATTTCTTCATCAGATGCCCTTGTGGCTGTGTGTGCCGGCGCAGGGAGAAGGAAAGCCCAAATCTTGCGATCTCGGACGTCGCTAGATTTGGGCTTTCCTTCTCCCTGCGCCGGCACACACAGCCACAAGGGCATCTGATGAAGAAATTGTAGGCAGTGGCGGAACTACCGGGGTCGCGACTGCGACCGGGCCCTGGAGTTCTGCCAGTCAGGGGGGCCCAAGGGGTGCTGAGCGGTTGCTGAAAAAGGAGAGTGAGAAAGGGATAGATGTGGTATGCCGTTTTCAATAAACGTTGCATAAAATAGTTAATTTGCATTTCATTTTAATGGTTCAGAAAATGTCAGGCAAAATGGTCGGCCCTCGCACATGTTCACCTCATCAAATCTGGCACTCTTCGAAAAAAGTTTGGACATGCCTGCTCTAGGGGGTGCTTAAGATGCTTGTCCACCGCCAATGCAATCCGCACTGGACCCAGTAGTCCACTGTGACTTTGTGGTCACCACTTCTGATTGGCTGCCTACTGGGAAGTCATCCAGAATCTGTATACTTCATGGGAACTACAGAGTCTTCCCAGTGTACAACCTGGCTGTCAGCCCTTGGTACTACGTTAAGAAAGGACATTTTTGTTTAAAATATATCTGAGTGTCTTAAGAAATATTTCTGCTGAGCACTTCAGAAAAAAAAATCCCCCTGGGGTTTATTTGATTCAGTGAGACCGGAAGGGTCCAGCAATTTTTAAATTCTAAAGGGAGGCAGAGTACTTTTCTAATCGGTCTATCACTAAAATTGTTGATGTGCTGGGACTGCTTCATTTTTAAGCACATATAGTCAGAAGGTTATCAGTTAATGTCACATTGTTCTTTTGACCAGAAATTAGTTTGTTTAATTTCTCACCTGATGATATGGTAACAACTCAAAGGAAATATATATTTTTAGCCACTAAATTGGTCACCAGCATTATGTTAAGTAGCCACTGGGTTTGATTTAATTGGAATCGCTTAGCAGTTGTAGGACAGAACACACCGCAGTCTTAACACCTTAAGGATGCTTAAAAACAAAATTGTATGTAGTACTTTCTATTAGGAAAAAAACACCTAATAATGTTTAAAAATATATAAATTATGCCCTGCTATTGCAAATGAAAAAACTTTTCTTCAGTTTGGAAGCACTTCGTATGTCAGGGATTTCAATATTTATATTACATATATAGGCAACTATTAGAAGTGGTGCATCACTTTATATAAGAAGTCATTTTTTTGCCCTGTGTCTCTGACAGTGCTGGCTTTGCCAAAAGCCAAGTATGCTTGTCACTCTGCAGTCAAATTCGACTTTATGTGACAAATATACTGGTCGTTGGTCACGAAAGGGTTAAATCTAAGACGTGTTCTCCTGGAGTGTAAGGGGTTAATCGGTTGTCTGTCAATGCTACACATATATACAGAAGAACCCAATCCCCTAATATCATTTCAACGCTTTGTGTTAATTGTACCGTCCCAGACTCTGGAGCAGCACCTGGAATAACCCGGCAGTATATGGCATCTAGTTGGTTAACTCCGTACAGTCCTTACGCTGCCTCCTGTTTATTTCTAGAACTGTATTTAGGCGGCGTTGGAATATTTTTAAAATTCCTGGTGCTGCTGCTTTGTGTCAGCAGTCAAACTGCATTATATGTTGCAACAATATCTTTCTTCCATTTGCTGGTTTTTAAGTATCTTCCGATTAATAGTATTTTTTCCCCGGAGTGACTTAGCATTACTAAAGTGACTGTCAAAAAAAAGTTGGGTTATTGACTCAAGTGGGCTTTGTTACAAGGACAATAGGTCTGAACCGGTGAGAGGAGGCAGGAAGAAGGGATCGCCCCTGTAGTTACACCAGTAAAATGAAAGTACGGTGTTTCAATTGGGGGGCACACAAGGGGTGGCATAGCAACCCCAGGTTTAATACACAGAGGTCAAGTGGGCTTTGTTACAAGGGCAATAGGTCTGAAAATTCTGCCCATTCTGAACCATTTTAGTAGCCCTTCTCTGAACTTTCTCCAACATATCTATATCCTTCAGGAGATACGGTCTCCATTAATGTACACAATACTTCAAGTGCAGGGCCGGCCTGAGACATTATGCTGCCCCCCTACATCCGGAACCAAAGTGCTGTAAAACCAGCCCACATCCATGATGTTATATCGTTAAAAATAAAATTAAACTTATCAGGAAGTGAGAATTTACATGCAACAGCACAAAAGAAAGGTGAAATGAATCGTTATTATGTCCAGACTCAGCCTGGAATTGACCCAACTCAATATAACGCATATAATATCTGTCACTGCAGGCCACGCTGTAATTGGTGTTGGCTCCAGGGTTCACTCTGAGTGAGCGCTGACGCCTGACATCACTGCGAGAAACTCACGCCCATGCTGCCGCTCGAGAGCTGCTACATCTGGTATTATTTTTCCTGTTACCGCTATGTATATAGGAGGTAGATTTGGCTGATTTCTGGAGACTTCAGGTTCCTCCTCAGAGTCACTGACGTCGACGGCCAAGCAGAATCACAAGCCAATTAATGAAATGATGAGTCCGGTTATTTGCAGTGAGCAAGCTTCACAGACTTTAGGAGTTGTGTCTGTGTTGGATACTGGCTTACATGCCGGTACCAGAAGTCCTGGGATACTAATTAGTATTCCGCAAGCCACAAACAGGATCCCAAGTACTACGAACTGTACAAACTGCGGGCTTTTCCCACAGAGAAAGTGGCTATCTGGATTCGACCGGGCTCCTGCTAATTCTCTCCCGTCTGGCAAAAAACTATCACAGCAAGCACTGGGCCAGTCATTTTAAGGGCCCCACAGCTGGAATTATCGAGCTGGTATGACTTGAACCCATAGACAGAAATTAAATTACAGTAAATAAACCCCATGTAATGTGTAAGCAATATACACATATCTGAAATCTGTCTTGTATATGTACTCCATGTCCTTTTAAGTAGTCACTTTTAAACTGGATATGGCCAAAGCAATTAAAACTAATTCTAACAGTTATTAGTTATGCTAAAAGCTGCATATAGTTCCTGTATTAATTGTGCCGCTTTGCTTTGTTTAGGAATCAGCACAGGCAGCTAATTGATGAGGGTAAGAATGAGTGTCTGGATGAACGCAGAGTCACCCTCCTGAAATCTCAGGTGCTACAGCTGCAGAGGCAGGTAATATTCCTTGTGTTGTTTCTAAATTTTTTTACACTTTGTGCAGGATTTTTTTGTGTTTGGGTAAACCTATGGACAGCAGTGTTTCATATCTTGCTAATCCATTAGCTGAAGATGGAGTTAGACTTCATGAGGCCCTAGGGTAAATTTTTAGGGTACACCCCATTTCTACAGTCAACGACTTCTTCCATAGGAGCAGGTTATCCAAGGATTCTAATTAATAAGAGTAATAAGTTAATTGAAGCTGAAGGATAACCAGTGGCCATAAATTATTTGGGTCATTACTATGCCATAAGCTTCTCTCTTAAACCTTATTTTAGCATTAAGACCTACACCTATTTTTAGACTTTTTGGAATATTTTTCTGTTATTTGCTTTTTATTAGAACGATATGTCGTGATATTCTTTGTTTTCGACGTATAAAATGCATTTGTTTCAGATTTTATAGCAGTTTTAAAATGGTGGCATTCTAACGATGTAGTAATAGTTCTGTGTTCTTGTTCTGTTTTGATTAGGTGATGCTGTTGACAGAGGGACTGAGCTCCAGAGCATCGTTGATGCTGGAACTTGATAATTCGTTACAGCCTGTGCTTGACAAGTTGCGGTACGTTCCAGAAATGCTTAACGTGTTATGGCTGAGGTGTCGGTATATTTGCATGCGTGTATGTAGGCAGTATTAGTGGTTTTCAGCTTGTTCTGCTTGTTTTGGAACATAGATCCTTGCTAGCTACTGAAGGTCACACACCTGAGGTTCCTGTAGCCCGAGCTGACTTAATCCAGATGATTGGAACGTGTCAGGCCATGCGAGACAAAATACATCGGAATCATCAGGTAAAAAAGTGAAGTTCGATGTCTTTTCTTTTTTACATGGAATAATTACATGCAGTCAGTAACTATGTTAGGACGATGGCATAGAAATCCTGTTTTAATAAAGTGACTTCATTACCCTGCTAATCTCTATAGCCTGTATATTCTGGTGTGAATTTCTGCCCAGAAGCAAAGTAGAATTCATAATCTACATTCGACGTGTGTGATGTTTTACATACTGTCAGAGTCACCTGCAGCGTGTGGAACTCATAGCTGTCCGATTTAAATGGTAGCAACCCTAGCTAACCACAAGAAAGTGCAATTCAACATTTCGGGTCAAGAGTGCTGCCATTGTGGAGATGTAGCGTTAAACAGGTTTATTTATTATCTAGCAATATATTACTATAATTAATGTTTAGGAAATTTTTCGTAAAGTAAGACCATGTACCGATCTAAACCGTCATGTTGTATGTGCAAATGGAACCAGCCTTGTAGTCTTGAATTAGGACGATTGCGTATAGAGGAGCATTATTAAAGATCATTTACTGCAATGTGGCTATTGGGGGCGAAACTTTCCGTTAATTAGCTCCATGTTTATTCGATGAGCCTGTTTTCAGGGAAGTGCTGCCATGTATATTTTTGCTACCCCTGATGAAGCTACGTGGAGCTGTCACAGGTTTTAGCGCAAGCCAATTCTCAGAAATCCAAGCCAAGATACATGGTTTACATTAACGTGGATTTTAGGTATATCTTGCTTACTTAACTATGTAAACAATTACATAAAGGAAAGTCTGTCAAGTCGAGGAAGGAAAAGAATACAGGGGAATCCTTTTGCATGACAGAAATATCACAGTATAAAATAAAATTAAAGCTGCTGGATAACTTTAGAGAACCTTGTTTATGAAGCGTCGGAAAGAATTGATTAGGAAAGAGTGTGTTTTCTGCACATTTTTTTACAGAAAAGAAAATGTAGATTTGTAAGGCTACTTAATATAAAACTTTAGAAATATGTCACATTTAAAAATATATTTATATATTCAATTTAGTGATTGAGAATGCCACTTCAACTTTTATTTGACAATGATTACCTCATCTATTGACCAAGCAACGTCAACTGAGCAGTCTTAGAGCAGTCTTTAATGTTAATAGTGTCCTGGACAAGCCCTTCTTTACATGCCCCCAGCAGATACCCCAAGCAACCCACAGTTTGGATTCTCTACAACCCTCCCTTCCCATACCCTGACGTCTTCCAACATGTAACGTTCTCCTGACATACTACAACCAGTTCCATCCATCATCTGAATGTATCAGTTGGCAGTATGGTGTCAACGCAACTGTATTTATTTCTATAGTATTTTTGCTATTGGCAAAAATACTATATTTCTGAAGGTGTTTGAGGATAAATTATGTTTTTGGTTTTTTTTAGTTTCTGTCACTATGATGATTAATATAATGATATGTCCTTTTACATTCCAGTTTTATAAGAAACTAACTACTCACCCAAAATCTTATGATTAAGATAAATATTAAAGGTGTTTGCTTGAAACAAAACACATTTTCAAAAAACATTTCTCATCACTCTCCCCATGTCTCCGTGTCTAGTCTATTTTCTATCCATATTTGTTTTCCATGACTCTTTTGAGAATATTTAGCTGTTCTGTATTTTTATCTTTGGCTAGGCACTGCCAAAAGTATTTTCTTTTGTTTTGATGCTCAAGATGTATATCGAACATAGGTATTCACCTTCAGAATTATTTTCCTATTCCAAAATAAAACACTAGATGGCTCTGTGTAGCCATTTATAGGGATGAACGCGTAAGCGTTGCAGAAAGCATGACTATTGAATTCTGAAATATTAAACTGATTGCAGAATATCAATTTAACATTTTTTTTAAAAAAAATAACAAATTATAAGAAAAAAATTAAGAAATGCTTTGCCGTATATATAAAAAAAAAGGTTTTATATTAATGACTTTCTAGTGAAAAATAGTCTTACAATACCAAAATAGAAGACTACGAACAATACTGCATCATTTTTATCTTCTTCCCCAAAGTCGTAATTGCTTCCCTGTGTTAGTAAAGTCATGCATAACTTACTGGCAGCTTGGATTTTGGTAAACTTACCTTAGTTGATCTCCTGTCTCTAATCTGCATATAAATCATCATAGAGCATCTGAGTGAATGTTAAATCGAAGTCACACAAACCTGTTGGGGGTTATAATGGCCTAACTTCCATCACGTGTTAGCATAGCTAAAATGTCCTTGTCGTTGACATTTTGTAGGGCAGAAATACTGAGCTTTGATGAGATCCCAAAGATTGCACAGGTAGTCTGTGACTGGGAATAACTGCTTAGAGCACAACCAGACTCTGCTATGCACAAGAATTCCTGGACTGTTTAACCATTGGAGTCTAATCAGGGTGGAATCTGTAATATAGAAGTGATCTACTTCAGGTGCTCTTATCATCATGCCCACATCTATAGCGTTTAACCCCAGTGAAAATGTTTTAAAACCTATGACTTAGTAATTCGGTCAGTTTTGCACATGAGCCATTGTCTCATGGAAGTTTTTAATACACCCCATCCTATGTACAGGTCAGAGCACCTAAGATGCACTTCTTGCAAGAGACCGAGACATCGGAGTACATTAGAAAGTGCATGTGGCATAAATAGATGAACAATGTTTATATAGATGAACTCAGGTATAAATGACCTAGCATTGTTACAGGTAAAAGATGCAAGAGTAGATAGAGAAGAGCAATGAAAGAGTACAAGGATGTGCCGCTCTTTAGCAAAATATAGATGACTCTCCCATTCACGTGAGTGGCTTGTTTGGTTGCACAGTGGTAAGCAATCTGCTAGATGTATTAGGCACCATTAGCTGGAGAAAAGTGGTTGCAGAAAAGTGAGTGATGTTCTAGTCAGTTTTCTCACCAATCAATAAGCCCACTGATTCATCTCCCAGTGGTATTTTTTCTGACTAATACAGAAAGTCATGGAAATAGCTTAAAGCAAGAGTACCTTCACTTACAAAATGTCAGCTGGCCTTTTCAATTTTTTTTCTTCTTAACCATTAATTTATTTATTTTTTTCCCTATGTATCCTGGACTTCGCCCACCGATTTAAAAACTCTTACTTCTGTTTGCATATTTGTTTGCATGTACAGTCGTGTGAATTCTTTTTGAATTCTATGATTTTACATATCAGGACATAACCATCATCTTGCTATATTTACCTAAAAATTAGGTAAATACAACCTCCGATGAACAACAACACATGACATATTAGATCATGTCATGTTTTATTCAACAAAAATAAAGCCAGAATGGAGAAGACATGTGTGACGAACTAAATACACTTTATGGTTCAATAGCTTGCAGAGCTATCCTTTAGCAGCAATAACTTGAAGTAATCATTTTCTGTATGACTTTATCAATCCCTCACAGCGTTGTAGAGGAATTTTGGCCCACTCTTCTTTACAGCGTTGCTTCAGTTCATTGACGTTTGCGGGCATTTGTTCATACACAGCTTTTTTATGGTCACCACAGTATTTGAATCGAGTTGAGGTCTGCACTTTGGCTGGGCCATTGCAACACCTTCATTCTTTTCTTTATCAGCCATTCTGTTGTAGATTTGCTGATGTGCTTGGGATCATTGTCCTGTTATATCACCCATTTTCGGCCAACAATTTTAACTCAATCACTGCAAGTTTCCCAGGACCTATGGCTGCAAAACAAGCCCAAATCATCACCTCTCCTCCATCGTGCTTGACAGTTGGTATGAAGTGTTTATGATAATATGCTGTGTCTGTTTTTTGCCAAACCTGGCAGTGTGCATTATGGCCACACATCTCCACTTTGGTCAAGTCTGTCCAAAGGACATTGTTCCAGAAGTCTTGTGGTTTCTTCAGTTCCAACCTAAGCTGTGCTGCCAGGTTCTTTTTAGAGAGAAGATGCTTTCTCCTGGCAACCCTTACAAAGAAACCATACTTTTTCTAATTGTACTGCCATGAACTTTCACATTTATGCTAATTGAGGCCTGTAGCTGAAACTCTTGTTTTTTGTTTTTTTTTGCTACTTCTCTGAGCATCGCATGGACTTAAAATTGTTTGGAAATTGCCTTATAACCCTTCTCAAATTGATGGGCAGCAACAATTGCTTCCCAGAGATCATTGCTGATGTCTTTCCTCTTTGGCATTGTGTTAACACACAACTGACCAGACCAGCAAACTGCTTAAATTAATCAAGGGACTGGATGGGGTTTCTCAAGCTCTGTACATTTTTTTACATTAGCATATTAGTAGATTAGGCTTATTCACTATTGATGTTGTTGACTACTTCACTATGTATTATTAAAAGTCCACCCCAGGAGCAGATAAGCCGGCCCAGTATAATTTCAGTTGCCTCAACTATTGAGCTATTCAACATTCAGAGCGATCACATGCCTTTTTGAAGGGGCGTATTGCATTGACTAGCCCTTTATAATGCATATTGAAGCTGGTGAGTTGAAAAGGCATCTGCCCAGCAGCAAACCCATCTGCAAAACCCCTATGTGTTCCAGAAATGGTGAGCAACAAATTAGAAATAATTTACGTTATTAATTTACAATAATTACGATGTATGCCTGGATAAGCACTAGATAAGCACTAGATATCAAAGTAACATGCAGAGCACACCACCTGTAACAGCAGACGTATCCTTAAATCATACTTTTGACTATTGAGTAAAGAATGTGTTGGATGCTGAAGCTGAAGAAGCAACCTTTTCATTGAACTTCAACATGCACTAACAAGCAGAACAAGTGGAAAAGATTCTAACACCACCAGAAGAAAACATGAATATGAGTGAAAGACATCTGCATAAACAGGGCTGTGTTAAAGGATGCATAAGAAAAGTAGTTCTGTTGCCTTGGAGGCAGGTTAACCAATGCATCTCATTGAAGGCTTTGCCTGGGCGCCTAAGTACACAGGAGAAACGAAATATATAGAACTGGAAATGACACCTTCAGAAGCTGCCTTCCCTTTATATCTGTGCAGTGCTTTCCAGAGCCCCTGGGTATTCTGCATGGTGATTTGCACTTCCTTCAAAGATAGATTAAGCATGTATTGCAGGACATATTAAATATTAATCATAGGATATATAGATGAATGCTTCTGTCCTTTAAAAAGGTACCTGTTTCAAGATATTGTGTTAAATCAGCCTTTAACATACAGTTGCCTTTTCTAGTTTGAAAATGGATTACATTTTTTGTTTCTGCTTGACCTTTTGCAAATATTGACAGATGTCATAGGCCTTGTTTGTGTTGGGGCATATTATGATAAAATGGAATGTTAATAAAAC
Organism: Spea bombifrons; assembly: GCF_027358695.1. Classification (NCBI taxonomy): domain Eukaryota; kingdom Metazoa; phylum Chordata; class Amphibia; order Anura; family Pelobatidae; genus Spea; species Spea bombifrons. The sequence continues at coordinate 137,612,543 of NC_071087.1, read as the reverse complement.
ATATCCTCTATACTAAATATCTATTTCTAGAAGAGAAGACGTGGGAAAAACCAAAAACTGCCACAAAAGTGGGAAACCAAAAACTGCCAGAAAAACCTATCCTAAACCTTATCAATATAGTCATATATTTCTGTACTACATTAAAAGTGGACTGTTTCAAACGTTGTATAACTGGTGCGTTAACTGCTCCTTATAGAGTAGGACTGATCCTATTCTGTAAAACAAGGAATCTGAACCGGAAGAGCGAGTTAAAAACAATGGGGCTGTTTAGTATGTGGTGCCAAATTGTAGACCAAAACTCCCAAAGAGGACCTGTAGATCAGACAGGCAGTGAGAACTGAGGCTGGGAAGGAAGATGGTCTAGATATACACTAAGAGGTTCCTTTTAAGAAAAACCACGAACAAAAAGATATGCCAAATAAAAAAAAAACCAAATACGTATTCTTCTGTCTTAATAACATGTTTGGTGCTCACACAGCACAACTCAAGTTAATGTAAAAACAAAAAAAAAAATGATACAACCTGTTTGTCTAGTATCTCTTTTCTATTCTTATCTATTCCTACATGGGATGCTGTCAGAAACATATCTTTAAGGACACAACTGAGGCAAAATACTTTTCTGGTAGAATAGCATGGGAAGGGTAAGCTTCTGTCAGGGTTGTCGTTCCAGGCAATTGTAGTAACTCTTAGTAAGCCTTAATGACCTGTTTTATTAAGAAAATAGCGGGTTGTAAATGTTGAAATAATAAACCATTGTGTCACACTTTAATAACACTCACAATTCATTCAACACTGTATGTTAAATGTTTCTTGATACGTTGAATCATCCAACCTGGTAAATTCTGTGTGACACAAAAATACCAGTACTATGGTCAAACTAAGCATAAATGAACTAATAACATGAGATGCCTCGGGGACAAATAATGCCATCACAGTCTTCTAGAGATCAAGTCCATGCAGAACATACTCTGTTCCCTATACTGTGGGCTATAATTTGCTTTGCTTTACTCTGGGAATTACCTGTGCCAATTTAGCAGAGAAAGCGTTTGGATTATGCATGTTCCTTTGTTTTATTTGGAACAATATGGCCCTTTTACAACATCGCCACACATAGCGGTCACCGGATCTTCCCTTTAGGCAAGAAGGCTGCTGACAAGGCGGTTTATAGACTGGTACTGGGATCATTGCAGGGTCTGGTAAACTTGCTATACACCTCATTTCATTCACATGATGGAAATGTCACTCTCTTTCCAGTCTTCATCGCTGTTTCTTTTTTTATGGACCAATGATTTTCCTAAAAATACAGTCTCCAAACTCCAGTGTACTTTGGCAGCCAAACCCGTTATAAAGGTGCATGGAAACAACACAAAGCAGCTACCCCTTCTCCACAGCTCCCTGTCCCTGAAAATAGGTTAGAACTGGCTTTCTATGCTTTAGTTATTTGTAGGGAAGTAACGGAGGTAAGTTTTGTTCACGAATTGAAATAAAACAAAAAGTCATTAATACGTTCTACATCTAGGGAAGCTTGTAAAAAGAATGCTTACATTAGAATTAATAAAATATAATGGCAAATACCAAAACCCCACTGTCAACATTTTAGCTGCAGAAATGTATATGTATTTATCTATTATAATAAAACTATGTGGTATGGTAAACAAGCTGAGATGCTCTCATAAACCTGTAATATATGATAATGCAGTTTCATAACAGATTAGGTTTGTGTGAAAGTGCCATACCAAGTCGTCAAAGGTCCTTTTAAAAATAAAATATATTTCTGCTTAGCTTATGTGGAAAATTGAACAATATAAAAGAGTTAAATCAAATTAAAAATCCACGCATCCAAGCATATCTAAGAGGTTTCTTCCGTTATGCCGTTCTTTTATTTTTAATTGTTTTAGTATGTTATACCATATTTTTTCTGGGGGCCAGATATTTCAGATTTTCCCCTTTCTACTTACCCAAGAAGTGGTGTCTTGCGCTTTATGTCATTGTGTCTATACATACAGTTCAAAGTGAGGTTGCTGAAGTTTAATGTTAAAAGTCATACACCATAGCAAGACTGAGCACAGCAACAAGACACAAGGTGGTTATACTGCATTATCCGCAAGGTCTCTCCCAGGCAGAAAATTCAAGGCAGACGGGGACTTCCACTCAGCATTGGTGGAAAACAGTGGGACCCTGGTACACAGATCTACTGTCCAGAGTATTTTGATCGGAAGTGGTCTTCATGGAAGACTTGTGACCAAAAAGCCGTACTTCCGACGAAACAAAGGCCAAGCGACTCAACTATTTACAAACATACAGGAACTGAGGTGCAGAAAAATGACAGCAGGGGCTCTGGACTGATAAGTCAAGATTTTAAATATTTGGCTGTAGCAGAAGCCAGCTTGTTTGCCAAAGGGCTTGAGAGTGGTAAAGGAATGAGTGTTTGCAGACAACAGAAAAGCATAGTGGAGGTTCCTTGCAAGTTTGTGGCTTTGTTTCTGCAAAATGAGTTGGGGATTTGGTCAGATTGAATATTCTTCTTAGTACAAAGATGTACAGGCAGATACTTATCCATCATGTAATACCATCAGGGAGTCGTTCTACAGCATGAACGCAAGCCAAAACATGCAGCCAAAGTCATTAAGACCTATGGCTTCCACAGGGCCCTGAGCTCATCATCATTGAGTCTGTCTGGGATTAAATTATGAGAGAGAAGCAACTGAGGCTGTCTAAGTCCACAGGTCCGTGGTTAGTTAGGAACAACCTAACTGCCGAGTTCCTTAAAAAAAAAAACTATGTCCAAGCATACCTAGAAGAATTGATCCTGTTTTAAAGGCAAAGGGTGGTCACACTTTTTGCGTTTTGTTAAATGATAAAAATAAATTAGATTTACAGCATTTTTTTCACGCCTGAGTAAAACCTTTGCGCAGTACAATGTATATATGTGTGTAGACATGATTTTTTTGATTATTGCAAATGTTATTACCAACTGGCTTATTGGTTGACAGGGCTGCATTGCGTGGCATATTTGGCAAAGATAATTACTTTGTCTGGCATTTGAACCATGTTATTTAGTTATAAATCACAAATGAAAGTGGTTTGCTTGGCAGATCAGTGGTTCGGAAATTATAAATGAAGGCAGGAAAATATATATTCATATAAAATATTTTTTTTATTTTACATCATATTACATTTGAATACATAAGACATGATATTTATTACTTAGTCTCACCTAAATAGCTTTATGTCTTGTACTTCCGGTACATTTTATCAAAACTGGCTGTAGCCTAGTCCCAAATTACCACCAAAAGGTAGGTTTTGGTTATATATTATTTAATCAATTTTGTTTGGCTATATTACGATTCTACTATGAGCCTTTTGTTTAAATATGCGCAGCAACTGTTTTTAATTCATGGATTCATTATGTTCCCTTTTTTTATATTCCCTCTAGGTTTATAAACACGGCTTTGTTAATTTGACAGTGTGCCCGTATTGGCTAAAATACTGCTTAAATAAATCTTTTTTTTCCTCTATGCCATATGTTTGTGATTCATACTGTAAAGGTTTTCCATGTCAGTCTTGCATAGTCAGAACTGGCTAGTATACGCTTTTCATGGGCTGCGGTTTTTACAAATTATAAATAGTAGTCATGAAATGAGACCCGGACATATTGATGTGGAGGTACAGGAAATATCTTGTTTGATGGTTCCATTCCTGTACTGTAAATATAGTTTCAAATGTTTCTGGTTTAGCCGATGCATACAAGTTGTTTTTATCCAAATAAATTATTATAAAATACATTGATGTTCTGCGTTTGGTACTCAGCTGGAGGTTTTGTAGACGTCTCTCGATAAAATACGTAGCCAATTGAATAGATCTTCCTTTTTGATCTTTGAAATTTCCCCATGCAAGGCTCCCTTGGTGTCCTATATTATGGAAGAAAAGAAAAATGATGCAAGGCAGGGGTCCTTGCGGGGACAAAGTGAGCCGAAGTTGTAAACATAATCAATCTTTTATTTGTTAACATAATTGAAACATTGGAACTGACCAAATTGAGTAGGGGTTTAAATAAAATGTAACATACTTTATGCAAAATTCTTAATGAACTTGACAGGGTATACAGTAGAGAATTCCCAAACTGATTTATTTCATAGGTGGGGGGAGTTTCCTGATTTTAAAGCCATTCTGTCTTGTATATGCTTAGAAAACAGCCCTTGAAGTCATCACTTATTCCTATAATAAATTAATTCTCGGTCGCGACTATAAACCGTTTAATTATTCAATTCCGATTGTAAGCGGAGATGGTAGAAGAAAGAGCAGTGGAAATGTGTTATTCCACCCGAAAAGTCGACCCAGAAGAATAGCTCAATTTTCTCTCTACACCTAATATACAAGTTGTGTGCAACCCATCCAAATTTAAGATACAAATGAAAATGTGGGCCCACTTTGTTGTGTGATCAGTAAATTGATACAACTTGCTTGTCTTTTAAAATCATTACATACTCAGTACGTCCTGTACTTAAGCAATGATGGAATGTAGGTGTTTATTACAAGTAGCCTTACTTCTACATTGCACGGAGGAGGTGGCTGCCATACTCTGCAGGGTGCTTCACAAGAGCGAATCTGTTTCCAGCCGTTGCCAACCAGCAGGCTGTCATGAATGAATGAATAAACCCACTATTTCCGAATCTTCCCTGTCTAGCATTTGCAGCAGGCAGTATGTAAATATACAAATTAGAAAAATGTCAAAGAACACTAACAGATCTTTGCCTGAACACCGATCTGCTGGCTCTCTAAAGCTGCTAACTATTTTCTCTTGAACAAATTCATTCTATGTTGGGATATTTTAATATACTGTTGGACCGCTTCAGCTTGTCCTTCCAGGCATATACACTTCCTATTATTATTGGCCTTTCTTCTGTAGTACTAATAGAATTAGGTTTGTTTGACATAATATACATTTGCAGTAAATATTTGAAAATGGACTATGATCCTACTACTGATTTCATGAAATGATATCATGTTGTTCCCAGAAGCCAGTATGTTGTGCTACTGAGATCAAATATTACAGGTACCGATGTACGCACTAACTTTTCCAGAACATCTTTTTTTTAGTGATTCTGGTAGAAAATGTTAGATCATGATCTATTTTGTCAGGCTTTGACGTTCAAATTTGTTTAAAGACAAAATAAACTATCCAACTTATAACAAACATTGAATGCCCATGAAAATGTATACGCTAGCATGTTAAAGAAAGGGAATTGGGCAGATCTGTTGTTTTTCTCTTTCCCAAAAAGATATGACTCTTTACAGAAACATTTAAAGAGTAGTCTAATGTTCCTTACACCCCCTATAAAATAATGCATATTAAAGCACTATTATATGCATTTTTCTAAAATGAAAAAAGTGCATATGATGCCTGACGTATACCTTTAAGAAATGTATTATTCATTTATGCTCTGTGCCAATTTAATCTCTTAACAAGTCTGTGCCTTCTACTTGTGTTGTATGACTATAGGCTGGAATTTGAATCATTATTTCATGTAGGTTTCGGGCACAGACTATTTTAATACAGTTTTATCCTCAAACAGAGTGATTTTATATTAAGTCTAGCAAATGTGTACTATACTTTCCCATGTGCTGTTTAGGAATGCCGGTATATTGAAGCATGTTTAAGGGTTTCTGTTATTTTACAATTTAGTAGGTGTTTATTGAATTTTAAAAAATAAATTTATTACAAGTGTAGTTTTGTATATTCTTATTATCCTTTGTCTGTTCCTCTAAGAATTTTACATTTGCATAATTTCATTCCCAATTTAATAATGACCTAAGTCTTTTGTCGATTTGTCTTCATATTAGGCAACCAGTGTGGATAAGCTTGCAGTACCATGGATATTATCTGAAAGACAAGCAACAAAAAACCCAGTGACATTGATGGACCTCTGTTATGGGAAAATGGACAATCTTAACCTGCTCTATGTGGTAATTGTTTTCTATTATATATTTATTTGAGGACCTCTATAATAATATTGAGTAATGTAAATCACTTCTACGTTCCTGTCTCCTTTCTTTATGCCTCTTCTTGTTCTTCCATCTTTTTTCTTCATCTGCTTCTCCATGTGTCTTCTTTCTTTGTCCTCTTCTCTGTGAATCAGGCCTCCCAGAGCACTTCTGAAATAGGGCGGAACCTCCGGGCACACCCTCCCTCTGATTGGAAGAAGGAGGAAAGGCTGTCCTCCGATTCGCAGAGAAAGAGAAGCATTTCTGCACCTCTCTGTCTCTGCAAATATGTGTGTGGTTCACTATATAATAAGAGCCATGCTGTAACCCTGTCTGTGTTTGACTCTGTATATAGTGATGGAATTCATGCCTACCACCATCAATGTCTGGCTCAGTATATAGTGATGGGAGTTATGCTGTACAGCCATCTGTGTCCACCTCACTATATAATGATGAGTCAAGCTGCACCACCCTCTGTGTCTTGTTCATTATATAATGTCATATTTACCACTGCCCTTAACTGGCTTGCTACCGTGTTTCCCCGAAAGTAAGACAGTGTCTTACTTTCTTTTTATCCCTAAAAGCCCCACTATGTCTTACTTTCGGGGTATGTCTTATATTGGGAAAAAATTGTCCAATTTTTTTTTTAACCATAAAATTAACATATACACCAATCCACACGTATACACAAATCCACACACATATACACTAATCCACACACATATACACTAATCCACACACATATACACCAATCCACTCTCACTTAATGCTTTCCTACCTTTCCTTTCTTCTTTCAGCTTCTTTTCCTCCTCTTCGCTCCTCTTCTTCAGTTCTTGTCTCCTTCCGGGTCAGAGGGCACGGACAGCGGTGGGCGCGGCTTCAGTGTTGTGCGCCGGGATCTGACAAGAAACCCCGGCGCACAACAGCTGTTGCCGCGGGGATCACAAGGGAGCGGTATCGGAGGTCATTAACAGACCTCCGGCTCCCTTGAGTGATCTTAAGCCGGGTTGAACCCGGCTTAAAATCACTCAAGGGAGCCGGAGGTCTGTTAAAGACCTCCGATACCGCTCCCTTGCGAGCCTGCTCCTCCAGCGGCGGACATTACTGTCCGTCTCTGGAGGGGTGCCGGGTGCCGCAGGTTGGCACCCCCTGGAGTGTGGCGCCCTGTGCGGTCGCACACCCCAAAGGTCGGCCCTGCTCTAAGGGGCCGGCCTTAGGGGTCTGCGGCCGCACAGGGTTTAAATAAAAACATCGGGGGTTTTTTTCAACTTTATTTAACATCCTCCATGTTAAATAAAGTTAAAAAAAACTTTATTTAACATCCTCCATGTTAAATAAAGTTTTTTTTAACTTTATTTAACATGGAGGATGTTAAATAAAGTTAAAAAAAAACCCCGATGTTTTAATTTAAATCCTGTGCGGCCGCAGACACGTAAGGCCGGCCTTGGTGGGGACTTCCCGGCCCCTTAGAGTGGCGGACCCGGTCGCAGGTGCGGCGGGCCTAAGGGGCAGGCGCCCCTTATGCCCTGCGTTAATGCGGCCGTAGGCCGTAGGCAAATCCCCCGTGTTTCCCCGAAAGTAAGACATATGTCTTACTTTCGGGGTACGGCTTATATTAGCCGACCCCTCTGAAACTCCCGATACGTCTTACAATCGGGGGTGTCTTACTATCGGGGAAACACGGTATATAATGATAGGAGCCATGCTGTATATTTTCTCTCAATGAAAGCACACATACATTTCATTGCATTAATAGCTTTTACTTTTAATATAAAAATCTAATGAAAAAAACAGTTTAGAGCAGAATATGTTTATGCAGGAGCATTCTATTATTTGTCACAAGGCAGTAAGATAAGTTGATATCTGTCTACACTGGAAGCCAGATCATATATACCAGTCAGGCTTATTTGTATAGAAAAGGGTATAAGAATAAAGCTCAGTGGGGTTTATTCAGTAAATGTATAGTTTTCAGGAGAGTTGTGATTCCAGCTTCCTCATCTGACTATTCATTATGAAGGGCCAAGTCTGTTGAGTTTCACCAACAAGAAACTTGCTTGCCCTGCATGATTCAATGAGTGAGGAGGCTTTACAGAAAGCTCACTATACTTTATACAGTGAATTATACATTATACAGCCAAGCTCTTCATGAAGCAGAAGCTCACTCTGGATGGGCCTTCATAAAACATATTGAAGTCGAGGAGTTGAAACCACAACACACACTCTTCTATCCTCTCGTCTTGTGTATTAAAAAGTGTGCCTTTAATACACACAGACTTTATGATCACAATCTATATCTGTTTCATTGTTCAACTGAAAGTCAAGAACCATAGCACTGTGCCAATATGTTCCTGGATTTTTCTGTTGCTTAATAGAAAAGGCCAGTGATAAGCCAAGTGCTACCAAACCGCATGTCTACCTTCTATTGTGTGTTTCATGAGGGCAACCTTTCTTCTTAAAGTGAAGCAAATTGACATCGACAGCCTGCAATATCCACTGATCTCACTTGAAAAACATTATTGCAAATTCTGTGTCAGCAGAAGTGCTTTCCGTGTTGAATAATTCATAGCAATCACTACTTCATATAGCGCACCTGCTGACAGGATTTTGAATCACTTATTAAAATATGTGCCGCTAGCCTTACAATTAAATCTTTGAGATCTACATTCACTTTGCTTGGATAAGGTTTTACAGAGCGATACATTTGGGGTGACAAAAGACTTACATATTAACTGTATATAATTTTAAGGGCCAGAAACTTCATCACTGTATTAACTGAGCACCACAAAAATCACAAAACCCAAGTCAACTTTAATGGCACGGGTAACTTTGAGAGGTTTTATGTTAAAGCAAACACCCAATGCTGTCCTGAGTCAGACTGGCTTTATATCTGAAAGGGACACAGTATATATTTGTCCTTCGAGTTATTTTAATCAATTCAAGACCAGTGTATTGGGCAACAAAGTAGGTTCACACGAAGCCACTTGGTTTAAATGTGTCATTGTCCTGTACTTCATGGCTTAACCAATTACCGGTATGCTATACAAGTTCAATATGTGTATAAGGCATGAAGAGTAAGTTATTCAGGCATTGAGAAGAATCCTTTTTTTGTTTCATTCAGCAGTGGAACCAGAAAATGGTCTAACTTTAATGCAAGGTTGGAAAGGTTAATGTAGCGGTTAGAAGCCAACTACTTTTTGTAGAAGCCAGGACAGGTTATATCTAGAGAGTAAGATGCCATGGCTTCAGTCTCTCCAGCCATACCATTGTGAATTAAGATGTTTTGATGGGAAGGTGTCTCCTTAAAATAAAGTAGGAGCTGGGGCTGAAGACCTGTTGATGTCAACAGATTGTTACCAATTATAATTGGTCACTTTAGTATGTAAAACATAATAATTGGTTCATGTAGTAAATGGAAAAGTAAATTTTATGATTTTAAAGTGACAGAAGTGGTTAAATTGATTTATATGGGCCCTGAAAAAGGGATGCATCCACTTTTTTCCTGTTGCTTCCTTTAGATCCCCATTAGGAGTCACTCGCTCTTTTTCTATGTATCATCTTTTTTCAGGCAGTGGTAAGCGCTTTCACTTCATATGCCACCAGATACGAGTTCCTGGAGTTTTTAGTCTCACTTCGTGTTTAACAGTGTAATGGTTTATTTTTTGTTTGCATTTGTTTATCATTATTGTAATATGTTCTTAAGTATACATGCAATATTGCATTCATATAATAACTAAAAACTATGAATTAAACTGTGTGGATGCAGTTGCCTAATAACCTAAGTGCCAAGTAGTGTAGTTCTATATAAATACTGGAAATTGTTTTTTTTATTTTAGTTTTACTATTTTTCATTTCTGGGTTTCCTATGAGAAAATGACCACCGTGCATTTTTTGATGAAATACTTTTGAACAGTTACTTGTTCTTCATGACAAAATGCATGTTGTATTAAATTATTTCCCCAAATTAAGATTTATTCAAAAATAATCATGGGAGGTAGTGGTTATAATGTTTGTTTAAACTGGTAGCATAGTATTTGCCAGTTATGAGTTTTCTATAAAATACGGACAATGTGTCTTGTGTCAATCCAATAGTTAACAATTTCTTTTAATAAATAATTTTTTTCTAATGAATGATAGAGTTAGAATATTTTATTTTTCATGAAGCATTGCGGCTCTGCGTACTTTGATTCATTTATAGTTTATTTTCTTGGAGCTTTCTGAGGAACCACACTGTGGGCTAACCTTAATACTTTTCTTACATAGAAATGATTAAGTGGAAATTTGCTGAATTATACTAGAATATAGTTCAGTTTTTGTGGGTTTTTTTATTGACATTTGCCTTTGATTTTCATCATTTTCAATGACGCCATAGAAATGTTTTTGGTGAGAATTAAAGTTTTAAACCTCCATGCAGACCAGTGGTGTAGGCCTAGGGCTGCTGAATAGCAGATAGCCCTGATGGGCGATAAGTCTCCCCGGTGCGCCACTTCTCCTTCCACGATTTGGGTGATCTCCCTTGTAACAAGCCCATATGCACTATAGAGCACACCCTCATTAGTACCTTGCTCATTCCGCACGTATCCTGGCGATCGGCAAGTAATCTGTTTTAGATTATTATCAGCATTGCAAATCCGCTCAGATTGCACAGGGAAAGCCACCCAAACCATCACTTGACTAACAAAAATGGCTGCAGATCTGCAAAAGGAAATTTATTGAAACAAAAGGTGATAAAACCAGGTCACTGATATCACACATATCTGTACACAGCACTGTATTTACACAATATGTGGCTCCTGTAATACTTGCTGAAAAGAAGCTAGCCAACAAAGAGAGCATATTCTTAGTATACAAACAACTAAGGCAACATTTCCAGTCTCTTGATAAAGGTCTAGTTTGACTAAAATATTGCTTTCTGTTGCTGGTGTAATAAGCACACGATACACCCTATGGTGTTGCACCATTTGTTTATACCGTTTTTCTGTGTATTGGAGAGAACATACCAAAGTCAAAATAAATTGATACATGCCAACCATCTTATAACAAAAAAGAAATACATGGCTTTGCTCTATTTTTAATTAAAATAGCCCTTCTCAATGCACTAACTTGTGAGACACTTAACGCAATGTGTCATTGTCTCCCTCTTGTAGCACTCCCACTGTTTCCTGAAGCTATCCATCTGTCTGCAGGATACATGCAATATTGGGGTTTGTCCCCATTGTATTAATCATTGCCACTATTCCTTGTCATTTGTATCATCATTATGCTGCAGGGTGATTGTTTTATTCTGAGAAGTAATCTGTTTTGTCACCGCTCACAGAAGCAAAACCCCCTTAAGGATCTTCTACACCATATAGCTCTTTTTAATCACTGTCATAATATGGCCCCTCTCCAGAACCTTTGTATTGTCTATCAAATACATGTTTACCATCATTTCCAGTTCCCGGATATACCAAAGCTTGCATTAAGCCCAATTACTGGCTGTGCAAGGCCTTGCAAATTTTCCCAAACACTTAGAGAAAAACTTTTATATATCCCCTTATACTTCTTTCTCTGTACACTGAGAGCTAGCAATCAGTGTCGGCTCTGAACTAATATTGCATGTAGTTTTCTTTTTTTTTCTTTGATTCCATTCATTTTTTGTAGGTAGTTTAGATAATTAAATGAATACAGTCATTAAGAAACAACCTTCTGGCTAACAAATGGGGAGCCTTGCTCGATGCATTTTTCACCCAGCTGGCTCCAGACAATAAACAGGAAGGACAAACAATGAGATTCCTTTGGTGTTATATCAGTGTCACTCTTGTTTACAGATCTCCACGTGTATTTTCTTATTTTACGCTGCTCTTTTAAAAACAATCTATCTTGCCAAAAGCTTTGAAAATTGTTAGTCTGTTCGTTTCAAAGGCCAAATGCCTTGCTTTGTGTTGTTTGTAATACTTAGATCAATGCGTTCTTCACGTGTTTCCTACAGATGGCATAGCAAGGCTAGAAAATTGTCTGTATAAAAATAATTGTTAAACAAAATAAGAAAGTGATACAAGAGTAAATATTTTCAATTAAAGGATTTATAAAATAAATACAATTTTTTATTTAATTGTGGATTTAAAAATGTATGTATAATATAGATACACACATCTAGATAACTATATGTTCAGGTGACATTCCCTGGATTAAGGCTGATATCCCCTGATCCCTCTTAAGCCCTAAAATATATATCTAAACCAGCATGGCATTTTCCTTTTAAATATTTTTTTATTTTTTGTTTAAGTAAAAAAAAAACTATCACCTTTAAAAAAAAAAAAAACATTAATAATGCAGAAAACTTGCTTTTAAGCAATAGCAAACTGTTTACACTAAATAAATCAGACACAATATAACCCACAAATATTAATGCCTGCACATCCATATTCTGCCCTAAGATATTAGCCTGGTACCAGCATGGTATCTTCTTTTGAAATAGTTGCTTTATATCACCTCTAAAAAAAATATTAAATTGCTTTAAAGCAATAGCCAACCGTTTACAATAAATAATTCCGACAAAATATTCATGATTGCACATCCATATTCTGCCCTTATGTGGTACTTTTATAATAGCATAAAACAATAAGCCTGGGATTTGAGTAAAAAAAAAAAAAAAAAAAAAGAAGGAATCATCCTATATTAGCATAGCTGCAGAATGAGGTATGAAGCTAGTCTTTGTCTTGAGCTCTCAATCGATCGTGGCATTGCTGAAAGTGGCTAGTAACCATATAGATCTCACGTCATAATACAGTGAGGGGATTTAAACATGTAGAGAATAGGCATAGAGCTATCCTGAGCCTAAGACGAGACCGTGGCTGATTAAGTCTTAGTCTTTCCTTGAGGAAAACAGGCTGACTAGGTCAACTTTAAACACAGCACTCAGGCCAAGTGTGCCCTATGCCTCTGCTTATTAGTAATTGGTGAGCTGATACAAACAACTTAAAAGGGGCTTTTCATGTTCTTTTAATATATAGCATTCATTTCTAGAAGTAGCATTCATGCTGCAAGAAGGTAGTACGAACCTGAAAGTCTTTTAAAAATGTTGAATGATTTGGTAAACCTGAATTTCCATATACAGACGGGTAGCCCAGTCAAACAAATGCATATGTGTATGTCCAGGAAAATATCACCTGGATGCAGTTTATGTATTCAGCTCACTGAGATCTTAGAACCATGTTGAAAATGCACTTCAAAGGTGAACATCTATCTATTACGTTGGCTTGACTTCTGTGTGCTTTATTTATTTTCAACCAGATTGGTCGATCTTAGTTCTAAACCTAGATGGTTAATCTTTATTTTATAGCATTATGAGTATAAGACTGTTGCATGCCGTGTATAATGAACAAACATGCAGTATATAACCATTTTACATGTTTGTAGAGAGGGGGAAAACTATATGTAGCAAATGGCAATTTTATTATACAAAGCACAGTAAAGCCCAACATTCATTGTTTGCTTTAGTGGCCATTGTAACCTTGTAATAAGCCCCTTCCTTGCAAAGTGTATTGGTTGTACCTACGTACACTGGCTTATTAGCACAATACATAAACGGATATTAATCCTATTGTTCTGCAAAGGTTGTTTTAATTTCTTAATGTCTACATGAAATTATATTTAGTCTAATTATATTTAGTCAGTTAAATTTCCTTTTTTTTCACTGAAAGGTACAAATAAATTGAATTAAATCACTATTTATTGTTTTGTATTTTGACAGAGTTCGCTTGAAGGAAAGCTTAGCACATTGTTCAGGGACCTGCATGCTACAAAGCAAACACTCAGTCTGATTTTGGCCCCTGGACCAGAGTCTCCAGAGCGAGCTCATCACATACTACCCACTGCCATTTATTCAAGGTTAATAAACCATTTGACAAGATGCAATCAGTCCCTGGAGGAATGCTGTAGGGACTTGCTCACCATGACTCTTATTGTGCCATCTGCACCTTGGGTAAGTATATTCTTGTGTTTCTTTTATTATTCGATGTTTCTAAATGTGTTGCTGTCATTTTTCTTAAGAGATGTATCATGGGGTAGATGACACATACAAGTAGTTGGTGACATTACAGAAAGGAGGTGCCTCCTCTAATACGTTTAAAGCCAAAAAGGGAGAAAACATTACACAAGAGGTTGATTATCGTGTAGGTGCGCACTCATCCAGTTTTGGATACATAACAATTAGCCGCAACTATGTCCCTTGGTTTCAATGGGCATGCAGGAAGTGTACTTGAGTATGCTTTGTGCTTATACTTCCTACAGGCAGGAGCCAAATTAAAGAGACTGAAGATTACTTATACAAAAACTAAGTACGAATTTGGATGGAATGCATGCAAAATGTATGTGGACTAGACTGTTCCTGTCATAACCATAACAACTAAAGGTTTTGCTTCAGTACACTGTGCAAACTATGTTTTTAACTGGCTTCACTAGGGGTAGGCCACGGATTTTCAATGGCAATCGGTACACTGAAGATATCCTGCAGTTTATTCATGGAGTTATTCACGAGAAAACATTTTCTCTTTCAGAAAGTATGTTTGTCAACAATAATTTCCTGTGTAGGACCTTAATAAAGTTAGACGGCTTCCTAATAAGCGTTATTCATCTCTGATAAAATATTTAAAATTACATTTGGCTTTGTAACCAATCTCATAGCTAATTATGTTTGTGCTTTTTTCCAAATTAGAAAGGATGTGGAGTAGTTGTTAATATACCCAATCAACTCAATCAAGATGCTGAATTTCCTCAAATTAAAAGTGTAAACAGCATTAACCCATTCCTGGCATTTGCTTATCACATAGTAGTGTTTCTTAAACTCTAGTGTTTGATTATAGGAGGTTTATGGTGTAATAAATAAATACGGTGTAGCTTTTCAATTCTTTGCTTCTACTTTTAGCACTTTTGACACGCGAGTGTTTGTGTTAAAAGAGTGGTAAATATGCATAGTGCATGAATTTATAAATATAAAGATTATTCGTATGCCATAATCCTATAGTGTTTCTCCAAATTCAGCGAAGCCTTCATAAAAGCAGAAGCAGACAGGACAAATGATTTCAGCTTCTATTGGGGGGGAAAAAACTGAACAATTTTTAACACAGTATGCAGGTGAAGACTGTCAACAAGGAACAGCAAAAGTCAGGGAGACCCGGCCTTGGCCCCATTGTAGACCCCCAATGCCAGCCTTGTGTGTATATATATATATATATATATATATATATATATATATATATATATAATATATATATATAATATATATCTTCTAAAGCTGATTTTTGCTAACTAGACCTTATTATATTTATTTTACAGGCAAAAATTGAGTGTCCTGTGAGCCAAGAATTTACAGTGGAGAATGTGCTAGCAGCACTGCCAGCATTTCCCAAGGGTGCTCCACAGCAACGGGCAAAGAGAGCCGCAGAGGCATTAGTGAAGGCCGCCAATTACTCCAGACTAATGGCCGGGCAACAGGTATCCCATACTTAACTTTATCTCACGCAGGCATATATTAATTTGCTAAGGTTCTTGTCTGTATCTGTTTGCCGTTATGTGCGAAATGAAGCAATCATCATAAACAGCTGCTCCAAAGTCTTGTGAGCTTCCATGGAGCCCAACTTTTCCCAGACCAGGAAACAGCTGGTTGACAATGCTTTATGGCATGTATAGAGGCAAGTGAGTTTGTAAAACCCAGGCCTTTTCACTGCACTGCCAGATTCATTTAACACTTCCCACGTCAGTAGATCCATTCTACATTTCCGGTTGATTTTGTTCCCAAGGTTTGGAAGCCCATATACACAAAATAAATTACGAGTCATTATAGTCACAGTGACCTTTATAATTGCAGCTCTTTTTATCTGCCACACTCAATTTAAACAGAGATTTAATAGAAACAGTTTAAGTATGTCTGTCATGCTGTAAACATTCTAATTTAATAAATGAATTAGAGTTTTATGTCACAAGTAATGAATATACGACCATTGATTTAATTGGGGATTGTGTCTTTATTGTAAATAAGTCCTATTTTGCAGTTTAAATAATCAAGTTTAACTGTATGCCAAGTCATATTAGGAGAAGAACATGTTTTTTTTTTCCAGGAAAACCCATCTCGGTAACAAATGACATTGGACCCTTGTTTCCATTAATTGAATCAAGGCTATTCTCTTTGTATCCGTTTTGAAAGAAATAATTGAAATCTTTTTTTTTTTTTTTAGTTGTGTTAAGATGGAAGTGTAACAAATATTTCTAAATGGAAAAAAAGTATTGTGTTGTTCAAGTGTTTGTTTTAAACACCAATGTAATAGCTGCATGTTGGAAAAATCTCACATCTATTTTGCTGACGACAGGGATATAGAGCCCAGCTGTGCTTTGTTCTGCAGATGAATAATGTCCTTCTGCTGTAGCTGGAATCCCTGTATTTTGGAAAATAAAACAGCAAGGTCAACTTTCTTTGCCATATACAAAGCACTGTGACTAGATCTTCTCCATGTTATGCTTTTAGCTTTAATTAAAGTACTTCATGTTTTATGTAAGAATGCAACGAAGACGAGGAACACACTAACTCAGAAATTAAACATATTTTAAGTCTGTTTTAGTCCCCTAAATATGGAGTTTCTCGATTTAGAGAGTGTGGACTTTGACCCATCACTTCTTCCGAGACATGAGCGGTGTCTCAGCTTGTACTTGGGCTTTGTCTCTGTTTATTAATATATAGTCAATAGAGTTATACGTTTAATAGGAGATGCCATCTGCGTTTGAATTACTTGTCCTGTTGGGTTACCAAGCTTCTTTATGGCTCTGTTTTGTCCTCTAGATACACGCTTTGGAAGCAGAACTTGATTTCCATCGAGGTATATACAGTCTGCAAGTTCAGTACACTGAAGCTCTTTTCCAAGGAATCAAACAAGCCTATCACAATTTTCAGGAAAACGTGGCTGAGATTGTTTGTTCTCCACTTAAAGGTAAGCGGCACACAAACATCTCACACTCACTACATAGCATACAGCATGCAGGTGTTCAATGGGGAATTCTATTTATTATACAAGTAGAAGCATAGAAGTATAATGAACCCTTCAATCTGTATATTATATATATATATATATATATATATAATAAATATATTATAAAATAATTTGGTTTCAGTAACAACACTTCTAATAGCGTGATCTCTTACAGCACCCTTTGGTCAATACAAAATATTGCTGAATAATTGAATGTAGTATTCTAATGTTATGTTTTATGTATGACATACTGAATAAATTCTCCGTTTATTGACAATGCAGCATAAAATGTCATCCAAGTACAGTGTGTGTGTGTGCGTGAGTGCAATGGGTCTAGCGATATTTTGATATACAAGTATAATTCCAATGGATGTACATAACAATCACGTGCACCTGAAATTACAATTTATGACATACTGTACTTTATGCTCATTTACTTTTTATTCTAAATGCAATAAATTACAATTTTTTTCACATTCCTTGCAGATGTCCTTTCTTCTTATGCAGAACTTACGATGGAAGCCAATGAAACAGCCCTCAGGAACTTCCTGACAATTTTTAAAAACAATGTTGAACAGATTCAAGAGGCTGTTGACACTTTGACTCCATCAGAGAAACAGCAACATGAAGGTAACAATTTCATTTGGTTAAGGTTAAACAGAGATATTTGGTGTCATTGAAATGATGAAAGAACACTATTTTACAGTTCTCAGTGGGTGTAAATGAACTATAAAAATTCTGCATAGCTCTTGTATATTGCAAAATATTGAGACACAATATAACAAGTTTGATTCTGTCCACTAACTAATGGACTTCCAGCACAGAATAAATGGACATAATGACAGAGTAGTGGATGAGTGACCATTATGTACATTTGACATAATATGACATTTATATAGTTCTTTTATTTACTAAAGGTGACGAGGCCCTTTCCAAACTGGGTAAAGATTTCTTCCTTGCTTTGGAAAGCTCACTGAAGAATTGTGGAGAAGAACGAGATAAATCAGCTCTTGAAATAGAAAAACTAAAAAAAGAATTAGACGAGTCTGTAGAAACACTAAGCAGTTTAAAGAAGGAGAGGAAACAGAAAGGTTCATCTAAAGACTTTTCCACAAGATCTGAAGTAGAAAGCACTGAAGGCACTGGACTTAGTTCCACTGATCAAGGGAAAGACACTGCGCCTCAGCATTTTGGTTATAGAAAGAAGAATTCTCATCCTATCGTTACAAGTAGGAATGAGCAAACCTCAGAGAAGCAGCCTATACAAGAGAAGCCAAACCCTGGCTCTGTCCATCATCACAGAAGCAAAAGTCTTCAAAGAAGTAAAAGTGTTAGAAATCCATCGCAACCTCCTTGGCAAGATTAGGGGAACAGCAAATTTGTAATAATTTTCAAAGTGTTTTCATGTTCGGAATAACCTTCGAGTTGTGAAGTCAATCCTATTTATTGTGTAATTTCACTACGATAGAAGGAACCCTGACCCCTTTCATCTAGAGAGCCTTCATGATTGTTTCTGTACCACTGAGTTTAATTTACTAGCGCTAAGACGAAAATTGCTGAAAAATCATCTTGGGTTATTTGTTAACACTTGGAGACTCAGCTCTCCAGGATTCTTGTTACATTAAATGGCGGTAACTTTGGTACTATACACTGCAAAGATGTCCCCCTCTGATTTAATTTCCTGTTAGTATATGATTCAGCCAGCATTCTATTTTTTATAGTTTTTCCATTTGAAAAAAAACTTTGGCTATGTTAGAACTTGGTGTTTAGTGAATCCACTTACACATCCAAAAGGTTTTGATTCCTTCTTACATGGAAAACAATAACAAATTATTCAAATGAAAACACTTTGAAACAAATAATTTTATCCGGACTTGTCCACAAAATAAACTATTAACGCATTTGTAATATTTAAAAATAGTTTTTTATAGAATATAATTTAAATAAATATTTATATTAACTGAAACACATTGGTTTAATTAAGGACTAATCATTTTATAATTCTTGGAACCTAAAGCACAATTTCCAGTTTCCTACAAACATTACTTTAGAGGGCCACTGGGCTGTTAATATGAAGCAAGATATTGGTCTTTAGACTTTTAGCTGAAAAACTCAAGCTTTGCATTTTCATTACTAATCACAAGAAGGAAAATGGTCATTTGATTATAACACAGTTATGTTACTATGTAATATCGCATTGCTGAAAACAACTTGTTGACTAAGACATACTGTATATCTTAAATGTCTTGACTACAAGAATGTGATGATCATAAAGTAGCTTTTCTCATTTATACAGTCTGATGGTCTAGATCTGTAGTGAAACATGTACAATTATTGGATTTGTGATTGTTAGGAAGTGAAGTACCATTCAAACAGTGACCTGGTAGAGCATACAATTTTATGTGCCATGGACCAGATTTTTTCATCCAATGTTCGCAACAGTGGGGTTACATCGAGGGATAAGAATTTTTCAGTTTAGTCAACAGATAACTTCAAATTAAATATAAAATAAAAAATGCATCAGACTTAAGAAGCACTAAGCAGTTTAGAGTGAAAAACGTTTTATTTTGTTTTCTGTAACAACAATACAAGGAAACTACAGAGTAGCTCTGGATCTTTGTAAGCTGTCATCGATCACAGTCTACCCAACAGTTTGCAACCTAGTTGTTACAATCAGCTCTGCTCTCTGCTTTACCCCTCACATCTAGATCCTGCAGCCCTCACCAGATACACATTTGTCTAATAATCCATCCTAAGCAAAATATCTGTGCACACCCAACAAATACTATTTAAACGCACCTATCTAAGCTATAAATATTGCTGATTTCAACACCACATGGACATGTGTTGCTTAGACCGCCACTACATCAGGCAACTCCTATCTAATTTTACAATGGCTATATTGGTTACTGATTCAGCTAAAATTTGGGGTACTTTGACATAGTGGATGGCTAAGCAATATATGGCCTTGTAGTGTGACTGAATACCCAATATTTGTTCTTCAGATAGGTGCTTTATAATAGTATTTGCTGGGTGTCCGCTGATCATGTGTTGGTCATTTTGGCCGGTCATCATGTATTAGTCAGTGCTGGTCATTTTGGCAGCACCCTGCAATCTGAATGTGTATTCTTCTTCATCTGTTGTCCCATTTTTCAATTCCCTTCTCTGGTTTGTCACAACCTCCAGAATGAAATTTTACTTCCTGGCCCTTACTTACAGAGCCCTTAACACTCACCCCTGTATCACTTCTTTTATTTCCAGATACCCCCCTAACCACCCTCTCTTGCTCAATTTATGACTTGTGTCGCACCTTAACTTTTATTACTTCCATGTATGCTTCCAGAATTTCATCTGCACTATACCAAACTCTCAAATTCTCTTTACCTCGCTCTTATTCTCCCCTTTACTTATTCAAGCTTTAAATGTTTACTAAAAACCCACCTGAGAAGTATATAATCAAATCTTAAATGGACAGTCTTATGCCCCATACAGCACCACCAAAGTACTTACTGGCAGCCCAACTATTGTTAGATCGGCTGGCAAGCATGCAGGAAAATCCATGCTAACACGCAGGGATCATACAGAGTGGCGGCACAATTACCGCACCTACCCACATTCTCACCCCATAAGCAAATAAATAAAAACAGTCACAGAATAAATAGTGATTAATATTTATTTAATAAAGAAGGTTAATGACTGGGGACTACAATTCCCACTCCAAAAATGACAAGGAGGGTCGCTGCTTTGTCCCCCAGATTGGGGTTTTTAGTATATTTATTGAATTGAACCCTGTAGTATATCTGCCTGTCCTGCAATATCCTTCTTGTTGTCACTTGCAGCCTACATGTATACACAACTACAAACTTCTGTATGTTTAAAAGGCTAATTGATCATTAGAAAACCCTTTTGCAATTATGTTAGCTTAGTTAAATGACCCCAAACCTTTGAATGGTAATGTATATTCCCAGGTTACATTTAATGTAACTGCAAACTACACACGCTACAAATATTTTTTAAATTTAACTAACCTGCTGCTTTGTTAAAAATAAGCTGATTGTAACACAGATATCCAGATAGTATGTGTGTATTAATTAACCTGTTCATTAATTAAGAATACAATTGTCCCTCAGTCCCTCAATCCATATTCACCATGTACTATGAGGGGAAAATGAAAACTCAAAAAGCATTACCATCTTATCTCCCACACTGAATGTAATATGAAAATCTTTACTTAATTTAAATCTCCAAATGATTCCATTATAACCTTCGCTGAATATTGATCCTTGGACCTTTAATCCTACAAATCTAAATTATACTGTATGTCTTATTTTAAAAAATAAATATCATAATAATTCCAGTTTAAATCAGAAGGCTGGAAAATTAGCATTCATGAAGTGAACCAACATGTGAAAAACATGTTTCTTACAATGGATGATGCTTTGTTGAGGTCACAGATAAAGGTTAGCAATGATTTGTTACAATGTAATATTTTATTGTTAATAAAAACATTTTTTTTAAGAAAAATTGTGGTATGTTAGAAAATTATTTTTCTCAAACACTTATTGTTATTTATATGGCGTCCTCATATTCCCCTGCACTGTACAATGGGAGATAATTTGTGTAAATTACAATTTATTTTTCTCTTTTAAAATGTGAATAAAAGTATTTGTTATCTGTATATAGAAAACTGATTTGGTCCTAATGTTTGTAACGGAAAAATATGTCCATTATGTTTGAGGCGGCTCTTGCTGACCCACACAGCTGGTGTATGGCATGCAGAGTTATTTACATCATTCTTTAAGCCAACTGAAAAATGGAAAAAAAACAGCATGGGACTAATAGTAGCCTTTATTAGTCGGTAGGGGGGAATGAGGAAAGGGGGATACACAATTAAGCCTTTATTATTCTCGTATGAAATATATAATCATCTAAAATATATTTCTCTTGTAGCAGTCAGAGACAGTAGCTCTGGTCATGTTTGCTGTAGCCGGTTTGCTGAGCCTTTATGTAAGAACGTTAAACCGAATCTGCAAAATGTTCTACCATAGCTACATGATGATTACAGAGAGTCCACGAAAAGAAAGAAAAGGAAAATCTTTGTGATTGTTTGGTAATTTATGCACTTTATGAATTTCCTGTTTGTAGCTAAAAAAAAGATTGCGTGACAATGTCTTACTTACTCTGTCACCACAAAAATTGCGTTTATTGATTAATACAACGAGTAGAAGGCCTTAGTAGACGAACGTATACAACAGCTGTGTCATAAAATAAAACAGATAAAATATAACCTTTATTTGCGACATAGTATCAAAAATGTAAAGCCAGAATACTGAACGACTGGCAGATACCTACAGCAATAATGATAGACATCACTGAACATAATCTCGGGGGTATGAGTGGATATGAGACCTCTTACTCCCTTCTTTTTGTCTGTGAAGGAAGCCAGGATTAGCTAAAATAACTACAAATCCTTGACAAGACAATACCTACTCCATATATTCCAACTCAAATGAAAATTCTGAATAAAGTATTAGGAGGTAATGCAATAAGGTACAAAAGAAAGAGTGAGTTTAATTTCACTGTATCTGATCCATGTCTTTGTCGGGGATAAGAATAAGATCATGTTTATGTGATAGGTAGCATTAGAGAAGGGTTGATAATAACTTAATTATGTTGATGCTGGGATTATACAGTTTGTACCAGCATAATACTAACTTCTTGTACATTTATTTAGGTTATAAAAAGGAATTATGTTCTAAATTGTCAGCGCTGCTAAAATGGGGGCTTTCAGCATTTAATAGTTATCAAGACTACCTATAGATTATACTTTTTTTGTTTTGTTAATCAGTGTAGTTGTTTTGGAGATGTTTGATTTCAAATGTGTGATTATTTTAATTACAGAAACTGAAATCTGTAAGAAGAGGACAAAGCATGATATAGCATATCTAATATATTTCCGATCCTAAACTTATATCTCTTGTAATCACCCACTGTTACAAACTGTTACATAAGTAAGCAAGGCTATAGTATTGACCCTGTCGGTATAACATTACACTACCCCTACCTCCCCATAATCTGTATAAATCAAATAGGGCGGTACCTTCTGGCCCAGGTGGGCAAGTAAAGCCAAATTTTCTTTAACAATTTATAAGCATTTGTGAAAAATTGTTATAAGTGTTTTTTTTTTATGTATTAAACAATATGGTTTGAACAGAATTTTAAATAAGTTTGAGTATTTGTTATTACCTTCACTGTGGTTCATGACTTTTAATTCACACAATCTTTATGACAAGGGAAACTTTTAAGGTGCAATTAAAATAGTTTTGCATATTTGGAACATTTTTTCTTTTGAACAACTAATTTAGATGCAGGTAACTATTTTCTATTCGCTTGTGCATAAAATGAGGTGAAATAGAGATGAAATGTAATTAGAAATAATCTTATTTGGGTTTTAGCTTGCATAGCATTACTAATGAAGTATCTTCAGTCTTTTGCATTTCTAATAAGCATTAAAGTCTGAATCAAATCTATTTGGTGTGACCACCCTTTGTCTTCAACACAGCATCAATTCTAGGTACACTTGCGCAAGGTTTTTTAAGGGACTCGGCGAGTCTTTCCAAACATCTCGGAGAACTAACCCCAGTTCTATGGTGGATTTAGGTAGTCTCTTTTACTTGATAAAGAATCAGTCGGATGAAGGCAGGCAAGCACCCTCACAGGAGACAAACTGGGTCCAATTACATCACTAAGACCCACAGCGAGGATACTGAAAGGGACTGTTTTTATTGTAGAAAGCCACAGTAACATGGGGGTGACAGCAGAGGCAGGGAACCGATGATACATGCCTTATACATTTCAAGCTACACTGAATCATAGGCCTCAGTTGCTTCTCTCTCCATGTAATCCCAGACAGATTCAATGATGATGTGATTAGGTGCTGCGGAATAAATTTGGTGCCAATCAGATACTTCCCTGATCTCTAATGTCTGCTGTTAGGTATGTGGACCTGGGAAGTGAGCAAGTGTGCATTAAATGTCACATTAAAAGGCCCATTGTCATATCTGGGAACGTTCTGGCTCTGGCTACCTGGACCCCTCCCTTGTTGGATGCGAGTAGGAGGTCCAACTGACGTTGTGGGTGGTCCTGCTAATATCAGTGGCTGGTCCCGCTGAAGTCACGGGACACACGCTATTGTTAATGGGGAAATGGGCGTGGAGTGGGGCTTGCCACAATACCACTCTCACAACCCAGAGTTTCCCCATAGAGTCCCCATTGTTCTTGGGATCTTCTGCCAACAGAGAATGTCAATGTAAGTTCTAAACATGGCATTAATGAAAATGTCATAAAAACTGGTAACATAACCTTTTTATTTCCTAATGGGTTAAGAAACACAAAGACAATTTGTATGATATACTATAATGTTACACACATTTCCTGATTCCTAGTACTTTGAAATATAGATGGAGATACTCCATTGCTGGCACCTTTTCCCATTTCTATTGTTTTGCATCTATTCGTAGCTTGGTGAGAGTCTGCATGTGGTAAATCATTAAAGCTGACAGCACGATGGGATTGGAATGATAAAATCTCAGTATCTACAATCAGTGTGTTGGTGTTAGCAAACACCTTTCATAACATCCACACTACTGTAAATTATAATTATTTTTACGTTATTGCTAACTTGGATAACGCTGAGACAAAGCGCTATACTTTGTTTAATGATACCGCAGAGGCTTGATAAAGATAATTGAACTCCAATACAGAGTACAGTTGGACAACTGGGAGTCAAGGGCTCATCTTTGTGGTTAATCCTTAAACCCATTAAGGACAATGCATTGTAAACCCGTACATGTACTTGCTTTGCTATGAAGGGGTAAGAGAGGGCTGTAATCCCTAACACTAGTTAATGCAATAAGCAATATCCAGCCAGCTACACCTGCTTCCAGCACTCAGTGTAGAAGGATCTCGCTGCTCAAGAGCCTTCAAAGATCTATTAATAATTCTGTGTAATAAATCAGTAGAACTGTATGGATCATCTCATATCTCACTTAATCACCATTCCTGCAGTGCACATAAACCGTAAATAATTCAGTACAACTGTTCATTTGATATTTTTTTCTTATATTTTTTTTTATCCTGTTTCCTACCAATCTGACAAAAGTATTGAACGTTCATAAATTTATATGGTTTATAATACTGAATCCCAATAATGCAGGATGTTGACAGAGTAGCAAAAAAAATATTTTAGCAATATCCCCACTCAAAATCAAAAACATTTCATTAGATTAGCTTCGGTTAAAGTTGTACTCCCAGTGGGATTTCTGTTATTTTTTCAGTGAGATGTGGGAAATGGATGATTATTTCTTGTACTAATTTCAGATCTGATTTAGCAAGAGCTCAATCATTTTCTGTGAGGTAAATTTTCATTTATAGAACACTTACGTGTATTATTTGTCGTCCTACGGTGCTATAATTTATGTTTGTAATCTCTGATTTCTTTATTTTTTTTATATAAACAGCATGTTATTTATTAGGAAAACCTTTATTCTCCACAATAAGCTGCTTGGTCACGTATAGAAGCCAACCCTTGCAATTATCATATAAATGATGAGGCCTCTGGAAATCTTCACTGTATTCTTCCAGTTCATAAATCAAAGAGCCTTCCCTGTAGGATCGGCAATTTGCCTTGTCTGGATTGCATATTGTATGTGGGGTATTTTCGTTCTTCATTTTTTTTTCCACAGCATTAGTCTCATTGTTTCAGAATGCAAATCCCAGAACTGGATATATACAAAGAGCACCAGACAGTGCTTGACATTTGCTTTCTTTATGTGTCAAATGATGTGTGAAGCAGACAAAAGAAATCCAGATGATTGCATTGTAAGGATTATGAATATTTAACGCAAAGTGAGTAGAGCTCTTGACTGATAATGAGAGATTTGCCATGCTTTGCCTGAAAGGCTTGAATGTATTTTGTGGTTTTAGTTTCATACATATTGATAAAAAATTCATATACATATTTTTTTGTGCAGTTGTTACTTTAGCTGCAGCTGTTTGAATACTCAGTTGTTAAAACTATCTATACATAAGCAGTAAGACTGTATAAGAAGATTAGGAGGTTGTTTGGGGATTCTGTTGATTCACGATAGGATAGCGTAGAAGCTACTAACATTTTATAGGTCATATTCCAATGGAGAGATGTGTTGGGCCAAAAGAAAACAGGCCATTTTTTAGTGAAGTAATAGATGACTGACTCCCAACGGTCATCACTCGGAACAGAATACATTGAAAAGTTTCACCAATTTTACTGATTGATTCTCCTCTTCCTTCTTTTTCTATAAGAGCATTTTTAGAATACATACAGTGTTATTAAGGGTATTTATTTTTGAAAGCTTTCTCCCCTCCTCAAAAGCCCATTTCAACAATCCTCAATCAAGCCCCTTTCTTCCTTGATGGTGAGTGCAAGGAAGGTGGAGGTCTATGCAACCACCAGCATGGTCCTCTACCTCAGTGCTTCCTGGTGGATGATCTGTGTGCTGCCTGATTCCCAGCTCCAGAATATGACGTTGTATCCCAGTGTTTGGCAACAAAAGGTGGTGGGCACATGTCAAAACTTGAAGCGTTAGTCTTTCTTGATCGCTGTAGAGGCCTCAACCTCCAGACTCTGGCAGCTGTTGAGGAGGAACAAAGGGCTGCTGTTGCGGGTTAACCCAGTTGCCATCCCTTTTGCCTGCTTTTTACATGAGAAAATCTTCCTTTTGACACAAAATACCATAATTTTGAAATGCCAAGACAATAAAAAATATCTTTAAAGGTATGAAGAAAACTGCACCTCTTGAAATCTATGGGAAGACTTTTTAAAGCCGCACTGGGGTCACCAGAGTTAGTGTAAGGGGACCACGTAGCAATCATATGCATTAAAGTGCATATCATGGCTGGACAGTCTCTTTAACCCTACATGTTTACATGGTAAACACACATACACGCCTATAAAATGAACATAATGAGAAATGTTGAGAAACGTCTTTCTGTATGACGTTAGGAAGATGTGTTGCTCTATTCAATGTCCCTATTCTCCCAAAAAGCTCAGTTATACACTGCATTTTTATTGGACTACAGTCAGAAAATATATTTTATGTACTGAGTATTGTTGGGTGTAAATTGAACATTATATACATTGTAATTGTTTGTCCCTTTGCATGTAAGGTCCAACTTATCAGTTTGGGGTTTTTGACTTTCTATACATGTGCAACATAAATTCATCACAGTGAAATTTCAAATGAATAAAGGTGTCACATTATGATCAACCCCCAGTTATTCAGACTTCCCTGAGTATTTCTAAATAAAGAAAAAAAAAATAAAAGCATCCTCAATTGAATGAATAATTCATCTTTTTTTCTTCCCGCCACCGTAAATGCTTTTGCCTCACTCAAGACGGGGGCACGAAATAGAATCTAGCACGTTCGTATGAGTAAATGAATAATTGAATTCATAATCTCCCCAAATAATATTAATTCCTACCATCTGGTACTTATATAATTTTGCCTGTCTTAAACATGTAATATGTTAGTTTAGTTTTATAACCATTTAAAATAAGTCAATCATAGTCTACAAATCTCTGCCAACATCACCGTTATGAAGGTTGGGATTTACCCTTCTCAGTTTTTTTGGATGAGTTCCAAAGAAGATCAGAGTTGGTAAAATGGATAACATCTGTAGAGACCATCTGAAATACCACTGAACGGATAATGGGGTCCAGATGTGACCAATTGGCAGGAAATGACAATGATTATGGGACGATATTCTGCCATTAAAGAAATGGGTATTTTTAGCTCCAGGGCACTGTTAGCGTTCCCCACCTCTAAGCTGGTAATAACAAGGTTATAATTTATTTATGAAGTATGAGTTACTATGGGTGTAAACAGCTTTGCTGATGATATCCCTCTCCATACATGTTTGGTCAGGGGTGTTTTGTTTCCACACATCATGAGTGCATCCCAGTATTGGAGACTTCTTCTTATCAGCCAAGCCTTCCAGACCTATTTCATAAATCATACAACATGAAAAAGCATCTGCTCCTTATAAATCACTCAAGGTGTGTTATGCAGGTGTTAACCATGCTAGCCTGTGCAGACTATGAAATACAGCCAGGTGTACCTTCGCTCCTTGTGTACCTGTTTTCTAGTGGCTTGTTCACCATTAAACCATGCAATACTAATTTCTTGTCTATGGACATTTGCCCTGCATGCTTGAGAAGGGTGGTATCATTATTGTAGAAGGTTCGTCCTTTGAAGCAGGGAATTTACTTCTCCTGGGACCAACTGCTCCCTGAAACAAATCACTGCCTAGTGGATTTCCCAATTGGCTGGCACTTACAGCACCATGCATGGTCCCTACTGCATATGGGTCATCAACTTTATATTTCGGAGCAATTGTAACCTTAGTCTTCTTTTCCAGGGTTCTTGTTTTATACTTTTGCTGCACATGTTCTGCTAGTGTACTCCTTTAATGTTTCTGAAATACGGTCCTTTTCCTTTTGGACATTAGCAATCCGTTACTGCAGAGCTGATGACCTTGCATTCATCTGAAGTTGCAACAGTGTATGTTCTTCTGCTGCAGTAATCCTTTGCTCCTTCACGGTTGCTCTTGCCTCACTCAGCTCAGAGGTGGTAATTTTCTATTTTTCTTGTCAAAGCCCAACTTGTTGAAGCTTTTCATTGGAAGTCAGTATGTTTTCCAGTTTCTCTGCTATTTTGTCTCTCTCAGAATGCAATAAATGCTGTAGCCCAACAGAAACCAATGCAGTAGTTTGCCTATACCTCAGACAGATGAATGACTGAACTGCTGAATTGGTTTCTGTTGGGCTAGAGCATTTGCTTTAAGTTGGAAAAGCCACCCAACCTTAGAAAACAAAGAGGTTTGGCTGTGCATTACACACTCCACCTAATGTATCGGTTTGTCTTTGTCAGTACTCGTCTTGTCGTACCCCTTGAATATATGTATTGTAAGAAGCGCTGCGTAAATTGTTGGCGCTATATAAATAAAACATAATAATAATAATAATAATAATAAATAATAATTACAAATCTCAGCCCATTTTGTAGGAGAAACGTCCCAGGGTTGGCCCTACAACATCAAGTTGATGAATCTGAATTCTCCTACAAAGTAATAAAGGAACCAGATTCCATGGGTCCTCAAAGCTTATGCAACTTTACATCTTTTTCTCATTCAATGTCTCCCGGAAACTTCTTCAGAGACTAAGCCCCCATGTCTTACTAAGATTAATGCTGCTGTTTCTTTCTTTATTGAAATTGCTTTGTTTGAAAAGCACTTGCTTCAAAGGAATAAATGAAGTGAGCCTGGCAGAGGACTAAACTGCTGGAAGCTGTGGGTTGGCATTAACTTTTAAGCACGGGGCACTCAAAGACATGTTGAGAAAAACAGTATCATTGATTTGAGTGATGGACTCCAATAATGGCTTTCGGCAATTGCCACTTACAGAATTCGATATAAAAGATTTGCACGGTGAACTGTAACATTGCTTATTTTCAAGGATATCCACTTGTTTACAACATGTTGTAGTAAAGATGTTTTAACGCAGGATGTGGAAAAAATATTGACACAAAAAACAAGTTGCCTAAGTGGAAATTGGTTAAAATGCTAGGCCGGCTATTTTTCTTCAATGATGCTTCCCAGTAGCATTTTATAAACACAAACCATGGAACCTTATTGAGTTCACCTTAACTTCATCCACTGGTAGACTCTTTGGAAGTGTTTTAAAAATTACCTCTGAATTAAAAACATACCATATTTACACTAAGGAGAGTTACATCATCAATAACTCAACGAACACCCGTTGTATTTATTTTTCATTTAATATGGTAAACTAGCTCATGCCCCTTTTAAACCACTCCAAAACCACTAAATTGAAAGACACTAAGCACTTTTACCGTCTGCTCAACCTTCCCAATGAAAGGTAGGCTGAGCACTAGAAGACGGTGGGCACTTAGAATGCTTTCGGAAAAGTAGAGCCTAATGTAAAACTGATTGTTAATGTAATCACCTTTTTGTGTTTTATACCATTACATTTTCTTTTGAGACAGTATTTTATTCCACAAGGCCAGTATTATGCTGTAATTATCAAATGTTGGTTCTGGACTAAGTTAATGGGGATCCAGTCTTAAAATGGCATTACCAAAAAGACCATTTCTGTCTGCTGCCATTTCTAGAAATTGAGCAACCCATTTTCATAGTATGAAAAGACACAGAGTTACTTGAAATTGGAATTTCAGAAGATTGCAGTAATGTGACAATAATATAATGGGCCTCTGCCACTACTGTTGTGTTTCTCCATCTTCACTATCTATATATATATATATATATATATAGAGAGAGAGATAGAGAGAGAGAGAGAGAGAGAGAGAGAGAGAGAGAGAGAGAGATCTATATAGATAGATAGAAAGATAGATATAGATATATATATTTAAGTTTTTGTGTTTGTTTTTTTTTAAATTAAACTTTTCTGACAATTATCATTTAGGGGATAATAAAACTGATAAATATATATATATACATATAAAAAAAAAGAATAAGAATTATTTGCTGATTTCTGTTTTAGTTAGTTGTATATTTCTTAAATGTACATAAAAGAAATTAAAAGCTGTTCAACCTTACATTCAATGTAAAAACCATGCTTGCAGTTTGATGTGCTGTAAAGGTTGAAAAGGTGAATGTGTCGTTGCATTTATTAATAGTGTGTGGAGTTAAGAATGGACCCTTTTGCTGGAGAGCCCATTAGGTGCATCTGTGTAAAACAAATAGGATTGTATTTTGTAAGCGATAAGCTGAGAAGTGATTTAAGTACCGAATGTTTGGAATAATTATGTAGTATAAAGTTTGTGTTGGGAAGATCTTGTAATTTGCATTTGATCTGTATCATCTGTATGCGTACCCAGTGATATGTCTTGGGTGGTTGCTGGTCATATACTGTTATATCCCGGCATTTTATGGAGACATTGAGTGGAGTAAGTTCACTATGGAGGCTGTTCTGTTTAGCCCCAGGGTCCATAGAGTCTATAGGCCTGTTACAAGGGAGATCGCTACTCTCCCCAAATGACCCATGGAACAATAATAAGGTAATAATAAGCATAATAAGGTAATCTGCCCTGGGAAATATATCAAAATCTAACTGACAGCATAATAAATTTTTCAAGATTTCATGTTTGTCAAAAGCAATAAGGGCAACACAGTACTATATTTGCAGATTTAACCGATTTTGGATTTATCTCTATTAACATACATTGAGGTACATCCCAGGAATTTGTCTCATCATGTGCCGTATTTGCAGATTTTAAAATGACTCCCTATCCCAGTATAATTTATGTAAAATGATTTTAGTGTAAATTAGAATAAAGAGTTTGTAAGGTTTTAATCACATTCGTATTTTTGTAATTTGACATATATCTAGTATGGACATACATAAACAATGTAGCATGGCCTTAGTTGATGGTATCCTTTTTTCTCCTGGATTTTAGGCAAGGGATTTTGATGACCTGGCCAACATATACTCCTTCATTTTTACATGCTGAATTCATCAATTTCTTACTTAACCAGGGTTGTCCATACATTGAGATTGTATGAACACATAAATACTACCTACATATACTGGTGAAGACCATGTTAGTTGAGAGCTTTTGATAAGCTGTAGTTGCTGGACAAGTAATTGAAATGTCTTGCAGAATTTTTTTCTTTTCAACTTTTTTGTTGACTTACGGCAGTAAATACAATGAACTTGTAATGGTAATATATTAACAGGTACAATGGAAGAACAAAAAAGCAAAGACTGATTAGCATGACCCTCGTGAGGGCATGTAGTATGTAATGTCTATCCAGGCAAAGGCTTCTGTTTAGTCTGTTTCATTTAACCTCGTCCTGGATGCAATGTAAACTAGACAGTAATGCTTGGTGCTGGCGTTCAAAGCCTTTCTCAAGCTGCAGTACAATTGTAATCAATATGCTTTTTCTGTGAGCTGAAAAAAATAAGTGATGCAGAATAATTCCTGAATTTGGACTATAATGGCATCTACATAGCTGGTTGCTGATTTTGCACTTCCAACAGTACAACCTCTCATTGAGCATGCCAATGCTTCTCTTGGTAGTATAAGCAAAGAATAACTCTTATGTACCTTATAGAAAGCATGAAAAATATTGACCTTTTCTATTATCTATGTTTGAATGACTCTATTAAACTTCACATAACCATGAGAAATTGCCCGTCTCTGCTTATTGCTCTACACGATCAGAGAATAATGCAGTCATAAAAAATATCTTCCGTGGCTAGAATAAGATAAAAATAAAATAAACTAATTTAATTGTTATATCAAGCATTGCCAGATTCGCATCATTATGACAAATAAAGGAATTATCGAAAATGTTTGTTCGTTAGTGCAAATCACGCCATGTAGTTAGTTACGGATTAGATAAAGACATTGTTATACATCGTCAGCTTGTTAGCCTACCATTTAGAAATCTTATAAAGGCAAACCAATCAGTATCAGTTAGATAATGTTTAAATAATGTACTGTGTCATGAACAATAATAGCATTAGAATGTCAAGAAAATTGCATTTCAGATGTGTGCAGTAGAAAATAAGTAGGTATTTATTTCTATCTGGTGGCTTGCAGTGTTTACCCAATACTATTCTGTTTTATTATAAATAATGTATGGAGTTTAAATTGTCCCCAAGATAAATTGGTTAATAGAAAAAATTAAATGCAAATTAAAAGCAAAAAAGGCTAAGGCATCCAGGAGATGCAGGAACCAGGCTCCTTTTAGCTGCTTGTTAATACACCAGATGGCCAGCGCTAAATTCTCCTGCTTGCTATTTAGAACTCTTTCCTTAAACATCCGCTGTCTACCCCATCACTATACATTTTTGACTAGACATCATGCCTGCTCTTTTGGTACCTCAACTTCAGAGTCTGTTCCTTGTGGCTCTACACCAGTGTTCTGCACCCTGCTCCTAGGCTCAAATTAATCATGGATCAGTAGTCACGATTGTGAGTGAGATATTCTTATCCATCCTGAACGTCTAAGAAAACATGGACATCAGGGGAGGAAAGAGAGCTTTGGGAACGTAATCCACGGGACAACTGGCACATTCTGGCCCAGGGGACAGGAAAAGCTGAGTGCCCTCCCAGCGCCTTGTGTACCCTCTTCTGGTAACCAATGTATGTACTTGAACGTGCACACTTACTCTCACACTAACACAAATGCACACTCAGTTACATGCAGCACACCTTCACATACACACTTAGCACAGTTACACACATTCACTTTCATTAAAACATTCTCACTCTATCATCACACTTTTAAAGAGGGAGGGACGGGTGATGATGGGGTGGCCCTGCCACTTTAAGGCCAGTGGTCATCTGATGACATAATTGTAGCCAATGGCTAGATAGACAAACGGCTGCATTTTCCATTTTTATGCTCACAGAGCAAGTTGCTGGGCATACTGCACGCTGCATCCCCGATCTGCCACTAGAGCGGTAGATCCGGTAAGTAGGCCATTTGTGACAGATGGCCAGTCTGGGCCTGCCTTCACACCTCTTTAGCCTTAACTTGTCCGGAGACGTTTGTTATTGCTGCTCACACACTCGATATTATTGCCGAATCACAAACCATTATGAATGTTATGTTTTCTTATGTTTTTAAAACACACAATCAACTCTAAAATAATAACAATAAAAAGAAACAGAGGGACTAACTTACCTCAAGGTGGACTCCAGCAAGGTCATCAAAGCCACATAAAGTAATTTTACCTCCAGAAGCCCTTCCACTTGCCACTTTGTCACATGTCACTTGCAAGTTTCATTGATCCCTGCTCATCCTCAATGTTGTATGTGTTTGCAGCATATTGCCATGTACATAAGGACAGGATCAGCTATGTAAGAGGCACCATTGGGAGCAGGTGCTCAATGCCTACACCTGTCCTGTCAGTAGGTCTAGAGGCTGAATCTTCCTAGATTAGTGATGGGGATGGAAGGTTACCGGATATTCATCAACAGCATACAAGCTATACAGAATAATCCAAAATGATTTTTCTATTAAATGGATAATTGCATGTACAATATATGTGTCAATATAAGGTACACTTTTTATGTTAGTTTCTTTAAGGTACTAGAAAACCTTATATTTATTTATACTCTGTTACTTCTTTGTTAAATTTTGCACGTTATTGGCCCTCACAGCGACCAGAGCAGAGCATAGGCATAATGTTTTTATATGTACTGTTATAAGATCACATTAATTCTTGGATGTTTAAAAATCTCCCTGCATTATCTATAGCTCTTGAATGATTTATGAGAATATATTACAAGAAGCAATGCTTTTGATCTCTGTCTGAATAGTGCAATCTACTTAACCTGTACATTGTTAGAAATTAATTAGGTTCTATTTGCTAGCCTTTTTTTCCTGTGCACTCATATATTTAAAACTCCCGCTGCTGCTTTTAATTTAGCTTATCTCATATTTCAATAAGTTGAAATATGAGAAGCGAAGCCTGCCATGACAATTGTGGTTTTGTAAAAATGTGTGTTAAGAGTAATAGAAACTTTCTTTGTTGGGAATGCATATTTGAATAAATTATACAGAAGGCTTATTCGAAGGAAGACCTCTGAGAGAGTCTTCTATGCAAGCAAAATGTATCAGTAACTTAAGTATATATGTCACGTTGATGTTGGGAAGAACTTTGTTGCTTGTACTGAATACCTCTGGCCACTGCTTCTTATTTTCATTGATCCTGTGATTCAAAAGGAGCCTGATACTTCAATGGCACTCCACGCAGACATCTATCAACCATGGCGGGAGTTTAATTGGACTTGTTACATCAGTTGGAGCAATTTACATGTAATTGAGATACGCATACTTGTATCCAAATGCCCATTTGTCCATCGTCGTTTAGATATTTTTATTTATACAGGCTACACTATGTATTATGAGGTTTTATTTTCTATGTCTTTAGTTTAAAGATGTGTTGTCTTATGTTAAGTTTTATTTTGGTGTTATGCATGCCACAACATTAAGACTATATAAGTAATGATAAAAATAGCAGAACATTTAATATAACACCACCAGCGCTAGTCTAAAGCAATAAATGGAAAAGATATAGGCTCAGCTGTACTCACCAAAAAAAAGTGCCCACTGCCATTAAATAATTAGGAAATGCATTGGAGGAATTATAGCACGACAGGTTATAGGTTGAGTAACATATGGGGAAAAAAGGAACAAAAACACTCACGGAACATCACAGGTTACACATTTCTTGTTCAAATAGCCAATTCCTCAGGGGCACCCGATGCTTTCTTATAAAGTAATGATGCTTGTGATATACACTATATGATCATTGTAATGTGATCCAGACACAGATGATGGAACAGCATATTTCCCATCACTATATACAAAGTCAGACATTGATGGTGGTACAGCATAACTCCCATCATCATCCTTTTTGGTTTGCATTTTTTTTGTTTTTCACTCTCACTTGCTTTCTCACTCTTACTCATGATCTCACATTCACTCACTCTTACGCTCTCACACAGGCCGCGCCTCAATGTCTGAGGGGCCCCATCTTGGATGCTCATGTTATAGAGGTGATCTCTTACAAGGTGAATTTACATTGTGGTATATGTTTTTGTTAACCATCTGTCATAGTGTATTTTGCTAGTTTTTCAGTGCTGCTGAGGAATACACTATTGTGTCCAGGACCTTTTGGATGTATGTCCTTTTTACTATTTAAAAAAAACTGTTTGCAGAGTTTCAATGACATAATCAAATGTTTGGGAAGTAAGTACCAAATAGATGGCATATTCATCAGACATAACTCAGCCACTGTACTATGACAAACAGCTGCACATGTTTAGGAAATATATATATGAAGGAAAAAAATCATAGCTTGTATTTAATGGAATCTAGGCTATGTAAGGACATTAAAATATGAAAGAATGATACCTGTATTTAGCTTTAAAAAAGTTTTTTTATTAGGCAAACACAAAGGTAAAAGGGAGTTGAAAAAATATTTTAGAATATATCCATTCAAGGTACCTTCTGCGGGATAACATTTTTAATATGCTTTAGAGGAATAGAGCCAACATAAGTATATATAGGGTCCTAGGGGACCCATCAGCCTCATCATCAATTGCCAATACAAATTTACAAACGTGAATATTTGGGGAACTGCCAAAGAACATGGAAACATATCAGTACTCACCACTATCCTGCAGCTTACTTGTTGCTGTAGATGAGCGTTGAGCCACTTTTTATTCTGAAGATAACTTTGGACAAGGAAGCAAAGTCTGAGATAAAATTAAATCAACAATGTCATACAATAGAAGTCGTGGTCTTTTCAAGAAAGATTCATTTTAACATGAAACCATATTACCTGCATTTCTGCTCCAGTCCTCAAGGATAGTCATGTTCAGTAGCAGTGGTCTTCAACATTTACTTTAGGGAAAAAGAACAGTGGTCCTGATTATCTACATCCCTAATGGTAACTGGTAATCTATAATTCTTTAGCTGTTGGAGCTCCTTGATGGTTTGAGAACCAAGGTACTGGCTACTAAAACAATATAATATGTATTGCACAATAGGACAATTTTGACCTACTTCAGATGCAATTACTAAAAAAATGCTATCATTTAAACTATATTAGAATATATTTTCTGCTTATTATTTTATATTGTTTTTATTGTTGACCTTCATAAAGTTAACGCACCATTTATCTGTGATAACCTCATCTTATCCCATATTACTTATACTGTAAGATCTATGGAGGAGGACCTCCTTTCCTAGTTTGTATGCTTAGCCATTATACCCCTTCATAATGCTAGGATTATGCTTTATATTTTACACAACTCTCTCTCTTGTTTCTTCCCTATAAAATGCAAAGTGCTAAGTTCATCTATTGTTCAAGAAATATACAATAAACAATAAAACACATTTCTAATGCTTAGAACATCATGCCGAACTCCATTCCTTGAGGCGTTGGTACTTCAGTGATACATAGTAGTATTACATCACATTACAAAAAGATGAAAGCTATAAATATTAATCACCTGAATATCTAACTGTTAGAAATCGAAACTGTAGTATTGATATCGTGAGATGATCTTTACAAATGACATCATTGTGAATTATTTCTGAATAAATGTGTATAATAAATATACACATATCTTATTGGACTATGTGACACTTATAGCATTGTAAATCATGTGCGTACCTCTGAAACAATAAAACAGTTAAAGCTGTATGCCAAGTCATTCATTTTTTCACATGCCAAAACCCATCAAACCTAGCATCTGTCCCTCAATGTGCAAGATATGAAATATGTACACTCTATGAACAAAGATCTCTGCATTTTACATGCTATTTCTGATATAACTATTAGGACGGCTGCCATTGTTGTCAGTTATGTGAAATTTTGGGAGGCCATACTGTGGTGATTCTTTATGGAAATGCTATGGAAGTCCATTTCTTCATAGACTTTCACTAGTCACAGCGTCTGGATTAATGATAAAGACTGAGACAATTTAGTTGCTTACTCGAAGGCAATATGAGTCGGGGGGTTTGCCCAGAAGATTGGGCTAAAATAACAGAACTAGAACACATACAAATGCCTAAAATGTAGCCACCTGAAAGCATCAGATTATGCAAAAATGCACCCTTTAAAAGACTGTCCCAAACAATCAACAACCTAACAGAAGAGAGATGGGGATGAATTATTGAGCAAACAAGAATCTACGATTCCATAAATGCATTTCTAATAGACATGTAATCTGTAAACGCCACAATATAGCTAGAGTACTTATGTGTTAAATGTAGGATTTGTTTTTTTTTTTAAATTATATATATTTTTGAGGAAAGATATCTGGTGTTCCACATTTGAATGTGGATTTGAAAATGCTATTTCACAAAACATTAATTTCATTTAGTATGCTAAAATACCATAAACTAAGCCATTAAGCTAATCTTAACCGATGTGGCATTTCCTACATTCATCTGAAGGTTTAATCACATAAAAACACAGACACTTTTAAGAAGCTTTTTAGGCTTTTATGGCAACAGCCTATCAATGGCTTCCTTTATGTCACATAAAAGTGTTCCTTGCAAAATTTGACAATAAGCTAATTCTTTATCAAGAGTTGGGATTAAGAATGCTGTATTTAGTTATGGAATTGTTACATTAAATATTTAATCTATGTAATATTGCATTTATAAATAGATTTCAATAAATGGTACAATGGGGTCACCACAAATGCAGAATGCTGTAGCTCTGGAGCTAAAGTTTCAACTAAGAAGTAAGTAATTTTTTTTTTAATTTATTCTTTAAACAATGCATACTGAAGTAGTTATAAAATACTTTACTATGTATTCCTTGCTTGACGACTGCTTCTGACACTGGAGCAACAATCAAATTCTCACAATATACTTGGCTTTGAGTAGCTTAACTTGACCTCTAAACAACCTACGAGCGCATAAGATGACATCCACACCAACCTTTGAAGGAACATGTTTGATTTTTGTGATGCCCCCACATTGTAATTCACCTTTGTCTAAATTTAAAAAATATGGATTATGAGAATTATGCATTGTTTTAGAAATATTATAAAATCATTTTATTAGGATGTCATAATTTCCTCTCTTGAAAGAATTATACCCCAAATTTATAAGCTCATATTTTCCTTTTTTTACTATTATTATTACAGCTGAAACAGTAGTAATGAAAATGCAATATTTTCTCATTTTAGAATCCCAACGTAGGTGTTTCATATGCTTTGGATAATTTTTAATGACACGGGGCAAATGTGAAGCTTATTCTGGAACACGCAGTGTTTACAGTATTTTAGGCATAATTGAAATCTCTGTGCTGAATCAAGCGGACTTAATCAGATGTTTGCATATTTTTTAACAAATAAGGCTTATAAGAAAAAGAACACTCTGCACCAGGCTAGAAGGATTTCTGTTTAATTATTACACAAATCATTTCCTGACACTGAAATGTGTTTAACTTTACATATTCATCCAGTTGGCTTAATATTGGTTATCTGGATGAAACACAGATAGAGAATTACATATTAATTCCTTAGGTAAATAAGATTTTAGGTCTAAAGGTTAGCTCAAAGAATAATGGCAAACAGCGGTATGGCTCTTGAAATGTTCTATGAACAGATGATAGATTCAGCTGTGCTTGGAATACTTAATTAAAAAGTTTTAAATTTAAATAGTTTTCCACAAAGAAATGGAAGAATGTGGATACACAAAATGATTCTCATCCGCCAATAACATTCTATGGTACCGTATGGTACTATATTTGAACAAAAACACTCTTTCCCCCATTTCAAATTTCTGTTTGTAGTTTGAGGGTTAAATATATGCTAATATTTTAACTCCTACCACAAGTGAGCACTGGTAGAATTGTTGGAGCTCACACAACTAAAACAGCCTTATAAAAACCATACGGTAACTTGACCAAGCTTGACCAATGTGTTTTGGTAAATGTTCCCGGCCGTTGTTGAGTGGGATTCACTATAAGCCTGCTTCCAGCGAGACTTGCTTGCTCTTGCTAACCCTGTGCTGTACTCAACAGCCATGGGGGAGCCCATATTGACATCAATGATTTTGCTTGCTTTGCGTCGGCTTCCCCTGCGCTGCCTCTCAGTGTTGGCTGCGTACCTGAAGTCAATGTTACCCACTTTAAATATTTAACTCAGGGTAAAATGCAGTATTAGTGTGGTCTCCATTATCTTTTGTCGCAGAATATGTTACTGAATTCATCCAAGATGCTTTTTTGATGTAGTCTTATTCTTTTATTTTCCCCTTTAAATTGTTCTCTAAATTGTAAAAACTATAAAATTTAAAGGTCACTGATTAATCGCAACTATGACTCCAGCCAAACTGTCCCTAAAAGTTGTCTTGTTTGGTTTGTCTATCGCTTTGTCATTCAGAATTTACTATTTTTTATTGATTTCCTGGTAATGGAATTCCAGTGCATCATGTAGAACTTTTTATTATTTGATTTTGCCTCATCTAGATGCACAATTCTGGTGGCTCCAGGCTGCCCAAATCTTTTGCTACATGGGTCCAGTCCATTATCATTTTTTTTATTTTCTTATAAAAAAAATCACTGGATAGTAGGAGTTCCTTTGATTATGAATCTAGCCCTAACCCTAACAATAGCAGTTTTTTCAATGTGGTTTGAAGGGAGCTCAAATCACCCCAACCAGATCATAGCAGCTGCGGTGCACAATGGAGGCCAGACATGCCCAGCAATATCTCATCCAGTTGTAAATATCTACTTTTTTAGAGCTAGAGTTTTTGATTTGTATTGGAATAATATCCATTATTCAAACCACAGCATACATTTTATGCTGTATCCTCTGGCATCAGAGTCACAATCATCTTGTGTAGAATGTTTTATTCCCCTGCTTTTCTGTTCATTTACTTTTATGTACCTAAATGCACTTTTCGCTTTAACTGGTAAACATGACAAATGAGGAAAATATACAGCATCAAAATGCAATAAATTATATGTGTGTGGCACTAACTCCGACACTCGGCTGACAAAGCTTTGACTACATGTGAGTAAACAACACCAAGCCAATTTTCTCAGGTCCAGGTCATAAGTACACCCTCATGCCTATTACTCCTACACAATCTAGCCGTATTAAAATAAATGCTTATCACAATTAGGGTGCACATGACTTAATATTATTACATGCTATTGTATAGGATACCTCTTGACATGCCCTTTCATTCTCCCTGTTGGATTTTGTAATAGTAAATTGACTGACAAGAGTGAATACCTTTGTGACCATATTGTTAATATTGTGCTGAACATCCTCGCCTTTACTTTATGATTGTTGTCATTTCATGTTCTTCTTTATTAATGACAACCCCAGAAAATGTCACCAATATGACAAAACATGCCAGGTAGGTGGCTGGTTCAAACGACGACCTTACAGAGTTTTCAGCAATTTCGCTCTGAGCTGAGATCTCCTGCCCAGAAGACTTCACCTTCACTATCTTGGGCTTGTGGTGGTTAGCAGGGATTGTTTAGTTACCATATTCTTACTTGCTGGTTCTTCCACAGATGTATATGTATTTTTCTAAAAGATAACCATTATTGCTGCGCCATTTGTTAAATCCCACAGTTAATGACTACTGATTAAATAACTAGTCTAATACTTACTTGATTTTACATCAATAAATAGTACAATTTCACCTCAACATTTTAATATCTTAAGTATGTATGTATATATATATATATATATATATATATATATACAGTATAGGTATGTGTGTATGTATACACAGATAGTCAGCAACATATGTAATATGTAACATTGTAAAAAATATTGAAACATTACAAAATTCTTGTGATAAACAGGGATTAAACATTGGATTTTGTTTTTGGCCATCAAGTTTTATAAAGCGACATCCCTACTGTAATAATAAAACTATGAAGAGCAATTATATGGCATTATTACCAAAGCGTCTCCCTGTAGTGTCTGAACGGATCAATTTTAGATGAATCTTGCTGCTTTTGAAAAGGATGAAAAATGGAAAGAAAAGTTTCTTTGCAATTAAATTTCACACAACATAGGCTGTTTGGTAATTACTTTAGCACTGCAATAAACAAGTCCAGATTGAGTGTTTTATAAAAAAATATTGATTTCAAATGTAAATTACAACAAGTCTCTGCTTTTCACGATGGCTTTATTCTGTAAAAAAAAGTAATTAAATTTGGTACTGAAAAAGCTACTTTTTTTTTACTCGTATGTAGCATCTGTCATTTACCTGACATTTCAGTGTTGCTTTAAACAAAATGTTCCTGTTAATATCAAAGTAATAATAATTTGAATCTTTTCTTGGTAAATCCATGCCATTTAATAAAATACAGACACTTTAAACATTATATTTAAATAAGTTTCCAAAAAAGAATAAATATGACACATTGGAAGACCTTTAACTAACATGTAGTGCTGACAAGACTTACAGCTGGTACTGGTCCATGTTGGTCAATGTTAAGTTTTGCTTTACCCAAAATAAAATTACCTTTACTGTAACTATTTTCCTCTATGACTTTTCAATGTGAGAACATTTTTTTTATATAGATAATTATAGACGATGGGGGCAAACATTATACAAGGACAATGGAAAGACTTCTCCAGGGTTCTTCTCATTTACAGAACATTATAAACAACAATCCTTACAACAAGCTTATATACCATTGATCTACTACTGAGTTTATGTACTGCTCCATTTAAAAGTTTAGTTCTGTATTACTATGTGGCTTTTTTTTTTTTAACAGCAAACAGCAAAATAAAACCCTTTTTATTGGGATAACATTCCACTTTAAGGAACAGCTTTCAAGAGTATCATGTATTAAGTCAAAACAATACTAACTACCAAGACATGGGCAGAAGTAAAGTAGTTAAGGAGGATGATAAAGACTCATAAGGTAGAGGTCACGACAGTTTAAGGTGGTCCTACGTTAGTGAAGTTTTTAGTGAAAGGGGTAAGGGGAAGGAGAGTGATAAATGCATTGTTTAACAAAAGAAAAAATATATATCTTTAGATAAATAAACAAAGAGGCCGGTTAAATGAAGAAAATGCGTAAATCAGATCAAAACCAAAGAAATGTCAAATGCCTTTCTGATAATGTGAAAGGAACCCCATGTCCATGTTTAATCCAGTGCCCTTAGAGTAAATTACCTTTATTTCAAATGTTTTTCCGTCTTTTGTGTTTTTGAAGTGGTCACTGTGATCCCTCTGGGTAAAGTGGTGGCCAGGCTGGGTGCAGTTATTATTTACATTATATGTGTTAATGGAATGGCTATGTAGACTATGTCACTTTTGAAAGTAATAGAAAAACTGTTTTGTGTGGAATCTTCACTGTGGCGTGCCTCAACAACCATTCTCATCTGATCACTCTTACCAAACTAAACAAAACAATGGTGTAACATGTAACATTAAACCTCAGAAAAATGTCGAAATTCTCGGGAATGTTGGTTCCATGAATCTAACCTTGTGGGTCATTTTCAGTGAGTTCCCATGGATCTTATCTGGGCCTTATTTTCTGTGAAAACGAAATACCTTAAGAACTGCAAATGGTGGGATTCAGAAAATAATCATAGATAGCACTGATCATCAAGATAAGTATATATTAAGCCCATAAGTAATACATTTTAGCAATGCTGCTGCAGAACCACAAAGAGCCCATAACTCCTAAGATGGTAGCCTGTAGTGTATCCCATATCTGCTGCTTCTCATTAGTCCTTTAGTGCCTGATTTTAGAAAGGCTCTCTTTTTACCTCCATCTTATGATCCAATGGCTGGTATAGCAGCTGCTTGCTAGACCTCCTGTGCTGTCCTTTGTTTGTGGAATTCTTCTCTACCCACGCTTGGCCCACTCACCTGAACTTGTTCCGATCATCATTACACATACTTGCTACACCTGTCTTAATCCTGCTCTCATGTAAAAAGGGAACAGTAAGGATCTCGGGAGGGACTCTGGGAGGGTGCCAACAAATGTCCTCCACAAACAGCCAAACCAACTCAAGCACCTCCTGATTCTCTAGCTTAGGGTACATATGCCTGACGTACACGTACACATTGGTCGGACAAAACTAGGACACCGGGCTGAGCTGCCCTCCTCTAGGTTATTCCTTAGATATACAAATACATTGTGTTAATAGTATTTGTAGCTAAACTAAGTATTGTATATCTTGGCAAAAATATATTTTGTTACCTCCTGTGATTAAAAGGTGGTATTTTATAAATAGTGTTACCATTATGCTCTCACCTATACCTTAATGTGAACATATCAGAAGTACCACTTGACTTAGGTAAAACATTCATTGCACGTGTTATGTTAAGCAAATATGTAACTATATCTGTATTATTTCTTCTGATGATTTAATCACATAAAACAGGGTTTTAAAATAGAGTTTTTCAGATTATATGGCAACAACATGTCAGTGCCTACTTTTGTGTCATCTGAAGATGTGTTCCAGGCAAACAAATAATTGTGGTAAAATTATAGTCGATTATAGAATTATTTCTGTTAAAAGTCTGGGCATTCAACAATATTAATGATATTAATGATGATTCTAATGCTGTATAACGTCGTAGGGTGGGTTAAGCTATACCTCTAACACTGTCAGTCCGCTTTTTCCTAGGCCTAAAGACAAACTGCCTTGAAAATGGTAATAGAACTACTGATTAGAAAGTAGGATATAAACGTATAGATCCAGTGACTGAAATCTGGTCACATTCATAGACCTTTTCTTCTTTATACCAATATCATATATCTCCTGTGATGTTACAGTGTTTTATTGCAGTGTATAAAAGATAAGAGCCATCAGTAAATAGGTGCCAGACAAAATATATTAACTGAGCAGATGACAGTGTTGCTACCATACAGACATTTGTATAAATTATAAATTGTTGGGAAAAAAAATAATAAAAATGTTACTGCATGCCATAAAGCATATCAATAAATCTGTCATATATGACATTTTCTTATATTCTTTATGTAGCTTCATAAAATAGTCTTGGCATAGATAAGTAGTGAGAGTATTTTAATTTGCTTTAATCTGCCCACGGTCCGCTGGGTAAAGTAACTGTTAACATTGATATATCTTACACATTGGAAGGATATGAAAGCTGTTACAATGGGACATTGTGTTGGTTAATA
The DNA here is from genome assembly GCF_027358695.1 of Spea bombifrons. Taxonomy (NCBI): domain Eukaryota; kingdom Metazoa; phylum Chordata; class Amphibia; order Anura; family Pelobatidae; genus Spea; species Spea bombifrons. The sequence continues at coordinate 137,567,801 of NC_071087.1, read as the reverse complement.
ATAGCTTATCTAATGGAAAAAAATAATATACATATAGGATCTTCATTTCTACAATTTTATTATGTTTGCCATGGGAATTATTTTGCTTTTTTACTATGATAAATTAGACAATTATAGTTATCTTTTAATAAACTAGGGGCTTTTTTGAGAATTGCAATCAGAAAAAAGCTGAAAAATACATAAACCAAATGCAAAAGTCCAAATTTGCCACCACATTATCCCTTTCCCACCTCCTGCTTTGGGATATGGTGCGTTTTACTCTTCCGGTTGGTTCTGGACAGTTGGCAACTATTGCACTCCATTATCAGCTAATGGCCATCATTTTGTAGGGCCGGGAATTTCACTACCCAGTGGCAGGGATAAGAAATGCTACGCCATGATTACTTTGACTTTCTGGAATACTTGTTTTATTTATAGATTCAATGCTATTAAAGGGATGCAGCTTTAATAATGAATGGTAATTCCTTTTATAAATATTATGTTGCTCCTTTTGCTAATGCTTTGTGTAGGGAAGTTGCTAATGCAACAAATGTTGTTGCTATTACTGAAGGGGTTTCAGCAGTCAATGCCTTTGAGTTCATTGCATTAGAGTTTGAAAAGATGTGTCCACATTGGGAGAAAAAAATGAAAATGACTCAATTTGCCTCTGTACCAGGCAAACAAGAAAACCACAGTGATATCATATTTTTATGAAACCGTAATTCTTAATGCCCGCTTTCCCACAGTGCAAATTGTAAGCGCTGTTCTGAAATAAGTATTCATATTTTACTTACTTGCTTTCTGTAATGGCTTAAAATCACTATAATTGGAAAATTCCTCTAATACATACATTTTGGGGTTTTTTCTTCCAATTTTATGTTATATTAAAATTATGCTTTGTCATCACATTTTTATCACCATCTTTTTCCTAAATCTATTTTGTATAAGAACACAATCTTTTTTATCATTTTTGGTAATGTTACATTTCTTCAAGAAGTTGTATTCCAATTATGCAAGAACTTTTGGGGCTTCCTCTTGCAAACACCCACACCACTCATTGCCTGTGGCCACATAAAGACTCATATGACCACGTATAAGAAAATTAGTCGTAGAGTACTAAAATGTGCTAACCTTAAAGTTTATAACTTGGAGAAACAATAATCTTATGATGAACTGTTCCATTTTCAATGCCATATCTAAATATAAGTCAAATTGTCTCAAAAGGAATTAACAAGAGTATTTCTGGCTGTCTATTTGGATTAATTACTATACTTAATTAATATACATCAATTTCTTGAAACATAAATTATGCTTCTAACCAATTAATGTCAGAGACCCTGCTGTTGACGTGTTTAAAACCAACAGAAAAATAACCGTCTAATTTGTATAAAAAGGAATGCAGCATTGCAGCCAAAAATGTAATCAACCATGGAATTAGTATTTTTTAAATAATTTTTTTTGAATATAGGTTTAGGAATAAGAATACAGATATCTTGGTGTTTTCATATTTTTTAATTCTACCGAGCAAGATAGATTAGTAAATTCTTATATCAGACATGTAAAAAACATAAAACTTTTTTGGACCCCAAAGCTCTCTCACGCTTTCTTTCCATGTCTCTCTTCTCCAACAAACATTTCTGTTTTTTTCTTCTCCGTAGCTCCTGTTCTTGCTCTTCTCCAGAAATGCCCTGTTCTGGAAGTACTCTAAGAGGCCAGAATAATGCAGATGGATCTGTGGGGAAAGAGAAGCATTTCTGTACATTTCTTTCTCCAAAGGGCAGAAAACGATATTTGTTGTCTGAAACAAAAATGGACAAAAATGAAACCAAAAATGCTCCAAAACTTTCTTTGGTCAATATGTAGAAGTCTATTAAGATAGTAAGGCACTTGTGAGTTCTCAGTTATACATATGGTGCTGATATGGAGATCTGATGGGAAAACCACAGGTCCCAGCATTTGGTCTAAATACCCAATTACAAAGGGGGGCTGTGGAAACTATAGAAAGAGAGAGAGAGGGCGATAAAGAAGAAACTAAGGAACGACTAGAAAAAAAACTGTTGGGTGACAGCAAAAAGACAGGAGGTGGAGGTACCAGCAAAAGGTGTTAGAGATAAGGAGCATATAAAGAGTGTTTTTCAATCCATACTCTCAAGACTGTAGCACCAAGAGGCCTGAATGAGTATCTTTTGTACCAAAGCAAGTAAGTGGTTAATTTTGTGTTATCTCAACCTATGTTTAAATTGTAATACTTTTAATACCACATAATGTATATCTTCCTGACACTTAAGAGGTAGCGGAGGGGAGTACCTGATCTGCACTCATGTGATATAGTGTGATTCGAATATTTAAGGTATTCATATAATTTCAATTTCCAGGTGGCCTGCCTCACTATGCCTATTTTCTGTCTACCTCCATTGAAATTGTAGGACACACATAATGGAGAAATTTTGCTCCAAAGACGCACTCCAAAGAACTACACACAATTACTCAGGAAAAAATAGAGCAGATGGCAGATGTGTAAAAACTACAGCATGCCTAGAACATTGACACTTATTTCCCATTCAGATGATACATGCAGTCAGCTAACAGACAATTACATACTAACAGACTTAATGAAAGAATACAGTAATTATAAAGTATGTAGTGAACATTAGCAGCCATTATGGCTCTTGATGGTAGCCAAAGCTTATAATTCAGACATTATGCTATTAAGGAAGCAGAGAAAGCTCTTGTATTTTCACCATTAAACTGTGATCAGTGACTGAGGAGTCCTGCAGCCTGAAAGGGTTTAGGAACAATGCCCCCTACATCTATATTCAACTGTAAAAGTGTACTATGTGCCTTTATCCTGCTTCTTAGCTTCCTGTTGTGATATGGGCTGTTGCCCTCCTTTTTATTATTGAAATATTTGGTATTTATATCTAAGAATACAAAAGATATATCACTATATATATCCCAGGTCCTGTTACCCTATTAATTAAATTTTTTATGACATCGTGGGTCTTGAGGAGTTTTTGAAGGACTGAAGACAGGGGGAAAGGTGGATAAGCCAGGGGAGGGCATTGCAGAGTATATGGACAGACCTTGAGAAATCTTGCAAGCGTTCATGAGAACTAGAAATCAGGGGAGAGGAAAAACGTAGATCACCGGATAAGGGAAGAAACCAATAGTGAGTCTTTTCAGAGATGAGTGAAGAAATGTAAGTAAGGGAACCACTATGAAGTGCACAGGCAGCCAGCGAAGACACTAACTTGGTTCACAAAGAGCCAGCTTTTGTAGTTTTGATTCCTTGTATATGACACTATCTTTGTTACATTTAAGGACTTTGTTTCTCCCCTGATTTTGATGTTTTGACATGTTACCCTTACCTTTGGACTAAGAGTACTCCTTGTACTCCTGCTACCTTCATTACCAGTTCCTGAATCATCTATCTGTGTGTCTCGCCAGTCGCTGTCACAGCATCTCATCAACTGTAGGTGTCTATTGCGTGGTCACCACCTGGCAACAGCTGAATACACGATAAAACAAAACTAGGCAAAGCTGTGCTGTTGGTGACAAAGTCCCTTTAGTGAGCATAAGTCAGGAAATTTTGGACCAAGGTGGGTAACAAATAAAAAAATGAAAGGACTGATTGCATTGTTGGGTGCTTCATAACTCATTCAGTGGACCAAATTGTATGTATGTTTTTCCAGACACGGTAACCTATCTTGGACACATTTCCCTAATTATGCTTTCTAGCTGTTTATATTGCTTTGGGAACAGATTTAATAAAGTGACATAACAATGGTGTGCTCTTTAGGGCTCCTTTGCCATGCAGTGTATTTATAAAAAATGTGCATACATAGTGGCTGATTAGAATTTTACTTACAGCAGGCCTAAATGCCTACACCATTCAGTAGGTCTCAATATGATTTTATTTAGGCAATATTGGTTTATTTTAGTCTGCATGTTTTTTTCTCATGTGTTAAATTATATCAGTCAATTTAGCATAAGTCATTTACATATTATAACAAATAATATTATAAAAATGCAAATACAATATTCTGAAATCTAACTGTAAAATGAGAAATGCCTATAATACAATTTAGATTTCAAGTATGAGTAAATAAAACAGAAAAGGGACAGATGCAGCTTGGATTACCATACAATAATAAACACCATAAACTAAATTCACATAGCTTTCAAAAATTATTTCTCTCTTCACTTTTATTCTTGTACATGAAAAAGAGAGAGTGTTTATATAAAAAAGGATTCCAACATGCATGATTTAGTACTTGACTACAGGGTGCAGTAAGGCAGGTGCCACAGTGGTACGGGGGCATTCTGTACTGAATACAGGACTCTGTGTATAAGGTAAGAGGGAGGGAGATGGAGATAGATCTGTGTGAACTGCAAGATGCAGTGTTAGTGTATGGTGTTAGAACAAGTGTCTGTGTCAGCATATGGTGTTAGAGTGTATGATAGGGTAAGGTGTTAGTACTCGGGGTTAACATGCGTGTGTGTCATTGTATGGTGTTTATGTGAGTGTGTTTGTTGGCATATGATGTTAGAGTGTCAGGGGTAAGCCTAGGGTTATAGTTGTGTGAGGGAGCGTATAAGTGTATCATTTTAGAATGAGCAGGTTTTGAGAGTATTTGTGTTTTAGTTATGGGGGGTCTGTCTACAGGTGGCGTAGAGAGGAGAGTGTGGAAAAGAGTTGTGATTTCAACTCCTTGACTTCACTATACATTTCAACGATCCAGCTCCAGTAAACTTCTGCTGCAGTAAGGGTTTGGCTGGCATATTTAATTCAGTGAGATTTCTTCAAAGTCTCCTCACTCATTAAATTATACATTATACAGGGACAGCTCAGCCCTTCTTAATGGAGAATTGTGGCAGTCTTTACCCTTCACACTGAAGTGAGGGAGACAAAAACCACAACTATCATGCAGACTCTACCACAAATTAACCTTTTAGTGAATTCTATAAAGTTATTCTATAAAGTTAAACATATTAATATGTTTTATTTTATTAACCAACAACACGTAATAACACACAAGCAATATTTAACAGTAATTACCTAGAATTACAATTAGAAGATGACAAACTCAGATAGCTGCCTGAAGTAAGGAAGACAATGGAGTCGGGATGTACCGTAATTTATTCATGGGTTTAATCTTTTTGTTGCCCTTTGGGGTCGTAGTGTGCAATAATCTCCCATATCTTAATATTAACAATATATATGTGTATTAAATAGGGTCCTAAAAATATTAATGCCGTCTCAGTGCATATTTAACCTGACCTTGTTTTGTGTTCTCAGAGCTCTTATACCATACGGTCTATAGATTTTCACTCATTATATTTGAAAACAATCATTCTTTCCTTTCTCTCTTGCTTAGCTTCCTTCCCCCTTTCTTTATCTTTTCTTATCCCCCTCGTTCTTTCTGTCTTTTTTTTTCATGTGACACACACGTTCCTTGAAGCATATAACTGATAGAAGTAAATGGCTTTAGGTGAATATAAGCAGAGAATAATTTGGACAATTATGTTATCTATTTGTCCATTTTTATTGTATCTAACAGGCCATGCAATATTTTAAGGAACATTGCACCGTAATTGGCTTTCCCATAAAACAGATTAAAGCGGTATCTTGTGTGCTAGATGATCTAGCTTGCAATGAGCTTGGCAGGGAATAAATATCCATTCCACGGTTACAATTTGTTTGCTGAAATCATAAAATACCTTTTTTTCTCTTCAGATTAACCGAGCAAAGCAAACCTCGGATTCTTCTTCAGATGCCTTTTTTCTGTATGTGTGGCCTGGTTTCTCAATGACATAGTGTTACACATGAAGAAATAATACAATGTTTGCCAGGGAGATTTAACCACCAACCTAGTTACTGAATGGCATTCATATATCAGTCTCTATATATCCACCAAGTGCATTAACACCTGCAGTTCTCGTACAAAAGAATCTTGTATTGAAATGTTCAAGAGGTGCTTACCTTTACTCAGACTGCGGCCCTCGTATCCCACTACTGGAACTAGCTTGCTTCCGCTTGGCACCCGTAATAAATTTTATACAGCTAATGCAAATATTAAAACGTAAAGTATATTCATTTTGACTTGAGTTTGGATAACCTTATATGCCTGGTATTTCATATATCATAAGCATTTATAGGCAAATGCGCTCATCTCTTCATGTAAGCAGGTTTTATTTTTTTTATTTTTTTTTACACATTTGAAATAATGGGACCATAGACTCAATAGTATTCCCACAGTCCAAATTTCTATAAAAAAATAACCAAGGCTATTTTCCCTTTCTTATAAAGCACATGGCAAAAAATTAAATAACACACTTTAGTGCAACTGTCAAAAAACAACAAAAAAACAAAACTAGAGAGCATTCAGATTTTTACAAATTACAAATTTACAGAAGTTTGGTAAATTTGGCGATTCGTGCAAAGCCCTGAAAAGGAGATGAGACCCCTACAAATCGGACAAAAAACAAACCAAAAAGCTCAGAATTTTCATCCTAATTTCAGGGCTCACATTCACTCACACTCTCATTCTTGTTCCCTTTTTCTCACTCCCTCTAAATGTTTCCTTACCTTTTCTGCTGACCACTTCTGCTTCTGGCAACCACTCCCTGTTCTTCTTCTGCAGCTTCATCTTCTTCTTTTATATTCTCCCTTCTCTTATCTATCTTCAATCTGCTGTCTTCTATCTTTGTCTGCATCTTCACGGACATACCCTGGTGGGAACTTCTGCCAAAATAGCGGCGCCGTCATTTTGCCCTAACTTGAACTCAGAGAATGGGGGACAGGATGTCACTGGCAGCGCTGCCATATTGCCCGAGTTCAAGTAAGGGCAAAATGATGACGCATTCAGTATTGCCCTCAGCCTGTGCCCTGGCAATGGGGTAAGGGGGTAAAGGATTTATGGAAGGAGTGAATATATAGGTATATATGTTTGAATGAGTGAGTGTGGATGTGTAAGTGTGAATGTGTGAGAATGTAGGTGTGAGTATGTGTAAATGTGTTAGTGTGAATGTGTGTGTATGTGTTATAGCATGAGTGTAAATGTGAGTGCCAGTGTCTATATTAGTTACTGAGTGGGGCAAGAGGCAGATAGGGCACTTGACTTAACAGTAAAACATGAAATTTACTTTAAGATCAAAAGATGAAATGTATGGTAATGGCCAAACTGTGTTTTATTGTTTTTATTTAGTAAAATATTAAGCCCTCTCACCTTCCAAAGGAGTTTCCATATACTGGTAGTCCAGCTTACTTAGTAGGGATGGGCCAGCTTCAAATTTATTGCTCAACCCTTGTGATCAATGGGACGAGTACAATGAGTGTGAGAATGTGCTGTCTCTTTGTTATGTTAATGAAAGCGTTCTTTTAAATACAGCACAACACAGCACAGTTTTACTTGAGTTACTTTCTCTTCATAGAGAATGGCAAACACAGAACTCTTATCCATATGAAAATAAATGCAATTCTCACAATACTCTCATCAGCTTTACATTCTCTTTCACAGGTGTACTTCCATTATAAATCTATTTTCACATTTGTTCAGGAATTTGACAAACTCTTAAAGTGGTTAGAATTGTGCACAAAACATTCATAAGCATCATAGTTTCTAAAGAATGTTTGTTAATCATCAAGTTTCATTTCATCCAATGACTTTTATTAGGCTTACGCATGAACTGCCTGAATTGTAACTGCCTGTGACTTGTTGAACGTTTCTTTTCTATACAGCAATATTAGAAATACATCTAATATGTTTTTAATCTGCACCGTCTAGCAATTTATCATAGCTAACTAAGATATTTGGATGGAAGGTTCTCCTCTGTGAGTTCTAAACTTCGAATGTGGACACTATTAATGATCTTCATGATACAAGTTCGAACAAACATATTTATTGTGTTCCCTCTGTCCTTTTGTAGTGTCATTACATGAGCAATGGTGTTTGTGGTAATCCATATCAGGTTTGAACTGACCATTACACTACATTCATGCACATCTGTTAAATATCTTTGGAATCTTAGACAAAATTAAAGCTGAAAATCCATTTCTGATCAACAACTACTGTCAATATATGTGGAGAACGGAAAAATGCCCTCGATGAACCATGCATTTGCGTGGCCTTGTAGCTATAAGCAATAGCACTAGTTTATATATTTAGGTGTGCCCAAAACAGTGGTGTTCCTAATATTATAACTGAGAATGACCCAAATAATAATGTGGCTTGTTTACTTCAGAGAAAGACAGCTGCTTGGTGATATGATTATTATATATACGGTAAGTATATTTAGGGGCAGCACATATACCTTTCTTGGAGACCTTTTGTTGACCGAACAAACAAAATGGGAAAACTTCCAAAGTTATTGGTAACGAGATTTCATGATAAGCACAATCATTTTATTACAGTCTGGTCAGTTAAGATGTGCCTTATCACTGGCTAAAGAAGAGGTTATTATTACTTTCAAAAAAGGGTTGAATGCCTTGCCTGTGAACATAGACATGCTTGGTACAACAAATTAACTTTAGCTTAGGTAATATTGATCAGGGACTACCTTTGAATTTTTAAACTTCTTTGGGACAGTGTTGATTAAAATGTTCATTGTTTTCTTTTGCCTTTGTCTGATTCAACAGAAAATTGAGAGGATCCAGTCATGCCCTTAAACTTCTTTTGCCATGTATCCTGTGTAGTAATAGACCTCAGTGGGCATGCCAAAGGAAGCCAACAAAAGACTATGGTAGCACACCCCATAGGCCACAAGTCTAGTTTAAATCTAGTTGCATTTACACCAAAAAAACGAGCACCCATTCAACCCAGATCATTACAGATCTCTGTCATTTTGTTCCTTTTACCACACAATTTCTTAAAGCCTTTCAATGTATATATGGTATAAACCGCAATATTGAAAGGTAGCACGTAAATACAGAAAGGATACAGAACTCATTCTACTCTCTCTGCTCTACACAACAGTCTTTTTTTATCCTTTTTTTTATCCCAAAATTCTTATGTTTTATAAGAGAATTTAGAGAATAAAAGCATGAGAGTGGATTACATCCCTAAGTATAGATTTTGGCAGTCCTCCTTTTGACAGCTGTGCCATTTACCTTCTAGATGATTTACTTACACCCATCTTTCTTGTTCGCGAAAGTTCTATCAATCAGGTATGATGAGGGTTTTTGTGAATAATTTTCATCAAGAGAACACCTTGCAGAGTGAGTATGGGAAGCGGAAGAATCGTTCGAGACCAATTTTCTCAATCTGTTGCACTGCTGGAGTGATATCTATGAATGGTGATTGATATCACTGTCACTTATATTTGAGGTAATTTTGCCAATTTTCCCACTAGCCTAATTGCCTGCAGATGTTTGGGATGAGACCTGACAACCTGGAAATTGCTGCCTTTAGTGTAAAATTAGAAAGAACTTAGTGTGACACTTTAATAGTCACTCTACATCTCAAATACATTTTGGTATCCTTTATACAAGACATTAATTGCTCGGTTAAAGAAATAGGCAGAATGATATATAATTATACAGTATCTCACAGTAGTGGAATAATGTTTTTTTTAATTGTGTAATTTGTACTTAACTTTGAAGCACAATATAAGTGCAAATCACTGACCATTTAGATATGACAGCATGAATTATCCGGGAATTAGAATCAGCAGCCCATGAAAGCAGTCATACTTTTTGATGAGGCACAATTACCACACTCTGGGTGTATATTGTCGCATGCCTGATATTTTGTGTGTTATTTTTGTGAATATAAAATGGTTTGAAAATGTGTGTTTTTTAAGTCATATTAAATATAAAGTAGTTCTTGCCCCGTGCTCTACATAGCAGGGCCCATACTGTGATTTTTGTATACTGGATGCCAAATCCAGCTGCAGGAGCCTTGTATCGGCCCAAACAGGGGCGTACCTAGAGTATTTGGCACCCGGGGCGGATCCTGTAAGTGGCACCCCCCCCCAAATGTAAAGACATCTACAAAATTATGTTGGCAAGAATATTTATTGCACCAATTTGTAAACTGTATGTCAACTGTAAACAACAAAAAATCTGAAAAAATAAATTAATAACTTATAAGTAAAATAAATATGTTTAAATAACATTTACTGAACATATAATAGTGCTTTCTTTAATAACCCCCCAAAAAAAACAACAAACACAACAAGTTTCTAAGAAGACCTAACAAATGAGTGACAAACATTACAAATTAAGTACTGGCTAAGCAGCTAAAGACACTATAAACTAAAAAAAATTCTGATATTATAATCAGGAGTCACCATAACATTGTTCTCTTTTCATTTAAGCATTTGCATATATAGTGGTGTTGCCATGTCGACTCATGATTATATATACCATATGAACCAGACACTGACTGTGGTATAGCATGACACATATCACTATATACTGAGCCAGGCAGTGACGGTGGTACAGCATAATGCCTATCACTCTATACTGAGACAGACATTGACGGTGGTGCAGCTTAAGTAATTTCATTATATATTGAGGCAAACATTACAGTGGAACAGCATAACTCCTATCACTATACACTGAGCCAGATACTACAGTGGAACAGCATAACTCCTATCACTATACACTGAGCCAGATACTACAGTGGAACAGCATAACACCTATCACTATAACTGAGCCAGATATTGATGGTGGTACAGCATAACTGCTATCTTTATATACTGAGCTAGACCCTTATAGTAGTACAACATAACTATCATTATACACTGAGGCAGACATTGACAGTTGTGCAGCACAACTGCTATCATTATATACTGAGACACGCGCTGACAGTAGTACAACATAACTGTTTCCATTATATACTGAGGCACGCGCTGACGGTGGTACAACATAACTGTTAATATATACTGAGGCCCACATTGCCGGTGATACAGGATAACACCTATCACTTTATACTGAGCACACATTGACGGTGGGGCAGCGTAATCCATATCACTATACATTGAGCCTGACATTTACAATAATGCAGCATAACCCATATCACTATATACAAAGCCATTGATGTGGTGTAGGCCTACCACTTCAGTGTCTGGCTTAGTATATAGTGGTAGGGGTTATGCTGCATTATTGTAAATGTCTAGATCGATGTATAGTGATAGGGATTATGTTGTACTGCCCTCAACTGCAGATCAGGGGAAGACTGTGAGAGTCAGTACAGCCTTCCCTTCTTCTGACTGCACCGTGACATTGGGAGGTCCTCTCCCCGTAATCATCCCCAAAGTCCATTTGTCCCCTACGTCACTAAACCACAACTCTCTTTTAATTACTCCCTGTAGTTCAGGTATAGATCAAATAAACAACACATGGAAACAGCACGTGCAACTGAATAAGACATAAATATCCTGTATTTACAGGTATACATAAATAATGTATGGAAACATAGCATTGCAGGTATAAATCAACAGAACACACAAACCCAGCATTGCAGGTATAGATCAACTGGAAATCACTCAGCACTGAAGGTATAGATCAAATAAACAACACATGGAAACAGCACCCCAGGTATTGATCAACTGAATAAGACATACAAATCCTGTATTTGCTGGTAAACATAAATAATGTATAGAAACATAGCATAGCAAATATAGACCAACACATTAACACACAAACCCAGCTTTTCAGGTATTGATCAATTGGAATTCACATAAAAACTCAGCATTAAAGTTATAGATAAAACACCCTAAATTACAGGCATAGATCACAGATTGCACACCCCAAAGCCAGCGTCCACATTGCCCACATAGAACCTGACCAGCACCCTGTGGTGGGGGTGCAAGGCCTCTGTCTCCCAGCTCTGCCACTGTACGGAACAGTATAGAGTGATGGGAGTTATGATGTACTTTAGAGCATAATTATAATGAAAAAGACATTGGAAATGGTACAGCATAACACCCATCACTCTCACACATTTACCAATCAACACTTACCAATCCACAGATTCCACACATACCAATCCAGATTCCACACATACCACACATACCAATGCACAGATTCCACACATACCAATCCACAGATTCCACACATACCAATCCACACATACCAATCCACACATATACCAATCCACACATATACCAATCCACAGATTCCACACATACCAATCCACAGATTCCACACATACTAATCCACACATATACCAATCCACACATATACCAATCCACAGATTCCACACATACCAATCCACACATACCAATCCACACATATACCAATCCACACATATACCAATCCACACATATACCAATCCACAGATTCCACACATACCAATCCACAGATTCCACACATACCAATCCACACATATACCAATCCACACATTCCACACATACCAATCCACACATTCCACACATACCAATCCACACATTCCACACATACCAATCCACTCTCACTGTCACTCAGTCTTAATGAATGATTTCCTACCTTCTTTTCTACTTCTTTTCTTCTTACAGCAGTCTTTTCTTTTTACAGCAGTCTTCCTCTTCGCTCCTCTTCTTCTGTCTTCTTCCGGGTCAGAGGGCACTGTGGGCGCGGCTTCAGTGCCGCCGGGGTTTGTTGTCAGATCCCGGCGGCACTGAAGCCGCGCCCACAGTGCCCTCTGCACAGCAGCAGTTGCCGCGCGGATCGCAAGGGAGCAGAATCGGAGGTCTTTAACAGACCTCCGGCTCCCTTGAGTGATTTTAAGCCGGTTCAAAGGAACCGGCTTAAAATCACTCAAGGGAGCCGGAGGTCTGTTAAAGACCTCCGATACCGCTCTCTTGCGAGCCTGCTCCTCCAGCGGCGGACATTACTGTCCGTCTCTGGAGGGGTGCCGGGTGCCGGCAAGTTGGCACCCCCTGATAAGCGGCACCCGGTGCGGACCGCCCCCCCCGCCCCCCGCTAGGTACGCTACTGGGCCCAAACACACCTGGGAAATGAATCTTCAGGGCAGGTCTCTTTCATATGCCAGGTTGTGTCAGACTTTATCCCGCCCCTGGATTTTCTGTTGTATTTTAGGACCCTTGTGGTTGTGACAATAGCTGATCTATTTTAGATCCCAAGTGAAAGAATCATTGAACCCCTATGCAACAGTTGACATAGCAGACGTCGCCAATTATAGATCTCCAGGTCACTAGCAGATGCAGTTCATCTTTTTACTATACTTCTCTTAGATCATTAAGAAATACATACATTTTATCCTCCATTAAATTAATATTGGCACTATCCCAAGATAAACCTATATGGTTCTGGTTACAGGTTTTAAGAAACAATCTAATCACGTATTGGAAATCCATCATATGTGTATATTATTGATATATCCTTTAAATATCGTTTTCGGGATATGCATGATTATCCTTCCGCATTAAGTTATTGTTCGATCTGTACTCCCCTGTGGAAGAATCCAAATGGTTCAATGAGCCTTTGGTAAGTGTAAGAAGTGTGAAGACTTCAAGATATGAAGTTAACACTTATTTTACCTTTTTCAACCCTAAAATTGAGCCTTCTCCCCCCCTGCAAATTTGAATCAAACATGATAAATTCATTCCACTGACAACAATAAGCATAGGTTATAGGTAGCTATTGGGTCATTAATACATTAATTTAAAAGTTGCATAAACTTGAAATTTAAAATTGAGTGCAAAACTGTTGTGCTAGCTAGGAAATCTCTAGACATTATCAGGGCTCGAAGTGCACATGAGGCAATCGCTCCGGGGCCTTGTCATAGGGCACACAGCTTAGAGGAGGGGGCCTTGGTTGGTTAGGGTTAGAAAAGGCAGTTTAGTTTTCTGGAGGCCTGTGATATGCCACTCTGTCCCATGATATGCCTTTAACCCCCTATATGCCGGAGTGGCATACAGGGGTATAAGGCATTTATGGAGGCAGAGTGGCATTAAGGGGTATAAGGCATTTTTTGAGGCAGAGTCGCATATAGGGGGTTAAAGGCATATCAGGGAGGTAGAGTGGCATATAGGAGGGTATAAGGCATATCAGGGAGGCGGAGTGGCAAGGCTGGGGGCAGATGTGCATAACTGGGGGGCAGGTTGACAAATAAAAGGAAATAAAAACAAAAAAAATATTTTTCTCAATCATAGCTTTTATTAAATATGAAAAAATAGTTTACATGAATTAATATTTACTAGTAAAACTTTTTTCCTATAGGGTCGTCTTCAGGCTTTTCAGGCTTTTTCTTTTTTTTCCCCTAAATTAATATTCAGATTTTGGGGGGTCGTCTTATAATCAGAGCAAATACAGTGTAGATATATATATATATCTATCTATATATATATATATATAGATATATATATATACACACAGACATTTTAGGGTTTGTCACATTATTATTGTCATAATAATTGGCTTTACAGACTTGTTCTTGTCCCTCCCTCTGGTTATGGGATTTGTTTTTCTGTTCACGCTCAGCTTTGTCACAGCGGTGGGGCTGGATTGGTAAAGTGGGGGAGTAGAATTGCGTTTTTGTTGGCTACGATTAAATAATTGGCGTTATTGGTTGGTGTGCTAGGTTTGTGTCTCGGAAAAGTTATTGGCACTTTGTAGGTGTGGGATGGTTTATTGTTATTGTCAATTTATCTGTGGGTCATTGTCTATGTGTGAGTCTCTTTTATTGGGGTGTAGTTGGGGAAATTTTGATTCCTTTCCCTCGGGCACTCACTAGACGATGCGCCTCTCATCACTAGACAACCAGCATCAGTTGTGCTGCTGTTTCCCCTCTCTTCTGGTGGGCAGCATCTCCCACGAGCAGGAGCTCCAGGATATATATCATAGTGAACTTTATTATCTAGACCTACCAAGACCATGACGGTGAGAAGCAAGCAGTGGCACAGTTGCAGGTCAGCATGGTCTTTCAAAATAAATCCTGTTGTTATTTTAATCACTATTGTTTTTAATATAATCTGTATATACCTAATTCTTCATTGAGCCTATCAGTGCCAGAATAGCCCCTATACAGTAACACTTCTTGGTAAAATAATGGACAGTATGGGTGTGCATCAGAGGGTTAGTCTCCCCACTTCATTTGTAAACCCAAGGAGTACATTTTAGGCCCTAACTGTGTTCCTGGTCTATATATTTTTTGTACTACAATATATTTTTTCCTTAGTAATGTTTTTTTGGTGTTGATGCAATTAAGTGTGATACAAGAGGGGCCCTTCTTATGTAACTGCTCCAGGGCCCCAAACTCCCTAACCTGGTCTTGAACTTTACCCAGAAACCCTACCAGGTCTTCCTGATCGCTGGCTGAGGTCACACTTACTGTCTACACTTGCCCAGTTCCAATGACTTCCTACTCTTATGCCCACCATTCCTCACGCCCCACCCGCCAAAACGAATGAGACCATCAGCAGAGCACATACCTTCTGTCCACTTCATGCTATATCATTATTAAAGGGGAATTCTCCAAATGTGAGATTTTCGACCAACGTCTTAAACCTGTGTTTGTATAATTTGCTTCTAAAAGTTTAGGCAACATTGGAGTCATCCAGTGTGCTTTTATGGGCTTTCTATGCAGTTTCCGGGCATTTGGACAGGTTACTGTCTACCAAATGCATTTTGGCCCCTTTATTGCCCTGCCCCTCAGCTGTTCTTGCTTGCGTGCTGAATGTTACAAGCCTTTTTCGTGAGAAGAACTGGCCTACGCCACATGAAAATCACAGTTTATATTGTAATATTAAGGTGAATGGAAGCTAAGTGAAATTTAAAATGATCAAAGAAGTGTTCAAACATCAGGCCAAATTGAAAGCCTAAAGGAAATGTGAATGAATTATCATTTGTAACTGTATTTCCAAATTTTGAGGAAACGTCTGTTATGCTGATTTTAATATACTATAATCATTTAGTTCTAATTATTTTGTAATTATGATACATGATTATTTTTTAATGGCATTATTGGTTTTAAGATCCTTGTTCACCATCAATTATATTAACTTTTCCTGGCCCCTGTAATAGAATTTCATGCAAACAAAATCAAATTGAATTGATTTGAACTTTTGCATTTAATCTAATTTCTAAGGAACACAATTAATTGTGTACAGCGGGAGAGAACGTACACTCCGGTTTTGACAGCTTTAGCTTTTTTGTTCTGAAATTTAAAATGTGGAAGGTGGAAATCATGCAGCTGTTTAGGTCTGGGGAAACAGAACACAAAGAAAAGAAAAGGAAAATGCTAAAACAAATGATCTCTTATATTTCCAGGTGAAATAACATTCAGTCACAGTTGAAAGCATTGAAGAGTCAATATGGGAGACATGTTCTTAGAAGACAGCATACAAGGCAGCTCTGTGATATGAGACATTTGAAAACCATGTACTAAACTAACAAGAATACGGACAGCGTATGTATACAAAAATGCAAAATATGTCTCATGTTGTTTCAAAAGGGCATGTTTGCAAATGTCCAAAACATAACATTTTCTAATCAGAGATGCTCCATTTTCCTTTGTCTTTCTACGACCTTAAGAATTTTATATCAGTAAAATGCAATAAGGTGGAACAACACAAAAAGTACTAATTTCTAAAACAAATTAACACATTGCCCCCCTTGAAGCATGTGTGATATAGTGCTATGTCGTACATTTATCATTTCTTTAATGTCATTAATTTAAAATTAGCAGAATTTCCTAAAGACACTTACTTAATATTTCTTATATTTCATACATTTGTTTTACAATGTTTCATTTAAGAATGATTGGCTATAAACTCTACCAGATTATACAACAAAAATTCAAATCTGATTACAGGTAATGCATCTGCCTTGTGTTCCTTGCACATGACAATAGCACGCTAGCAATATTCTGAGCATCCACCTCCTAGATACACCTAGATCATCCATTAAATCGCCTGGAGGCTCTAGGCACATGCTTGGTATGCCTTGTAGATAATCTGGCACGTCATTGGGTTGTATAGCGTAAATGACAATGATGTTTAAATGTGAATAAATGCTCTTTACCTAGGAACATTGTCAGATGCCTTCATTTTTCCTTTTTTTTCCTATAATGTTCAACAGAAGAACCAGGATTGAGTATTTACAGGTAACTGGGACAATTATTATAATTATATTAAATGTTAAATATTTTTTCAATCTCTCCATACCAACTCAGTGACTTAGTCTTCATAACTATTGTTAAACAAAAATAAACAATGTTTATTCGGTGTTACAGCAGGAAAAAAAAACAGGCAGACTCGATGGAACGAAAGGTTCTTATCTGTCATCAAATTCTATGTTTCTATAAAGGCAGCTGGTTCTTAGGCTTCTGAGGTGGTGCTCCTGCAAGTAGGAAGCTTTTACCTATTATTGGTAGTATAACAGCGACACAACACACAAAAAGGTAATAGAAGAAAGGATCATATTGTACCAAAACAACTAGTAACCCTGAACCGTATTAAGTTTAGCTGTCATGGACCACAGGTTTTCATTTTCTTTGGATTCAGAGTTGATTATAATGCCTGCTGGTTTGAATTTAAATAGGAACCACATAGCGGCATTTCTCTATTAAAACATAGTCAACTACAGGAGCTTTTATGGCAAAATCTTAATGCTAGGTAAAGCTATAAAATAGTTTCCTTTTATTAAAAACATGTTATATTGCCCTAGTGAGCGGTTTCCGGTATAAATTAAGTTTGCCACGCTATAGTTTAGCTATTGTACGTACTGATTTTTAAATTTTTCCATGTCAGCTCCTTTTTACCTGACTCCTGGCCTCTCAGAGAGATCCAGCAATTTTATTGACTGACTGTAACAATAATTTAATTGCAAGGAGAATGGTCTGAGTGTTGGAATAATCCCTAAACATCATTATAAAGACTGAGCAAGCGAGACATAATTATTTTATGACTACAACCCATTTGGCCCTCCAACAGTTGTGATTTAAATTAGATTCATGTCACTAGCATTACATATTTAAAAGTCATTGCAGCACATCTTATTTGCGAGCAGTTCCATTATTCACTAAGTAGTGAACTCTAAAAGACCTCTCATGGTTCATGTTTATCTACATGAAGAAATACAGTAGATGAATTATTCACCACTCGTATCTGAAGAAGCATTTAGTGCATCCCAAGAGATCTTCTGAACTAAGGGCAAGTTTTGATAAACTCATTTTTACAAACTTTACTCTGTATAACTTTAACATTATTTTGTTAGAACCAATTTGCTGTGTGCCCCCACTGTTATTAAAGATACATATACTAAATCATTTAAATGATTGTACTAAACTAGTATATCGACAGTCATTTGAATTGTTTCTTGGTATGCCTAGATATACTTGCTGTATGTTTACATCAATTAATCTATCTATCTATCTATCTATTGATCTATCTATCTATCTATCTATCTATCTATCTATCTATCTATCTATCCTCAATCTTCCATCTATCCACCCTTTGACTTTTTTAGACACATGTACAAATCACACACATGTTCATACTGGAGATGTGGAGTCAGATCTAGACAATAATTTTTGTTATATACAGCTTCTCTGATCAGGTGAATACCTAGTTATCAACATAAAGTAATGTATTTGGATAGTAAAATCACAGGTGCTAATTATGAACTGGGGTCAGACATGAGTCAAAACGTGAGTAGGTTTTGGGGTACTAACTGTACATTCAGTATCCACACACAATGTGAGGTTGAATTGAAAGTATTTAAAAGACCATCAATGTAAGTGGCAATCATTATGATGTTAAATTAAATTTTTATTGAAGGTGTTAAGTTATATTTCTATGCAAACTATTAATTAGGCCTCATGTAGAATGGCAGTTTCGTCTTGGCTGTTCCCTGCTCAAAGAAAAAAAATGTGATTTTATTTGGAAAAGTACTCATTTAAAATAAAGAATGAAAGATTTCAGTTATGAAGCATGTCTAGCAAAACTGAATGAACCCCTTCAGTCCCCTATAGACATACCAATACATCCATAAAACGCATCTCAAGAAACCCCTATGGACGTACCAGTACGTCACAACCTTCTTGCCTCGGCAGGTACACATCCCTGCTGCTACACGGGAGATCAGACTGGGACATCATATCGCTCACATGAGGCACTGATCATAGAGACTGGGATCTCTATGAAAGTCTGTGGGCACTTGCATAGAGCTCACAGTGTGATCGGTGCAAGGGGATCACAGGGAGCATCTGGGGAACTAGGGATCTGGGGTATTTCCATAATCAGGAGATACAGCTAAGCAATTCTGGCTGGGTTTCTCTGCTGTATTACATACCCTGTGCAAAAAAATCAAAGCAACACAGAAGTGTTGGGGGAAAAAAGCACAAGAAATAATTTCTGCGGGCACCTTTGACAGTGATTGGTGGCCAAATGAAGAATGCCCAAATACCCCTGATACGATAGTCTGTGTTGTCTGCTTTGTGGGTATTTTTGGTTTATTTGCTTAAAATTAGAGTTGCAATCCCATCATATCTAATGTAAAAATTGTATGGCTTTGTAAGGACTAATGTACACCTTATAGTATGTTCCCTATAAGTGCTGGGGAAGTATGGAAATTATATATAAGGAATTTCTGAAATCAGGACACCTGAATAGATACATTTGGAGGGGTTTTCCCATTACTTTACCTTACTTTGTGAGGATTCAAAGCGGAAAATATGTTTTTAAAAAATAGTTTTTACTCGTCTTAAAGCTTCAAAATGTAATGTCAAAAAATACTTGTGAAAAAATCACACAAAACTCTGCAGAAACACATTTAGGCTTTTTCCTATAAAATATAAAAAGTGAGTTGGTTGATCCAAAATCATGCCGAAAATATTTTATATATATATATATATATATATAATTAGTTTACTTAAATGTACTTGTCATTCTATTTATACATTCCTTTTAATTCACTTTTCATCCAAATAACATTTATTGATAATACTGTAATTTTTAAAAGTGAATAAAATCTATTTTATTAAGGCAGAGTAGCAAATTTTATCTGAAAATAAAATGAGTTACAAGACAAAGTAACCAGGGAAATTAAATGTTTATTGTGTCACGTGCAATGTAGTTGGAGACACCAAAGTCAGGTAGGAATAACAGGAATATATAAACGCGCTCTGAGGACTAGCACAAGGCATAGATGACCATCAGAAGGCAAGGTAACTATGGTCTGAGGGGTTTAAATAGAGATCCGCAGAGGAAGTTCAAATATCCCGCCAAAACCATAATGACGTCACTTCCGGTGTCGGAAATCACGGCCATCTTGAGTGTGGCATAATCTCCCTTCATGCGGCCAGAAGTCTGCCTCTCCTGCGGGGCTCTTCGGAAGTCTGCAGCTGAGGTGTGCGTGTGGTGGAGGGGGGTCTCCCTCTCCTCCATGGCGGTTGCTGCTGAGGTGGCCGTGTGGTGGTGGGGGTCTCCCTCTTCTCCTTGGCAGCTGCTGCTGAAGTGGCCGTGCGGTGGAGGGGGTCTTCCTCTCCTCCGTGGCGGCTGCTGCTGAGGCATGGGAACAGACGGCAGGTGAGTAACATATAGTAATTCTTTTTGATGCCTTTTTCATTTCAAATCCAGGATTTAGGTAAAGAAAATATGCTTTAATCTATAGTCTACCTAATCACTAATCTACAGTCTACCTCATTACTAAGCATAGTTTCCCTTATTACATTTTAATTTGTTTTACTAATTTACTGATGCTGTGGCATAAGTGTGGTACATTTGTTATGTCAGCCATTATCTAGATATATTATTAAAAATAGGCAGTTTCTCCAAAACATATTAGGAAACTCTCTTTTCTTTTCAAATCCATAATGGAAATTAGCATCTAGCAGCTGATGCTCATTATATCTCTACATACATGCCAGTGAATAATGTCTACATGGTCTCCAGATGCCACCTGCTATATTACTTTGCCAGCAAAACAAGAGTATCTGTGCTTATGGCTGTTTTTCTTTATATTGTTTATACTATGTAAAACTATGTCATGTTATATAATCAGAACCGAAATAATACTGTTAATACGGCAAGCAAAATCGATTTGGACAACAAATTTCGTTTCCCGGCCATTCGGCTCAGACAAAATACCGTGGGCATTTTTGGATTCAGGAACAACATTCGGTGGGCATTCGTGGGGAGACACCTTCTGGACTCACCTTTTACCTACTGGAGCACCATGTCAAGGTTAAGCAAGAGTTCCACACTTGGTTTTGCCTTGCAGGACAACCAGCAACAGCAGCACTGCATCAATAGATTCACACATACAGCAGCATGATATGGGACTCAATTTCCCCAAAAAATAGACCAGTTTGATTAATTGATCCCTCAGAGTAATGAAGGTGATATGACAGCAGTAGAAATAGTAGCAGGGCTCTGGGAGTAGGTAGACACTGGCACATATCCAGCACTGGCAGACCCAATCCCCCCTCATATTAGAAAACAGATTAATAATTGATCCACCAGAGTAAGGAAGGGCATTGAGGCACAGGAGCAGAGAACAGGACAGGCCAGGCACCAGCAAACAGACACATCCAGTCACAAGATTGACCCCCCCCCATATTAGAAAAAATAAGAATTGATCACCCAGAGAAGGTTTGGTGAAAGAGGAGCAAAAGTAGTAGGGCACTGGGCCTGGTCAGGGAGGCACTGGCAGATGATAGACACATGCAGCCCCTCGGGAAGGACTGAATTTCCTAAATATTACACAAATTAAAATAAATGACCTCTCAAAGTAAGGACAGTGAAAGAGGAGCAGCAGCAGCAGCAGTAGTAGAACACTGGGGCTGGGCAGGCACTGGCACCTGCAGCCCCTTCGTGCGGGACTGAATTTCTCGAATATTATATATAATGCATGTTTTTTGTCACCAATATTTATTTATCAATGAAGACTAATAAGTGATGTGATAGAAAGATAATAAAAAAATAACTAACAAGATAACTTGTCCACAAATAAGAGGATTGGCTGGCAGCATAAATGGGAAACTGTCTTAAACTACTCAGGATCAGGGTTTACATTTTAAATAACTGATAGACAGTTACACTGTGTGCAACAAAAATATGTTGTGTTGTCCACAAATTAGACATTTGTCTTACTCAAATAAACTTTACTCAGGAACAGAACCGTATTTAATAAACAACTAAAACCCACTGTGTGCAAGCAGTTAAATGCCCCAAGGACCAATGCATGCCGAAGAGCATACATGAATCACTACCTAGACTCAGGGAAGAGGATGTCAGGAACATGCTCTACCCTGACATTCCCAATAGGGGAGAGGACGTCACAGGAAGCTCCGACATTTTGGCAGAAGTTTGCCGGGAGGTTACGTCAGCGGAGATATGGACAAAGAGAGAAAAGAGAAGAACAAGAAGGTTAAGAACAAGTACATGTAAGACACGGAAGCAGAGCTGCGAGACACGGGTTAGCATCGGGTTAGAGTGCAAGGTATCTATTTTTCTAACACTATTAGCTTTTTCTCCCTTGTGGATTCCCATATTAACCCTTGCTATACTACGGGCGACATAAGATAGGCTAGAGGCAGTGACTTGTATGAGGGGAAGGGACCAGGGAGATTCGCTAGGAGATATTTAGGGATTTTGTTTTAACTAATAGGCTAGCCTAGTATATATACCAACAAGATAAGATTCTTCGTGTTGTGCATCTTCGTCTTTGTGTACGTTTTTTCGCTGCCATATTCGTTTGTTCGTTATTTGGTTTGACGAAAGAAAACGCATTTTCATGTTCTCCCGAATAAGAATGCACAAATGTAGTGACTTTTTATAATTGTTTTACTTGTAATGGTAGGCCTAAAAAATATCGGAGCAATTTCTTAAAAAAGACTATTAATTTCAAATCGTTTTTTATTTTATTATTTATTTATTTTTTTGTTCACATTGCAATATCGCTTTGGGAATTTCTCTAACATCCCTATTACGTTATTATTATTTTAGTTTTTTTACATTTTACTTCTTTTTTTTCCCATTGTTTGGGAGAAAGATATAATCTTTGATTTTCTTAGCCAAAAGCTCTTAAATTTAATTCCAGACTTTATCACAGTCCTTAAAAACACTGTGTCCCCAATAATTCTGCTCTTATACTCAAATAAACTAAGCGTTCTCATCTCTCTGCCCATGACATCTATATTATAAAAAAATGATCAAAATGGCATATTTTGTTCTATAAAGTGCTAACCAGCAATCTACTATGTAATGGTGTCTTGACTTAACATGTAACATGCTGCTTTTTTTGCTGTATTTAATGCAAACAGTGTTGATTGCTCTAGTGCCAGCTGCACCACATTAAACCTAGCTTTTACATAATTATCTGGCATCTTGATAATAACTGGTTGGACTGAATGAATGACCGTGATTTTGGTTAAACAGCTATTACAAACACTAATATTGAATGGGCAATCATTTTACTGCTAGTTTCTGAACATACATCTGTTGGGGGTGTTTTCACGAATTGCAGTTTCCAGGATCTATTATACCATGATACAATTAAATTAGTCATTAGTGGGATACAGGGAGTAGGAAACATACAATTCAGTGGGTTTTATTATAGCAAGACATTTTCTATTTCTAATTTAAGTGTTTCGGTTATGGACTTATTTACATTTTATTTATTGCCAAAGGTCTCTTTTTAGTTTTTTATTTAACCTATAATCATAAATATATATATATATAAATATATAAGGAGGAGAGATGCTCGCTTTCAAAATGTCTTTGAATGGAGTAAAAATGAATCTTCTATTAGCAATGTGGAGAATGTATCATTAAAGAACAGACTTTTCAATATACATTATTTATTCCTCAGCAGCAATAAAACTTTAAAGAGCTAACAAAGGAACATTTGACTGAGCATAGTCTTTTGATCTCATATTGATGATTTTTTTTAAATGGTAATTTGTTTAATGGCAATTTTTTTTAATTTTTAAAGGGGTATCTCCTAATTAGAGGCACAAAGGGCATTAAAGACTCTCGCCTCCAATTAAATAATTAAAAACACACACATGTAATTAGTCCATGTAAATCACACCCTGTTGAATCATTAGTAGGACTTTTTTCTATTAGTTTTAACAAAGCATTTTCTTAGTAGTTGCATTACTATGAATTACTGCGATTTTAGTCAGGGAGATTAACCAGATACTATGCATTTTTGCAGAAGTTAAATCAAATCTATATATTGTCACGCATATTCATATTGTATTTTTTTTATACATTGTATAATTAAATAGATTGCAATATATCACAAGGAAAGAAGACCAGGGGATCTTTTACCCTTAGTTTTAGATAACAGAGCAATTTGGGACAGGTTAATCGCACTTCAAATGTACTTTCACTATTGAACATTGTTTCTTTGACTCATAAAAAACAAATGTCAGAAGCTTGTTTAAGCAGTTTAATTTATATGAAAAAGAAAAGTAGACAAGTGATGTCAGAAAGAAAATGTACATGATGAAAAGGATTAAATGTGTTTGGAACTTCAGCGAAGAGTCAGAAACCCAATCTGTAACCAAAAAGTATCTACTGAAACCAGTTTTGGATGGTAATTTTGAAGGTGAGTTTTGAGGTACGTAACAGTGGTGATACCATTAATCGAATAAAGTTATAAAATAGATGTATATACATCCAAAAATAACAAAGGAATTTGGTATATTTCTTGTAAAGCAAATCAAGAGTTAATCTTTTATCCTTTCCCATTATGACAGACATTTTACTGTGTCCCATATGATACAAAATTCCAGTCAATATCTGAGAAAGATGAAAACACAAGCAGTGTGTTTTCCCAAAATGGAAAGGTGTTATTTCTAAACATTCCAGTACAACGTAAAATCAAATCTGTTCCAGTTCATAAGTGCTTTACTAATGGAATCGCAATTTAGCTCATCTCAGTTCTCTTTGCCAATAAATGTCCTTTATCCCTGATATGTTCAGCAGCCCACTGATGACGAGCCGATCTGAGTGGAGCATTTATGACCAGCTTATCTTAGTTAATAACTGGGTATTAGATCAAAGATGCATCTCCTTTATCGCCATCAATATTATGCGTCCTTCATTTACAGACAGAACACTGTCACTTGAACAAGAAAAGAAGCTTAAATTGCTAGGTAATTTCATGGACACCCTCATTTATGATTATCACTAAATCATTGACTATCTTAATGCATACGTGGAAAAGTTAGATGAGATTTTAAAGGAAGATTTACCAATTATTCTGAGAGAAGAAATATTTTTTTACTCAAGGGGATAGCTTACTGTCCCTACAATGATGCATACAGATTAAAGTACCCTGCCTATATTTTAATATGAATTATTTTACCTTCATAAAGAGCTGCATCTGCACAGCATATTGTTCCCCACATTGTCTATGTGCGTTTGTTGTGTTATCTTGGTCCAGTCTATAACTAGACAAACACAATGACAAGTTATTATACTGCCTTGTGGTGACATATAAAATGCCCCTGTCTTAATCACCCAGAGCAACCCTTTGACTTATGAATGTGGAATAAATAAATAAATAATGAATTATAACACAAATACACTGTTGCATCTCATCAGATACTAAGAAAGTTATAAACACTTACTAGGGCCGCAATGAGAAATGTAGGGATCAGTACAGGGTTAACGCCTTTCCCATCTTCCTGAACCTTGTCCATCCCATTGTCCCACCCATGTTCCACCTATCAACTACTTTATAATCTCCCCATAAGCATAAGTGGTATTTTGTTGAAGGATTTCTTCAGCACCCCCCATACCTAACAAGCATATATACTAACACAAAAAGTCACTCTTACACTGTACACTTACATATACACAAATATTATTTCTCCTGCTTCTCCCCCAGGGGCCAGCGTGAAATAAACTCACCTTATCATTATTGAAGGACTTGGTGGTACCCTGGCTCGTGCACCATCTCATCTCAGTGCTGCATTACAACCTTTTTTCTGTGTACTCTTACACTGTACACTTACATATACACAAAGATTATTTCTCCTGCTTCTCCTCCACATTTCCCAGGGGCCACTAACGCTAGGCTTACCCCAGAGACTCCAACACCAAGCCCTAACACATATACTCACGATAACACCATACACTGACATCCCCACACACATGCTAACACCAAATATACACTCATGGTAACACCATACACTAATATCCACTTTCACACTCTTACAATTCACAGTAACACACACGCTAATACCATCTGCTCATGTGCATGTATGCTATCACCAAACATCAATATACACACTGAAACACTATATTCTGAAATACACACTCATGCTAACACCATGCAGTAACACACATACCTTGCTTACACACTCTAACACTACAATCTTTTACGCATACAAACACTATCTAACTATCCAACATGTACTAACACACACACACATATATATACACACACACTATATGTATAGTGCTTGTATGTGTGTATATTATTAAGTCAGTGTGTGTAATATATACACACACTATAAGGACAAAAGTATTGGGACACCTGACACCTGTACACCAACAAGGAGTTTTTACGACATCACATTCTTAATACATACATATTATTACCACTTTTGAGGTCAGGCACTGATATTGGATGAGAAGGAATGGGTCTCAATCTCTCCGAGTTTCTGGGCCTCAGCGTGCTCCAGTGGCATATACCTTAATGGTGGCCCTGACTCTTATTGTTTCTGTAGCAAAGAAGATCTTGTTGTATGCTCACAAACAGTAAAGGGCATCAGGTTTATGTTTCTAACAAGCTATGTAAAAATTGAGTCACAGTAAGTGACGTTTAGCAAATGGATCAGCCACCCCGAGAAAACAGTCTAAGGTATAAGCTACCCAAAATTTTGGGGTATGTTAACAATAAATGGCTTCTTCTGACTCAACATTATTTTTAATGTTTACTGTCCCTTTAATTGCAACTCTTATTATGCTTTTGACCTGTTTTGAATCAGCCTTTATGACTTTGGTTTGCCCTTGGATTTAGTTTTTTGCCTTATTAAACTTTCACACTGTGGGGTAATTTCTATGGTTTCAGCCCTGACATTGCAGGAATGGAAAACCTGAACATATGTGTTGGCATTTAAATCCCTTACAATGTAAATGTTACATTGTATCTGTGAGTTATGTCAGTACAGAGACAGTGATGCTACCAACCACTTACAGGGAGAAGACCAATTCTTCAATGGACATAACAATATGTTCTGCAGTGCTAAGGGGTTGAATTAAAAAAATTAACAGAAAAAGTTATTAGATACAATTTAAACATTGCCTTAGGGACCAGACCACATTTCAAACGGTATTACTTTTTAATTAACCTCAGCAAAGTCGTGCAAAGTATGCACTGGTGAGCTATGTTACAAGTGCTTCGAGAGACCAGTCATTGACCATGTGACTGTCAGGGCCATGTGTAATGGTCAGCCCTTAGGTATTCAAAGGGCCAGTGTGTAAAAAAGTTTCCTTTCCTCTCTCACCTTCTAATTAGCACCTGTTCTCTCTTTGTGAACAGCTTAGTGAATCCACTTGGGGACATGTTAATCGCATTGACTGATGTGAAACAGAATAGCTTGAATTTCAGATTGTCAGGTGCCTCAATTAATATGTCCCTCTGGGACAGTTACTAGGTAGTTACATCATGATGAAGAGCTGGAATTTATACCTGTTCATGCGCATGGTTAACCTATTTAAAATGTAATCAGATAAACAAATGTTAGCATTGTATGAAGGTGAATTTTAATTAATCATACTTCTCTGTTAATGTAACTACCATTAACCATTAACTAGATATGTCATATGCAATGAGGGTCCGGATGTCACTGTACCTGCTATACGCTTCAATGCTGGGATCACCAAAGCACTAGATAATGTAAATGAAGGGTGACTGTTCTAGAATGAAAAATGACCATAACATTCTGTGAAAATATCCATCATGCTCACTCCAAAAGAAAAAAGACACCCTACAGAAAGTAAGCGTCAGTAAGTTTATTTGGCTTTCTTAGGATAAATGCCTTTAGCAATTGCAGAAGATGTCATTATTATGTTCTTGTCGAGCTTGCCTGTGTATCTAGGAGGACTGGGGAGTTATAAGACCTGGAGTCCTCATAGCTACAAGGGATCCTAGGGTCCATGTCACATCCCTGGCTGTACTGGGGTATTTTGCCCCAGTCTCCCTTGCTATTCCCATGCTACCCTGTGCCTGTACATATCTCTTATGTTGTAGAGTTTTGGCAGCTTGGATGTTGAATCCCTGATACGATGTTTGTAATTCAACCTCTTCAAATTTTAGTGAAGTTATACATGATTTAAACACAAGCCAAATCTGAGAACAAGAAAAAATGCTGGGATCGCGAGGGGCGGCTGCTACTGAACGCTGGGTGTCCCCATCGATCCGTAACAGCCACTCCCCCTCAATTCAATTAAAATATTTAAATGAAACTTCGGTCTTCAAGGGAAGACGCAGTACGAGAACGCCGGTACGGAAGGGGTTAATGATCCTTTACTTTATACTGGAGTGCTGAACTGCAATGACAATTAAGCACCCCCCCCATATAGTCGGGCTGCCTTGATATAAAGTGTCATGATATACAGTATGTATAGTAATACATATTACATTTTACATTCTGATATCTTTTTACCTGAGGGGCACTGGATAATTTAATCATTATTACCAGTACATTGGATGGCTACCTTTAGGGATGAGTTAAATTAGACTGGCTTATCTAGCCTGGTTTCTAGTATTCTCCATTATATTGTAAAATTGTTGGCCCTATGGACTCACTCCTGCCAAGGAGGATACTGTTCGACTCAGACTCTGATTCATAAGACCCATAAAATATTCGCCTTAAAGATAGATTTTCCATGTCACAGTATGTTCTAGCTTTTAAAAGTTACTTAATCAAAACCATTGGTTTTACATATAGGAATACATGGAAAGTTTTATCAGAAATAAAGTTCAAAAAAGGTTAAAAATAATTAAATGTATTGAAGCTATCATATGTGGATATTTTAAAAAGAAATTCCAAAGAACTACATTGATTTAAACATTCAGTTCTTCACAAATATGAAATATGTTCTGTATTACATTAATGAACAGTAAAAACACTTCAGAGGGACTGCCTTTTTTAGTATTCTGTGATTCATTTGTAATCTTTAATTGATACATCATACAAGTTTATTTATTTTTCTTTTTGAGAAAAGATACCAGAGGATTAAATAAGAAATTACCGTATATTCCGGCGTATAAGACGACTGGGCGTATAAGACGACCCCCAACTTTTCCAGTTCAAATATAGAGTTTGGGCTATACTCGCCGTATAAGACTACCCCTCTACCCAGCGTACAACAACCAGCCAATCACGGCAAGCGATGTACCTTACCGGTGATTGGCTGGTTGTTATACAGACTTATACTGCCCGTATATATATGTATATATATATATATATATATATATATATATATATATATATCTACACATACGCCTGTCCATACATACACAGTTATACACTGCCCTCACCACACACCCCTGCCTTTACACACACACACACATATATATGTATACACATGTGTATATATATATATATATATATATATATATACACACACAAGTGTATATCTATATATACACACATGTATATATATGTGTGTATACACATGTGTATACACATACACGTGTGTGTATATATGTGTATACACATACACATGTGTGTGTATATATATGTGTGTATACACATACACATGTATGTATATATATATATATACACATGTATGTATATACACACATATATATAAACACCAGCTTACAAACACACAAATACACTAACCATCTCACACCAACATACATACACTGCACTCACACCCCTTTCTCCCCATCTCTTACCTTATCTTCTATCTTCTTTCTTCCATCCAGTTGTGGGAGCGCGAGGTCTGGCACTTCAGACCTCTGCTTTACTGCTCCCTCATCACTACGCGCCGGCAATTGATGCCGAGCGCCGGGACATGACGTCATCCCCGTGCTCGGCATCAATAGCCGGCACGTAGTGATTAGGGAGCAGGGAAGCCGAGGTCTGAAGTGCCAGACCTCGAGCTCCCTAATGTTGGTTTAGTTAGAGGGAGGTCGTGATCTCCCCAACCAGCCCTGCTGATCAGGGCTAGTTGGGGAGATCACCATCTTGCACCTACCTCGGCGCGGCCCTGAAGACCGGCCCAGGGGAGGCGGCTTCTTCACTCGCCCCTCCCCTAGAGATTGGTGGCTTCGTGGGAACCTCCGGCTCGGTAAGTACCCGGTACTCGGTTAGTACCCGGCGTATAAGACGACCCCCAACTTTTGAGAAGATTTTCTGGGGTTAAAAAGTCGTCTTATACGCCGGAATATACGGTAATCTTAAAATAGTGCGGTGAATAGAAAGAGCTAAAAGCATGCTAGCCCCAGGTGTCTCTGTATTGGAAGTGCATCAACACTTATACATATTAATGTTTGGCAATCAGGGTTAACCATAATGTTACTAGATAAAGATGAGCAGACTTCACCACTCAGAGGGTTCACGTACATGTCCAGTGTTGTCTTCCAGACCCCCATTGAGTTCTTGGTGTCCTTAGTGTCCTGTTGACTTTGTATAGCTTCAGACATTCACAGATCCATGTGTGGGGCATTGAGTTGTAGGCTTTTCTACAGGCTGTGCTCAGGTTGGTCTGTCTAGACTTTCAGCCTTGGGAAACTGCTCTTCCTATGAGCAACTGGTGCTTGGAGCCCCTGGTGTTCCCAATGCCCCTCTGAGCTGTGCGCATGTACTGGCCCATGTGGTTCTGTAGCTTGGTGGCTATGGTGATAGGACTTTCTATGTTGTGGGAGGCAGGTTACTGGCTAGTAGTTAGATGGTGTGGTGCCCTTATGAGGGTCTTTCATGATCATGTTTTGGATTATTAATTTTTTTTATGGTGTCTAACATGGGTCAAAGGTGACAACTCAAGTGCATTAACTCATATCACTGTTATTGCATGTAAAAATAAGTGTGGATTTTTTTATTTTTATTTCAGCAGGTTAAGCAGTGATTTTCACTATCCACCATCCTGGTTCCCAAAAGGTACCTTGGCTGGACTTCACCAGATGGCAGGCAGATATACGGTAGTTCTGTTGCTGTGATCCTGGGTTCATGAACAGAAACGTTCCTACAAGACCATCTTTCTTTTTCGTGGAGTATCTGCTATGTCACCAGTCTCAAAAGGGGTTAATAGGGCAATTACATCTTTGAATCAAGTTCCTATGATAGGTGATTCAAACTTTAGATGATTAGAGATTAGCTAGCTTTTTAAGGGAATAGATATCACAAAGCCAGTGTCTTACAGTAATCACTGTTTTATGGCATGTTGATCCAAGAAATCCTAAACCTCTGACAGGATTATGATCTTTAGAGATGGTGTTTGACAAGCAATTTACTCCATGACTACTTATGTTATCTCACTGTTTAGAAAGCTTGAAATGCCCCTCATCACTACAAATAGAACCAATTTCATTGATCAGAAAGGTAAATTAAAAAAAAAATGTAGTCTGTTTGAACTGATTGGTGACAATGGCAGCCTCAAGGATAAAAATCAGAGATATGATAGCAAAGCCCTCCATTGGTCAATGACCTTGAAAACGAACTTTTGTTTTCTAGTATAGTACATAACATGAAGGGTGTAGTAAAGCTTCATTTATTTCCTAAAGGAAAATACAATGTTACAGTTATTTGCTGTATAATGATAAAAAATAAAATCATCACATTAGTCAATCATATACTTATCAGATATTATAATAGACCACTGGTGTATCAATATATGTAATCCTGTAATTTTGTGCAAACACTTTTTTTTAAAGAACTCAATAGCAAAGTAAATATTGGCAATTATGTCACACACTTTAACTAACTGAAAAGAAAGAAACCATAGAAAACATACAGAATAAATTTAAAATAAGAGAGGACTCGGCAAAACATGGTGTACTTTGAGATGGTGGTGGGCTAAACAATATATGATGGAATCCCCAATATTTATGCCTTAGATGTTTTTTTGAGTGGTATCACTATGTATAAGCTGAATTCTCACTTTATTTATTGTTCATTATTATTCTAGCAGCAACCTGGGAACCTGAATGTTTATGCCTTTTATACTTTTAAGGTTGTAAGCTCCACTTTCTGTATATTTTTTTGCAGTGCATATTTTGCAGGTTCTGACCAAACCTTGGGGTTGAAAAGCCCCACCTGCCACACAGGTGTCCAGACTCACCAAAAGGATTTAAACTGATTGAGAGCCTCATTTGGGTTAAAATACAATGCAATCCCACTGATCCAGGTATTTGGTAAGCAATATAGCCATGAAAAATTAGATAGGACTCTGCAAACTTGGGGTACTTTGCAGGCTTAGCAATATATGGCCATATAGTGTCTTGGAATCCCGAATAAATTATTTTATTATTATTAATAAATTATTAGTGTGTTCAGCCATTCTTCCCATTGCAGCTAGGTAATACAATGTAAAAATAAAATCTTATCTCAGGCTCTAGTCTTATGTTTAACTCAAATAAAAAAAATCAAAGGACAAGTTGAACACAACACATTATCCGTTTCTCGTACAGTGGAGAAGTTTGTGCACAGCTAGAGGTCTTTATTTTGTTTCTTTGCTAAAGTTGTTAACTAACAATTCAGACAGTGAATCACCCGGCTTTGTAGCAAATTATTACTTTCATTAAAGGTCAGAATAAATTGTTTTCTTGAACGTGTTGTAATGCAACAGAAAAGAGTTTGTCCAAAGGGTACAAGATGTTCAATCGATAAACTATTACAACTTAATTTATATCATTTTGATGGTAATTCTCTCTCTCTAAAAAAGATTTGACAATATAATACATTTTGACCAGCTTAACCTATCATTATTTTTTTTTTTAGAACAGAAAATATTTAGTGTTATATCTATGTGCTGCATATTCTGGAGGATGCAGTGTAGCCTGGGATTCACAGAGGTGCAGTATATGGCAGTTAAAAGACTTGATTCCTAAGCCATGGTCTATGCAGTAAAGAGGGAGTTTGCAAGAGAGTTGAACGTTTCAGCTCCCTCATATCACTATACATAATTAAAGCAAAAACTTAGTGAGCTTATTCTGCAGCAAAGGTTGAGCTAGCCCTATCTAATATATATATATGAATCATATTGTGCATGCATTATGCAGGGTCATCTCCATCCTTCTAACAGACATATAGGGAAAAGTCTAGATTGGATACCTAGGTGGCAAAAGCCCTACCATTCCTCTAGAAGACGTTTTCCCAATTTGCTCATCCTATGAATAAAAAGGAAGCAGCCAAGAGGGATTTAGAAGCACTATTAGCAGCCACCAGTCCCCTCCCCCTTGATCCATTAAAATCTGGCTGCAGCAGGTACAGGCAGATATGGTATCCAGTCACTATATTATAAGTGATATATCAGACATCAAGGTACTTGCTATGAGATACAACCAATGAGCCAGTACTTATGGTACAACCATGGTGGGCAGTTTGACATTACCACCATAGTGTACTCCTAAAAGATCTCCCCTCATCATAAAAAGATATTCACCCAGCCTTTTGCCCTGGCTTAAGAAGGGCTACACACATTGGATGTCAAACTTTATATTTAGATGCATTTGGTCAGATGAGACTACAGGTGGTGTTCCTTAAATCTATTTGTGTCATTTGTGGGAAAAAATGAGGTTGAATGTTTAAAAAATTATTGCATGAAGCTTTCACTAAATATTTCAGAACTTTACTTGACATCATGGATGTCCAGTCAAGAAACAAATTCTGTAAGGCCTGTGTCCACATCTTGAGCCAAAAAAATGCAGCTGTCACTCCACAGCAGTTCTACAAGGCAGCGGTGTGGAAGACCCTTCATTCGTTTACAAGAGACTGCTGAGAACAATAGGGAAAGATACATTGAAACCGGACAAATGTAACGGTGTATTTTTGTTCTCACCCACTACAAATCTATTTTTGTGAAACCTATTATGTACATCTCAATTATTACACTGAAAGATGTGAGAGGTTATCGGCATTTGAAAAGGTTTGTTTCTTCCCTACGTAAAATAAGTATCTCCCCTGTGGTGCTGTCAAGGAATAGAGAAGGAAAAAATATGTACTGTATGTAATATTGGACTGTACTTAGAAACACAGTATAAAGTAATGACAGGTTAGAGAGGCGTATTATGCGTTGTTTTCTTTTTTAACATTAAATAATGGACTTTTTTTTATAATAAGCTGCCTACTTATCCTCCATTGTAAATCATTAATATTTTTAATTATCATTATCTGTTCACCTTCATTTAAAAGGCTCATGACATAGGATTTGTCATGCAAGTCTATTTTTTAATTTAATATTAAATTATCTAAATATAAACCCATTTTGTTAATTTTATTTCACACATTAGTACCTTTTTTCTTTTTCTTGAATATTTTGAGAGCATCATTATACTTTGTGAGATAAACGATAAAATAATAATGCTGCGTATTTTACACACGTATTCTAATTTGTTTTTATTTATTTGTTCAATCCTTCTGGCTTTTTATCCTCGTATATCCTTTAGGTATTCCAGTAATAGCCTTTCATTCCTATGGATTAAGGTCTTCACAGAAGAATGTCAAACCATATTGTTTGTATCCCATTTGCAATGATGTCCCAGGATTGTAACTATGTGTTAAAAGTTTTGGTAAAACCCGTATAATCTTCCTTTTGGTCTATTAATTTAGTTACATAGTCAAAATATGCTCTTTGATGGGCTTGAGAAAATCTATCCGTTGTAAACACATGCTTTACCGATTATATATGCTTGTCATCCTTTTCTTTTCCAGACATGTCTGTATGCACTGACTTATGTATACACATTAATACTAATTCCAGCCCACGTTTGTGATGTACTATGACAGTAATATGTACTATGAAAGTTGCTAATCGGGTTTTATTATTTATCCTCGTTCAAAAAAAATGAAATAAGAAATAGAATGTTTGCAAAGACCCGTTCACCATTTGTTCAGTATGGAACCTACGCTTGCTCTTTATTATCCTTGCATCTTCCAAAAGGAATAGAGTATAATCCCCATACTGTTTCAGTGGAAACTTACACCTCCTAGACACATTAAAAGGGATAAATCTCGTTGTTACTCATGTGCTATGGCTGACAAGCTCCAATTATATAATTAATTGAAAGTTGATTTACAGCAGTCATATCACTGGTCAGAGTCAGTTGGGAATTAATTCAGCAGATGTCACGGAAAGGAAAACATTATTGAGGCACAACAGCCAAAAGATTTTTTTTATTTTTTTTTAAAAAGGAAAGAAAACCTTAATGGAAACTGGGGATTGTGAGGTCCCTCTACCATATGTGGATTGGAAGTACATGTGAAAAAAAGAAAACTTGCCAGTAAATGTTACAGCTGGCATGGTGATCCTTGCCAACAATGTGCAACCCACACAGTTCACAATAAACTTTCCAATTTTTCACTGGGAAGACATAATATAATTCTTGCCATGTTTTTTCTTCAGT
Source organism: Spea bombifrons (assembly GCF_027358695.1). Taxonomy (NCBI): domain Eukaryota; kingdom Metazoa; phylum Chordata; class Amphibia; order Anura; family Pelobatidae; genus Spea; species Spea bombifrons. The sequence goes on along the minus strand of NC_071087.1, from coordinate 137,532,337 downwards.
TTAAACTATATTTGGATATCATCTGGAAAATATTACCTCTAATTTTCCTAAATTAAAAGGACTTTGCAGTATGTAGCCTGTTAATAAATATAAGCTATCACACAAGTTATAATCCGTTTTTACAAGCCATGATGATATTGAGTACTGGAATCTTAATTTCAGTTGTTCTTATTAGTACAGTGTCAATGGTACAATGATTATCACTTATTTATTAAGAAAATCCTTCAGGTTTGGTGGTCCTGCTTAAAGCTTTAGAGTAGTATGACTGCTTGTAAATACTACAGCATCATTTATGATGAATAATAGAATATAGAATATTTCTAGGGGAAATATTAAAGGGGGTATATAGATATAATGTTATTCAGAAACAGGTAGGTCATTTTTGAGAGATGAAGCATGATATAAATTCTCAGCCAATGGTGTAGGCAATTTAACCCCTTAAGGACAATGGGCGGTCCCTAAACCCATTGAAAACAATGCATTTTGAGCCCGTACATGTACAGGCATTGTCATTAAGGGGTTAATAATTTTTTTTGTTCTGGCATATGTTGTTATGTTTTTAAAGATACAAAGAGTTGGAAAGAAAAATATGTTTGGATGGTAGTGATTATCTGGAATTATGGAACATTTTTTCTGAATATTAAATATGTCTGCTCCCCAGCCGTTGGGATATACTACTACCTTTGCATATTGTGGCCTGAATCTATGCCAGACAGCATGCTGATTCCGAACCGTCTGTATTTAAATGGCTGGTAGTCTTAACCTCAAAAAGGTGATCACTTTACTGTAAATAATGTTTTGAAGTTAGGGAGCCTTCGCTAACTTCCCATGTTCAATGTTCTAACTTAGACAAGTATCCTGGCAACAATTTAAGGTAAAGGTATTTTTTTTCTATTATTACTATAACTTTAAGCTTAGTAAGTATATTTTCCTATACTTTTTAAGCCAAGTACAAGCTGAGATATTTGTATATCAATTAAAAACATAAAACCTTTTCTTTCTAACGTTTCTGCAATAGGCATTTTCAACTATAATAAAAAATAATGGAAACAGCTATATTTACAAATTGCTTAATGATATCCAAACCCTTTAAAAACAGAATGGTAACTGAAATATCATGTGTGTGTGTATATGCGTATATATATATAAAAATTTCAGGATAATGAATATGTTTTAGTTAATTTTCCCACCTGTGGTATTGCAAGCATACTTTTTTTCTAAAAATTGTTCTTTTTCATATTAGTCACCCATATAGGTTATATCGATCACGTTCTGTACTTTAATCACTTATATGGCTTTTGTGCAGAAACAAAGTCAAACAGGAAACATATCCACTCTATACAATAAGAAATCATGAGTTTGACGTAATGAAATAAGACAGTGCCTGATCTCAACAATAAGGAAGCTAACACAGCCAAACTAGCCTTTGTGATAAAACAAAGATTGTGTCCTTCAATCTTATCTAGTTGAAAAGGAACATTAAAAAGACAAACAATTCATCTAAGGGCCAAGTCATTTTTTTTAACCATTCTCCCTAAGCGTGCTGTGGAGGTATATCAATAAATTGTAGTCACAATCTTGAAAGGTTGCCTCAGTTTCTTTTGAGAACAAACCCATTGTTCTCATTTGGTGTCATTCTGACAGCACCTACAATTTGTACAATAAAATCCATTTCACTTTACTTCACTGTGTGGCAGTAAAATGCTTTTCTTTGTGATGAACAGTCAGAAGCTACTTATATCTAAACTATAAAGTCTGAAAGAGTGCATGTCATATGAGCTAACCCAATTGTCCCTGTGACCAGTTTTCAAGGTAAACTCGCACCGTCCAATAACTTTTTAATAAAGCATTAAGTATTTAAGTAAAATATACATAATGCTTTATCTTGAACCCCTTTTAAATTATTATTTTACCTACCCATGATCCTGTGGCATCACTTAATCTTCTCCTTGGGACCTGGAAGCCTCCTGGATCTCAGAAGACTACACTAATGATGTTGCACACAACATCGTGTGTGACTACCTTGCATAAACATGAAGGTTGCACATGGCTTCCCATGCCATGTGCAGATGCTGCAAAAAAAGTAGAAAAATATTTTTGGCTTCATGCATGGGGAATTTAACGTCACAGTAGAAGAGCACCATCTTGTTTGGTCGAAGACGAGCTAGAAGAGGCAATGCTGGAGGGCTGTCAAAAAAAGATACCACAGCCTGTGCACATGGAGGAAACCAGGAAGTAGGAATACTCATGTAAACTTCAGGCAAGTTTACCAGCACACTGCTTTACCTAGCACCTGACTACTAAGAACACAACAATAAGTATCTTACTAACTACTGAGTTGTATCACCAACTTAAAAAAAACATAGGAGATTCCTTAAAATATAAGAAATTGTGAGCTACATTGATGAGCAGATCAAGATCTGGTTAAAAAGGAGTCCTCTCCAGTAGGGCCTGGTCTAGGGTTACTAATGTCTTTTTTTGGCACCCCTAGATGGCTCCGATCATATGGCTAACTACTCCCCTTAACAAACATAACAATTCTAACACATCCATTCTCTATGGCAACCATTGCACCTATTTGGGGTCCCTGATTTCACCAAGTGACATGTCACCCACATCCCACAGTACCAGCTTCTGTGGCATCTTTGCCCCCCAAAAACTTACCAGTTGCCATATTTGCCTCCAAACAACTTACCAGTGCCTTTTTGTCTCCAGAACATCTTGTCGTGTCATCTTTGTGCCTAAACAGTTTGTCAGTTTCATCTTTGTCTCCAACCAGCTTATCTGTGCCATCTTTGTACCAAATCCGCTTATTAGTGCCATATTTGCCCTCAAACAGCTTGTCAGTGCCATTTTTGTGTCTAAACAGCTTGTTCAACATACCAATAGCAGAACCTGTGTGCAATGCCTAATAGGACATCAAACTATAGAGAATAAGTAAAATAAGAAAATGAAATAAATCATAGCATCAAACCACACTATACTATATGCAAGGTATATCGAGATATGAGTCTAAGCTCTTGTAACATTGGGCTGAGTTAAGAGATAAGAATGATTATGGTCTAAACACCACCAGTGTGAATCCTATAACCTATGGGTAAATAACATGGGTGAAGTCTATTTAGCTATTTGGGAGTTTTGCTTCTGGAAGAGCTACCTCCGCTAACTTTATAACTAGTTTGAATTATTGAATGTACTTTATGCATGAAATATTTTCCCTAGCATATATTGGCACTCCACAAACTATTTCTTAAAACACAAGTAATTAATTATTACATATACTAATATCGAATAAGGATATTTCTTTGTTCCTTCTATTGGTAAATCAGCTCATTGTTATTACATTATAATATAGTTTCCTCAGCAGTAACAAATTCCAGGTATGAACAAATATGTACCGTTCCTTAACAAAATGAAAGCAGCAAATGATTCATGTTTACTCAGTATGTCATACCAAAGCACTTCTCACATTTTTGACTCTATACACTTGATGTTATAATTCCGTATCTACTATTTGACTTTTAGACAAGAGAAAACAGACACCAAGATAACGATATTAAGCTAGACCAATGTTACCACAACAGCATTTTTTGCAAAAATAGCAACCGCACCAAAAGCAGATATAAAGGAATCGTACCTTAAGGTATATAACGTAGTTCATACATATAATTCTTAGCCAACTGCAGCAATGCAGTTTTATTATGTTAGAATATTATGATTATTGTTATTATTTTCATTATTGTGCTATTACAGACATTGTAACACATTATTTATATAGTGTCACCAATTTTGTCCTTTGGTCTTTTGGGATTTTAACTCGTTACTCTTATTCTGGCTGGCAATACTGGCTGCAGGTGCCATGGGAGACTCCAAGCTGTCATTAGACATCCTGATCTCCCATACATAGGTGGGTAAATAGCTCCTCCAATGCAAAAATATCAGGATGTACTTATGGCTCTAATGGTCTATGCAGCCACTTTTTTCAAGCTATAATAGCATGTCCTATAGTGGGTAAAGTGTTAAAAAGCAGCAAATTACTCACTCGTTGGGAATAAAATTACAGAAATAAAGCAAAAAAATAGTTAGTGAAATGTGCGTCAGGATTTTTTTCTTTAAACGTGAGGTCCATGGGCAACCACCCTGATCTATTACTGCTGACACCCAGGATTGGGGTCTATATACTTTCTTTAACTCAGATGCGGAGAGTTCCAGCTCTTGGTCTGTATTTTTAACCATTATAGCTACTAATCAAGTAGCAGCAAATAGTGATCAGTCATCCACATTCTTAGGGGGTTAATTTAAATAAAAATGAAGTTTTAATGTATGAGTATATTTTCTATTTCTCCTACTCTTTTTTCTTTTGGTTAAGGTGTTAAGCAGTTTTACACATAATACTATAGTCAAAGCCAGATCAAGGAGCTTTAGCCCTGGAGCAATTATACAGGAAGGGTACCTTCTCTGGATTCACTGGAATAATGGAGGCCCCGCATTGTGGGGGCCCCTAATGCCAGGGCAGCCCTACCCACGGCCGGACTGGGAATCAAAAGCAGCCCTGGAAACATTTGGACACCAGCCACGTATATTTTATCTTGTGGTCAAGCTCTTTGTACCCACACGCAGCCCTCACACATAGCTGAGTCACACTATTTGCCATCCAAATAACTATAAATCATTAATTTTTAATCACATTATTTCTATTAAAATCCCAGAAACCAAAAGTGTTAAAAGTCCCAAATTAGTTAGAGATTAGACGTGATGAAGTTAAAACATTTGCTACTGCAAAAACTTTTATATGACAAAGTTTCAGTTCTGCCAGTGTGTGTGTGTAAAAGGTTCTCCCTAAAGGGGGAAGGACTGTGAGACCAACGGGATTTGTCCCCTGTAGAGCAGAATGAAATCAGGCCTTACAATTAAATTGGGTTTCACGGACTCTGAAGATCCCAACCACCATCCAAGTTTCTGCGACTAATCCTTTGTGATAAGATCTGCTTATTGAAATAGAGTAAATAACACAAAACCTTTACTTTTCCTCTCACTGATTTCTGGGCCTAAAATGTTTTGTCCTCTGAAGTGACTACAAATTAACGAGGGCGTTTTATCTCTGGATAAGTAAAAAATTAAATATTTCAATTTATTCCTACAGTAAGTAAAGTGCCAGGAAATGGATGACGAAACAGACACGCCAGCGCAGGCGCTGCCCCACCGACCCCCAAACACACACACCAGTGCAGGCGCTGCCCCACCGACACCCAAACACACACCAGGACAGGCTCTGCCACACCAACACCCAAACACACACCAAGACATGCTCTGCCAAACTGACACCTAAACAGACACACCCAAACACACACACACCAGGCTCTGTCATACCGACACCCAAACACATACACACATCAGGACAGGCTAAGCTACAGCCTACAACAAAGCATAAAAAATAGATTTTCTACACTGCTTTGTCATTATCCCCCTTTTATATTTTTGCCCCCCCCAACCTTGTGTTTTGCACCCCCTTTGTGCATTTATGCCCCCTCCCTTATGTATTGATTCCCCTACCCCTTTGGCTGATGCCCCCAGCCCCCTTTAGTATTGATTTATGTGATTCCCAACCACCTCTTGTCTATTGATGCCCCCCCGCCTTGTGTATTACCCCCAGCCACCCACCCCCCTGTTTATATTGAATTTGTAATGCCAAAACCCAGCCACCCCCCCCTTTTCATGTCCTAAGGGACCCCCCCCCGGTCCACTTTCCTCTAACCTCTATTTTTTTGGAAATACTTACAGTTCTTTTTTCCTGCTCTCCTCTGACATGACGATCCTCTCCCCGTCACGAGTGACTCTTCTGTGAGGGATAAAGAGCCTCACTGAGGCACTGCCACTGGGCGGCACAGTGCATGCACACCGGCCGCTTTAATTTTATTAGGTGGCTGCTTTGAATGTAGGTCTGCCGGCCCACAGACCGGCCAGCCCACCAGGAAATTACCCGGTGGGCCAGTCCAGCCCTGGCCCCACCCTATGCTAGACCGGAGAGCCATACTCCCTCATTTCCCACACACTGTCTTCTTTCCCTTTTTTTCTTTTATCATGCTTGCCTGCCTTTTACATTTTTTATCCTCTTTCTAACTTCTGTTCTGCCTCCCCACATGCATTACATATAAACACACACACACACACACACATATATATATATATATATATATATATATACACACACACGTATCCCATTAGGATATATGTGTGTGTAGAGGGACAAGAGCTGCTGCTGTCTGGTGCATGAGGGACCAGCAGTGCATATTTGTGTAGAGGGGTGTATGGGGCAGCAAGGGTGCTGAATGTGTACCTCTTCTTTTATGAGTTGCCACCATCAGATCTTGCCTGGTGCAAGCAGTGCTTCTCCCGGTCCTAACATTATGAAACATGTTTTATTAATTCTACATTTATAGCTCTGATAATTGGCAATATATCATGCTCAAATATAAAAAAGGTTGTTTATGCAAAATGCAAGCTGCCATGATCTAAATTAGGATTTTTATACATAAATAGTGCATAGTAATTTAGCTGTAATCTATTTTTATGAAATGAGATCAATGTTAGCCAGATAATACACTTAATTTGTAGTATCTTAATGACTCTAGAAAGTGAATGAATTAGCACTACAAAGTCTTGCATTTGGAGTGTGTCCAGATGGCAAACAACTATACCCACTTATCAAACTCATTTAAAAATCTAATTGTATTTTAATTGTTCTAGTCAAGTAATTGAACTTTCAGTGGTTTTGAGTTTAGCTTTATAGCTTTCTTGGTATAACATTAAAAAGTAGATTTAAATACTGATTTAACCTCTGTATACATACCTTTTCTCTATGTAAATAAGACTGCTTTATAGTTTTCATGTGACCTTTCTCAGTTACATGCTGCATCTCCTAGTGTGAAATGCTCAATATTCCCAAATGTGTTGCCTATATGAAGATGGCATTAGTTGCATTTAAGATGTGCTATTCCAGCATGACTGTGCCCCACTGCACAAAGCAAAGGGCCATAAAGCCTGAACCTCAACCGCATCAAACACCTTTGGGATGAACTGGAAAGGAGATTGCGAGCCAGGCCTTCTCGTCCAACATCAGTGCCTGACCTTACAAATGCTCTACTGGATGAATAGACAACAATTACCACAGGAACACTCCAAAATCTTGTGCAGAGCCTTCGCAGAATACATATACGTGCAAGGGAGGGACCAACTACATTTTAATGTCCATGTATTTAGAATGCAATGTAATAAAAGTCTCTGTTGGTGTAATGGTAAGGTGTCCCAATATTCTTGTCCATATAGTATATATATATATATTACATATAATCTGAATGTTGTAGCTGGAATCGAGACTCATCAAACCCGGCAATGTTCTTCCAGTATTCTATTGTCCAATTTTGGTCAGCCTGTTCGAAATCTAGCCTCAGTTTCCTGTTCTTAGCTGACAGGAGTGGGACCCGGTGTGGTCTTCTGCTGCCGTAGCCCATCTGCTTCAAGGTTTGACGTGTTGTGTGCCCATTCTCATCTGACCTCTGACATCAACAAGGCATTTTCGCCCACACAACTGCCGCTCACTGGATAATTTCTCTTTTTCGGACCATTCTCTGTAAACCCTAGAGATGGTTGTGCTTGAAAATCCCAGTAGATCCGTGGTTTCTGAAATATTCAGAACAGCCCATCTGGCACCAACAGCCACGTTCAAAGTGACTTAAAATTCTGATGCTTGGTTTGAACTCGTTTTTAAGTTGTCTTGACCACGTCTACATGCCTAAATGCATTGAGTTGTGGCCATGTGATTGGCTGATTAGCTATTTGTGTTAACATGCAATTGAACAGGTGTACCTAATAAAGTGGCCAGTGAGTGTGTATATCCTTTTCTGATATTTGTTCTCTGCAAACCAAACTCAGTAAACATGTTGGGAGCCTAGAAAAGAAGGGCATCAGGGAAGAAAAGACATATAAGCAGAGGTTGAGATATACATTCTCATGAGGCCCTGGGCAAGCCTCAATTGTTGAGTATATAGACATATATTTCATTAATTTGCGTGGACAATGCATTTCAAAGTAATAGCAAAATAAATAATACGCTATAGCCCAATTTAGTAATGGTTGATATTACAAAAACTCATGTTATCTATTCATATTCATATGTGACAAAACTTTTTGATGTCAGGATTTTGCAGAGGACATGTGCAGCTGAGTTTTCAATATTTATTCAGTGTCAATAACAGCAGTTGAAATAAACATAATAAACAAATTCCTTGCTCTTTGCTTGAGCACTTGATAGACACAGCAACAGCTTTCTAGCCGGCTTTCCCACTTTCCAATGATTCTGGAAAGTGGGAAAGCAAAATACACTTTTGTAGAGAGAAACCACTCCTCAGTCCATCAACTCTTCTAGCTGACATAACAATTGTTTCTCTCTTGCTTCAGGCTGATCCCCTCTATCCCCCTGCTAATTGATCGGCCACAGGTGAGCTCCAACTTAGTTTACACCTGGGGAGCGTCTGTGTAGAATGCAGGCTCTTGCCTGGATTTCAAAGAGCAATTAGTGCCATTGGATCACTGGTCCACCTTGCTCTCCATATCCTCAGCCCCAGGGATGCTTACCATGGTTTGCTAACTCAACATCTTCCCTGGGACATTCTTTTAACTGACAAAAAGTAGATGGCTATTTATCAAAACAGGCCTAATGTTCATTCCATCAAGAAATGTACCACACTTTCTCTCACAATATGTGTATGTTTATGTGTGACTTTGAGATCAAACCACTTCTTGGCTTAGGAGTCAGTGTGCTGAAAGGAAGGGAGTGAACACAGAACACATGTGCAGCCTGACTCAACATGATACACCTCACTAATACTTGCAACCATTGAGTCGCAGGGTGCCGCACTGGATCAGTGGTTGCAACATCAAATTAGAGTTGTGATGGCCACCTGCTTAAAACACCCTAGGCAGGAAGATGTTAAAAAAAAATCTGAGTACAAATAGCCATTTAGATGGCGTGACATCTTATGGCAACAAATGCAAAGTTTGAGAAGTATAAAAATTTAAGATTTGGACCCATAATTTATATATTTTTTTAGGATTTTTTGTTGATTTAGCATGGTGTTCATTAAAGATTTTGCTTCCAATAAATACATTTGGTATTTGTGCTCATCACTAAGTGGCTATATGTACCGTATTTACTCAATTATAAGACGACCATGATTATAAGATGACCCCCCAAAATCAAAATATTAATTTAGGAAAAAAACAAAAAGCCTGAATATAAGACTACCCTATAGGAAAAAAGTTTTACTAGTAAATATTAATTCATGTAAACTAATTTTCATATTTAATAAAAGCTATGATTGAGAAAAATATATTTTTTATTTCCTTTCATTTGCCAACCTGCCACCCCCCAGTTATGCACATCTGCCCCCAGGCTTGCCACTCTGCCCCCAGAAATGCCTTATACACCCCTATTTGCCACTCTGCCCCATGATGTGCCTTTTAACCCTCTATATGCCACTCTGCCTCCAGAAATGTCTTATTCTCTCCTATATGCCACTGTGCCCCGAGATATGCCTTTTAACCCCCTATATGCCCCTCTGCCCCATGATATGCCTTATACCCCTATATGCCACTCTGGCATATAGGGGGTTAAAAGGCATATCATGGGGCTGAGTGGCATATAGGGGGTTAAAATGCATTTCTGGATATATATATATATATATATATATATATACTGCTAACAGCAATCACACTCCTATCAAGCCAAGGCAGCCAGTACATGCTGGAACCTGGGGATGATAGAAGTGTGATTACAGCCTCCCTATGCCATGCTACCACCACCCCCCTTACACATCCATGCTATCACACACACACATTCACAAACATTTAAATACTCATTCATTCCATTAATCACACATACTTGCTCAAACCCCCCACCCCCTTACCTGAACTGCAGATATCCCACTGGCAGACTTCAGGAGGGGCCCGGCTGTGCAAGCAACTTCTCTGGCCCCGCCCCCAGAGGAAGGAGTGGGGAGGTAGAGTTATGTGAGGACTGTGCTACCTTCCTGTTCTCCTGCTGCTAATAGCAGAGACGCTGCTCGCGATCAAAGTCCGGTAAGCAGCACGGCCCCAGCAGAATGAGGTCTGATTAGAAGACGACCTCGATTATAAGACGAGGGGTATTTTTCAGAGCATTTGCTCTGGAAAAAAACTCTTCTTATAATCGAGCAAATACGGTAATTTACATTCTTTGTAAATATTTTAATAGAATTCCTTTAAAATAACAGATTGTTTTTATTGTGTTAGATGCTACAATGCTGAGGGTATAGGGGTACAATCTATGACCAGCAGTACATTTCAGTGAACTGCGGGTTCCAATTTAAATATGCTACTGAGGTTTTTTAAAAAAAACAATGGAACATATTATATCAACAACAATGTAAAACAATGAACGTAGCCAGAGAAAGAAGATATATTATGTATGAAATCATTCTAAAAATAGAGCCATCTGCCTTTGCTATAAACAACAGCTAATTATTAACAAGCCTGGTTAATGTGCCATTTTTAATAGGAAGTGGCATCTGTGACCTGGTCCTCGGTTAAATAGTTTTGAGATTAAAAATCACACTCACACCTGCAGAACTGCTAATGGGGGGAAAAAAGAATTCCCTAAGGATATTACAGATAAATCCAAGAATTCCCTTTGTTTACAGAAACCAAACCAAGGATACTGAACAAAATAAAAAGTCATCTCCTAGTTAACACTTAAAGTGTCCTAAAAATAATAATCTTCGGTCACTAAAGAAATACATGAATTATTCTATTTGTAATTTGCCCAAGTTCCTTCATTTTTAATGATTTTTTTTTTTTTTTGGATGTGAGGTTTTAAATTATTATATTATATATATATATATATATATATATATATTTACATATTAGCCTAGGTTTTTTTGTTTGTATTTACTGTTTGTAGCCGGTTTTTATTACAATATCTTATGAGAGCTAAACAATGGTTGTGCAATTAGCAGGTAACCCACATAATCGCTTGTCCCAATCACCCTGATTCTTACTATTAAACCTTACATGCTTTTACTCTTTTAACTCTTTTCTTATCCCCGACTCCTTAAACCGTGGTCTCCCCATCTCTTATTTTGCAAACAAGTAAAATAATATTTAACTTGAAACACTGGTAAAAATAATGTACGTTTAATACATTAAATATAGGAGAAAAAACAGCTAATCTTTGTAACAACATTTCCTTGGGCCCCGCTTCAAGCTTCCTAGTACGCAATCATTCCCTCCGCTCCCACACCAAAAAAAAAATTGCCACACTGACTGCAGATTAGGGGTTGACTGTGAGTGTCAGTGCAGTCTTCCCTCCTTCTGACCCCACCGTAACACCGAGAGGTCCTCTCCCCATTATCATCACCAGAGTCCCTTTGTCCCCTCATTCACTAAGCCATACCTCTCTTTTCCTTCCTTTCTGTAGTTCAGGTATAGATCTGTCTGGGTGCCGTACAGTGTTTGGACTGGGGGGGAGCAGGCTGCAGCTGCTGATCCCCTGGGGGGCTTTGTTCACTATCTGTCCCCCCCTCATGATTACCTGGGGGGATCTGTCCCCCCGATTCCTATGCTCATGCCTTAAACATATTTACTCCACCTTTTCCCTTGACAACCCCTCCACAGGCCACATCTCTCCATCCTGCCATCACCCTACCTTAGCTCACCTGCCATTTTTTTCTTTCCTCATACCCTCTCCACCACTGACCAGTCTCAGGTGAAGGCAACCCCATTTGTTATCTGTCTGCTCTCTGAAAACCCACCTTTTATGAGAAGCTTAGAACCTTTCCTCCTTACACTCTACAGATCATCTGAACCTTATCTACTCATCCCCATGCAAGCAGTCCTGTCCTACTGCTTTACTACCCCATCAACCACCGACTAAATTGTAACCTCACAAGAGCAGGGCCCTCTTTTGTACCAGTTTGTTATTGTTTGTTATGTATAAATTATTCTAGTTTTGGTAAGAGCGCTATGGAATCTGCTTGCATTATATACTGTAAATACACATAATGTCATATATCAGAAATGGTGAGCATCTTATATTAGTAAACTGTTGGAACTCAAAAGACTGAAAATATAGAGTAAATATATAATAATTTTAATATATAAATGAATTTAAAAATGTGTCGTTTTTTTTTCTTCTCCTTCAAGTATCATTCCAGATAATTCACACATCCTTATAAGGACATGAGTAAGCAATGTGATGAGTCGTATTTTATCATTTTTTAATATAGCATATGATTTGTCAAATATTAGTTTAATGCAAATTCATATTCTTGTGACATATTTAACCTATTAGTTAAAATATTTGTATGATTCACTTACACACATTTTCTTCTTTTTTGTTAAATAAAAACATATGCGAGTCTGTTTAACAACTGTAAATATTTAATATGACATGGTTAATGGTTTCATGAGACATGGCTAGAATGATTTACCCCTATTATATTATATAACTTACTGCTAAAAAGCCAATTATGAATAAAACATACTGGTAACCTATCTCTGGTTTTCAAATATGCCTAACAGATTTTCTGTATATGTTCCAATGAGCAAAGGTTGGTCAATAAATCTTGCTCTGACAAATTCATCTGTGTACTTCAATGGGATTTTTTGCCATCTGGAACAATAGCATGGTTGAACTTGATGGACCCCCAGTGGAACAATCCAGCATTAAACACTTATGCTATGTGTTAACTCTTGACTGTTCGCAGGGTCCATATAGCCTCATGACCAGGGGAGGTGATACACAGTCCCCATGTTCAACCCCCTGCTCATCTTGTTCACAAGTGAAGGTGTGCGCCCCCACCAGCAACAGAGAATCTGAGCGGGGCAAGCGCTGTGGCGACATGAGAGCCTTCTGCGCTTCCGCGGACAGCTAACTCATGCATAGTCATGAGTACAATTAAAGGGGCCTTTTATCAATTTTACCCCACCCCCTAATTAGACAGATAAGAGGGTCCTGAAGTTTGGAGGAATACCATTGCCTGTGACAGTGCCTCTCTACTTCACTAGGATTTTTTATTGTATTTGGAACTCTGGTATTGACTCTTGCTTGATTCTTGACTACTGCTGATTGCCGCTTGCCCTGAATTGTGTTCTGTGACCTCGATTATACTTTTGCCTGACCCGTGTATATCGTATTATTGGTTCCTGACTTTGGCCTGCCTCCTGACCACCGAGTGATACTGGCCCTAGTGAACTGTGCCAGTGTGCCTTCTCGGCCCTTGCTGTACCTGTGTATGATTCTTCTACTCCAACTGACATTGTGACTCCTGTCAGGCTCTAGAGGGCATCCTTCTTGATTTTGCTGCAGCGAGGATACTCATCCAGATCTGCCCGAGAGTTACAAGTCTAGTCTTGACTTATAATAAAATATGAATTGAAAATAAAAGAGGTGGTTAGAAGCAGTGTTAATTTTCATGAAACCAGAGAGAGATTAATATGCATACTGGGTTAACCAGAGATTATGTATTATGCTTCTTATAAGAGGCAGTAAGGGAATGTGGCCATGATAAAGGGTGCGGCTCACCACCCTTAAAGGCAGGCTAGCCCAAGTAGAATTTAAAAAGAGTAGAAAGTAGACAGTGAGTAGGTGGGACATGGGCAGAGAGTGAGCGTGACCAAACAGAACTACCCCCAGCCATGGAGCCACAAGGAAGTAGCATTTCACCCAGATTCCCACCTATGGGATATTTAATAAAGGTTAAAAGGGGCTGATGTACAATGTTGGATAAATATATACGTATAACCATACATACCTGGGCAATTACTATACATCTATTCAGGCAATTAAATGAAAACGTACCGTAAAGGAAAAAGTATAGGAAGGTTAATGTATGCTACTTATATCTGTTACTTTCTGTGTTTTTCAGAAAGTACAAACAAGCACCCTGGGGTTTAATCTAAAAAGGATATGTTTTATTTAAGTAAAAATAAATAATATGACAATACTGGATGGAAGGAAAGTGAGGATATTGATAAAATTTCTGATTCTGCTATCAATTTTATTGGATGGAAAGGCTCAAAGGGAAAATCAAGTACCAAATACTTGTCTAGCTCATTGATTCAATTTCCAATACATGTGCCTTAGATCTATGAAAAACATTAAGTTCCCTTAAGAAAATCTTTGTTAGTATAGAAAAGAAAAGCACATTTCCAGGCTTTTTTTCATAGGCTACCATTATTCTAGACTTCCATTAAGGTTAACTTTTAAACTAAAATATCTACAAAAAATAGTGTTAAAGTCGTGTTAATAAAATAATTTATGAAAAAAGCTCCTTTATTATATATATATATATATATATATATATATATATATATATATATATATATATATATATATATGTTTCAAAAGAACTGATGCAGATTTTGAATTTTATTTTTATTAATGTCATCACAAGTAACATCTACCAAGAGTTAAAAGGAACAATTCTGGTTCCTAAACTAAGCTACTGTTGCAATGTAAGGATGCCTAGTACTTGGAAGGATTGGTGTATTGCTGAAATTCACTATAGATAAAGAAGCCAAACCAGGGGTTTCTAAATGTAAAGTTCAAACAAAAATAAGACTTCCATGTGGAAAGTTTAAAAGCAGAGGTCTTTTATAAACTGGTCTGTTGCTGAAAAACCTATTAAACCTATAAACCGTGATTTAATATGCCAATAATGTACGCAATTTATAGATCATGTTTTATTTATAATTACAACTACTATTAGCCCCTTTTAGCTGTTTCAGGATAATTTCTTGAACCAAGATTGTGTAAACATTCCATGTGGACTAGCTAATCTCAGCAAATATTTAAAAGAACAGAATAAGATCTTACAGGCTATGATCCAATGTTTTTTTTTATTCTTGCTTGTTTCATTTTAGAGATTATTATCTAGGTGTGGTTGGCATGATCATAGCATATTTTAGCTGTCAGCCGTTGTCCATTCCATTAACGCTTGAAAAATTGCAGAAAGAAATACATTAAAAAGTAGATGTTTTACAAAAAAAATAGATTTTCCCAATTGCTCCACAATTAAAAAAAATAATTTGATTTAAAATATTGCTTTAGAAGACGAATCTATCTTCTTGTAATTTAATCTTGAGAGATCATTAATAACAGGAGACAGGGTGGTAACAGATGATCTGCATAATTATAGTAACGATTTATTTGTTGCTTAGTCAAAAGTTGCAATTCAGCAATTATTACAGGTCATGGTAAAGAAAAAAGAAATGGTTCTGCTCACTTGGACTATGGTCAATGGTGTTGCCATTTTAATATTTGCATCAATTTTAAGCTTATTTTGCTACAACAAATTGTTATAGAACTTAATAAATTTACTGTATACTACAACACACACTTTAACTTGCAAGTGTTTTATTTTTTTTTTTATTGACAATTATGTACACATTTATGGAGATTTTATAGGGCAATTAAATATGTTACATTCTGAAATTGTAAGATGCTAGCACATATTTTTTTGAATCAAAACCAAAAATGTATTGTCAAGTATATACGAGACACACACCTAGACCTGGAGACAGACAGGGGGGGTGTTGGAATCCTCCTCTTACTCACTGCACCTCTCAATTTCACTTAATCCCTCCGTCTCCTACTTGTCTTTTGACAAGGTCACTCTGGCTATCTCTTCTCCCAAATTCCCATGTGTGTTGATTTCATCTTCCAGCCTCCTGGCCCTACTTTAATGTCTTTGATCACTTTGGCACATTGCCCTCTCACTTCCTTTCCTCCACCATCCCTACACTATTTCTGGGTGACTTCAATACACCGATTGATGACCCATCCTCACCCGCCGCCTCCAAACTGCTGTCACTCTCCTCCTCTCTCAGTCTCTCACAATGGACCAATTCCTCCGTGCACTGTGATGGACATTGAATTGAATGATCTCCCATCTTTGCTCATCTCCAACTCTATTCTTTCTGCCTGACCACAGTCTGTTAACATTCAACCGTGGCATACTTCCCATACCACTTCTACCTAAAAAACCACCACAGACCTACCAAAACATCTGTGACATTAACACCCTACATCTAAATAACACACTTCAGCCACTTTTCTCATGCATCTCTACCTCCTCCTGTCCGATGCTGCTACAGCTCTGTATAACCACACACTAGCCTTAGTCATTGAAATGGTTGTTCCTGTAACTAATCTCCTCCCTTTCCCAAAACCCTAAGCATCTGTTCTCTGTATTTAACATCCTCCTCTGTCCCCCAAAACCAACAGAGGACAAAACTTTCTAGGCCGAAAAATCAGTTAGAGGAAAAGTAAGGGTTTTGTGTTATTTACTCTATTTCAATCTGCATATTTTATTGAAAAGGATTAGTGGCACTAAATTGTGGCTTTAGGTGATTCATGACCTTTTTTAGTGTATGGATGTACTCCCAATCCCATCACATAAAATTCTATCTCATACATCTGCCGAGCTCTGATGTCATCTTTATCCAGTACACATGGATGCCGAGGAGTTAAGATTCTATCCATTCCCAGGAACTTATTTGGGCTTGTAACACTTTTGGTTCCTGGCATTTTAATAATAATGTGGTATTCTGTTATCATAAAGATACAATTTAATATAGTTTTAAAAATGATATATATGATTTATAGCTATTTGGATTGTAAATAGTGTGGATTAGATAGTGTTGTGTGTGGCACAAGAGCTCGACCACGCGATACAATACATGGGGCTGGTGTCCAAATATTTCCATGGCTGCTTTTCATTCCCAGTCCGGCCTTCCCGCCAAGGCCGTCTTTAACGCAGGGCAAAAGGGACAGCTACCCCTTGAGGAGCCAAGGAGTTAAGATTCTGTCCTGCCTATTTTATTTATTCCCATAAAAAGGCCCACCAAAATCCTCAGAACCAGGCCCTTGATGCTCTTAATCCGGCCCTGTCTACATGCCTAAATGCATTGAGTTGCTGCCATATGATTGGTGAATTAGCTATTTATGTTAACAAGCAATTGAACAAGTGTGCCTAATAAAGTGGCCAGTGAGTGTGAGTGTGTGAGTGTATATATATATATATATATATATATATATATATGTCCTGATGAAAGTCAGCAGTGACTGAAACGTTGACTTTGTTTGAATAAAGAGAAGTGAGAAGTTGTTAACTTAAAGACCTGGAGTGCTGACCATCATTTGAGAGTGCTTTATATATATATATATATATATATATATATATATATATTTATTACAAACCAAATCTCATGCAATTTAACATAAAATAAGTTGCTCTTTTTAATTTAATATCTAAATATTCACATAATGAGTTCTCTCCTTACTTTTCACAGTGTGTTCTTTTCTTAAGGAGTAAGATTATGGGTGACATTCTACAATAACGTTTTGTTTTTAATCTTCATTTTAAAGTCTTTCCGTATGCCATGGTTGCAAATGTTATAATAATCTTTTACTTAATGCATATGTAATAGGTGAAAAGTAACAAATTAACAAAAGAGTGTCAGTTAAAAAGATATATATTTAACATTTAAATTAGTTTTTACCCCCATCTGCTGGGTGCTTAATCTGTCTCTAAGTGAAAGGGATTAATTGGTTAAATAACAAAGGCCTGGTTATTACATGATAAAAAGACAATGAATTATATAAACGTTTTAATACAATGTGTTCTGTTTCTCCCTTGCAAGTATTGATATCATATCTGCTTAAAAATTCTTTACATTTTATTAAAATTTAAGTATTTTGACATCAAAATAATAGCATGCATATTATATCCTATATGCCCAAAACATTTTTTTTATTGATATGCAGATTTTTAAATATGTATAATTTAAGTCTTAGGTTTTTTCAGTCTTCAGTGGTGGAATTATAACAATGATTTTGGGGAGATATTGAGGTGGGGCAGAGTACTTTTGTAGTTTTAGATGCACAAAATGCTGAATTTAAAAGCGACGTCTCTTACATAGTACTTTGTCTGGGCTACAATGCAAAGGTTTTTTTTTATAAACATGGTTTATTTAACTAAATAAGTTATAATATTTAATGATTATACAATGAAACCAACATGAATGAGTATATGAGAATAAATGAGTATATGAGAATGAATGAGTATTTGTGAATGAGTGAAAGAATGAGTATATGTGTGATATCATGGATACAATCTGGGTGCTGGGACAAGTCCAATATGTGCAATCTAGGTTCCAGGTCTGGCCTTTGGGATGCGCAACCTGTTATCTATGCCTGCAATTTAGGATTTCTGTGCATTATTTATTTGATCTATACCATCAATGCTGAGTTTGCTTGTGGCAGGGTCCAATTAATATTAAAGGTGGCCCTTCTTCAGAGCATCAACCCTTAATCTCACTTTTGTTTTAAACTGACACATCTGTTTAATGTTTTTAGTATTTTTATTATTATTAACCCCTTAATGACAAAGCCTGTACATGTACGGGCTCAAAATGCATTGTTTTCAATGGGTTTAGGGACCAGCCATTGTCCTTAAGGGGTTAAATAGTATAGGAAGCACTACGACATTGAGCAGGTAATGGATAAGTGGAACAGCCTCCTTGCAGTAGTTGCAGAGGTTAATAAAGCGATGGAATTTAAACATGCATGGAATAGGCATATGGTTATTTTGAACAAAATACAAAATGAAGGGCCATAGGGGCGTAACTAGAAACCTCAGGGCCCGGTGCGAGAATCTGTAAAGGGACCCCCCCACCTCACGATCTACCCTCTCCCTCCCTACCCCCCCTTCTCACAATCTACCCACTCCATCCCTACCCCCCCTTCTCACGATCTACCCACTCCCTCCCTACCCCCCTTTGTAGGTCACTTACCATCAACTGCTGTGTTGGGAGCGTGAGGCATTTCTCTTGAGTGCTGGCGCTTCACACTGAGCTCCGGCATATGACGTCATATGCCGGCGCTCAGTGTGATGTGCCAGCACCCGAGACAAACGCCTCACGCTCCCAACACTGCACTCTGGGCAGCGCTGAGGCTGGCGACGGCGGCAGCAGTTGTAGCGGCGGCGGCAGCGGCGGGGAGCAGAGGCATCCTGGATTTCTGTCAGTCAGGGGGGCCCAAGAGTTGCCGAGCGGTCGTTTTCAGCAACCGCTCGGCACCCCTTGGGCCCCCCTGACTGGCAGAACTCCATGGCCCGGTCGCAGTCGCGACCCCTGCGACCCCGGTAGTTCCGCCACTGAAGGGCCAGTTATGGTTTGAGGTAGAAATAATTGTAAGACTAGACTGTCTAAATGGTTCTTATATGATGTGAGATTATATGTTTCTACTTTAAAACGGCATATGTAACACATGCTGTAATTAGAATTGTAAAAATAGGGTAAATTGATCAAAGTATCTGACCAGAAGGAGACCTGATTGTGACTTACAATCTGCAAAGAAATAGCCACTTTTGACACTTGAAGGTCTCAGATCTCTTGAGAGCATTAGTACATAGATAGCACTGAGGCACAGGGCTAAAATATTTTAAAGGTGGCAACTGATGGCAACAAAGAACATTGTTAAATAGCCCCATAGCCCCACTTAGAAGCAATTATATATACAAAAGATATGACATTTCAGTATCAAACTTAACTAAAAACAAATCCGTGGCATACATAACAGAGTTACTTAAATAAAAGATATTGCTGTCAGACTGATATACATATTAATGCTTTCTCTCCTAACTGGGCATGTCTCTACAAAAACCAGTAGACTGTCGGTAAAAAGTAGCCTTTTCTTTGGAATGCTTTTAAGCAGGCAGAAAAATATTCAAATATGGCTAAAAGCTAGATGCTAAATCATTAACAGCGAAAGTAAATTAAGATGTTATGGGAAAAGATATCTAGATACTGGAGGTGAGAATAACAGGAGAATGTATTCACTAGAGTCCATGCAAGAGAAACATCACTTGACTTAGACTAAGTTGTTAGCAAACTCACATTTCCACTAACTTACATTAACGACAGATATGTATATACCCAACTGCAAAGTAAATGTGACAAGAGACATGTTCTTGAACTGCTGAAGGGAAAATAAAGTTAAAACACAAAGCAAACTTCCCAGTTGAAATCAGTTCTTTGTACATTCACCTATTGGTAGTCTAAGAAGGCATGTACTGCATACCAATCTTTCTTGTTGTTCTTGACTTGCCCTTTAGGATACGGCTGGCTGAATAGATCGCTACTGCTTCTATAGAAATTCATTTCTTTCTGAACAGAAAAAAGATTAGAATGCATATTCATTCAGTCATAGCGCATAGCTCGGGCACCTTAACAATACCAATGTACCACGAGGACTATAACTCTTTTTTTAGTGTTATTTATGGCATTCGGGTTGGTCTATTGTTTCACCAAAGGTGGATGTGTAAAATGAAATTGAATCTATTTTTTTTTCTGTCACATTGAATATGGCATGATGGAAGTATGAAAAAAAGATGTCAGTTACAGAACTCTTTCATAAAAAAAGGACCATTAAGATAAACCACTGCAAGTAGTGCTCCATGGCAGATTAGATTGAAAATAAATATTAAATAAACAATAATAAATAAACCATTACTATACCCAACAAAATATAGATGATATGCGTTTTGAATCATGACAGCATTCTCCAAATGAATCTCCATTAAGAAGTTAAAAAGTAGGGTAATCTCCAAGACAGGTATATCATCAACTAGTTGCCCCGTCCCCCAAATTAATTGTATTAATCTGACAAAACCTTGCGAATACATTTAGACGTAGGGTTTTGTAGGAGGGTTTAAAGAATAGCATTTACGATCATTAAAGATCACCTTTATCAAGATCAGCCAATCAGCAGGGAGGATCTTTTAACTATAAGGGTAAGTGTTTTTTATTTACCTTTAAAGATATAATATTAAAGTACTCATAAAGTACATAACATAAATTCTTCTTTGGTGAGATATGTACCCTTTAAGTGTATCCTGTGTTGAAATATCCATTTTAGTAGTAGTATTAAGGGAAGGTCTTTAGGCACTATTGGGTTAATTCACCAATTTAATGTAGTTAGCACAGGATTCTCAGGCAAACTTTCTAAAGTTTCGCAAAACCTAATGTCCTATGCTGCTTTATCTGTGTGCCAGACAATTCCCCATATAGGCTTCCCTTTCTTTTAAGACTTGCATTTCTTTAAGCTATACAAAATAAAACTAAACAAAAAACAACACAAATTACTTACACATTATTCATTTTACAACATTACTGCTATCATTAAATTTTGAATGCTGTCCAATTCTAATGGCAGGACCCAAAATAACCCAACAGAGAAAACAACCTTTGAATAATTATTTTAAGCGCATTTTTAACCAACTAAATTATTTATCCCAAGTGCTTCTTACATCTGTTACATGTCTATAGGTTAGGCAGATAAAGTTGCAGCCAAGGATGTGCTAAAATCCATCTGTATCCATGGAATCCTAAATGTCTTCTTTGTGAACAGTTTTCACATAAAATGAAGCGCTATGCTGCTTTATTGCTTCTTATAGTGTAATTATTTTTGTTGTAATTAAAGCCAGGCATTTATTAAAGTTAAAATCTCATGAAATGATGCCCTGATTATCAATTAGAGGTTTGTGTTTTCTACATACATTGCATTAATTACACTGCAAAGTTTGAAGGGCTAATGAAAATTTTACTTAATTTAAACTAATGCTTTACTTTGAAAAATAAATGACTATATATTAAACACACATTGCTTATTCATAAAAGAGGTGCCTTTTAAAAGTGAGTCTGTAGAAAAGTTGCCTTTTTTATTCAGAGACATCATTTTGCTTTATGAAAAGTCAGTGCTGAATTGTTTCCTTTAGAAGGACTGTGCTGGTCCTGCATGATGGAAAATTAATTTAGTTAATTTGTACGAATGTAGGAAAATGAGGGGCCCCCAACGAAACAAAGGAAAATTAACCTCCCACTCACTTCTACTAATACTCTCTCACACACTCTCACACACACTCTTTCACACCATCAAATAGTCACTCACACTCTTTTTCAACGTCTCCCTAACGCGTCCGCGAACCGCATGTCTCCTTTCCCGCAGTTACGCTTCTTCTTGTTCTCCTGTCCTCCTGCTTCTCCCTGTGTCTTCTTTCTTTGTCCAGTTCTCGGTGAACCTGGCCTCTCAGTGAACTTCCACAAAAGGACAGAGCCTCTGGGCTCACCCTCTCCCCGTTCCTTTAATCGGAGCTACGGGGCAAGGAGACAAAGACACTAAGAGGTCAACAGAGAAGGTAAGGAGACATTAAGAGATTTAGTTTGTTGAATCTAAAAAGCCCTCCAAATGCTGCCTCCCCCGGTCTACTATGCTAAAGGGATCCTCCACCTCTGCTGTCGGTTGTTTTGTGCAGGGAACTTGGATAAATATATCATATAGCAGGTCACAATAGGTAACAAGTAAAAGGTGCTACTGGGGTTCACACAAAACATAAATGGCCCTATTTCAAGGGAGATCTTTGACCTTCCCAACTGACTCATTAAGCTACCCCTGCCACCCTAACCAAGGACCTGTCATCCTTGTCCCTTCATAATGCATAGTGACTAAGAGTTAAAGGACAACTGTCCAGCAAAAACTCTCCTTAGTAAATTAATCTCACAATTCTACTGCTCTCTTTCTTGGTATGTTGAGAAGGCTCTTCTATGGGTATTTCTCATGGGGGGGGTTAAACATGCATGGGATAGGCATATGCTTATGCTGAATTTAAGACTAGACTGGGGAACTATCAAAATTTGAGTCTTTACATCAGCTAAAATGGACAGACTAGATGGGCTGAATGGGTCTGTTTGCTATTAAATTCTGTTTCTCCTAGGGCGCAAGGATCATTTTTTAACTAAAGACCATTAGACTTTATTATGTAACTCATCTAGCTGGTCCACTATGATCAGTTCTACCATATAAACACATAATCGAACAACAGATAAGAGCACCTAGGCCAGTCTAGTATGTACATTTATTTTGCCTGATGTAATTAGACTTGTGCATTCGTCTTCGGGCGAACATGAAAACGAACACGAAGAGTGCATTTTCGTGTTCGTTCCGAAGACACGCCGAAGAGAAGACAGCAGCGGTAAAACGTAGGTGAAGACACACACAACTAAGATCTTCGTGATGATCTTCGTCTTCGTTTACCATTCTTCCCCCCTTCTAACTTACCTTGTCTTCGCGGCATCGCGGCAGTTCACGGAAGTGGAAATCCGCAGGTTCGCCGTCACGGGTTACAGGGCAGTGCGAATGAGCCTATTGGTCGCCTACAGAGACCAATAGGCTCACTCGCACGGCCTTTGTAAGTTACAGCGAACCTATGGATTTCCACTCCCGTTAACCCCTTCGATGCTGCGTTAGATAACGGGAGTGGAAATCCGTAGGTTAAAGGGCCGTGCAAGCGACCAATAGGCTCACTCGCACGGCCCCTTAACCATTTTTTAAAAAAAGTTAACCCCTAATAAAAGTTAACCCCAATGCTGCAACTTACCCGGCAGATCCCACTGGTCTCCCTGTTCTATCAGTTAAATGTCTGTACAAGCGATTTTATTGGTCGCTCGTACGGACATTTAACTGATAGAACAGGGAGGCCAGTGGGATCTGCAGGGTAAGTTGCAGCATTGGGGTTTTAAAAGTCTGTACGAGTTACCCCGCAGATCCCACTGGTCTCCCTCCCTGTTCAATTAGTTAAATTATTTATTGGTCGTACGGACATTTAACTGATAGATCAGGGAGGCAAGTGGGATCTGCAGGGTAAGTTACGGCACCAGGAGTTTAACAGTCTGTACGAGCGACCCTATTGGTCACCAGCAGGGGGCTCATCTGCCATCAACCAATGGCAGACGAGCCCCCTGCTGACGACCAATAGAGTTGCTCTTACGTACATTTAAACTCCTGGCGCCAGAGCTGTGTTAACCCCGTATTAACCCCTTAATCGGGAAAACGAAGAAAAACCGAACACGAAGAATGTCCACGAATATTCGCCCGAAGAGAAGACAGGAACAGGCGAATATTCGCGGAATATGAATACCCCCCCGAAGACAAGCACGAAGACGAACACGAAGAGCCCCCTGGTGCCCAAGTCTAGTTGTAATGCCTTAAACTTTACTTGGGCCTTGTGCTTCTCAAATGCAAGTTCTCACAATGTGAACCTTTACCAGTTGTACTGCAATGCTAATCCAGTATTCACCATTATCTCCACAGCAAAGCAGCCCCTGTAGTCTTTGCATTGTCAGACTGATTTGTTTTCATCTTTCTGCATTGTTGATTCAGTGCACAGAAAAAAAGTTCCTGTATTTTTTAAGCTTTTAGCTCAATCAAGCCAGGCTACAGCCTTAGACAAAACTATAAATATAGAAATAAATACTATGAAAATGATATATTTTCCATAAATCTCATGAAAAAAAGAGATTGAATTGTTTTTAGTTATACGTGTAGACTGACTGAGCCTTCAAGCTTTCAAAGTAACTTTGATTCCTTCATCATGCCGTTATATATATAAATGGTAACCAAACAAATTACTGTAGAAGCAGAACGGGGAAAAAAAGGAAAAAAGTAATGCAAATTGCTATATTGAAACTGGAAGTGTGAAATGAGACCATTTGATACGCAAAGCCTCTTTGAAGTGTTATAGCTCTTTTCATTACATTGAATCCCCGACTAACACTCAGAAAACACTTCAAAAAATGAAACAGCACATAAAATGAAGTCACAGCATTAATTTTGCATGTTAATAGCAAATACTTTGACACTGCATTTTAGAATATGTTTTCCATAATGCATAATCTGGAACAGGTAGTACGTTTATGGGCTATAAATGGATGAAGATAAACACAACCTTTGGCTTTATCAGTCTTGTTAGTGATGTATAATATTTTTTCTTCACATATTGCTGACTATAGAGCGCAGCCTTTACTGCATTAACATTGACAAGGACAATGAATGATCAAATTTATGATTAGACTTAAAATGTATCAATAAACCTTGCATCTAACACCCCGAGTGGAATAAGTAGATGATCGAAACACTAATTAATACAATTAATTTGATGCTGAGTTAACCTTTCAGCAGAATATATAAGGGCTGATATGATGCGAAGATTTAAGTATGTATAAGACTGGTATACATCACTTGCCTACAAATTCTGTATCTTTATGATAAATGTGCTACTGAGAGAGTAGATGGATGAAATCTTACAATCAGTGGCATATTCACAGCAGCAAACAGAAGGTTAAAGATGTGGGGAGAAGCAGGGCCGGCCCTACAATGGAGCCGAAAGGGGCAATTGCCCAAGGCTTCACTTTAGAAGGGGTGGCACTTTGCCGCCCCAAGCGCTTTTTTTTTTTTCTTTTTTTTGAAGCGGAGGAGAGAGAGAGAGGGGCACCGAGTGGTTTTCGCTTACCCGCTCGGCGCCCCTCTCTCTCTCTCCTCTGCGGCGAGTCTCCCTGTTCGGTCTTGGTGCCGGCTTGTAATGCAGAGCGCCGGAAGTGACGTCAATTTCCGGCGCTCAGCATTACAAGCCGGCACCGTGGCAGAGCAGGGAGACTCGCCGCAGGACTGTTTAAAGGTAAGTACCAGGGGGGGTAGATTATGGCGTCGTCGAAGTTTAAAATGCCGCCCCAGGCGGCATTAAGTCTTCGGCCGGCCCTGGGGAGAAGTGGCAAAGTCCAATATCTAGTTGGCCTAGGTCACAATATGCCACTACCTGTCTCCTACAACGGGCCAATCCAGTGTAAAAATGATATATTCCACACATTTATTTATGCATTGTTTATTTTTTAAAACACATAAAAGGAACAGGTCCACACAGCACACTTTAAAACTACAGTACAGATAAAAATGCTAGTCATATGTATTGCTATCTGCAGATGGAATGACTGGACACCTACATATACTATATGGATGAGAGTATTGGGACACTTGACCGTTACACCAACAGGAAGTTGAAATCACATTCTCAATACATTAATATGAAGTTGGTCCCCCCTTTGCAGCGATAACAGCTTCCACTCTTTCTTATACATTTTACATTTTTTGCTTTGTATTACTTGCCCAATCCTTGGTAAACAGTAGTCTACTTAAGCTAGTTTTTGTATGTTTCTAACTTTTTATTTAGGATAGTGGGGTGGTTGTGGGAGGGTAGGAAAGGGATGTTTGAAGGATAGAGAGTACAAAAGGATATATATATATGTATATGTATTGTTTTTTATACTACTCTCTGACCTCAGGGATCTCTGATAGTACAATGGAACCCATGTGATATCACTGATGACATCGCATTTCCCTTGTACAACAATCAGAGCTGACACCCAAGTGGGTGTGGCCATATGACTAAATTCTCTCGTTAACAAACAAAATACTTCTAATCACACCAATTTTCAATGGCAACCACTCTTCCTATAGACAAACAATACACCTGTCTCCTAAAATGGGTAGAAGACTTTCAGCCGTGGATAATCTCTCATGGGAAAAACCAAGTTCGATGTCTGAAAGTCCGTGAGCTTCATGATGTTAATATCACGTGATTGTATGTGACACACTCAAACTTTTACATTAACTTTCACATTCCCAAAATGCATTTTTTAAATATTTTGTAGAGCCCCAAGAATAGCCATATTATGTAAAATGTTTCTTTAAATATAAAGTCTTCAGGTAAGATTTGCATGTGACACCAGAAGATTCAAATACGGTCTATGGCTATTGAACAGGCAGGACTAAAATGAGGATAGAAAATGGAGAGTCAACAAAAAAAATGTATAGAGTGACAACCAGAGCATGGGGGGAAGGGTGTAGGAAGATTCAGGTAATTCATGTTTTTCCCCCCATTAATATCTTTTACTTTTATGTAGTTCTCTTATGCCATTCATATTCTCCACAGGGACGGAGTTAATAGAATTTTGAAAATGACATCAGGAAGTTACTACCCTTTGATGAATCGTGAAGTTATCAAGATGAATCTGTTATTGCTGTACTCTTCATATGATTTTAATTGTATACAGATGATTGACTTCATATATTTCTTACCCTTCGACAGTTCCGCTTGAGATCCTCTTGAGGATTTATTGCCAGAATCGCTTTTTTGACGGGTATTCACATCTTGGAAAATGGAATATGACACCAGATTCTGACAAAAATAATAATAATAATAATAATAATAATAAAAAAAAAAAAAAAAATATATATATATATATATATATATATATATATATGTATGTGTGTGTTTGTGTAAACGTTTGCAGCAATTCTGGATTTTTTATTGTATTTGTACTGAGCGAGCAGTCTTTTTATTATTTATCCTTGGTGAAGAATACTGTTTAAACAATTTTCTCTGATGTAAAGGTGGTGACCACAAGTAGGAGAAATTAACCACAAGGCAACCTAGGCCACTGATCAGGGACCAAAGCAAGCATTAAACTACTGAACTCTCAGCCATAAAGTAGGATAATGTTTAAAGTGTAGCTTTAATTTGTTAAGCAGAAGAGCAAATCAGACGCACCAAATATCTAAATACTGTTTTGATGAAACCGCTCGCAAATGGAACAATTTTACTCTTCTTAATTAGTTGGGTGTAATGATGTTATAGTTTGTCATTTCAACAAACATTTTAACACAGAAATTTTATCGCATACAAATAAACTGATTTCTATATTTCTTACTTATCCCAATCAGAAGAACAATATTTCATCCCCTTCTTTAAGGTCGGCTACAGATGTTATATGAATAAAGCAATGATTCTATTCTATGTAACCATATATTTCTGCTTTTTAGACAGATTTTTATAAAATTGGGAAACAAATAAAAGGTATTTTTTTTTTGTACACAGATTTTCCGCAAGGATATCCAATAATTATGGGGATAAGGAAACATTTTAAAGAACTTATTTTGGAACGGAAATGTCAGTTTGGTTATTATAGAAAAAAAATAAAGAGTAAAAGAGCAAAGTGCAGTCTAAATTTCTAATTATGATTGAAGAATACTGTCTAGGACTAAACGCCATGAGCTCCTATCTTTGAGTAAGCTGTACCTCATGCTGGGCGTCATACATAAAACATTAAACCCATATGGCATCGTGTGGTTACTCGATCTCTGGAGAAAATAACCATCCAGCTCTTTTCATATTTGGTATCATGGGGAAAAAGGTAAAGAAACCAAGAATAAAGATTTAAAAAATTAAAAGTACGAAGAAAAGGTGTACCTTTTATACATATATGTATTTATTATCATTGAGTATATTGGCTTTAGGCAGCTATAATTCAGAAAGTTCCAACTTGCGTTTTCAGATGTACTATAAATATTCCCACGTAAATAACAGTTAAATTGTTCTATTATTATTCATCTTTGGCTTTTTCTATCTTTTCTAATATGTGTTCAAAAATAAGGTTGAATAATTCTTCTAAGGCAGTTATCTTAGTAGACAATAGCTGCATAATTGTCTAATAAATTATGTATAAATCTGATCAGAAATACGATGCATGTGAAATACTTTACTGTATGTGACTGTAAATTGTGAACGCTACTGAAGCCCCAGGAGCAAGCACAGCTTAGTGGAAGGGGCCCCGTACAGAGCTAGGAGATGGGCCTAGGTCAAGATCTCCACATAATATAAGCATCCAGAAAATTATTAAATATTTACTGGAGATCTTGAAGATAGAACTTCATCCCCATGGTCAAAAATTAGTAAATGCCATGACACTTAAAATATGTACCAGAACCAATTTCTCAGTAACTGTATTTTATATTTTGTGTTCTACATTTTCTACACCCACAAGGGAGACAATGCCATCAAATTGATGGTAAACATGTTGGAGATTGTAAAGAAAGCATGTGATACAAATTCTATCCTAGCTCAATGTTTTACTGTATTTAACCGAGCTTGAAATTTATATGATACTACAAATTTCTCATGTCGTAATAGAACAGTTTATAAAAATAAAAAAGCAAGCTAGTCCAAAACGTATCAGACAGATCTTGTCAGTGAAGACCTTTCTAGCGCAATGGGAATTCACTCTGGAAACCGGCAAAACCACTAACATGCCCTACGTAGATGCATCTCAACATGTGTCTTATATGTCTATATAGAAACATTTAACAGTATGTATCTATACTTAGTGATGATCCTACACAAAATGATATATTCAGTTACATACTAGACCATATTTAAAATCATATGCAAATAACCAGGTACCTATCAATGCAGACATAACTGGTAATGTGTATTGTGGTACATTAATTATGAGTTATTTATATACCTCTTGCATTATTAGCGATTATTAGCATATATAACTTTACTGCCTCTATCATTTATGACACAGGTTAAAGAAATATACAGATTTTCACAATTTCATCATTACTATTATTATTATTATTAACTGACGGGAGAAGATGAAGAATGAAAAACAGAGAACAATATGAACTGCAGAGAAGGCAATGGAGAAGCGAAAGACACAGGATGACATTGAGAGAGAGAGTGTAAGAGACAGAATGAGAGAGTGAATGAGTGTGAGTGACAACACATTTTGGTCCCAAATCTCTCTGAATTTTTGTCCAAACTGAAAGGGCTGGAAAAGAAATTCAAGGGCCAGTAACAAAATGAAAAATGAATCTGAATCAGTTTTGGTCCATTTGCACAACTCTAGTAAGTAGACTTGCGGCCAATGTTTTTAAGATGAGGGTGATAGTTTTTTTTGCCACATACTGATTGTGGGGAGTAAATGAATGGTGGTGATACCAAGGCAGTGACTATCTAGTTAAGGTGTGAACATTGTCCCATTGACATTGAGGAAGACCATCGAAGAAATGATAGCATTGGGGGAAGGGAAAATAAAAACATCAGTTTTAGGAAATGTAAAGACATCTAGATAGAAACAGAGAAGACACATTAGTGCTACAAAGAGGGAAGGAAAGAGATTATAGGGGCACAGGTAGATTTCAGGCCGTTCAAAAAGCTTGGAGGTTAGAGGAGGTAGAGCAATAGGCTCCAGCAGTCCATACATTCTATAAAATTACTGAGTGCCCATAGTATAATAAAAACCACAAATGAGAAGAAAATTGACTGGTGTAATACATCTCATCAAAATAACAGTTTTAAAGAGCTGGAAGCTAATGCCCTTTTCACAGGGTGCATTGACATGGATACAATGTTTTAATTTCCAGCCAACCCCCAGCAGAAACAAAACAAGCTAAATATCTGTACGTATGGCCCTACATCAAATAGAACCCAGTCTGGACATCATTGTAGTCTTTTTTTTATTGCTACTGTTGTAATCTATACCTTTTTTAATATGATCTATCATTGGTATGTGGACACCACATAACAGTTCACCTTGACAAAGACGAAAAGTGTTACTTACAGCTCGATCACCTCCCGTATGTTTGCAAATCCTTCAATATCTATAAATTGTTTCCCATCTGTGCCAACTCTTTTTCTAATTACAATTTATTATAGCTCGAAGGAAGGCTAAAGGGCTTAACTGAGATGTGTTTTGTTGCCAACTTCTACAAATTATTTTATCCATCTATAATAAACTGCAGCTATCAGTGTCTAAAGTGGTTAAATATAAGCTAGTTTTCTCATTTTAAGTTTTATTACACTTCTAAAATCTGTAACACCTTCAAATTTCTCAAAGCTTTTCAATGTGTCTTTAAACACAATACTGGTGTTAAGAAGTTGTAAAAAAAATTATATCCGAATTACAGTATCTCACAAAAGTGAGTACACCCCTCACATTTTTGTAAATATTGTATTTCTTTTCATGTGACAACACTGAAGAAATGACACTCTGCTACAATGTAAAGTAGTGAGTGTACAGCCTGTATAACAGTGTAAATTTGCTGCCCCCTCCAAATAACTCAACACACAGCCATTAATGTCTAAACCTTGGCAACAAAAGTAAGTGCAGCCCTAAGTGGAAATGTCCAAATTGGGCTAATAAGCGTCAATATTTTGTGTGGCCACAATTATTTTCCAGCACTGCCTTAACCCTCTTGGGCATGGAGTTCACCAGAGCTTCACAGGTTGCCACTGGAGTCCTCTTCCACTCCTCCATGACAACATCACAGAGCTGGTGGATGTTAGAGACCTTGCGCTCCCCCACCTTTCATTTGAAGGATGCCCCACAAATGCTGAATAGGGTTTAGGTCTGAAGACATGCTTGG
This sequence comes from Spea bombifrons, assembly GCF_027358695.1. Taxonomy (NCBI): domain Eukaryota; kingdom Metazoa; phylum Chordata; class Amphibia; order Anura; family Pelobatidae; genus Spea; species Spea bombifrons. The sequence continues at coordinate 137,501,139 of NC_071087.1, read as the reverse complement.
CCACTCCATCATCTTTACCCTCAGCTTCTTTAGCAAGGTAGTGGTCGTCTTGGAGGTCGTGTTTGGGGTTGTTATCATGTTGGAAAACTACCCAGGTGTCCTAGAACTGAGCCTTGGGGTAACCCCACTGAGAGGGGGAGTGTTACTGGAGACAGAGATGCTGAAGGTACGATCAGAGAGGTAGGAAGAGAACCAGGAGAGAGCAGTGTCACGGAGACCAAGAGCATGAAGAGTTTGAAGGAGAAGAGGGTGGTTCACAGTGTCAAAAGCAGCAGAGAGGTCCAGTAGGATTAGCAAGGAGTAGTGGCCCTTGGATTTGGTAGTTAGTAGGTCATTTGCAACTTTAGTAAGGGCGGTCTCAGTAGAGTGTCGAGGGCGAAAGCCAGATTGAAGAGGGTCAAGTAGGGAGTCAAGAAACTTAATTAATTGGGTATAAACAATTATTTCAAGAGGTGAGAGGAAGTAGAGCGATGGGACGGTAATTCGATTGGAGTAATGGTAGCATGCTTGAAGGAGGATGGGACAAATAATGCCCAAAATGTGCTTTTCTTTTGTTTTGAGGTGATCTAATTCATAGAAATGTTTATTTTCCGCAACATCCTGTATGAGGAAAATCATTTGGTATTTGTATAGTATTTCACATTCAATACATGCAGAATAACTGATGTAATTTTTAAACATTTTTTCAGTCTAGGTAATGCTTGGATCCCTGCTAAGACAAACAAATGAGCCAGGAAGCCTGTTTAATCTACGACAACTCAGCTGATAATATTTTAAAACTCATACATGAGCGCACCTGTTTAAGTCATCCTTTGCATGAATTGGAAGTAATATCTTCCCAGCTTGGTGGATTTTCAGCCTTAATTAGCTCCGTCTGATTCCCTTATTTCACATGGCATCTGAGAGCAAACCATCTTAGTTTCAGGAAATGGTCACTGCCTACACAATCTCTTTTCATAATTTTTAGCCAAGATTCATATTCATATAATTAAGCAATCAATCAATGTTTATGTTTAATATATATACGGTATATATTTTTTGTAAAAGATCAATATACTGTATATTAGATTCGTATGAATCTGTGAAAACGAGGAGGAGCCCCAATAAAAAAAACCAGAAAGAGCTTGTTTGAATTTCATAGGTTGATTGAATCTCACTCATGCTCACTCACGCTCTTTCTGAACGTCTCCCAACCTTCTCTGCTAAGTGCTTCCGTGTACCTGTCTCCTTACTGCGCATCTCTGCTTCTTCTATTGCATATTCTTGTTCTTCTGTCTTATGTCTTTTTTGTCTGCTGCTCCTTGGATCTTCTTCCATTGTCTGGTCTGAGTGGACATGGCCTACCAATGAACTTCTGCAAAAAAGCATAGCCTCCAGACACACCTTCTCCCCGGATTGGTGGAATGAGAGGTTGTCTCCATGACTTTGCAAGAGTGCAAAAAAAGAGGCCAGAATACTGTAAACACTCAGACTCTCTCACACTCTCTCACACTCTCTTTCCAAGGCGATTATTCAGTCTTCCTGGTAAACTTACCTTAAAGGGCAGAGCCTCTGAGCACACCCTTTCCCCAGTTCCTCAATTCAGAGGGGAGGGTGTGCCCAAGAGTCTCCGCCCTTTAGTGAAAGTTCACTGGCCATAGTCCCATATTTCAATAGCTAGGGCTGATGTTGCTAGAATAATCTGCACTTTTTTAGTCGGAATTGTTTGGGGAGCCATAAACGTTCAACCAATCTATACGATTTTAATGTAAGATTTTCTATATGTTAAGATGTCACCATACGCACCGCCATATTGCTCCAAGTTCTGGTAAAGTTAGGGAACTTTCACTGCAATCACTGCCATTTTGGCAGAAGTTTCCAGAAGCGAAAGTAGATGGCAGAGAAGGTAGGTAAACATTTAGAGAGTATGAGAGAGTGAGTTAAAGTGAATCAATTTGGGCACCAGGAAACAAATTCTGTTCCCAAATCTTCATCCAAAACAAACTCATTGTAAACAAATGAATCTGAATTTTTGGCCTATTTGCACATATCTAATATCTATCTATTTACCTACCTACAGGACATGTTAGTCCTTCTTTTGTAACAATTTTCATAACGCTTAACTGTTGTAGCCTTTTACATTGTTAACTTTCCCTGCTTCCATAGTCCGGGAATTGTTAAAATATTGTTTTAAAAGGATAAACTTTGTTTATCATTTGTTTAACTAAAATCTAAATGTAGGAACCCCAGAGAGTATTCTTCCCCGGAGCGTCATTTGATCTGCAGATGGTCAAACTGGGCCTGACCTCCGTATTGGAATGGCATCCATGATTTTGAAGAAACTTGACTTCTTGTAGTGATTAATAAGTAATCTACACTAATACAGAAATGGCAGAGGACTCCTGCGACATATACATTTTTCAAATCAATCTCATTGGATAGATCCACACCCTGGTTGTAATTAAAAATGTATGCGTACTTCTATTCATAACAGTTCTTGCATTGTATTTTGTTGGTTCTTTGACTTAACATTTTTTGTTGTAATAGCATAAAAATAAAGAGTTGAAAACATTGATTTCACTGAAAAGCTTGTTAATAAGAGGTAAACAGGGATGAATCAAGATCAGCAGCACAAAACACCTACGGGTACCGCCATGCTGGTTTTGTAGGAAAGCACGCTACTGTGAGTTTGATTAACATATTTCTTTGTAACTTTCTGCTGTGCATTGCCAACTGCGTTTCTGATTATTAAACATAAGTTGTTTGCAAAGATGTTTAAGAAACTTACATGCAAGTTTTACTTGTGAAGTGGAAGAAACCTCTCTACAAACAGAAAAATTGTATTTACAATTGTTCTTATCAGTCACGCATGTGCATACATACAGACGCAACAAATTAAATATATATACAGAGGGAGTAAAACATAAATAGAAACAGAAAGATATCTCACTATTTCTGTTATATGGTGAAAGAAACATAGCAAGGGATTTTTTTTCATTACCACTGTATCTTATGTTTGTTGGCATAGTTAAAGAGACACCGCAGCCATCATATGCACTTAGTTCATTAATGTATATAAATGCTGAATGGTCCCTTTTAATTTCCGTGTGGTTCATTTTGCAAGTGCAAGTGGGGATCCTGCAGAATTACCCTAAAACCATTTGCCAGTTTCCTCACCCCACAGCTAAATGCCCAGTAGGAGATGTATGCAGGTCAATGCTGTTTTTTGTTGTTAATATTATTATTAATAATTATTATTACGAGCACAGCATTGACTGTGATTTAATCCCTATAAACTTGTAGGGACCGTGGACACAAATTAACCCCTAGACACAATCGTGGCATTGAAGAGGGTTAACCCAACACAATCTCTCTCGCGATCCACAGCAAGGGAGGGTTGGGGATGGTCTCCACACTCATGCAGAGACCAAAGAAACTATCAACCCTGTCCCTGAAGCTGCCTATGTAAACTGGCGATTGTGGGGATGATTGCTCTAGTGGGAATGATGGCCCAGGCAGGCTGTTTGGGGACAAAGATTGGATGTCCTATGCATCCAATCTGTGTGCTAAGCAGGTCCTATAGATGCATTCTGGGAGCTAGGAAAAAAGTCTTATGTGTGCAAACTGTCTGACATTCCTGGCCATGTGGGGGGGGGGATGTGACCTGTGATTTATTTATTTCTGCAATTGAGGGTTTCCATGCATTATTTATATGATCTAAACCTTTAATGCAGTGCTTCACCCGGCAATCTCCGGGCAAACCCAGAGAGTTCCCAGGTATGGTGGTGTGACTCTGCGGATTGTAGTGTATGGTATTAGAGTGTGTGTAAGTGTTTGAGTATCTGAGTATATGTTATTACAATGTGTAGGTGTTAAAACACGTTTGTGTACCAGAATATGCGTGCATTATTAACTAATATATAGTATGTCTGTGTGTAACTATGTGTGTTTATTGAGAAGGAGGGGGCAAAGAAATACTGCACCTAGATGCCACTAACATCAGGACACCCCCTTAATGAAATGTAATAGTATTCCAATTATACTGATTTTATTAAACTGGCAGGATTTTTTTTTCAATTGCTGCAGTTTCATCAAACAGTATTTTTTTCTATAATCCTAAAATCCCTAATAATAATAACAACTACCATACACATTTTAGCCATGAAAATTTCAGTTAAAATAACATTATGTTCATTTATATGCTACTATCATAGTATAGAAAAGAGCAGTTATATACAGTTAAGCTTAATAACATGATATTTAGAAAATAGATGGCTCAATAAAAGGTTTCATGTTTACTGCTGTTACTTATATTTCTCAGGTGAAATAAATTCTAGTACATCCATCCTAACAGCAAGATATTGTTCTTTAAGATCTATTACTTGGAGCTGTGACCTATAGCAAAGGTTAAACACTAAGGTTAGCATAGGTCAAGCAGCTACATCTATAGTCATTGAGTAGGTCACAATGCACACACACACACACACACACGTATGCATTTTATTTTAAAAGTTTTTTTTATGAGGATGTTTTGATTTTGTGTTTGCATTTTATTACATTTTATTTAGAGAGTACCGGCATTTTTTTCTTTTTAAAACACAAAGTAAACAACAACAACATTAATCAAGGTACAAAACAAACAATAACATGAACACATGTCAAAACATAATGGTAGAGAAGGAGATGAGGTCTTAGCTCCTTAAGTTAGTCTATTAGGAGGTTAAAATCTGCTAGGAACCCAACTGTTCCAGTAGTGATTAACATGCGTCACATTGATAGAGGCAGAACTCATCTGTAGAACATATATGGAGTGCACTTTATTTAACATGACGGTCCTATATAAAAATCTTTTAGCTTTTCCATATTTTAATTAATAATGTCTACGAGCAGGGGGAGGCAGAGTGTCCGTACAAGGACACCTGTGTCTGTGGCAAGGTTTGTGAATGTCCACAGAACATCATTCAATTGTCAACCACAGACCCCAGTGAATGAGGGTCCACCCCACCATGAGCTATGTCAATGCCTAACCCTGGTTATGAGTATTAGATATAAAAATCATGACATATTTAATATGTTGATGGCTTTTTTTATATGTAAAGATACTCCCATATATTCAAACATTCAAGCATGAAAACATTCATTCTAGAGATGGCAGGATGACCTGTCAGTTGCAATAGTATATAAAAGTCATATGTAAGCATTTACTGTAATGTGAATGCTGAAAATAAAGAGAAATGAACTGCTTCCCTGTGCTTTAACAGCTGATAGAACATACAGTTTCCACCAAGGGTCACTTGTTTTTTTTTTGCTGTAGGCATACATTGATGACTAAACCTACAGTCATATTTTATGGTCTCTACAGTTTAGCTCTGTACTTAAGCGTCATTTTTGGACATATATTTTTAACTATGTTTTTTTCCTTGTAAACACAGTGAGGTGTTATTATTCAGGTTGATTTTGCAATGGCTGTGCTTGCTAGAGAAGCTGGTCCTCTCAGGACAAGAGATCAGATTCAAGCATCTGCGATAACATCCACCGTACTATATAGCTAAGTCTTTAGATAACATTTCCATCACAAGTGAATAGTTTGTGTGCTGAAAAAGCCATAGGTTTTATCTTTAGTCTGGTTAACTGGCTAACATTTGAGTTTGTCTGAAGAACACAATTCCATTGGGTTGTAGTCAGTGGCAGTAGGTACATATTTATAAGCCTAATATAATTGCATATAAAAATGCTGGCCAGTGTCAGCCCGCAAATACATATAGCACTAGAAGTTCCCTTGCCAAAAGAAAAAGCCCATGCAGAGACATTGTATGCCAGGTTCCATAGTACTCTATCTCACACACACATAGGGCTGTAGCTGGACAATGCCCGTGCCACAAAACTAAAAGGACCAAAAAGTGAAGCACTTGCCTTTAAACTTGTTTTGTCCAGTCCTCCATATTTGCACAAACTGGGGAATTTACATGTCAACTGAGATCTTAGTTAACATTAACGAGTACTAATTAAGGTGACACCCTGCACAGTCTCAAAACCATTAATAGCGTGAAGCAGGCAAAAGTGAGCAACTGGGGTTGACTTTGGGGTCACATGATCCTTCAAGCCTGGTTGAGGAGGGAGTAGAGGCAGGGGAGAGGTGCAAAGTAGTATGTATGTGTGTGTATGTGTGTGTGTATATATGTGTGTGTATGTATACAACCTGTTTTTTTTTTACAGGTTTTTAGTAGTACTCTTTATACAAGATTATGACCCTGCTGAAGTCACATCCCTATCCCTGAATCACAATTAGAAAACATTGTCAACCCTAGTACTAATGTAGGTGAGACATTAATAGTCTGTGTGCAACAAAACCATCTCCCAGGAATTCTGGATGAAGAAGTAAAATTGTTTCCCCTTAAAATTGTTTAAAATGAAACCAGGAAATCTCTGACAAGAAAAGAGGTTATTATTTTGCTGTTTTTGTAATTTACAATTTCCTTTTGAAATAATCTCTTCTACTCTGCTAAAAGTAGAAATGATTGTGGTAATCCCTACAAAACACTGATTAATTAAATTACAACACAAGACAAAGTAGTGATAAATGAGATTGCAGAGAAAATATTGATTATTCAAAAGAAATGATCGCTTCTGAGTCTTAAGCTATCAGAGGGTTACCCTTTAGCTCAAACAGGATTTTTTTTATGAATAGTCAATATAAGAGGTTTTTTTATATGTAAAGGTACTCTCATATATTCAAACATTCAAGCATGAAAAAATTCATTCAAGAAGCACAGTTTTCTGAAACAATTTTCGGTATAATTTCATTCAACGGAATTACATTACCAAGCTGGTACTTTAGCTTTTATATTTGTATGCAAAAAGTCTCAAGGACAATACATTTTTAAATGTTGTATCAATAATATCACATATACCTTAGTTTCCCCTTATTCTATGTGGCAATTTTAATGCAATAGTCAACCCACTATTGGATTACTCTTCCACTGTTGACCCAAGACATTTGAAATTTCAAAATAGGTTTGGTAGCAAAATATAATAACAGCCCTTTGGCCAATTAATCACAAATATTGTTCATTACCACATTAAATATTATTTTGCTGTTTTAGAAGCTTCTATAATAGAATCTGAGACTCTTAAAACGTTTAAAATGGAACATCATTATATCAATGAATCAACATTATTCCCCTCCTTATTAAGCAATATTAGAAGGATCATTAGAAAGCAATAAAGTGGTTAAAGACAGCATTGATTAGAATTCATTAGTACGCCAACATATACCTGAAAGCAAATAACTTGAAGGTAGCTGAGAATACCTACAAATTAAATAAAGATGACAAGAGTAATTAATTTGGTCAATCTGCCGCATCTCGCTGATTCTGTGATTGAATGCCTTGATGCTATTGAGGTGCCTTTTGAATCAAAATACATAAAATGGTCAGCCAGATGATTAACAATTCAGCTTCAGATACCCAACTTTTATTATGAAACAATTTCCCTCTTATACTTCTGACCTTGCTCCAGTACTTTCGGTGAAAGGGCATTCTTCGTGTTGAGACCATAGCAACTTACATTGTTGCAATTCCCAAACCAGAAAATCTATAATGCTGAATTTATAGATCTATAATGCTGAAAATCTATAATGCTGAATTCATAGAATTCATAGATGTGATGACAAGTATTGTCCAATTCTACTACTTAATTCAGATGTGAAAAGGTATGCCAACCTTCTCACTAATAGAATTACCCCTCTTCAGCTGTCTCTTCTTCACTCATAGCTGACAATCCCCACAAGTATATAAAGATCCTTTATGCATTCCCATAACAATGACTGTAGCACCTATCATTCCAACTTTTAAATCTTCTTCTAAATAATATTCTCAAAATTATATATCCATCAAGTTAACAAACAAGTTAACAAAACACAACTATGATATTATCCAACTATTTTCAATGTTTAAGTGTATTTGCCTTGAATATTGTCTTTCAATAAATTAAACATTTTGGACAATCTTGTTTTCAAGCTGCCAAGAATGTGATTCTCTCATTGGAAGAAATTCAAAAGGTTTTTAGTTAATCAAATAAGATATTTTTATAAAAAAACACATTTATTCTATGGGGAGTATTTGTCAGATTCTCACTGTTTGAAGAATAAACCCAATAGAATAACACAGAAACCTGTCTTTATTTTCCCATCAGACTTTTTGAAGAACGTACCTCTTGGGTCCATTCTCTGTTCAAGGCGTAAAGAAGATTTGGCAGCTATTTCATGTGATATTGCAGATTCCCATTGCTGTCATGGGAAGTTTAGCAGAAAAAACTCCCGGGTCTAATTATATATATATATATATATATATATATATATATATATATATATATATATATATATATATATAATGTTTAATGTTTCATAACAATTAGTTGAAAATTCTGCCACCCATCCAGACCTAGAATTAAAAAAGGAGTCCTATATACTGGACCTTCATCTCTATTTGCAGGGGGTCGGGATTTGGGTGTTTAGTAGCATCCAATAATCCAACATCTAATGAAATATACCACCAGTGAGAGGGATTGGTTCTGTGAGACAAATGCCTAAAGAAAGTAAGTTAGTTAATGTCTTCTGGGGAGTGTTGCAAGGTGATGATCTTGACATAATGTTATCCTCACATTATAATTATAATGACATTATGGAAATATATTTAGACACCATGATGACAACTAAAAGCCAATAAGCTATTCCAGTGTACATCATCCAAGCCTGTGCAGGTACTTTTTACATGACTGCTTAGGCCTATAGCATCCATACAGATATCAGAAGAATACCATTACTCTTCCCCAATAAAACACCAGACACAAATATGTGGGCAATTTCCGCTGTTGCGGAAACCAATAATAGTCTTTCCAGCGATCTATTATGGGTGGGAAAGCTCCAGATCTTTTTCATAATCTTGTTTGAAAAGGAAGTGCCACCTCTGCTTTTATACCTGCCTGATACAAAGTTATAAACATGACCAATGAATGAGAGGGATACAAAGCATTCCTGCATAGGTCTGTAGTCATACCCCCCTTCCCTGTTGGTCCAGGAGGGCCAATTTTACACATTTACAAATATAATCTAATGCTTCTTATAAGGATGTAAGAATGTATAAGGTTTCCATTGGGCACTAGTATTACCATAGAAACCTGACCAGCATACTTGGGAATCTCCGGGTGAAGCACCGCTTCTCTGATTCAACACGCAAATCCTCCGGAAGCGGGGTCTTGACACGCAACCTCTTTAAATGGGAGTGTTTCCCGTGATGTCAGCGGGACCGACCACACGCAAGTAAAGGCTAGAGCTTAGATGTTCCCAGGTATGCTTACCAGGGGCTCAACTCCATGATGTGTTTATGGATGGTTTGTGACTCCTTGACTAATCTCCAAATAGCAGTTATGGATTCCAGACTGAAAAAGAACTTTAAGCAACTACTAAGTGATTTCATAAAGTAAGCAGAATATTAGCGCTACATACACTTTAGAACAATATAAAAAGGTTACAGTTTTCTATAGGTCATATTAGGATGTGGGGAAAGTGCATGCTGGATTATTACGAGATATCTATGTAATATGTATAGGTGCGTTTGGGCAGTTTGCAGTTCTTTTCTAGATTTGTGCCTTAGGAGTTGATTGCTTAATGATAAGCAATGAGGAGACCTTCATTTTGAGCATTTTGAAAAACATCCCATTTAGTAACAGAACTTGGTCTGCAGCCTTGAAAAATAAAAAAGCTTTCTAAGAAAAAACATTAATTTTCCCTTTTGTCATCTCTTGAACTTTGAAAATACAGAAAGTACCTCTTTAAAAGCTTATGTTGGTCATTATCTTGTCTTAAGAAGGTCATGGGCCAGTAAAAAGCATCACATGTGACCAAAAATATAATCTCCCAGAGGAATTCATTGACAAGGGAAAATGGGAATTAAGTTTCAGAATTAGCGATGGAAACAATAGATCTGAGCCATATAGATTCCAGGTCATACAAGTTCAGTGAATCAACATTAAAAGTCATAGACTAAAATAATAGCTCTAGAAACAGCGATCTTATGGGTAGTGCCTACTTTGAAAGTGAAAAAGCACCATGCAGGTATTATAGAAAATAAAATTCACAAGTGTGGGTGAATATTCTAGCACTATAAATAAATACTACATGGTACAATATAAAGATCTAATTGCAAAATATCTATTTTGTTGCTAAACTAAGCAACTCTGCCCCCGGGGTGTTCGATATGATGAATCACATTATAATCGCTTAAAGCATAACATCTACAGCTATGCTTTTTTTTATAACACCGTGGACATATACATACTTCAGGGATACTTTGTGTTCCAGCATTATTAGCTCCGTGTAAAGAAATAGAAGGGTACGTTCTTACATATCTTAAAATTCAGATGTGTTTAAGAGGATCTAAACCTTTATCGTAAACAAGGGGACCAAGGGATTCAAAACTTAAGGAATGCCAAGAAAAGCTTCATTTTACCCGTAGTTCAGTTCTGAAAGAGTCAGATATGTCAACATGCGCTGCTTGTTCTAGAGAAAGCTCCTTTATAACCACCGTTGACAGCTGAACTTCAAAATGTATTTATACTTACACCTACATGCTAAACATTCAGGGAAAATCGAGTGTTGAAGTATACACACCTGCTGAAAATCCTGGGAGAAATCACACTGAAACACATTGAAACTGAATGAAAATGAAAAATGTTCTTCACATAGTCCTGCTAAAATCCTGCCGGGAAATGATTAACATTAAACCGCTCAACAGGGGATATTAAAGGCATGCTACCCTATAACCACTTTTTAGGAGAACTCGATATTTGGTGTTTCTTTGCCTTATTTCGCTTGTTTTTTTATGGGAAGTTATAACCTTCTGGTGACAAATACATGGCAAATGCAAAATAATTATGGCAAAATAATTAACAGGCTGTATCGCACATTAATGTACAGTATTAATCATCTAAAGGCAATTTATTAACTTCTTAATAATCATTACAGGTAGCTGTTAATATCTGAACGTGATAAGGTCATGTGAAAATAGTTGTTCAATTAAATGAAAAATCTACCTTATTTACATTTGCGTACATATATAATTATTATATATTTTCACAATTTTCTCAATAAAGCTTAAAGCATAGAAACTGACTGCAAATAAGAGCAATTTTGTCCATCTAGCCTATCCATTCCTCCTGTTACAAAAACCTTAACGACCATATAACGTACTAAAGAGCCTGTGATCATCTGCGGTGGGGATCAAAAGATTGAGTTTTTAAAAAAAAATAGAACAAAAATAAAGATAATGGGTTTTTTTTGTACAAATTTAGAAGAAAAAAATCTAAAACTCAGTGTCTAAACACACCATACCCCTTTGCACTACAAATAATTTAAGAAACTTCCCTGTCCCAATCCAAAAGTTTTGCTTCCTTATTAAATTAAAACATCTATTCCATCTATGGTATTATTCCACTCCAGTGATTAAGGTTTTTCTCATCAGTGGCATCAGGTGCTGCTGAAATGACAATATGTACATATGATAAAGCAAAGAATCAACGTACAGCAAGAAAATACATAAAGCAAATGCTATTTAGAAACCCCTATTCCAAGTCCAAATACTGTAGATTCCATCACACTATTGTAACGTATTTGGAAAATAGGAACCCTGGTGCAGAGATAAGATTAGAAGAGCCCAGTGAACTTCAAGGTTATGGAACCAGTCGAGTCGTAACGTAAATGAAAATTTCCCCACAAGAAGGATCCTGGGTAAATCCTGAAACTATTTTATGGATATTGTCTCTTGCTATAACAGTTATTAAGACCCAAGACCCATAGTGTCTTTTTTTTTTTAACTTGTAGACACCTGTTCTTTTTTTTTTTTTTTTTTGCTTAAGTCTGGAATTTAGAAAGGCTTCTTGATCTCCTCTTGCTTCGTTACACACTTGATGGTTTCCTGTCTAACCCAATACAATGCTTTTTTTTCCTGCAGGATATTAATGTCCAGGTTTAGAGTTTCTGTCTAGGAAGCTTCTAGACCAAACAAAGATGCATTTGTTAAGAAGTGTCATGGGGCAGCCTATATCAGATGAATAAATGAATGTACCAAAGATATGCAAAATGAGGAAAGGGAACCATATTGTGATAGGCAGAGTAAAAAATGTGCAGCAGGGAATTAAAAAAAAAAGTGAAACAAAACAAAAAGCGTTAAAAGAAGCATTTGATACGAGTGGCTATTGTGTGATGTTTGTACCCCCTTAATTAATTTGAGAGGTTAAGAATAGGAACATCCTTGTTTTTACTGAGATGCAGTTTCAAAATGAAGATAATGAAGCCCCTTTGTCATCTCGCCTGTGAAAGACTTGGGTGTAATTTGTTCCATGCTACAGCAATCAAAGATAACCTGTATGCAATTGATTACAGGTTTTGTGTCCGTTTAATTACATGTTTCTAAACACTGATCCAGTTACACGCTTGGAATGGATACAGCTGAGCTTTGTAAGCCATGATACTTTCTTTAGCTGGATGGTTAAACTATAAAGCTATTACTGAGCTACCATCAACACAGAACAATCATATCAGTTGAGAGCAGATACACAATCTCTAAAACCTTCATTCATCAAGCTACCCCATTACGTGTGTTACAGTGTTACAAAGAAGCAGAACTGGAAGAACATTGCTTGACTGAGGATTCTTGCTTAAAAAAAATGCTTTCCTTCGTCATTTGAAATTCATATTTGCTCCTCAAATATATTTCATCTGCTCCAGTGTTGTAGCGAAAAGTTAGACTGCTTGATCTGCTCAAGATCTTTGAGCACTCATGGTCTTTCTTGGTATTTGCACATTAAATGTATACCTGGGAAGTCTCCGAATTTGACCTGAATCTCTAGGTCAGTTTCTTCTTTCTCCAGGCAGGGGACCAGTCATTGCTGATGCCCACTCCTCTTTGCATGTCCTTCCCCGAAACAAGAGTCCCACTTACACAAAGCAGAATTTAACCTTCAAAACTCAAACTGTTTGCCATAAAAATGATCTGTAATCATATTTACATTTTTAGATTGTTTTTAAAAATTTAATTGGATGGAAATCGGAATAGTATAAGGTCCTCCCCATGCTTCTAATGAACCTGCACTTCACTTCTGCTGGTGCAGAATAATGTGTGATGATGATCTTTTGAGAACCCTGCTGGTGCTTTTTCAAAAAAAATTAAATATCAAAAGATAATTTTATTAACACTCCATTTTGTTAAGCTCTGAATCGTTTAACATTAGAAAGTATTCAATTAAATTTGATCCTAACAACCAATCATATGACAATGCATAAAAAGAGCAACTATGTAACCTGCTCTTTTCATGGAAGAACCTATTAAAAACAAACAAACAAAAGCGTTAAATGTAAGCCAGGTGGCAAGCCAGATGTAAAATAAATAAACAATATAGCAAAAAGCCCATTTGCTCCTATTTAGGTTGTCATCACGCTTAAACCGTGTTGAATAACAACAATATTGAATTGTATTCATCTTAACATTTCAACAACCACTGAATAGAACTGCTGTGCCACATTTGCTGGTTCTGGTCAGTGTTTAATGTTGGTCCCACTCCCCTATAATGACACATACATGTACAGAACAGTGAGGTGTACATATTAAAAACCACACATGAACTATAGTGTGGTGCCTTTCTCCATCTGTGTTTCAAGATCAAGCAATTGCGCATTGTGCCAAAACTGTGTATAACACATTTTCCATAACCTTTCTCCCTTAGAGGGGAGAACCAACCACCCTACAGCGAAGTGTATAGCTGGCCTTGAAGGATAAGGATATGGATATTATAAACTTGGCATTTACTCTGGTAAATATAATTTATCAAGGCATAGATAGAGATGGATAATCACATTCAGGTACCAACATTGAACTATGAATAAGTAATGGTAGAGGGAGTACTAATGTCACACCCTATGTTGGAGAAATACCATTGGTGGTTGCAAACTCTTGTGCCCTTCCATCCCAGCTCCTTTTGTCTTAACTTTCTCAAGATGTTTTTCCGTATATAGTACTTGATGCCTTCTATGCATATTTATACTTTGGTGATGTAACTGTGACTCACTGATCAATTTCAATAATGTACTACAATATATATATATATATATAATTCTTTTTAAAAGCATATCCGATCTATAACATCTATATTCCACTTTTCATTTAGTCCCCTTATTTAACTAGCATTACATATATTATAAGTAGAATGTTTATTTAAAATTTACTTATAGTACTTTCTGAAGCTCATGAATGCCTACATACTGTTTTTGTTATCACCATTTGAATCCACCACACTTACATTATTTAGGGAATTATATCTAATTATTTTTTATTACCAGATTATTTTTTTATACATATCCCCAATATGTTTCACTGACAATTATCATGGTCAAAGTTAATGTTGTTGACAATAAAGTCAAAAAAAGGTAATATAAAAATATCTGCTCTCTCCTGAAAATAGAAAGAAAGGAAACCTGGAACACAATATAATAGTTTTAATTAAAATTAATCAAATGTATAATCAATGTAAATCTATTTATTCATCAAATGTCACAACACTACACTTGAACATAAATTTGAGCTAGAACGAAAATATATGGATATTTGACATATGACTTTTGCCAATTTCTTTCATATCTGTTGCAAAAAAAAACAGTGGTTTGTCACAGGAAGGAATATGTCTTTGAAACTAAGCCAAGACCCCCAGGCTATTTCATCTATATTACCATGAGCCACTGTCTCTGTGAGACCACTGGGAGCAGGTGCAAAGTTACTCAATATTATTGAGTTAAGTGCTTTGTAGCCTTTGAAGCAGGTGCTATGCTTTAATAAAGGTATTGGGCTGTGAAGACCCAGGCACCTGCTTTCTTGGGAAATATTTCATCTAAGGGGGCAAGGGACAATAGTATCATTTTATTAAGTAAGCTGGCGGAGTGTTATTATAGACAATTCTTAAGATCTATCTATCAAAAATAAAAAAAAACACACACTGTATAATATTAGGCACACTGACTAATATTTTTAATGTGGGCTTAAAGAATAGTTTTTTTTACTCAATTAAAAACCTATCCATTCACTTTTTACTTTGCTTTGGTCATCAGTGTGTAGAAGAAATTACTAATCATCCCTGGGCATGTGTGTGTGGTGAAACCGAACCCAATTATCAATTAAATATGGTTAATTAGTTAATTTGTAACTAAGGTTTTTTTTTTATTATTATTTTATTTTATTTTTTTTACATAGGGCCAGGTAGTGCTGGATCGCTTTTTTTCTTCTATACATGAAATAATCATTTAAAACTGCATTTTGTGTCTACTTAGGTTATCTAATTATCCATTATTAAAATTAGTTTGATGATCTGAAAAGTGTGACAAATATGAAAAATAGAAGAAATTGGGAAGGGGCAAATACTCTGACAGCACTATAGTTGTCCATTGGCAAGAGATAAGTTTGGCTCAAATTGTAAAGACTAATGTTGTAAATTGGGAATAGAACCCAATCGTTAGCCCTTCCCTATTCTTATGTTCAATGAAATGGAAGCGTTTGCTCCTTTTTAACAGAATGAAGGGTACAAATATGCAATTTCAGGAATGTGTGCCACATATTCAGATGGTCACTTTACATATGTATGTGATAACAACCAAAAAATGATTGTTGTCCTGCATTGCCCTAGATTACAACTGCTCATTACTGCTGTGCATTTAATATAATGTCCCTCTAAGTCAATACTGGGACAAAGATAGCTAAACCCAACATCTCGCTTCCCAACACTGGAAATCCTAATGCACACTTGATATCACGCATGGTTTAACCACATGAAAACGTGTTACAGGGTACTAATAGGTTGGTAGACAACCCCCAGCTTCTTTTGGTTTGAGCTCTCTAATAAAGGGTTGAATTTATATATATATATATATATATATATATATATATATATATATTTATGGCACGTAAAGCCCTAGTTCTTATCACAGGTACTTCGTTTGGAAAGGCTGTGACCTCTCCCTAGGAGCCGAGTGATTGAGGTGTGTATGCATTGTATATTTTTTGTAGGGGCACACTGAAAGACGTTAAAGCCCTGTTGTGATCATATATCATAATATCATTAATATGTTGATATTGCGCAGACACTTTTTTGGATTTTTTTTGTGTGTTAGGGGAATGACACAGCTTGTATTAAACGTTTAAGAAAGCGTCTATTCACTATTTTGCACCGATTACTTGGTTTAGAAGCCCAACCACTTTGGTCTTGGTTTATTTACACTGTATTTCAGTTAGGACCCTCATGGGGTGCCTTGACCTGGCAAGTGAGCTTACGTGCTTTTGCCGAAATACAGTACAAAAACCTCCTGTGTACTGAAAGTTTTTGTAGGTTTGAATTTAAATGTTGGTATTTAGTTTTTCCGCTCAAACCTGTCAGCAGTCGGAATTGGGATTCAGGACAGTTGCCAGTTATAGTGATAATTAAAATTCAAAGATACAGCATTAACATATTAAATATAAAGCTGAAAAACAAAATGCTAAAATATTCTATAAAAATGTAATTTATCTTTAGTGAATCCAAGATTATTGTAATTGTTGAAATCATAATTTAAAATTGTCACCCATTAAAAAATATTTTGTAATGTGTAATTAAATTCACAATAAATATTCATAGAGTATAATAAATATAGTAGACTGTTTTAGAAGGCAATAGAAAAATGATGTCTTTTAATTTTAGGAAATCCTGGTGTTATAGTCATTTACTTCCAGGCGTTTGAACCATTAACAGTTACAATTATATAAATCAATCAAACCTGTCCTGGCTTTTGTCTGCACTGCAGGGCATATGGACATCACATTCTTTCACAACGCATTTCATCAAACCATATTAAATTGATTTGGGATTGAAGGAGTTTTGAAGTGTATAAATTAAAAACATGAAATGATTAACCTTACCTTGCAAGTGTATAGAGTTTATTTAAGAAGGAAGACTTTGAAAGATTTATACTGCCAGAGCTTCACCAACTTAAACATTCATTATGAAATGCTAAGCTAGGTAGCAAGCATCTTGAAGAAGGTCCAGGTTAACGCAAAAGGTAAATGAGAGAGATTTCTTGATTATCATCGTCTCTCCAAGCGTACAGCATAATTTGTGAAGTTGGCCCTACTTTCTGGAGACACTTACCAAGGTTAACCCTACGTGTATGGCTGGGGACAGGCTGGTATTCCGGGCAAGCATGGGTCTCCAGCGCCCTATGCCGCTGTTTACTTTGCCTATATGGTATTTTTGAACTTTCTGCTTAGAGAATAAACCCCTGTAAATCAGTAAAAATGTGTTACATCATAAATTTAGCTGGGGATAACTGTGCATTGGGTCTAAATAATAGCCAGTAGGGCCCTCCATATCAAATACAGGTTACACAAACAGTTTTCCTTCAATGGAATATTTTGTGTACAATAACCCTTTACCCTCTGCTTCTTGAGACTTGTTGTCAGCTACCAACGTTTTGGCACACTGACATTCCCTAATGAAAATATATGACAGCATTAAACTCTTAGAGAAATTTCAAGGTCACTCTATGTTATTAACCTGATAAATGTTTGCTTTTTCTAACTCTGACATTTATTAGATAATCAACAATAATTTTTTGTAAATATAAAAAATATGGCATTTTTACAATCATTTTGCACTGAAAATATTGGTGCCCTTCCATTTGCCCTTCAGAGGGTCCCGCTCTTTCTAAACCCAGCCATAAGGGGGAAAGCAGGGCCTGTGTATTATGTAGAAGAGGCTTTACAGAGATTTTTCTATGGGGTATTATGACCTATTGTTTGTATAGATATTTAGAAGAAGAAATTTTACTTAAACTGACTTGTTATTTATGTACACGTTGTGATTTTTTTAAACTTATGATCAACAAACATTCAGATTTTGTCAAATTGAGGAACATTGGGGAGAAAATAGTGACAAACTGTTAATTAAACTGCTGAAAACTGTCTTGGTTTGTAACCCATAACCTTGGCATTTTCCTTGCAATTTGTAATCCCCATAGCTCTTAGTTTAGTGAATGATCATTGTTCAATTTAACATTTTGTTCATAAAATTATTTAAAGATCTAAGAGGTCATAAAAATACAGGATTCATATATATAGATAGATATATATATAGATAGATATATATAGATATATATATATATATATATATATATATATATATCTATATATATCTATATATAGTGTGGTTCAAAAGTTTTATGCAAATATTAAAAAAATGCTGTTATCAAAATATCAATTCTTCTAAGTACCGAACAAGAATAATTGATGTTGTTTAAGCCAAAATGTGCAAATATGACTGGGGCAAAAGATAATATTTTTTTGGGATAATGTAAAAAATGATTAGTTTATTAGGCTATAGCACTAGATTTTTCTACGTACAGGTGCATTTCCATTTGAACCATGAAAACAGTTGTGCATGGATGACAGATTGCTTATCTAATTTGCAGGCACCTCATTAACTTCTGTTACTGCAATTACCCCTTTCTTAGAGTCTGGTATTTACATGGCAATTAAAAATCCAGATTGTCCTGCTTCCTGTGCCAGACCAATCTGACTTACTTTGTTGATCCAGTGGTTCATGTGATCTGGATTCTCGGGTTACTGTTTCATAATTTCTTTATTTTACTTTATTGGCCATCTGCCCCCAACTCACCTTGAACCACATTTCTCATGGTGGATATGTGCCATAACCCTTCTTGTGATCTGTATACACTTCTTTTTCTTGTCCTTGTCTAACTTTATAGAATTTCTTTCTAGCTTAGTACTGAAAGCCCCAAGTAATCACGTGAACACACCAGTCAATTCAGCCGCTAGACATTGCAGGAGACATCTGTCAACATCCTGGGTTCCTTACTTTCTGAACAATATAATCTTACTTATCTAATTATCAGTATAAAAAAAGATTTAAACATTAAAAAATACTGCAAAGCAAAAGACATATCAACCATACATTAAATGTTTTTAAACATACTACATTACATTGACTATTGATAAAATAGGCAATAATTATCCAGGATCCCACCGGGCATTTGCATGGAGGGTCGATAATTATAATTTTTTGTAAATAGCAGGAATTATTTTTTTTTATAGGTTTTACTTATAAATAATTATAATTTTCCTTTATCCCAAAATTCAATTAAGACCACATGGGATCTCTAGTCTTTTTTTGGTCTGCACTATATACAAAATTGGCAAACATAAAAAATAACACATTGAATAAAGTGCTAAGATATGCCAATCATCCGATACACCACCTCGTAAAAACATAAAATGGAAAAAAGCTTTTGTGTCCACCAACTCCAATGTATTAAAATATCAATAAAAAATAGTGCATTGTGTAAGGGAGTGTTTTGGCCTTCATAACCACCCCAAAAATATGCATGTTTCTTTTTAGCAGTGGAACCTTTCCTGAGCAAAACTAATTTTCCATACTTTTTGTATTTTTTCGCCAATCAATAATATATAAATATGGTTTGTAAATAAAGCTCTACTTGTCCTGAAAATGTATAATTATATTAGTATTGCTCTTTGCCAAACGGAAAAGCATGAATATGAAGGTGTGAGAAAATTCCATGTAGGGCACAGTCATATCATCATTATACAACAGCACACACAATGGGTTTTACTATGAGAAGCTGCAATACAATATAGCCATTTTACTCCACTGGTAACGCATACACATTGAACAGAATTGACAACTGCAAAAATGTATACACATTTCTACCCGCAAGTGATCACAATAAGTTATTAATTTTACTAGATCAGCTGAATGCCATCTGTTTATGGACTATCCAGACTGTGACTTACATCTGAGAGTAAGAATTTGGGGCTTTTCACAGCTGCAGTGGGACAGAAGGATCTTTGTGTAAATGTGAGAATAATCTTGCTTTTGGCATTCACAGCTGTGGAGTAGTCAGTGGACACATTCAGATACAGAGAAGACAAGTATACTGCATTTTATTAAGGATATTTAGGTTTGTGTATGTATATATATATATATATATATATATATATATATATATATATATATATTAAAAAAGAAGTTAAGAACGTTATTTCATCTATTATAAAATTTAAAAAAATGTGTCAGTAAAACTATTTTAAAAGTGTTATGTTTCCATAGAAGTGAAGCAGATGGCACAACATCAGACACGGTCCATGATTTCCAATAGAGATCCAAGCCACAGCAGTCATAGAATGATTCACTTCCATTTGCAGTGATTACTATAATTCCTAGTTCTCAGTTATGCCTTGCCCTTTCTTGCCTTTGTTAGTTTTATGCATACCATACTAACACATACAGCAAATTTCACACCGTCCTGGTCTATAAGGTCTCCCCATCCTGCTCCCATTTTGACAAAGAGGAGAAACCAAAGATCATTCTTCCCTGGAGTAGTATTTTGCTGATGACCGGCACTACTTGGCTTGATAACTATTTTTCTTTGCTTCTTTCAATATATGCCTGTCTGTCTACCAAGAAACTTAGTAAAAGGAGATTGGATATTTTAAGGATTATGGAAAGAAATAACATTGTTCACCTAGATGGGTTTTTTTGGCAGTGGGTGGCCATCAGTTCTCCAGAATTTTGAAAATGTTCTATTACAATTTTAAATATCTTAGTGACCTTACATTTTGCAGTTTTTTACAATATCAATAGCATTAGGTAAATATTGTTTACTAGACTTTGAGATTCAATGTTGTGAGTTGTTAAAACAAGAATATTAGGTAAAAAATTTATGATCTTCAGGTAACCGGAGGCATAAATGAAGCTTGTGGTATCTCTATATGTTCAACCCCCTTCCTGGGATGAAAGGTATGTAGAGAAGTGAAGTTTGACTGTTACGGGAGAAAAAAAAGTGTTGTTTAACCAAGGAAAAAAAATATGTCACAAGTGTCATTGTTATGTCTATATCAAATGTATATATGATTGAAACAGCTCCTGTATGAAAAGTCTTTGAGGCATTTTATATATCATTTCATTTAACCAAAACCTCTCATTTATATTATGTTTATATATTTGTTGCCAACTTTATTAGGGTAAGAAAAGCAGACAGTTTTTGAAAAGCCCTGTTGCCTAAATAGCGCAGGGCGACATGTAGTTGTGGGGATAGGAGTTTTGAGTTCAAATAAAGGTCACCTATTAAAGTCTATGGCAGGTCAAAAGTTGAAGTCTAAGGTTATAAAAAAAAAAAATGGTTGAGTTATATAACATGGAATTTTCTGGGGTGCGCTCGCGCTGCTGAGTGGTTTGCCGCCTCTGCCGCGAGACACCGCGAGGCGCCTCGCGCAGCACTAAGGGCGTGAAATTGCACTATAAATAGGAGTGCAGTGAGGGGCTGCGCTTCATGCCACAAGGCGAACTTTTATTTTATATGTATATTTTTTTTTTAAAAAAAAAATGTTTTGTCGTGTGCTTTTATTAGAGTTATAGTTATCCCTGATAGGGATGAACTGGTACAGAGTTGGTTTGCCTTCCGGCTTTTAGGGCGGTCGGCTTAGTATATGTTTATTTATTTCTTGGTGTATGTTATATGAAGGCGAGACTCTGGGTTTGGGCCAAGAGTTTCTTTGTAGAAATATGTTATGGTTATACAAGAGTTGTAAAGCTTAATAAAAGTCCACGGCCTGGTTTATCCAAGTTCAATGTGTTTTTGTTTTTATTTCAAATATTTGGTTATAAGGTTACATTATACGGTTACATTATCCCTTACAACTACATGTTTTTTGTAAAGTTGCTTCCTGCTTATCTTCTCTCTATTTTTAGTGCCAAAAGTCACAAGTGCAAACTTGTTTTTGGACAAAGGGTTTAATCCCTCTTTTTCACCACCATTTACACCTAATAAAGGGTGGTATATTCTGGTAAATGTTTGCAGATATATATATATCTATATATATATATATATATATATATAGATATATATACACACATACACACGCTTTTCCATAATTCTTGCCCTCAAGCTTCAAACAATTCTCCAGCAAACATTTGGCCCAGATGCATTTCAATCCCGAATTTGTAAATCTCTACAAAATAAGTCACTAAGAGGTCTTAAAGGTAAAACAACAAAAAAACCCTCAAAATGTATTTGTAGTACATCAACTTTTCAGTCCGCACAGTGGACATTTATCAAGACAATACTACCGTGAAACAATGCAATATTTATACAAACAAGTAAACACCCGAACCCAATCACTCAGGTGTATGTGAAAACCAAGGAAGTGATGTCAGAGGAATGATTTCCATGGTAATATGTGCAACCACCAATTTGTCGCAAATCTTTAAGCACTGATAAATAAAGTCTTATGTCATATTATAATTTTTTTAAGAATCTGGAAATTACAGATATAGATGCAAAAATAAATATAAAAAAGCATGCTTGTACATAAAAATATATCAGACAGCTTGACTTAATCTGCATAACCACCTCAGAGGGGGAACCACAATACCCCAACATATAACTTATTCTTCATATTGAAACAAAATAAATATTCAACGAAGGGTTCAGAAAGCAATTTAAGGAAACCTGTTCATTCAATTCTCCGTGGGCTACAGTATCCAACGTGCAAATCCAATAAACTCTGCAATATGACTTTCGCACGATTCCCACCTCTACTTAAAGCAGGTATATGATCAATAGCGATGAATTTGAAAACCGGCAGCCGATGTTGTGCAACTAAGAAAAACTTAGCAACAGGCTTATCAGATTTAAAATCATGATATGCAGTAATAATTGATTGCATTTCATGATACATTCTTTAAGAGTAAATTCCATCTTAACTATATAAGAAAGTCCACACGGACAAGTAATCTTGTAAATAACATAATCAATAAGACATGTAATACTGTGTTTAACGGCAATCTCCTTGCCTGTGAGTGGATGGATCCAGAACACCTCCAACAACCTTTTTTGTAAATACATATCTTGATCCTTCTCAGGACTGTAACAATGTTTTGAATCTGAAAACAACTCTATCACATGCATTAGCACCTCTCTTATAACAAAACAAGTATTGTTCTTGAAGGTAAGGTCCTATCATTTGAGAGAACTATTATTTTCAAATGATGAGGCGTAGTATGAAATTTCAAGATCAATCTGCACGTAGAAGTCCTATCAGGACTCACTGTAGAAGATGACAAAGATGAAGTTGTGACATGTTCAAAGGCCGATTCTATTATTATCCTGGGAGAACCTCTTCGTTGGAACCTCTAAGCCGTCTCATCCAGTTAGTTTTTATGAGTTTACCTTTATGAATAGGGTAAAGAGTTTTTCATAGTTTTAGAGTGAAAACTAAAAGCATGTAACAAAGTTACAGTTGATATCTTATAAAAATTATAACCTAGTCTACCAGAGTCCTCGGAAAGTTCTTCATCCAAATATTGTATGGTTTGAGGGTTATAAAATGTGAATAGAACAGATATAGCTAAATGATTACTTTTACAACCATAGTCGCATATCAATACCATGTCCCCTAGCTCCCTTTCACCAGATCGCCTTACACTAACCTCTGTATCAGATCCTCTTGTGTATATAACTTATGACTATATTAGTTCTACTAGACAACTACAAATACCTACAAATCAGCTTCCCTTCACAATCAGAACCAAGTGTTTGCAAATGCCTTAGGGCATGTTTTCTTAATGCATTATGCTGTTTGTCCATAGGGGAGCAAAAAAATTACATGTGTATAATACATGACATTTCATGTCATAAGCGTAAGGAATAGACTTAAAATACAGGAAGTCCTGTTCATCATATATTAAATATCTATTTTGATACTTGTAAACTCCCTATCAGTCCCTGCTATGTCCCCATCAGGCGGTTTGTTTTGGGGGGGCATAAATGACACAAGCAGGCTGTTTGGGGCAGAATTGGCACAGGCAGGTTGTTTGAGCAGATAAAAATAGAACAGACAGGCTGTTTTGGGGCACAGGTGGCATAGGCAGACTGTTTGGGGGCACATATTTCATACTGACTGTGGGGAATAGACAAGTTGTTTGGGAACAAAAAATAGTACAGAGAAGTTGTTTGGGGAAAAAGATGGAACAGACAAGCTGTTTGGGGGCAAATATGGCACAGGCAGACTGGGGGCACAGACAAGCTGTTTGGGGTAAAAGATGGAACAGACACACTGTTCAGTGAAAAGGTGGCACAGACGAGCTGTTTGGGGGCAAAAGTGGCACTGTCGGACATTGTTTTTGTGAGAGTCTGGTCCCTTGGTATAGAGGTTGCAGGTAGTTGTCACTAGTAAACCATGACCACACCCCAGGTGCAGTCCTTCACAAAAGTGTCAAGGAAACAGCTCAGCAAAAGACGACAACCCTTAGTGTCAAAAAGTAGAATTCATATCAAGTATATGGTATGCAGGATTCTGCATATAGTCCTTAACCAATGTTATACTGAAGGAGGAAAGGATTTTTTTCATGAGATTAAACGTTTAAGCTGAAATCTCCTCTAATGTTATAATAATAATATAATAAATAAGCCTATTAAGTGTCTATTAAAAACCAAATAGAAATATAGAAGTAAAGACTGACCATTTATTAGCTTAGCTATAACCCCCTTAAAACTCTATTTTTTTTTTTGCATTCTCAGTTAATCAAGATATATAATAAAAAGCCAACTTTTTGTCATATTGCGTTGCTTAGCTATATTTTCTAAAGGTATTTATGATGTTTATTTTTTCCACATTTGAAACGTGTGCTTGTGATAATGCTTTCAAACTATTGTGCCTCTGTGCTTGGTTACAGTGGAATGTATTTAATATCGTTGGCTCCCACAGAGACTTTAATGCACCACTCAGTTACTTCCTGAATTGGAATACAAAATGCTCAGGATTTTATTGAAAACAAATTGGCTGGATAATACCTTTCTTCTGATGAAAAAAAAAAAGAAAAAAATAACTCCATAATGTTATATACAACAGCACACGCAGAGTGAAAATGTATTTGAAGAACTTTTGAAAAAGTTCTTTAATTCCCAGGTAATAAACACCACCACAAAAATGTGTGTTTCGCAACAGAGGTCACGATTTAAGTCTCATAGGTATAAAAATGAAATGTGATTCATGATAAGCAGAATGTTCTACAAATTTGTCAAGCTTACCCTCTAGCACCAAAGATCACTCTGTTGGAAGCTTTACTAAATGTCGGTGGTCCAGACAGGGTCCTGTGCTTGAGCTATACACCTTTTATCTATTAGTATGTTCACCTGGTACAAGAGTAGTTCCTGTTGCAATTATTCACTGAAGTTAAGAAACCTTTTTTAAGCACAAAACATATAAAATAACATGAGTGACAATAATGTGTACGTTAAATTAGTCGTGAAAAAAATCACTTATCACACTGGTAAGTGCAGTTTCAGTACAATATTATGAGAGTGGTAGTTCATACAGGGGTGTATTCAGTGAAACGGGAAGTTCAACCCTTATCTTACATGAAAGGAGTGAGCTTCATAAAATTAAAATTCCCATAAGAAAAACAAATGATACATATTCTGATACCGAACACACATAACTCTAACTTCTAGGGCAGCAGGTCCAGAGGGCAGCGGGTAGGGGCAGATCACTGTACTCTTCAATGGCCCGATTACAATGGAGATCACTTATCTCTCTCTGTACACGATTGAGGACTATGTCTAGTTGGCACTGCCTCCATAGTATGTAATATCTGTTACTGCATGCCCTTTAGAGACAGAGTGTCAGCATATGATATATACCGGTAATCAGCAATAAGGACAGTGGAACAGAAGGAGCAGTTTGCTGAAGAAAGGCTCACACTTTATGTAATGTGAGTGACTGTACATGCATTAGAGTGAGTATGTGTGTTGTGCATAGCTGTGTTAATGTTTTTCTGTGTGTTAGTTACAAAGAGATGGTGGGGGCACTTGGCTTTACACGTGTGACGGTTCCAACCCTCTTCTGGTCTCTTTGTTTGTCGCGTATGCTTTTCCGACACTATTTTTGTCTACTTTCTATTGTCTATTCGTAACGAAGCATAAAAACATAATGACGTCACGGCACAACTCGTTTCGCTGGTTAGCTTCCATGCACCTTGAAGAAGCTATTACAGCGAAACGCATTGTGCCGTGACGTCATTACGCTTTTTACGTTCCGTTACAAAGGAGGAGGAGTTAGTGAGCCAAATGAGGAAGTGTAGACGATACACTATATCGTAGTGAAAGATCTCACCCCCAGGACGCTGACTGTGGATACTGGAATCCATTTCTTTAAAAGAGTGGATGTTATCTATTTTTTTATATTATAACGTTGCTATACTCATTATGTTGCTGTCTGTCTCCATATATGCCTGAAAAGCCTCTTCAATTGAGAATATCCCTACCTGGAGCAAGGTGTATGCTAAGGAAAGACTCCTCTAAGCAGGGATTGTGTAAAGAGATTTGCAGAAATCTTTTTAGAAGTGGGAAGTATATTTTATATTCTCCACGTAGATGTGCGCCACTTTTGTTGTACTGTATTTTATTTCCATTTCAAAAGGTTACCAAATAAAAAAAATACACTGTTGTAACCCTAGTAATGCCACAATGGACAATTTTTCTTCATTTTAAAATAATAGAGTTTGATTTCCTTAAATTGCTGAGCCAGTCAAGAAGTATAATACATTAATTTATAACAAATCAATCAGAAATAAAGTAACCAAGATTGTAAGCTTGCGAGCAGGGCTCTCTCCACCTAATGTATCGGTTTATTCTGTCAATTCCCGTCCTGCCATACCCCTTGAATATATGTATTGTAAGAAGCGCTGCGTAAATTGTTGGCGCTATATAAATAAAAGATAATAATAATAACCAAGAACAAAAAAAACATAGGATTTGTTTAGTGTTTTTTTTTTTCTTATTTTCCCGCTTAGGAGAATCATTGAGGACCTGGTGAATGTAGTTCACAAACAAATGCTAAAAAAACTGAATAAGAAGCAGTTATTTGTTCATCGCTGTTTCTCAAGAATGTTACAGACTTAATTAAACAATTTACCCAAAACCAAGCAAAAAGAAGCCTCATTTAATTGTTATCAGAAATATATATATATATATATTTGTAGGACACCATAGTCTAAACATTTCTTCATTGCTTCATAAGGCAATATATTACTTTCATTATTTTTCTATATTCTGAAGAACACAGGTGGTATTGTGACCCGCTGGTTAACAGGCCCTTGTTGAAAACTATGTAACATTCGATATCTTTAACCTTAAATAGGAACTAAATGCTTATTACCGATTAACAAATGTTGACATGACATGTTGAAGATGACATCCCTCACATACTCTGTGAGTTACCTGTCAATATGATCTTGCAATATAAACAACCGTAAAAAATTGTTTCCATTTCTTTCTTTTTTTAACACACAAAAAAAACACCTCTCTTCTTAACAACTGAAATGGGGCCTAACACCTGAGGAATTTAGAGTACACAAACATGAAAAGTTAATCCCCTAAGTGACATGTATTTTCAGCAGTGAGGTTTTGATGGGATTTGGAAACATAGTAACTTAGTAAAGAATGATGTGAAAGAATTAGTCGTTCTGTGAATACTAACTTAATTCCACAGAGAATATATATATATTGTCTATTGAAACTGGTTTTTTTTTCCACAGTTGGTTTATTTTTCTAAAAGCAAAAGAGCAATATAAACACGTTTCCTTCACAGATGTTCTCTCTCTTTTTATATATACATAGAATGTAGTGTATTGAGACATCTGACCATTACACCAAGAGGGACTTTTATGACATTGCATTCTAAATACATAGACATTAATATGTAGTTGGTCCCCTTCAGCATACCAAGATAGTTTGGACAATGCTATGCTTCCAAGTTTGTGGGAACAGTTTGGGGAAGGCCCTTTTCTATTCCAGCATGACTGTGCCCCAGCACACAAAGTAAGGTCTATAAAGACATGGTTGGATGAGTTTAGTGTGGAAGAACTAAAGCCCTGACCTCAACCCCATCGAACGCTTTTGGGATGAACCGGAACAGAGATTGCGAGCCAAGCAATCCAACATCCGTGCCTGACCTCACAGACGCTCTACTGAATGAATGGCCAAAAAGTTCCATGGAAACACTAAAAGTCTTCCCAGAAGAGTAGAAGCTGTTAAAGCTGCAAAGTGGAACCAACTACATATTACTGTCTATGTATTTAGAATGCAATGTCATAAATGTCCCTGTTGGTGTAATGTAAAGTGTCCCAATACATTTGTCCATTTAGTGTGTATGTATATGTATGTATATCTATCTATCTATCTATCTATCTATCTATCTATCTATCTATCTATCTATCTATCTATCTATTCTAGTGATAAACTGACAAAATCTCTCGACCAAAGGCTTGAAAATTGTATTAGAAATGTATATCGTTAGTATAACACTCCTGTTAGGACCAGGAGAGGAAAAGTTAAGCTAAAGTTTAGATTAATTCCAGCTATACTCATCTCTGTTTTGTCTATTCATGCTTTGCAAGTGCCTTCCCTAATGCAGAATATGACTTTACTTTTCTTTTTTTCTATAATTGGGTGGGAGTTAAAACTATTGTTTGTAAATCTGTGTCTGGCTATATACAGTATACCACTCACTACTTCTGAGATTTTTAAATAATTCTATTTAATAGCAGTAACAATTGTTCCATGCGATTTGAGTTGGTTTTCCGATCCAGACACGTAACTGTACTACGCAATGTTTGCAACCCTCATGACTATGCTATGTCACACAGCTGGAATCCGCCTTTGCCAGTAAGTTTGTCCAACTTATTTTTCCCTGCAATTATTACTTTAGCTGCCAGGTACTAAAGGATGTGCCGCTTTGATTTAACTAGCTGTGACATCCTCTGTTGAATAGATCTTTTAACAGCTAGCTTCACTGGCCTGTAGAAGTCATTTAAATATATATATTTGTAAATGTTTTTAACATGGATCTTTTTTCCACAGAAAATAACAATGCAAAAAATACCTTACTAACACATAATAAATTAGATTAAATTTACTAAATATTTTCTAAAGTTGGCATATTCTATATTTTATAAAATTGTCGTTATTGTTAAACAATAATGCCACATTTTTTTTCAAATAGTAACATTTAAAGCTCCTGACCTTGAGGTTTATGTTAATATGTACAATTGACCAAAGTAAATTTCATCATTCATGTATTGATGTAACTGACCGGCTTGTCCCAGCACAAGGTCATTCAACGTTAAAACTAATGCAAATTCTGCTATGTTATCTGACATATCTGACAGCCAAGCTATGCTTAGATTTTTTTTTTTTAAATCCTGGCTTGTGTTTTTATAGTGATTATGAAGATGAATGAAGCATCTTGATGAAGGCTGAAGTGGGTGACAAGTGGAACAAAGAGTGGTTATTGATTATCAGGTTGTCCATGCAAGACCTGAAGAACTCCTGTTTCCCGGGGTGATTCTTAATGTATTTAAGTTTATCATATAGTATACCATAGCCATCTTTTGCATGCACATGTTTACTACAGATATAAAGAGATGCTGCAACACATTAGAGTTCTATTTAATTTTTATATAAAAGTACAGAAACCTATTTTAAAATATAATATTGAACGAACAAGGGTTCTTTATTGTATACCGAAGACGTATACATGTGCAAATGGGTCAAAAATGATTCGCACTGATTTTTCGGTTCCTTTTTGAGCCATTCGTTTTTGGACAAAGAATTCTGTTTCCCTTCCCGTTCATTTCAGATGGTCCATTTTAATTTTGGGAGAACCAAAATGAATTGTCCAACGCCCATACTCTCTCAGACACTCACCCACTCCATCACACTCTCATTTGTGTTCACTTTCTCTCTCTATTCTCTCTGTTCATGCCGCCCTACATTCTCTGCCGGTTACTTCCATGTCTCGCATCTTCTTGTTCTCCTCTCTTCTATCATCTCTTTTCTCTCTTTTCTCTTCTTTCTTTATAAATAAATTATGCATATACCGTATTTGCTCGATTATAAGACGACCCTGATTATAAGACGACCCCCCAAAATCAAAATATTAATTTAGGAAAAAAACAAAAAGCCTGAATATAAGACTACCCTATAGGAAAAAAGTTTTACTAGTAAATATTATTTCATGTAAACTAATTTTCATATTTAATAAAAGCTATGATTGAGAAAAATATATTTTTTATTTCCTTTTATTTGCCAACCTGCCCCCCCCAGTTATGCACATCTGCCCCCAGGCTTGCCACTCTGCCCCCAGAAATGCCTTATACCCCCCTATTTGCCACTCTGCCCCATGATGTGCCTTTAAACCCCCTATATGCCCCTCTGCCCCATGATATGCCTTATACCACTATATGCCACTCTGGCATATAGGGGGTTAAAAGGCATATCATGGGGCTGAGTGGCATATAGGGGGTTAAAATGCATTTCTGGAGATATATATATATATATATATATATATATACTGCTAACAGCAATCACACTCCTATCAAGCCAAGGCAGCCAGTACATGCTGGAACCTGGGGATGTTAGAAGTGTGATTACAGCCTCCCTATGCCATGCTACCACCCCCCCCTTACACATCCATGCTATCATACACACACTCATTCACAAACATTTAAATACTCATTCATTCCATTAATCACACATACACACACACGCTCAAACCCCCCACCCCCTTACCTGAACCGCAGATCTCCCACTAGCAGACTTCTGCAGGGGCCCGGCTGTGCGAGCAACTTCTCTGGCCCCGCCCCCAGAGGAAGGAGGGGGAGGTAGAGTTATGTGAGGACTGTGCTAGCTTCCTGTTTCCTGCTTCTAATAGCAGAGACGCTGCTCGCGATCAAAGCCCGGTAAGCGGCACGGCCGAAGCAGAATGAGGTCTGATTAGAAGACGACCTCGATTATAAGACGAGGGGTATTTTTCAGAGCATTTGCTCTGGAAAAAACCTCGTCTTATAATCGAGCAAATACGGTATATATATATATATACATATATATATATATATATATATATATATATATATACATACATACATGTGTTTTGAATGAACTTGTCGAGTGTGGAGATGTTTGTTATTTCTATATTATTGTAATACTTTTAAACGTATATTCAGTTTATGTAAAAAAATTTATATGATCAGAATACACATTATATGAGTCATGGTAATACATATTACACAGATCATGGTAACCTTTAACAATTACTAAACTAATCCTATCTGCAAAGGTCCTGATTCATAATTCATAATATCATTGACATTTTCTTCTTAATTGTTGTGTGTTTGTAATGATGATGTGTAATTTGAATGCATCACCTTAAGATGAAATTTATGACTTTAATGGTATTGTGGCAAAAAAGCAAATATTACAATTTAGAATAATCACTTTTAAAAATTTAGTGGAATAAGGACTGTCATGCTCCTTCATTTGTAAACATTGTTACATAATCATATTGAGTGTACAGAATTGTAAAAGGTCATCTTTGAAATAGTGAAACATTTGCTTTTTTTCTAATGACAGTAAGGGGCAGAATGGTCTAGTGGCCAATTGCCCCCCAGATCAGTCCTAATTCTTAAAGTAGGAGTACGGGAGGGGGCTGTTGTGTTACGTAATAGTAGAGTGTCAGCTTGCCATGCAAACAGGACTCAAGTCAAACTCCGTGTAGATTAAGTGAGCAAGTGTGTATGTATTTAAATGGCAATAGCCCTTCCCTGATGACAGCCCCTATCTGAAATTAAATATGGTTCCAAGCACTATAGTATCTTTAGTTAAACTTGTGATATTTCCTACAGGCTGAACATAAGAGAGAGACTTTTTTTTTACCATAAAGTGTTTTTTCACAATGCCCATGTCAAAATATCTTACAGTTTTCTAAACCAAGCTTGACTACGATTTATTTGGTTCACAAAAAAATATCAGTGCTTGTGCAAAGTGCTGCCTGATACCCAAATGTTATTTTTATTTGATTGACTGCAAAACCCTACAAAATAATCCAAACAAGGCCCTCTAATCTAGTTTCGCTAACATATTTATTGCTGCTTTCGTGTTTACATTTTCCTTTTATTCCTTCCATTTTCTTTGCAAACATAATTTTAGTTGATTTTGTTTCAACATTTTCCAAAACATAAATTGTTATTTAGACTACCAGGTTATTAGTGCGCTACTCCAAGCCACACATTGACAGAGCCTTGAGAGATTACTAGAAACATGGCCGCTGGGGATGCGATTTCAAGCATATGGCCTGGTCTGTGACTGCGTTTATTACTTTAGTGCAGTTTATTGCATTCAGCACCACTGTTCAAGTTTAACGCACTTTTACTGCATAGGTTAAGCCAAGGCAGAGCTGATGTTGGGCCTACGTCCTTGCATCCTTAAATATTTAATTGAAACATACCGTATATTCCGGCGTATAAGACGACTTTTTAACCCCAAAAAATCTTCTTAAAAGTGGGGGGTCGTCTTATACGCCGGGTACTTACCAAGCCGGAGGTTCCCACGAAACCACCAATCTCTCTAATCACTACGCGCCGGCTATTGATGCCGAGCGCAAGGATGCCTTCATGTCCCGGCGCCCGGCATCAATTGCCGGCGCGTAGTGATGAGGGAGCAGGGAAGCCCGAGGTCTGGCACTTGAGACCTCGGCTTCCCTGCTCTCTAATCACTACGCGCCGGCTATTGATGCCGGGCGCCGGGACATGACGTCATCCCTGCGCTCGGCATCAATAGCCGGCGCCTAGTGATTAGAGAGCAGGGAAGCTGAGGTCTCAAGTGCCAGACCTCGGGCTCCCACAACTGGATGGAAGAAAGAAGACAGAAGATAAGGTAAGAGATGGGGAGAAAGGGACAAAGGGGGGGAGAAATATATATATATATATACTGGTGTGTGTATATATGTATATGTATATGTATATGTATATAAATACTGGTGTGTGTATATATGTATATGTATATATATACTGGTGTGTGTATATATGTATATGTATATATATGTATATATATGTATATATATGTATATATATATACACACACACACACACACACACGTATACACATATACATGTGTGTGGTGAGGGCAGTGTATAAATGTGTATGTATGGACAGGCATATGTGTAGATATATATATATATATTATATATGTGTGTGTGTGTGTGTAAGGGCAGTGCATGTCAGCAAATCAACCAGCAAATCACCGGTAAGGTACATCGCTTGCCGTGATTGGCTGGTTGTTGTATGCTGGGTAGAGGGGTAGTCTTATACGGCGAGTATAGTCCAAACTCTATATTTGGACTGTAAAAGTTGGGGGTCGTCTTATACGCCCAGTCGTCTTATACGCCGGAATATACGGTACATAGTATATTCTTGTCGGATGTGGTCATGTGGGAGACTGGTATGCCCCTGGGAATTATATTATATTACATTTTTAGGGTGCCAGCAGACTCAATAGCATTATTACAATAGGGGATACTGAAAATTAACAATAACATTACAATTGGTATATAAAAATAACAATAATGTTGTCCAAATTTGCCCAGTAAATAAAATGGCCCTGATCCCTCTAAAAGTAGCATAGACTCCTAAATAATATTTCAAGTAATTCTAAGAAAGAAAGAAAGTAACATCTGCAATAACCAACACCCAAGAATAGCCAAGTCATAGCTGAGGCAAATTTTCTTCTACTGCCTATGATCCCCTTGTGAATATTGCATTAGGAGTAACTGTTCTGCAGGTCGTCTGCTTTATATTACTAGAGATGCATTTTTAGTCTGAGTGAATGTTTCTTACCTTGCAATTCCTCTGTAAAGCTATTATCACATCTCAGGGCATGCAATGGGATGTGTGAGATCATAGCTCTTACACATAACACGAAAGAATACTTAAGTGAAAAGGGGAAAACACATGAATAGTCAGCTTGGTGGGGTGACTTTCATCAAATCTCCCAGTTTTAATTATGCATTACACAGGACCAACAACTCTTGTAGCAGGAGAAGCTCACTTGTGTTATGATAATTTACTAGTTGTAGTATAAGTAGTAGTAGTAGGAGTAGTAGTTGGAGTAACAGCAACAGTAGAGTATTTCATAGACACATAATCTCACAATTAAATCAGGGGGTTAAATAACTGAATTTACAAAAATGTTTATGTTTGTTCAAATTAACTAACAAATGTTGTATTTAAAAAAATAAATCTTTTTCCCCCCAGTATGCAAATGGTTTAAGAAAATGAATGCTTCAGTTCTGAAAGATTATCTGTCTATATCAAGAACCAAGTTAAGGAGTTTTATTTACCTCTAATACAATTTAAATATTAATGCAAATGCTGTATTGATTGTAAAGCAACCTCACCATATTTATTTTTTTGCAGATTTGTCGATTTGCTTTGATCCTTTGCTCTTAAGTAGTATGCATCTTTTCCAAGCAAAAGCTCATAAACTGAATAATAAGAAAAATTCAACATTTCATATAAGGGCAAATAAAGAACTTAAGATATGTTATATGGCTGTAGCTTCTCAATTATCTCAGATATGTTTGAAGTTACAGGAGACCAACAAACGTACAATTAGATCATTTGAATGACATCCACCAGAGCTACATTACTTCAGATCCTATTTATATTCTGTTGCCCTTATTAATATTTTAAGCAAAATGCTGGAAGCTGCCAATTATTTTCGGAATATTTAAAATACAATCCATTCCCTACAATAACTAAGCTTATAAAATCGGTGGTCAACCAATGCCCTTGTTTCCTTTATGATATGTGTGGAATTCATTATTAGAAGAAGACTCCTTATTATGAAGCTGAATGTTGCACAAAAAAGCATGAAACAGCACAATGTGCGGGGTATATGTTGCTTTGGAAAATCAAAAACTATGTACAGATTTAATGAAGCGCATTAGACCTTGGAAACATGACAAGATTTTGACAGTGCTTTGACATTTTCTTACAAATTGAAACAAGCATTTAAAGAAGGGAATAAACTATGCGGGGAAATAACTAGGTTGTTTATTTAAATAATATCTTGTTTTTGGTTAAAGTCAGAATATTATATTTATGTTGAGTATTTTAAATAAATTACATCTCAAATATATTTTCAACACTTAAATAGATTCTATATTTTGTGTCTATGATTTAAAAAAAAAATTAAAAAGAAAAAAGAAATCTCATTTTGCAGGTTTTAATAGAAAATCATTCACAATTGGTTTTATCTCTATTTATTTGTATCTTGCCATCATATTTTTCAGGGCTGTACAATGGGTTAAGCTTGAAACTAAAGAACAAATATAACATCAGAATAAGTTGGCAAAAGAAATACAAGCAAAAATTAAAGTGAGAGACTGATACATATTTATAATCCTAATTTAAACAAGCTCAGTGTTGTATGTAACATAGTAACATAGACTTTGACGGCAGATAAGAACCATTCGGCCCATCTAGTCTGCCAATGTATGAGTGGAGTCATTGCTTGTCACAGTCTGATATTGTACTACCCTATTATCAGGTTGGTCAACCTGACGAGACCTGTGGCTTTGCCAACCACAGAATAGAAGACAGCCCAGCCCTTATCAGAAACATGACATGACCATAACATCAAGCACTACAAACTCCGGGCTGTGTGGGGCATTCAACCAAGAGAAAGCATTTAATTATGTATCCAATTAGTTTATTGGCGTGGCTTTGTGTGTATGTTTGGTTTAGGGAAGATATACCAATAAACTTACAGCCAAGTGTTCGTAAATGGCTGATAAATGGATCTATTTCCAGCTTGTTCTTTGTAGACTACATCAGATGGCATCCTAAGATCAGAGGAATCACCATACATA
The DNA here is from genome assembly GCF_027358695.1 of Spea bombifrons. NCBI lineage: Eukaryota > Metazoa > Chordata > Amphibia > Anura > Pelobatidae > Spea > Spea bombifrons. The sequence continues at coordinate 137,465,286 of NC_071087.1, read as the reverse complement.
GTTAAAGACCTTGTCCTATATGGAATACTTGAATGTGTCCTTCACAGAGTGCTGATCCAGACGTTGCATTCAAAATACATAGATATTAATATCAACCGCTTCCACTCTTCTGGGAAGGCTTCATCCCAAAGGTGTTCAATGAGGTGGAGGTCAGGGCTCTGTGCAGGCCAGTCACGTTCTTCCACACCAAACTCATCCAACCATGTCTTTATGTCCCCTTCAGCATACCAAAACATTTTAGACTGTTTGTGGGAACAGTTTCTATTCCAGCATTTAAGTTACCCAGTGCACAAAGCAAGGTCAATAAAGACATGCTTGGATGAGTTAGGTGTAGTTTTGGTTATCTCTCTCCTTTCTCTTTATCACTCTCCTTTCTCCCCCTCCCCTTTTTAAATTAGAAAATATATTAAAACATACAGATTATATGATACTTAAATAAATACATAAACATATGATATGATAAAATGGTAATGAACCCTAGGATATGATTATCAATATTTCAAACTTACATAATAAGACACCCGACACGTATTATAGATCCAGATTGATAAACCATTCACCCCACATTTTGCAGGTTGGCAAATAAAAGGAAATAAAAACAAAAAAAATTTTTTCCTCAATCATAGCTTTTATTAAATATGAAAAAATAGTTTGCATGAATTAATAAATAAATAAAAGTTTCTTACAAGAATATTGTGAAGAATAATGTGATCACTGTTTTGTTCCACTGAATAAAATGGAACTTTTCCATCTTAAATTTTTGCAGTAGCAAATGTTTTGATTCCATTATGTCTAATGTATTTAATTTATTAGGGCCTTTTAACACTTTTGCTTTCTGGCATTTTAACACAAATAATGTGATATTTTGTATTTGCCATATTTGTATGGCAAATAGTGTGACTTGGGTATGTATAAGTGGTGCGTGTGGGTATAAGAGCTCAACCGTGAGATAAACTATATGGGGCTTGTCTCCAAATGTTTCCAGGGCTGCTTTTCATTCCCAGTCCGGCTCTGCTCATGTCTAGCTCACATTTCTTAATTGACACGCATAGTTCAGCAGAATAATGGTTTTATTGTAAAGACATTAATCTACAAATGACTTTTGAGTCATGTTTTATATTAATAAATTCATCTAGGATATAAGATATGCCAGTAGTATTAAATCTTACATTTTACTCAATCCTTAGGTATTTTTGTTGTATCTCCTGAAAAGAGAGAATAGTCTGTTTGTGTATGATATCAGCTAATATATTGATCCCATTAGATTTCCAATCTCTCAATCTTATGTCCTGTAGATAGACCTGAAAGATATCCCGTGACATATAATGCTTAGCTCTCAATACTTGTCTGAATCTATTAATAGATTTAATAATATTAGTCACAACCGGTGATTGAGTTTTCATATCCATGTCCCCTATCTTTTTCTCTCTTTGTTCCCACCATTCCTTTTATCTTTTATCCACTTCCCTCCCTCCCCTTTCTCTCTCTCACTTTTCTCTCCTTTGTCTTAATTACCCCTCCTCTTTCTCTTTAACTCTGCTTTCCTTATCTCCTTTTTGACTTCTTTCATTTTTTATTTTATCTATTCTTTTGCCCCATCTCTCCTCCATTTTATTTTCTCCCTCTCCTTTCTCCCTCTCTCCACCTTTTCCCAATCCCTCATGTTTCTTCCCATCTACTTTATTTCTTAATATTTCCAATCTCTCAATCTTATGTCCTGTAGATAGACCTGAAAGATATCCCGTGACATATAATGCTTAGCTCTCAATACTTGTCTGAATCTATTAATAGATTTAATAATATTAGTCACAACCGGTGATTGAGTTTTCATATCCATGTCCCCTATCTTTTTCTCTCTTTGTTCCCACCATTCCTTTTATCTTTTATCCACTTCCCTCCCTCCCCTTTCTCTCTCTCACTTTTCTCTCCTTTGTCTTAATTACCCCTCCTCTTTCTCTTTAACTCTGCTTTCCTTATCTCCTTTTTGACTTCTTTCATTTTTTATTTTATCTATTCTTTTGCCCCATCTCTCCTCCATTTTATTTTCTCCCTCTCCTTTCTCCCTCTCTCCACCTTTTCCCAATCCCTCATGTTTCTTCCCATCTACTTTATTTCTTAATATTCCTCCCTTCTTATTACCTAACTCCCATCACTATATACTGAGCCAGACAATGATGGTGGTACAGCTTAACTCCCATCACTATATATGGGGCCGGACATTGACAGGGGTACAGCATAACTTCCATCACTGTTTACGCGAGCCAGACATAGCGGGTGGTACAGCATAACTCCCATCACTATATACTCAGCCAGACACAGACGTGGAACACCATAACTTCCATCACTATATACTGATCCAGGGACTAATGGTGGTATACTATAACTCCCTTTACTTGATACTGACCAGGCACTGATTGTGCTTCTGAATAAGGGTGGTGAGAGTGGCTTTTGTGCTGAATGCTGGTATATGACATCATTGAAATGTTGTGGTGGGACCTTTAGAAAGCTGTGCATAATCACATGTCCGTAAGCCTCAATGAACTGAAGCAATGTGGTGAAGAAGAAATTCCTACCACAATGATGTGAGATTCTGATAAAGTCATACAGAAAACAATAACTTCAAGTTATTGCTGCTAAAGGTGGTTCTACAACCTATTGAATCATAATGTGTGCTTGAAAGTTTTTCACATATGACTTCTCCATTTTGGCTTTATTTTTGTTGAATAAATCATGACACAATATAACATATCATGGGATGCTGTTTATCTGAGATTGTATTTAGCAATTTTTTTAGACCTGCTAAGGAACAGATGATTGTCCTGATATGTAAAAGCATATAATTCAAAGATGGTGTACACCTGACCATTACACTGAGAAGGACTTTTATGACATCGCATTCTAAATACATAGATATTAATATTTTGTTGGTTCTGCCTTTTCCAGCTGTAACAGCTTCTACTCATCTGGGAAGGCTTTCCACAAGATTTTGGAGATTTGTGAGGTCATGTACTGATGTTTGATGAGAAGGCCTGGCTTGCAATATCAATTCCGTGCATTACACCCCTTGATCCGACGCTTGGCATTGTACATAGTGATGTGAGGCTTGTATGCAGCTGCTTGGCCATGGAAACTCATTCCATTAAGCTCCCGCTGCACAGTTCTGTGAAATTGTAGTGCATATTAGCATTGCTTAAAAAATATTAAGTAAATCATAAATTTGTTAATGTGTCATGGTTCATTATTGCTGTCAATAAAATCAAAACATTATTATCTTTAAGTCCTTGTCCAAGACTTTCATGAAGAACATGAGTGGCTGTGTTCTGACATTTATTTGAGTTATTTCACTACCTTGATTTGCCATTCTTTTGTGATTTAAAGGTGCTTTATTGAGACCAAGCAAGTCAGTAAGTTACTAACGCCATCATCACAATTATGTCTCGACACTGAGCTAAAAGCTGTGATTAATTCCTTTATCAAGGAATTAGTAGGGTGGATGTGTAAGCTGTTTTCAAAACATGGAAATTATCCAAAACATTTTATGTGTCTTGTGGAGTAATCATGACAACAATAACATGTTTGACCCCATATCTGGTCTGAGTTTTTTTTAAATATGCTATTTATAAAAAGCCCCTACAGAAACAGACTTGAACACACTCTCTTAAAGGCAAATTATGATTGCAGATAATTCCCCCAGGAGCTCACATGAGAGGACTACGGAACTCCAGCTGGTTCAGAATGATTTCATACTGCTAGAGGCATGTTGGGCATGTTGAATTGCAGCCACTGCCATTATAGTTTCTAAGGTTTTTCTTCAAGGACTGATGACCTTGCACAGAACAAAAGGAAATGTAATTTCACAAAAAAGGATGTTCACATTTCCAAATGCAAGAGAGGTGTGTGTATATACCGTACATATATATATATTGAGATAGACGTGTTAGTCCAGTAGTGTAAACCAGTATTGCGATATAAAATAATACCTTTTTATTATTGGACTAACATTCCGTTTTAAGGACGAGCTTTTAGAGTATCGACCTCCCTTTATCAAGTTAAAAGCAAAAGTAACTACAGACATAGGCAGTGAGAAGTGAGACATGGGCAGCAGTATAGGAGTTAAGAATGATAGAGACTGATAAGGTACAAGTCACAGCAGTTTAAGGTAGTTGTACAAAAAGACATATTTTTAACATTGCCATCATTGCCCTCACTCCCTCTACACCCCCTCCCAAATTCTTCTCACACTGGCTAAACTAATTTATGTAAAAATGAATATCAGTCCAATAAAAAATTATTTTATTTTGCAATATTATGTTTAAAAAAGTAATTGAAAAGGGAAAACTCATTAGACTTTATAAATAGATGAAAATATGAAATGATTTAAAGTTTGTCTATCTTTTCCCATTGCATTTAATTGTACTATGTCTTTATCATCAATATTATTAATGTCAGTTAGATTTCAATATTAATATTTAAATACCTTTTAAAAGCAATGCTTTATATATTTTTTACTTGTTACTAATGATTGAATTGTATATGCTTATATGGAATGCTTTTTATTTCTGTTTTAAGTTTGGGTGCTTTTTTTTACAAGGAAATAAATAAGGGATATGCTGATTCATTTCTTTTACAGCTATATTTACATTGTAAGTTGTTTCTCTATTTTACTTCTCCTTTATTTTCTCATAATTACCTTTTATTTTAGCAATTGCAGTACACTAGCAATGTACTTATTCTGTTTTGTTTTCACATTTCCATTATTTCTTTTAATATACAGTTCATAAAATGCAAACAAAAATGCAAATAAAAATATTAATTTTTGAAAAGTATGCAATTATGTGACAGTAACAGTGTATTTTATTTTATATTTGCGTCTACCTCTAAAACCTACTAATTAAACCATTTGGGACATCTTGTCTGCCTATTCTTCCTGATGTAAGGACTCAGACCTCAATCAGTCCTTGGTCTTAGATTCAGGATAGCTTTAGGTCTGTCCCATGTTTGACCCTTTCTTTACCAAGGTTTTTTAGTAGCCTATGTACCGTATGTTTTTTTACCGTTTTTACCATATGTTGTGGGGAAGATCTTGGTACCTTGAATGGGTTGGCTTCCTCCACTACCACAACTACTGAACCTCTCGCTTACTATGGTCCGCTAAAGACCTCACCTCAAGAGACATCAGACTAGATGCTTGCGGGTAAAATCAGGAATAGATTTTATGAAACACACCGGTATTAAAAACAGTACAAGGGGGGTCATTTATACACAATAGTCACAGTACAACACATATAGTTCTCCATCAGGTCCTTCTTTGCACACTGCTCAGTAATTGCACTCCGCCGCAGCTCAACCCAGTAGGGGGTTACTATTGTAGTCTGAGGGCAAACACAGGCGGTTCCCTGGCTTCTGGCAGAAACCAGTTTAAAGGAAAATATTGGTGCTCTAAGCTAGTCCGAGGCTCTAATAATACAATTGTGTAAAATGAAGCCTACCAAACAGGTGTGAGCAGAGCCGGCCTTAAGTGTTCTGGCGCCCTGTGCGGACTACTCCTCTGGCGCCCCCTTCTCACTACCCCCCCTCTGCCCCTTCAAACTACCCCCCCTGTCCCTTCAAACTACCCCCCCTCTGCCCCTTCAAACTACCCCCCATGCCCCTTCAAACTACCCCCATATGCCCCTTCAAACTACCCTCCCTCTGCCCCTTCAAACTACCCCCCTCCTTACTTACCTTGTTGCCGGAGTCCTGCGGTGTGAGCAGGAGGCATCCTTCTTCTCGCTCTGCCGCGGTGCCAGCATTTCATGTTGAGATGCTGGCACCGCGACGGAGTCACGGAGAGTGAGGGGCGCCGAGCGGTTGCTGAAAACTTCACGAGCAACCGCTCGGCGCCCCTGCCCGGGACTTAAATTAAAGCATCAGGTTTTTTTTTAACTTTATTTAACATGAATGATGTTAAATAAAGTTTAAAAAAAACTAAAAAAAAAAAAACCTGATGTTTTAATTTAAGTCCCGGGCCGCACAGGTCGCACACCCCTAAGGCTGGCCCTGGGTGTGAGCATGCTGCAAATACAGTGTAAAACTGGATATTATTTCTTGGTGCAAATACTGGCCATAAAGGTCTCTGTCCTGTGAGTCGTGACTGGATGGAAAGTAAAACACCACACATAAAGTCCCCTCCCAAAGGTCCATCAAATGTGTAGCTCCACCGTCTTTAGGGTCTCTTGTAACTGGGGAAGCATGGCACTCTGTACCAGGGGGAAGAAGTAGTCCCAACGGAACCCTTGTACCCACCTCCTCAAAAACAGAACCCCTCCAAGGCCAGGGCCCATAGTCTGTAGGGGGAGGCTAGCCCCAGGCCCCTCCAGGAGCCCAGGGAACAGGGGCCTCTGTGACAGTTGGTTTAATCCAATGGGCTTCAATGGGCTCCATAGACTGGAATGGGACTGAAGTCTATGAGTGAAGTCAACAGTGAAGTAATACAGTGATGTGGCTTTTCACTCTAGCTTGCACTTTTGAGCATAGTGAAGCTATACAATGTATAGTTTATTATACTTAATAAACGTATTAAATGATGCATACAGATAAGAAAATCAATACATATAAGACAAACATGTATGGCCTTTGAACAGAAATGTTAACTTCAAGTTCTTAAGATTTGCATGATTACCTATAGTATTTAATTTTGTTTTTGGAAATGTATATCTTCATACAAAGATGGGATGCCACGTTATGCTCCTGCTGCCTTTATATCTATATTTATTTCAGTGGGATCACTTTCTAGCCACTGGTTGGCTCCTTTATACTATTGTGGTAGAGGGCAGCTACTGCAGCAGCGCAGCCTCTTCTGCGTCTTGTGCATTTTGTTTTGTTTTGCAAGAATGCATACTAAAGCACTCACTTAAATATGCATTCTTCTATAGCAGAGGTCTTGGGGACATTACGCTGTCCCTTTAAACATGGCTGCTTCTATACTTGTCACTTGCAACGGAATGTAAATGTATTAAGGGTAGATGGAAATGCCAACCTCCTCTGTCCTTATGATGATGGTTGTGGAATGGCCTATTATTGTAACTATTATTGAATAAAACTCTAACTACTGGCTTAAAATTTAATTTTAACCACCATAAAATACTGTACAGCTTTTTTAATGTATTAACAAATGGGTCATATGAGAGGAGGCTGTTATTGTATCCATATTCAGTGCTTTTAATACATATCCTAAGACGGAACTAATGAGCATGAGTTATGAGATCTTTATATTATTAACTAGTCCCCAAAGATTGTTTGATGGTGGCCTTACGAACAGCTGTAAGCAATGGGAAAACGACCTTCTCTGATCCAGTGCCTGAAAGTGTTTGGAAGAATTGCTGTTGAGAGATTAGCTCTAATTACATTGGCTATTAAAAGCCTTAAAATTCAAAAAGGCACAGCAGGAACTTCTACTCTTTTAGTACTATATTATTGCAATCTTTTTTAAAAAACATGTCTTAAAAAATATTTTGATTTTTTTTAAACCCAAATTAGTTAATTTTTTTTGAAATTATTGTATACGTTTTTAACATAAAAAAACAACTGTACAGAACATTGTTGGCAATAAAACAGAACCATGTTAATTTTGTTTCCTTGTTTCCTAGTATTAAGCCTTACAAATTCATTACACATCAATTTCACCTTTTTTTTTTTTTTTGAAAGAAAATGATCCTCTCACTTCCCAGTAAGATATGGGTCAAGCTGTGGATATAATTAAGGCTGATGATGTCATGTCCTGACTCATTTTGAACTGTACATAACCATATACATTTGTACTTTCACTGAATCCCCAGTTGTGAAATATTTCAGTAGAACGCAAGTAGTGGAGCATGTATAAGGATTTCTGTCACTTTTGGAAATGTTATCGTTCATTGGATTAGTTAGTATGTCTCAGACTAGGTAATCACATGAAGAATCTCAAGACATATCAGACAATCGCTGTCTTTGTTCTTCTTTCGCAGCTGTGTCCAATATTCCTTAGAGAGGGACTGCAGCTGGAAACCAGAATTCATTGCCTAGTCATCTCCTACTCTGAAGGGTCAGTATGCACACACCTGCTTCTGACCATGTGAGCCTAATTGGAACCAGTTCATCTTTTCCCAATAATTGTGATAGTGTGTGGGGGTGGGAATTATTATTTTGCCTGGCTAGAGAATGAATGATTATGCCTTTGGGAAAACGAAGGAACAGACATCACATCTGTAACTTTTCCAGTCTTTATTTTTTTTACTGGTTTATTTCTGTTTTAGCAATATACACCATCAAATTAATAGCAATGCAGCATGCATTACATCTGTTTTAATTGGTATTATTTCAAAATATCCCTGTTCTCATTTGTTTCTAAATATTGCTTATAATATGCATAGTTCTTGGCGAGATATGGGGTTTATTTATTAATTATTTATTTTTGGAGCTGTATAACAAACGAAATCCGTTTTGCTTATACTGTGATTACACAATGCACATAGCTATACGAAGAAATTCATTTCTTTTGAGAAATGATTGAATCGTGATTTTGGCTGTTATCCCTCCAGTTTTACATCAGATCTGACACAAACGACTTTTTCTATTTTGTAGTTATGTTCAAATGACTTTTCCGCTTCGATGATACCCCGTGGCACATTTCCACAAAGAAGTCCCTTCTGTGTTACCTTGAACGGTATAAAGGATAAAAAGGAACACCGTTTCCTTAGTGATGCAGATATAAAGATAGATATTTTAAATGGACTTTACTGTTGAGTACACTATAGAGATCCAAGTATTGCTATACCAGCAAAGGACATAAAATGACACAAATGTGTCTGGAGGATTATCAGCCGACTGGTATGAAAGAACTGAGAAGGGATCGGATGCGTAACATTTCCCACTGTGAGACAATTCAAGATCTGATGTGTCATTTGCTCATACAAATTACCACACATAGTAAATGTGTATAGATCTTTTGTGTCATTACCACACATAGTAAATATGAGTCCTTTAATATTTTAGTCTATCTATAAGAAATATTTAAATCTAGAGACTAGTATCTGTTCCCTCCCTGTACTGCGATTGTGTGTTATAATAGTTTCCACAGTTTTTTTATCATTCTATACAACCCTACATTGATTGATAACCTATTTAATATCATGCTCTACCCATCTTCTGTCCGTAATGTCCACAAAGCCCTTTCGAGAAACACTGGTGGTCAATGTTCTAAACCATTGCCTGTGTGGTAGTTGACTCTGTAAGAGTTCATGTTTTTTTGTGACAGTTGGTGTATGATTTTTAATTTGATCTGTTTTTCTATGGTTCTTTTAAACGTAAGATAAAGAAATATCCATGTTATAATATCTAATATTTTTCCAGTCATAGTTCCTTAGTAAATGACCTTTTAAATGCAAGCTTATATGTGTTTTAGAACTGATAATTCTACATGTGACCTTTTGTCCCTTCAGGAAAGACTAAGGAAACTTGGAGGAAAGAAGAGAAAGAGGAGGTGTGATAGAAACATCTAAATACTTAAAAATAGTTAACAGTAGGAGAATTGTTAGAACAAGAGGTTATCATTTAAAACTAGAAGGTCAGAGGTTTAGATATGATGTAGGAAAGTTTTACTTTACGGAGAGGGTGGCAGATAAAGGGAATATCCTCCCATCAGAAGTGGTAGAGGCTAATACAATAAGGGAATTATTATTTATATTATTACCTTTTATTTATTACCATTTATTTATTTATTGTTATGTTATATTCAGGAACCCAAACATACAATAAGAGGATAGTTATCATTTAAATTAGCAATTAAATATGTTATTATTGAAAGTGATCATGTTGTGTTCATGTTTACTTCAACAAATGAGAGTGAAGTATGTTCTTGTAGTATTTCATAAGTAAATGCTGTGCCTATTCCAAATCCAGGCCTTGCCTCTGTGTGATTTATTGGTCAATTAAAGAGAAAAGTGTGAGTTAGCCACACTACAATGGACAGTGCAGAGGTCATGCTCTCCACCGATTCCTCTGTTACACTCTGAAGTCTATTCCCTACCGCAAAGTAGCCCTGCAGCGGGTGGCAACTACAGCTCTCAGGATGCTCATCCAGCATCTCATGTGTCTGGCTGAAAAGGGGCCCCCTGGACCAATAGGGAAGGGGGTCATGACTGCTGGCTCATGCTCAGGGCATAAGTCAGGGTCCTTTCCATTGGTGGGTAGCTGTAACGTTGCAGCTATTAGGGTTATATTGGGGACAAGAGGTGAATCTTACCTCTTTCTCCTTTGTCACCAGCTACCTTGCAGACGTTCCCCTCCCGCCCGCCCTCATTTTGTGTTCTCAATCTGGTGTTTAATTTACGCTCATTCTGGTCTGTCCGGTTATTTATCTGTTTGTTACCTTTTTATTTCAACATGTTTTTGTTTATTGTCACAGCTGCGGTCTGGGTCCCCTGGCCAGCACGGAGTTAAAGTAAGCATGGTATGTTTGCCCATAATGGGCTTGGGGAGGCACGTCCCGTGGGCGGCTTATGGCACCTACGGGGCTAGGACTCTTGGTTCATGTGGAAATTATCTGCCTGTTGGGCTTAGTGCTTAACAGCTGGCAGGTCGTTTTAGGTTTGGTTGTGTGTACCGCTGGCCTGGGGAATATTTATTCAAATGTTAATAAAGCTGTGGCCAAAAGCCCTTTTCCCACTAATGGTGTCTGTGTCTTTATTTGGGGGGATATGTTGGGGTTAGCTGGGTGTTTGGTTTCTTGACCCGGGCTATGGGCTTAAGCAGTCAAGTATAATACATCCACAAGAGCCGAAGAGCTACATATTGGCTGGATAATACATTGGCTTTTCATCTTAGCACATTTGCTGCCAAGATATGTTTACCACCCTTTTTTTTTTACCCCCTAGCGGTAATGAGACATGCATGGAAAATTTGCTAAAATTATAGTCATCAATGTTGATGATCTTTCATTTCATGGCTCTTATTTTTTTATTAATTCATTACTCTTTATGCTTGCATGTAGCCTTATGTACATTGAGAACACTAATCATGTCAGATTCTAATTATTCATTCCCTAACTGCCACATTGGGTGGATTATGTTGTGTGATAAATCGTGTTATGTACAATTAATTAGCACTGCAGATTTATATGCAATTTGTTCCATTCTTTGCACAGAAGAGAACATGTCCTGAGGAAATATTGCATTATCTGGAAACACATTGGCAGACGTTTTCACGGAGTTAATTTGATTACATATACATTTTTGTTGTTTGTAACGAGCTTGAATTTAATGATCACCATATACTTTAAGGCGCTATTAAATAAATGTATTCTGTTACAAATAATACATTTTGAATCTGTTTTGTGTCATACCTTTTATTTAGCATTTACATCTCTTATTACACTGCATTATCCCATGGAGCTATACAATACACTGCAAAAGGTCAATATTGTGAATTGACATAGTTATTAATTCAACTTCATAAGCTACATTAACTAAATTAAGTTTTTTTCTACATTTTCAATAAAACAATTCATATTATTTAGGGTTATCAATAGGATTAGGTTGCATTAAATATTCCAAAGCCTAAATATAGGGTGTGTTGCTCTATTTTACTGGTTAAGTGCAATTTTGGTAGGTAAATTTCTAACAGCAGCATCAATGTATAAAACAAAAAACAAGTTGTGGTGTGATCATTGAGAAATGATCTTAACAATGTCAATTAATATCCTCACAGCCTAATTTTATAGGGAATTACAATGAATGAACCTATATTCCTTTTTCTCTCCTTTTTTTAACCTTTCCTTCTATTTGCCATAGTCCAACCAAAACCTTAATGAAGTTGTAGAGTAGAGGTGTAAGAGCTGGAGCTATGCACCACATTTGTCTTGTTTTTGGCTTGTTTTGGCTTTCAGGGGCATAACTAGAAGCCTCAGGGCCCCGGTGCGAGAATCTGTTAAAGCCCCCCCCACCCCCAACCCAATCTACCCCCCTTCTCACCCCATCTACCCCTTCTCAGGCTATCTACCCCCTCTCCCTCCCTTCTCACTATCTACCCGCACCCTACCCCCCCTTCTCACTATCTACCCTACCCCCCTTCTCACGATCTACCCACTGGCTTTTATAGATACTAAAATAATTTTATTGCATTTATGTGTCAAATATTGGCATAAAAGTGAAAAAATATGAATGCATAAAGAAGCCTTCCCTGTGGCAGTGGCTGTAAATAAAGAGATGTAATACGTCTATGTAACTCCTAACTTTGCAAGATATATTTTAGTTGGAACTGAAAGTATCAAATTATGACTAGTATACCTTTTAATGGCTGTCCGTGCAAGGGCAGGGTGTTTATGTTCTGTATTGTTGTGTAGTCTACATTGTGTAGAGGTTTTATAGCCATGCTCTACGGCTCTATTTTTATGGTCTGGAATGCATGTGTAAAAATGTATCCATTTCAGTTGAATTAATACGCTGTGCACCCCTACACATTGAAGTTGAAGCAATGTAGGTTTTCCATAGTTGCAGTTCAGAATCCACAACTGGTGTTTGGGGTTTAGTCAGTGATTTGAATATCAAACCAATGAAGATATAGCTAGTAAAGACGATATTGGGGTTTATTCAGAGAGCTTGCAGGTGAACTGTCTCTTCACCTCCTTGATTTTACCATACACTATAACAGTAAGACTTAAACTCACCAACCTACTCGGCCCTTCTACCTAAAGGGAGCTGCCAATATTGGCCCTTCATAACGAATAGTGAAGTAGGAGAGTTGAAACCAAACTTCACTTTCCAAATGAGTGAATAAACCTCGGTGTCTTGCTGTTTTATTTCCTCACTTTTTCCTTTTTTATTTTGTTTAACTTTATCTATCAGATATCTAGTATCCCACCATATATTATGTTTGTTCCTATCTTTAATATTTTAGGCAAGGTATTGTCGTATCTTACTATAGGGTGTATTTGATATATTTTTTAAAGTATATTATATCATAGATATTAGAATATTGGAAAAAAAATATCAGTTTTTACAATGAAACAGGAGGTTGCTTAACATCAGGAGTAGTAGACTTGTTTTCTGCCATGACTGGAGGGATTGGCTTTAGAGATACCCCTCGATAGTTGATTACATCTTCATATTTCTTCCCTACAGGAACCAACATTGTTTTGCATTGCACATAATGATGGGATGTCTATGAAACATTACAATGATATAGCAATCAAAGGGTTTTATTCAATGGGGAAAAAATAATGCGGTGATATGGAATAAAAAATAAAATATAGGGCACTTATTAGGTAATAAGATATGAGCGATATAGAAATGTGAATGGGTGGAAAACCATTCACATAGGCGATAATGGTAATTAGTAAAATTAAGACAACAATAAATTGGTGATAAATCATCATTTTCTTTTTTAATTAGATGCATATTGTAATTATTACAAGTTTAGATAAAATGTATAACAAAGACATATCACAACAGTCTATTGTTTCCAAATAACTCATATTCGGGGTATTTACAATTTCAAAACATGTACAGACAGTCTCTGTCATATAATACCATGTTCTCTTCCCTTCCCCACCTGCAAAAACCCAATACAAACACTCTCAGAGAATGATGTATAGATTACATACTCATACAGACAGTGTAGCATGTCAGGTGCTTGTCAACATGAATAACTGGCCACAGCCATACCCCAAATAACAACATGTTTCAGATACACACAAACATCTATGTATCTGTTAAAAAAAAAACGTAAATATACTTTAAAGCAGATCTCTCGCTTTCCCAAGCCCTACATTTGAAAGGTCTATACACCAAGTAATTATTGGTATATGTAATAAAAATCCTGATGTACCTACCAACAGGGAAGGCTCTTTTCTCAAGATCTACATGATTAGTCCTCTCCATTGTTATCTTTGATCTCCCCAACCAGCTTATTTACACTATGGATGATATGCCGGCTCAACACAGCCTCCATAGACTTCATTAAAAGGCCTTCTTCTTTAAGAAACGGCACTCATGCAAAGTTTAAAGGAGCCAATCACAGGTATCAAGGGACAGACATAAACAAAAATCAAAGCTGGCTCTGAAGACAGGAAAGCAGCCATCAAATAAGCATTGAGTATTAAAGGTGTAAGGCAGAATACAATGCTCTAGCAATGAAGGCTAGAAGCAGCAGTAGCATACTGTATATAAAATATTATTTATATAAATATATAAATGTCTATTCACCAGAAGGTGAGCCAATGACCAGCAGGTAACCCAATAGGTGTGCCAGGAGCAAGCGTACACACTACTTAATAGCAAGGTAATCGTAGGTCTACAGGCAAATGACTCCCAGGCTGAGTTCCCAGTACATTACATTATTACATTACATTTATTTATAAAGTGCTGGCAGATTCCGCAGCGCTGTTACAGTCAGTAGAACAATTTAGAAACACATACAATAACAAACTGGTGCAAAGGAGACGAGGGCCCTGCTCTTGTGAGCTTACAATCTAGCCAGTAGAGAATGACTGTGTCAGCTTCAGATGTTAAGTACAGACTTCATTGTAGTACAGCTGTCTATGTTCCATACTGGCGGCTGTCATAGTTGTACAGGCGTGCTTTTTAGTGTGAAGATTGTGCCATCTTTCATCTACTGAATCTTTTTGTATATGTAGAAGTTTTCCACTACAGAAATCACATTTCCCAGTGGGTGGTCATCAGTTTAGATCTTTATATCTGTAGTAGCCAGATGGCTTTGTTTAGACGTAGATATATGAGAATTAAGCTGTTCATTTGTTTTTAGAGAGTTTCAGGTTGTATATACACATCATTATATTCATAAATAAAAGTTATTTTTTCCATTTAATAAAAGGTTGACACCAATTCTGGGACAATACAATCTATATTACCTTCATTATCCATCCACTAGTTAATCTTCATCTTTTTAGGACACCAGTAAGCCCCTATGAAGCTCACTGTTTTCTTTATCAGTAGGGCAGAATGTGGGCCTTTCCAGAGCTCACAAAACCATGGCTTCCCACCTAGATATGTTCTGTTTGCATACTCTCTGACGTTCTTATAACATTCTCCTAAGAATCACCCACTGTTTATGACCTAGTCGATAATGCATTTGTAATGGTAATTTATTTTAAACTCTACTATAATTGTAAGCCTTACTAGACTTACTTTGTTTTTTCCTAATTGCCTTTCAGTTTCCAGTTGAACGGATTCCAGCTCTTAACAGATTTAAACTACTATCAAATGAAACAAGTGATTTGTCTAGCTTTTGAGTGTTTCACTTGACAGATGTGGAATAAGTATAATATTTAATTTTTTTTATTATTTACTGAACTGAAGTGTCTATTACAAAATACTTGTGGACAAGAAATAGTGAGTATAGGAATTACAGAATAGGATTCTATTAACAATAATGTTACTTTAAAACATATTTTAGTGACTAATATAAATACATTTTAAAAAAATCATAAAAATGTTTTCATTAAAATTGTTTATGAAATAGTATATGGAATTAGTGTATATTAGAATATGAAACTTGAACTAGTCAATAAGCTCTTGGGAAAATATTATAAATCAGTAAAAGTTACATAAATTCTGAAAAGTTATTCTCTGTGGTAGGAAATAGCTTTTTCTGTCTACAGCTTCCTTATCCTTGGAGAGTATAATCCGACAATTAAAATTCCATATGTCCTTAGGCAGATACTATACATGTGGGAGCACAAGTATATTACCATCAAGAAAAAGCTTATACTAAATTAACTATGAGGTCTGATTTATATAGGATTTCATAAGGCATTAAAGTCAGGGTACTTCAATCAAAGAAATGTTCCTACAAATATAAATTTGCGAGTTACAAGTTTAGTGAATAAAACCAGTAAATCTCAAATTGAGTGTAGTATTTCTTAAAAGCAACCTTATAGGGAACCTATTGTTACTTTTCAGTTGCTTTTCTTTCATATTTTTGTGCAGGCAAGGTAATGTGGTAGGGCTGGCTGTAAAGGCATCAGTAAGGTATTCTGGTGGTGACATAAGCATGGGACCATCTAGTGCTCCCCACAAAATGGCCTAGACATCAACTTGGATTGCCTATAACAGGTCCATATGTGTTTAGCTTCTACATGAGTACATCTGTCTTCTGTTATAGGATGGTGGTCATATATATACACCAGTTTAGTATATATAGTGATAGAGGTTATGCTGCATTATTGTCAATGTTTGCCTCAGTATATAATGATAGCAGTTATACTGTACTGCCGTCAATGTTTGCCTCAGTATAAAATGATAGCAGTTATACTGTACTGCCGTCAATGTTTGCCTCAGTATATAATGATAGCAGTTATACTGTACTGCCGTCAATGTTTGCCTCAGTATATAATCATAGCAGTTATCCTGTACCACCGGCAATGTCTGCCTCAGTATATAGTGATCGGTGCATATAATATCATATATATATATATATATATATATATATATATATACATACATATTTTTATATATATACATTGCAAGAAGTATGCAGTGAAAGACATATCGTAATTGGAGATTTTCCTAACTTGCAGTGCAAGAAAATATAGATTTTATTAACGACAGGAGGCGAATATTATGCATTAAATTCCTTCTTTACTACTTCAGCAGCAAAATAGTTAAATACAAAGTTTGGTGGAACAAATAAAAACATCCAAACTTGAAAGACACAATAGAACACTGAGTAGCCAATCAGCATGCAGTAGAGGATATGTAGGTGTAGATCCCCAACTAATCTCCCTCTTTCGCGCTGCCGACTGGACGATAATCATAAACTTCCAAAACAAAGAACGATGAGAATAAACTAATCTGAAATGAGAAAATGACATAAAGGGAGGGTTAATGAGGTGGGATAATATTCGCCTCCTGTCGTTAATAAAATCTATATTTTCTTGCACTGCAAGTTAGGAAAATCTCCAATTTTATTACAGACAGGAGGCTTCATATTATGCATGTTTAAAGCTAGATATAAAAATTACAACACCACAGACGAGATGTGAGTATCAGGTTTAAAATAAAAGGTCTTGAAGGTGGAGTCAGTGGACCAGTCTGCGGCTTTGAGTATCTCAGCCAAAGAACCACCAGCCAGGAAGGCTTTAGTTGACATAGCACTTCTGGAGGAATGAGCTCCAAACACAGAGATATCTATGCCCGCCAGAGACATAGTGGCTCTGACCCATCTAGCGAGAGTAGCCGAGGAGACAGGAAGAAAAGGTTTACGAAAGGAAATTAGAAGCTGAGGAAGAGAGACATTACGAAGAGATGTAGTCTTGAGCTCATAGGCTTTGAGACAAGCAACAACACAAAGAGACAGATGATGTGGAAATGAAGGGTAGAAAACAGACTGTAAACCAGTTTTAGTACGTCTCTGGATTTTAAAGCTAACACCATTAGGTACATATTGTCTAAGAGATATATCTAAAGCCCTGACATCTGAAACCCTTTTGAAAGAAATGAGACATAATAGAGTGGTTAGTTTAAATGACAATAATTTCAAAGGGAGAGAGTCATAATTGTCCCAGGAATTCAATAAGTTCAATACAATAGACACATCCCATGTATGATGGTATTTAGGAAGAGGGGGGCGTTTGAAACGGATACCCCTCATGAGCTTGCATACTAAAGGATGCTTACCTGAAGGAAATCCATCGATGAAAGCGTGATTGGAGGAAATAGCCGATCTGTACACATTGATGGTACGATAAGCTTTACCAGAGTCAAACTGGGATGAAAGGAAATTTAGAATGTTGGTTACATTGGAATGTACGGGATCCACCTCCCGTTCCATGCACCAAAGTAACCAAAGCTTCCAGGCAGATCCGTAATTAGTTCTGGTACCTGGAGCCCAGGTTTCGGAAAGGATCCGTCTAGCCGAGTCTGAAATTTCTGGATCAAGTTGTGCTGCCCTGATACTAGGCAGGCCACAAGGGGTAACTGGTGGGAGAGGACCAGAGGGTGGAAGTTCCCTGCTGGGTCGAGGAGGATGTCCTGATGGAAAGGAAGGGTCCTCGGGAAATCTATTAGGATACTCAACAGGAGAGGAAACCATGGTTGTGTTTGCCACCATGGAACAACTAGGGCCAGGACTGCTCTCTGGGAGCATGTAAGGAGGAGAACCCTGGGGATCATGGAGAAGGGGGGAAATGCATAGTTGATCCCTTCTGACCAGTCCTGAAGGAAAGCATCCTGGCCTTCGGCTTCCGGGTCTGGTCGCCAGCTGAAGAATCGGGAAAGTTGAGTGTTGAGTCTCGAGGCAAACAGATCTATGGCAAATGGGCCCCAAAGGCTTGAAAGGGTCAGAAAAACTGAGGGATTCAGTTTCCAATCGCTGGAATCTGTGAGAAAACGTGAGTTCCAATCCGCTATGGTGTTGGATAGCCCTGGCAGATATTCTGCTCTGAGAAAGATGTCTCGCTCTAGACAGAAATGCCATAAGGTCTTGGTAATATCTGCTAGGAGTTTGGACTTGGTCCCCCCCAGACGGTTCACATACTGAACAACGGATATATTGTCCATCTTGAGGAGAACGCAACAATGAGTTTTGTCCTTCGCAAAACTCCTTATTGCGAAAAACCCTGCCAGTAATTCCAAACAGTTGATGTGAAGATTGAGTTCTGTTATGGACCACTTCCCTCCGGTGGAGATTGAGCCGCAACGAGCTCCCCAACCCAAACGACTGGCATCGGACTCTATGACTATGTCTGGGAATGAGCTGAAGATTGGTCTTCCATTCCATCTGCGAAGGTGGAGAAGCCACCACCGTAGTTCTTCTTCCGTGTCTGGGGTTAGGGAAATCTCGTCTGAATATCCCAGACCATTGCGGAGATGTTGAGCCTTCAAACGTTGAAGTGCTCGATAATGGAGGGGAGCAGGGAAAATAGCTTGGATAGAGGCTGACAAAAGGCCTACTACTCGAGCTAGGGATCTGATAGAGATCAGGCGTTTGTTCAGAATAGAGGAAATCTCTTTCCTTATGGTTTTGAGTTTCCTTGGAGGAAGACTCAGTGTAGCGGACTGTGAATTGACTAGGAATCCCAGAAATTCTATTTCCTGGGTTGGAGATAGAATGGATTTCTCCCTGTTGATGATAAAACCTAAGTTTGGGTGGAAAACCTTCTTGAGACTGGCATTTGCCTTGTCCAGATTGGAGAAAACATTTACATATTTGTTAATGTCCTTGAGAAAGGCTTCTCCAAATAAACAACCTTCCGCAGCTGAGCCTGGTTCTTTACTGGATATATGGGCTAGCTGCGGGTCAATTTTAATAAGGATGCTTCGTCTGCGCTCTGCGGACATAGCGCAATTGGCGTTGCCCAGGAAGCAAATTGCCCTTTGCATCCAGCCACTTAGTATGTTAATGTCGACAGGAGTGTCTGTGCGCTTGGCATCCTCTATGAGCTCCAGGACTTTGGCTAGAGGACCAGACACATCCAGGAGCTTGTCTTGACAGGCTTTCAAGGACCTGTCAATGCCCTTTCGGGGGTTCTTCCCAGTTTTTGCGAGGTAGTGGATTACTGTCTCGTCTAATTCTGGGGTCTCAATTACCTTATGAGGTAAGACTGGTCTTGGGCATTCTGCCCGCATCTTGTTGCGAGCTCCCTGTTCAAGAGCTTGTCGCATCCAGAGCTCCATATATTTAGAGACTTGTTCAGTTGGTACCCACTCGGCCGAGCGGGGATGTTTTATTTGGTCTGGATGGAAAAAGGGGAACCCCTTAGCATCCAGAATAGAGTCTTCAGTTTTTCCAGGCTGATCGTTATGATCTTGGGAGTCTGAATACAAATCGGATGAGGATGAGGAGTCGGTTATTAGCGAAACGATTTCAGAGTCCGAATCACTGCTAGAGGAGGTATGGAAGGAATCAGGCTTCCTCCTATAATGGGCCTTCTGAGCTCGTTTGCCTTCCTCACGAGCAGAGGGTTTAGATTTGGTCTGGGTGTCAGACACGTCTTTCACATGCGCAGAGCGCAAAGATAAGTCTGTTTCTTTCCCATGTAAACGGCTTTTAGCCCGTTTGGGGGAGTCTGAAGATAGAGGAAAGCAGTGTTTCCTTTTCTGGGTGGCCTTCCCAGACCTCCTCATGCCTATGGCTAAAGTAGATTCCTACTCCTCAGGTGACCAAAATTGGTCTGAGGGGGTTCTAGGGTCACTATCCCTGGCGTGTTTTTTAGGTTTGGAATGGGAGACTGCAGAGGCTATAGATTTCACCAATGACTCCTGCATTGAAGTCATGGCCAAAACCACCGCGGTGGAGACAGACTTTGAGACTGTATTATCCCAGATGTCCTTAATATGGGCCTCAGAAATTGAACCAGGTGTAGGAATAGAGGCAGGAGTGGGCATATCACCTGCCTTTTTCAGTTCCTTTGAAGACATAGTAAAACAGCAACAAAAGGAGACACTCTGGAGCTGTTGAAACAATGTGCAGCTTTCCTGAGGTAAGCTGAGGTGAAAAGGGGGGCGGGAATCTAGCGGAGAACCAGCTAGAGCCAAAATCCCGCGAGACGTATGACGTCACACGCGATTTCAGCAGAAAAGTGGAATAGAAATGAAACTGACAAAGAAACGAAAGCAGTCGCTGGACCCGAAAACGCAGCAGAGATTGGCGCAAACAGGGTATGATAGATGTAGGGGTGAGGGGAATAGTATAAACACCCAAAATAAGCAATTTGGTAAAAACAGCAACACTGTATAATTGAATGCGCGCACACCTGTGAACGTGTGCGCATGCACCCACTGGCAGGATGAAATTAAACAGCCAGAGGGTAGTGACAAATATTAGAAAATAAATTAAAGCATTTTAAACCACATAACTGAGGTAAAAAATACAATCCAAAGAGCAAAAAACAGTTGGTACTTATCTGTGCAGCTGAGCAGCAAGAAAGAGGGAGATTAGTTGGGGATCTACACCTACATATCCTCTACTGCATGCTGATTGACTACTCAGTGTTCTATTGTGTCTTTCAAGTTTGGATGTTTTTATTTGTTCCACCAAACTTTGTATTTAACTATTTTGCTGCTGAAGTAGTAAAGAAGGAATTTAATGCATAATATGAAGCCTCCTGTCTGTAATAAAATTACTTGTTAGTCCATTGAATTCTGACTATAGTTTTTTTTGCCTTCCTGCTGATGTCTACTACTATAGTCTTTTACTATATTCATTATATTTTCTTATTCTGCTTTAAATAGTTCTGCCACCTTTAAGCAATTACAGGCTAATATCAAAAGTTCACTAAGAAAAATCAAAGCCATGTGCCTATTTCTATAAATACAGCAGCTGAAGTGCTATTTGGTGTTCTTCATCCATGTCTAAGAGTGAACTTAATATATTTGATACGCTTATAACAAATGCTATTCATGTAGTTTTTCCTATGAGACCTATTTATCCTTTATTAAATATGTATTTGTGTCTAATTTATTTGCCATGGGTTATTTGGCTGTGAAAACTATGTAAATTAACCCCTTAATGACAATTGCCGGTCCTGGCACGGCACGGAAAAGCATGTGCTTTACGACAATTGACGTGCCAGGACCGGCACGTCTTTAAACGGGTGCAGAAAGCGATCTACTATCGCTTTCTGCACCCAAAAAGCGTTGCTGAATGCCTCGACCTCGAGGCATTCAGCAACGCCGCGATCGGCACGAAGGGGCCATCTCTGGCCCCTCCATGGGGCGTCAACATCCGCCATACTTTGTATGGCGGCGGACGCCCGTTTTAAAAGCGTTTAGGAGGCGATCGACGATCGCCTCCTAAACTTAAATGGTGTCGCTGGAATGCCTCGATCAGGAGGCATCCAGCGACACCAAACACTAACCTTTTGATGGGCTGTGACCGCTCCGGAGAGCGGTCACAGCCGCAGCTACCGGCAATCTTCGCCATCAAGGAAGATGGCCGCCGTCCTGTAACAGGAACCAACAAATTTTAAAATTTAGCTAGATGGTCCAGACCATCTAGAGAACTTTGGCTCCACTTGCAGGTTGAATACAGGTACTGCATTCACCATACAAGTCAATGGAGCCCAGCTTTCTAATCACAGTGTGATTAGTAAAAATAAATTAAAAAATAAAATAAAATTAATAATAATTAGAAAAAAATAGTAAAAAAACAGTAAAATGTAAAAATCATTTCCCACTGATGTCACTATCAGGGGAACCTCCAAGTTGAAAAAAAATGTTAAATTTAAAAAAAAAAAAAAAAAAAAAAAAAATATATATATATAAAAAATATATTTTTGTGAGCAAGTCCTAAAGTTAGCATATTAGCTTAAAACAATTCTCGCATGGAAAGAGTTAAAATACTGGCATATTAAATGCCCGTGGGGTGTCTACTTTTAAAAAATGTATGATTTGATGGGGTAAATTGAATGGGCCAGGTTCAACAACGTCCCAATTAACACGGGGGGAAGGATGGCCACACATCTAATTTCCAATTAGAAAAATGCACACGTACCAAATGTGGCCTTTTAGTTCCCCCAAAAAATGACACACCCATGCATGTGGGGTATCACTGCACTCAGGAGATGTTGCTGAACACATTATGGGGTGTCGTGTGACAGCGGCATAAACCAGGAGCTGTAAATTCATACATAAAGTAGGTGTGTGGGGGAAAAATACACACACAAAAATATTACTGCAAACTTTGAAAAAATGCTGGTGGTAAAATGTGTGCATGCAAAGAGTTAAAATACCAGCATTTAAAATACCCTGTGGTGTCTAGTTTTGAAAAATATATGGTTTTGTTGGGCACACTGAAATGGCCTGGCTCAAAGATGTACCAAATAGGGCATGGGCAGTGGATCCAAATGCCAAAGTTCAACATTGAAAAAAGCGCATGCCCCAAATGTGGCCCTTTTGCCCCAAAACAGCCAGGCAAAATCATTCATGTGGGGTATCACTCCGCTCAGGAGATGTTGCTGAACACATATTGGGGTGTTTTGTGATAGTGACATAAACGAGAACATTTTAATTCATACCTGAATTAAAATGTGTGTGGAAAACCAAATGCAAAAAAATGACTACCACAAAGTTTGACAAAGACTGGTGGTAGATATGGTGCATGGAAAGAGTTAAAATACTAGCATTTGAAATACCCTGGGGTGTCTAGTTTTCAAAAATATATGGGTTTATTGGGCACACTGAAATGGCCCGGCTCAAAGATGTACCAAATAGGGCATGGGCAGTGGATCCCCAAATGCCAAAGTTCAACATTGAAAAATGCGCATGCCCCAAATGTGGCCCTTTTGCCCCCAAACAGCCAGGCAAAATCATTCATGTGGGGTATCGCTGTGCTCAGGAGATGTTGCTGAACACATATTGGGGTGTTTTGTGATAGTGACATAAACGAGAACATTTTAATTCATACCTGAAGTAAAATGTGTATGACAAAACAAATGCAAAAAAATGACTACCATAAAGTTTGACAAAGACTGGTGGTAGATATGGTGCATGGAAAGAGTTAAAATACTAGCATTTGGAATACCCTGGGCTGTCTAGTTTTCAAAAATATATGACTTGATGGGGTAAATTGCATTGGCCGGGTTCAAAGATACCCGAAATGGCACAAGGGGGGAAGAATTACCAGATTTGGAAAAAATGGCTTTGAAATAGCAAAACGCTACCTGTACTTATTGCCCCATAATGGGTAGAAAAAAGCAAAAAAACATAAAAACATTGGGTATTTCTAAACTCAGGACAAATAGTAGAATCTATTTAGCAGGTTTTTTCATTACCTTTTATAGATGAGTAAAAGATTTTTCAACTAAAAGTTAGAAACAGTCATTTTTTTCTAAATTTTTCACCATATTTTATAATTTTTTTAATAGTAAATAATATGATACAATCAAAACAATGTCATCTAAAGAAAGCCCTTCTTGTCCTGAAAAAAACAATATCTAATGTGTGTGGGTTCAGTAAACGGGAAAGAAGAAAATTACAGCTAAACACAAGCAGCGCAGAAATGTTAAAAAGGCCATTGTCACAAAGGGTACAAAAAGTAAAATCAGCCTTTGTCTCGAAGGGGTTAATTTATGTACTTGAATTTGTAATAACCGATTTTGTGAAGCTTTTGCCTTCTTCGCAACATAAAGATTCTCACTCATTGAAGATCTTACTATGCAGAGATATTATATATAAATCTGAGTGACCAGATCTAATTGAAAATCCATCCAGTGGGACAGCAATGCATGTAATACATTATGCATTCTTCATAAGCGACGTTGGTTAAAAAAGGACAACTTGTCATTATAATATCAATGCTTATTGAGATGCTAGAGCTGTCTAGTAACAAAGTTCAGCCATTCTTCCAGACCCCTTCTCTTTGTGTTATATTACAGCAGTCTGGCCTACCGGTACCGTTTCAACTAGAAGACCTTCAAAGCAGATACCCCTTTTTTGGCAGGCAAAACAGTACAGAAGGAACAAATTAAAAGGCCCCACCAAAATAAGTATATATATATATATACCGTATTGGCTCGGATATAGGCCGCCCCCGTATGTAGGCCGCACCCTAAAAGTTTGGTGCTTTTTTAAAGAAAAAGTTTTTTTCTTTAAAAAAGCACCAAAAAAAACATGCTGCCACTCTGTCCCCCCCTCGAGATATGCTGCCACTCTGTCCCCCCCCCCGAGATATGCTGCCACTGTCCTCCCTCCGGAAGTTGTATACGCGTATTGCGTAGATGTCCCCCGCCGGCCCCGCAAGACACCCGGGAGTCTGCTCTGGTAAGTCGGGGGTGGGGAGAGGTAAAACGCCTAGACAACCTCCCGTGCCGGCACCCCCCCCGTGGAAAGTGCTGGCAGGGGAGGCTGTCTAAGCGTATCAGACAGTAGGATACAGGTCCCCTGCACCGCTGCGGGGGATCTGTATCCTAACCCCGCTGCCTGCCCGGCGCCCGGGACTGCATGTCCCGGGCGTCGGGCGCTAGACCCCGAATATAGGCCGCACCCCCACTTTAAAGACTTAAAGTGGGGGGAAAAAGTGCGGCCTATATTCGAGCCAATACGGTATATAAGAAAATATAGAAAAATATAGGAATATGTTTATTTAACTTGTAAATAAGAGTAGTACATAATAATTTAAGGAACAAATGTCTAGGTGGAACAGCACCTTTAACACCCAAGGGCTATTTAAATAAAATGATGGGTATTATTTTAACTTTGTTCAATGATGTACAATGCTAACTGATTAATTGTTAATTTGCCAAATCCTAACACTCCGGGTAGCTGCCAAAGGCAGCTCTGGGTATTTTAGAGCCCTAAAAAATAACAACATTTTGTTGGACCTAAACAATGCGTGTACCAAAATGCATGCAAATAAACATGTTTTTAAGTTATGTAGTATTATAGTAAAGCTGTGTGACACGGGTTGATTTCTAGTCACCTAGGGGCCCGACAGATCAAAGGAGACCCTATGAAGCTGTTTAAACAAATGGCATAGTGGTACCACCAATATATGCAGGCCTAAAGAACAAGAATCAGACACCACTGCATTATAATGGCCACTCGAAGACTAAGGGTATTTTTTTCCAGGAGAAGTTATTTATAAATGTTTAGTTTAAGCCCTTGCTTGTCAAGGCTTTTTGGCGCCATACCACATACTGTATGTTTTTTTGCAATTTTTACCATTTGTGGGTTTAATCAAGATTCCATTTCTCTGTGTTGAGGTACCCACACAAATTATGCATTTAAAAATAAATAAATAAGGCTTTAATTTGAAACCATAGAAGCATGTAAAAAAACAGGGGGGTCCAGGCTGTCAATAGACAGGCAGATGTCCCTGCTGCTGCGGAAATCGCAGGAAGTACCTGTACGTCCATAGGGTAAAAAAGGGGCTAAGGTAAACTGTGCATCATATCACATGGATGGTTAAAATATATATATATATATATATATATTTGCCTCCTTACTTCCCAGCCTATGCCAAACTAAATAATACTTTTAACTAAACATTATTTCAATTAGAGCTGAAACAACGAATCGATAAAATCGATAATAATCGATAACGGAAATCGTCGACAACGATTTCCGTTATCGATTAATCGAGTGATCGATTCGTCGTTGGAGCACTAGGCTCCTTTTACTTACCTCCGCTTCTGGAGAGAGAGAGAGAGAGAGAGAGAGAGAGAGAGAGAGAGAGAGAGAGAGAGAGAGAGAGAGAGAATATTGCTTTTTTTTAAATCCGATTAATCGATTAATCGACAAAATAATCGGCCGATTAATCGATTATTAATATAATCGTTAGTTGCAGCCCTAATTTCAATAATTCTTTACCCTGGTTAGTAAATTCATCAAATATATATAGTTTTATATACATGTAGCTTGCACATGAAGCCCTTCTAGTGGGCAAAATACACAATCTTTTTGTACCTCCTGTATACCTATTTTTTACCTGTAACTTACTGGGTTCTAGAAATATCCATATTTAAATTGTCATTAGTATAAGAAGACTAATAAAAATTATTGATTAAAAATGTTGTACTCGCAATCCAGCCATCTATTCTATCATCCCAGAAACTGACCTTGTTGCACATTATAAAAAAATTATCCCATATTTGAATATGCTTTTTACATACTTAATGATACCTTTTTAAGTATTGCCAGACTAATGCAATTACAGAAATATGAACAAAGCGCAGCTACTGAGAAGACTAGAGCTAGAATTCACATAATCTGGGTGCTGCTATATTTTTTCCTCTGAGAGCTAATTAACCATCATAAATTATTAAAAACCTAATTTCCATGACCTCATTGAAATGTAGGGAAGTAGACCAGGCTTCAAACTATGTTAAAGTAGAAAAAAAGCACAGTTTGACTGAACTGAACTACTGACGTATACTAGTAAGGTTAGCAACGATGTAACCGAATTCTTTAGAGAGCTTGAAAAATGTTTGTTCTAGAACCATTTTTAGAATATTTAATGAAATGTTCTGTGTGGCAGCAGAGAAACACTGAGTACAAAAGGAGACATTCTAATACATTTATTTTGGCAGCATAAAGTTATTATTTGGTATCAGAACTCAACATACTGTATATCTGACACATATATGATACCCACACTTTTACACACCAACAGTTGTCGTAATGCTTTAAATATACTCTGTCATTAAAAAAAACAGTATTTCCTATTTATCATGGTAATCAGGTACATGTGATCTGGTACAGATTATTATTCTAGACGTTCTAACCATTTTCCCTTATGGGGTCAGTAAAACATTCACGTTGTTCATCAGTATTTAAATTTGGGAGGGAGCCACACCAGGGAGCTGGTTCTCCTCAGGTATAGATCAAATAAACAACCCATTGAAACACAGCATTATAGGTATAGATCTATCAATAATACATACAAACCCTGTATTTGCAGGTATAGATTAAATAAATAACACGTGGAAACATAGCTTTCCAGTTATAGAATAGCTGAATAACACACAAACCCAGGCTTGCAGGTAAAGATCAACTGAATATCACACGCAAACTAAACATTGAGGGTATAGATCAAATAAGTAATGCATAGAAACTAGACGTGCAAATAAACCAAAAATAATTTAGCTGAATTTACGTTTTGTTTTCGGGCATCAAATTATGTTCCATCCCCATTCGGTTCGACTGTAAATTTGGGGGCATTTTTAATTCGAAATTTGTTGTTCAGTGCTCACATTCACTCTCACTCAATCTCTCACACATTCTCATTCATGTTTCCCTACCTTCTTTTCTTCCACTTCAGCATCTTCTTCTTCTGGAGAGAGCTGGCAGGGTGGCAAACACCAGTGTCAATGTATGGACACCTTTCTTTACCCTTGGGCTCAAGGGGCAGCTGTTTTGGGCCCGCTAGAAATGATTGGACGTGGAGCAGCATGTTAAAGATGGCCATGATTCACCTAGGGATACAGAAACCCTAAGGCGCCTTGACTTCAATTAACAATTCATTCCCCTAGGGTAACACTTGACAAATACATAATAATAATGGAAATTTTAACAATAGAATAGAGTATAGTGTTCTTTAAGGTCAACTGAAATAATATAATGACCTTTTATATATTAATCATGTGAACCACAAATATCCATAGAGAATAGCTTCATACCCAAATATTTCTGCATCCACAATACCCAAAATATCCAGGGTCTTGTGATCTATTATAATAAACACAAAAATACAGGCAGGATGGAACATCATGATAA
Organism: Spea bombifrons; assembly: GCF_027358695.1. Taxonomy (NCBI): domain Eukaryota; kingdom Metazoa; phylum Chordata; class Amphibia; order Anura; family Pelobatidae; genus Spea; species Spea bombifrons. The sequence goes on along the minus strand of NC_071087.1, from coordinate 137,437,099 downwards.
GGGTGAAGCAAAGAGGCAAAGCTCAGTGGCAAAAGTAGCACTTTAGGCTGGGCTTGATGTGAGTGATGTATACTTGTGAGTGAAGAAACAGGAGGCCGCCTCGGACAGGCTCCCAGTTTTTGTTTTATCATTCTGTGCTTAGAAAACCAGATGGGTATTCAGTTCATGTTATTACATATCCATCCAGTAATCATTATCAACCATGTGAATGTCAGATATATGCCCAACTCAGAAATGCAATGGCTTAATATCGATAAGCAAATCCTTTTTAGTTCAGTGTGAAAGTACAACTTATTGCTTACTTTCCATCCAAATTGAAATTTCTAAATGATTTTAGAAACAAGAATGGTTATTTTAATTAATGTAAGAAATCTAATTTAGATAAATGCTGGTTTTGTATTCTGTGATATTGCTATGAGAGTCAAAAACATGTACCAATGCTGGAATGGTTTAATATAAATATGGATAGATCCCAATTAACTTTGTTGATTGGAAACGAAAGGATGCTTTGTAGGAAAGGGATTTGTGTTGTGAGTGATTTCCATGCTATCACGGGGATTATGGTTACTTAGCATCATGAATATGTAAATCAAAGTCCTCATATGTTTCCCAATGAGCGGTTTTAAGTGCCCAAGAGAGAATAGAAATATCATACTGGAACAATTACTTGAACGTATGTAGAAGATTTATTTTATATATTTATTATATTATAATAAAAAGTACAAAGGAAATATGGGTTAACATCTATGAAAAAAATATTGTTTTAAAATCTAATTTTTTTATGTGCATTGTTTCATAAAATAACACCTAATATTACTACTCTTAAGATGTCACTGATATTTTATGTTTGACAAATTCAGTTTAATAATAAAAAATAAAAAAAGTGGAATGAAATAGATAGCATAATAATAATCAATTAAAAGAGCAGTTTTTAAATCTATACCGATGACCTCTTCACAAAAGAGAAAAAAATCTTCTTCCTAAAAGGCAAAGGCAGCTCTAGAAAGAGGAGCTAGATATCACAAGAAATTCCATCAGCCTAGTCAAGCGCTGAAGATATCAATATATCAATCCAAGATTGTAAATGGAAAGGACACATGCGTGCTGAGGTCAACCACACTTTGAAGAACACAAAGCGAACATATATTGTATTACTGAGCATTGTTCTGGAAGGGAAAGAAATACAGAAGGTCAATGTTGAAGAAGGTGGGATTCTGCAGATCAGAAAAAGATACTATTGTGGATACTGTAATGTATAGACGATACAAAATATCCATTCACATCATCCATGTACTCTTTGTTAAATGTGTGCACTTAGTTCTTCTGTTTTTTTCCAACCAATTTATACACACCATCCTTTTCTTTCTAAAGCTTCTTCTGTGACTCATTTTGGGCCAGATTTAATAGTGCAAATTGCATTGTATTTCTTTTTTTCTGCTTACTTTCTCTGGCCACTGCCTTATAACATCTAGCTCAAATTACAAGCAGTATACTAGGCCCTACTTAACTTTTGTTTCCATAAGTCCACATTGTTATGTGATGCACTACTTGTTACGTCCATACCTGGAAACATTATCGTGGCTTCATTGTGGATTGGCACAGTTCAGTGTTTTGGGGTGGTCTTCAGTTACTGTAAATGTTTTTTTTAGCATTTATTCCAGTTTATTAAGGTTACCCCCTACCTTATTCCCTAATGTATTCTTGTCTGGTTTATTATCCGATCTAGCTACATGTATGGAAAGCATTGCCTTCACTGTGTCCTTTTATTTTCTACACTGTCCGAGCGCCGCACAATTACTGCTGGATCACATAACATCACGCTACGTGACCATTCCAAAGCCAGTCCAAGTCAGACCAGCCTTGTTTAAAGGGCCAAATGACTCAGATCTGCCTTACAGTAAATAAGGTTCCACTTGTGATCCTATCATCATCATACACTGGGTCACTAAGCAAATGTGACTAATGCCTTTGTATGGAGAAGAGCTCCACCTAAAAAAAAAAATATTATTGGTCCACAAATTGACACATTTACCTATATATTGATGCCAAAAAAATGGAATGTCAAAAAATAACAGATCCTTTTATTTCCCATTGTCCCAACTTAAAAGTTTTGTAACATTTTGAATAGTATAGATAAAATTTACCATAAACTGAAAAAAATGGATTATACATAAAATAATAAATGAAAGGAATATTGCATAAACCCATTAGCATGGAGCATGAGAAAGGGTAGCTTGGGAACAGTGATAGATGTGGAAATACTACCGCATGCTGATGAAATTATCTGGATGTTTGAATTAATATATATTGATATGTGTGCTTGACATGACACGCATAGCATTAGCGAAATAAAATATTTATACTACTGTACTAGAAAACCATTCATCATGCTGCATGTGAAGCATGACAAGTACATCTTTGTGTCAATATTTTGGTTGGTAATGTATTTTGAGATCCCTTTGCCAAAGGTTTATAATATTGTGATTTGATATATTGATACTGGGCCTATTTTGCAAAGGTCATATAGTTTAAATTTGAGCTGTAATATTGAATTAGGATATTCAGCTCCCTGGTTTCATGATTGATTAAACACATTGGTAAGTGAAAGCATTGTGCGTTAAACTCTTTACATATAACGGCTTCATTTTATAATTCTCTCTCTCTCTTCTCCCTATGGATGGTTAAAGAAACAATGTTACGAAGATAATTTGTTTTATTATAATTTACACAGACACACTGGTAGCTGTTCCATGGAGATTTATATTATACAATGCGACTTTCGCTGAATATCATTGCCAGTATTTATTTATTCATATGATCAATACTCATGAAAAGCGGCATGGTTTATATAGGAGAGAAGAATAAAATGCAAACTATAGGAAATTCCAAAAAATGACACCTTTCTCAGGTTGATGTGCTCTCATAGACATCAAGAACACTGAAACCTTGAGACGCGCATTAGATGAGGAGTGAGTTGAATTAGAATTGTATGGTGTGGAGTTACTATGATATTGTTGAACTGGACATGCCAAAATATCATGAATAAGAGAGAAGTAAATCTTACTCAAAGTTTTTGCATTTAAAAATGATGCATTTGTTATCCACAGTGATGGGGAAACTGTTCTACTCGTTCACCTGGAAAAGATGACAATTAGATCTAAACAACCCAAATCCATTAAAAGTATGTAAACATATCTAAGAAAGTGTTCTAAACAGAATGCTTGCTGGTATTTGTGCTAACTATGTCTGACAACTCTGTTCCAACTTTGCCCAATATCAGTGGGGAAAGGCTATAATGTGACCCAGAGCATGATATGATAAAGACCCAACTTGGTGGCGCAGTGTGTTGGCATCACCACTAAAATCTGCTCACTACTGACATCATTGCCACTCTCTCTTTGAGCAACAGGGACATAATGTTGGCAAGCAGTTTCACTACTAGGAGTTCACTGTCAACCAAGGTGTAGTAAAAAAATATCTACATAAAAATATTGAGTTCAAGAAAGTTAGTATTGCTTGCCACTATTTTTAAATTGTTGAGAAATACGTGTATGGCTTAAGACTAGCACCTTCTACGTTACTTGGCTTTCCAGTGAAGGACATTCATACACCATTACAAAACAATTGAGGTTACACAGGAGAAAACGATGTACAGATGTGTAACTATTTCTTGCTTTAATTTTCCATTCCCTTGTGGCGGATGAGTTCACCTCAGAGCCATGCTGATTTTGGAAAAGGGAGTCATTCTGCTTTTCCCTCTGATGTCTGCAAAGTCTAAACAAAATGCAAAAAGTGGATATGGACAAGAATAGCGTTTGTGAAACTTCTCTTGGGCCACATCCATGAAATTGCTTTGAACCTTCAATCATTATTATTTTATGCACAAAGTCCTTTGTTTGGTGAATATGATATGCAAGGTATGGAATAAAACACATGAGATTGCTTTAGGATCTTCTTATCAAAGCCACCGTTCTGCTTTACTGATTACTGCACGCAGAATTTTAAGTAAGAAAGCAGATAGTAAATTACCGAGCTGTGTTCAGGTTTTTGCAAGCGGCACATTTTAAAATCCTCTTTAATGAGAAGAACACATTCAATTGTGTATCTGAAGCCCATCAATTCCACGTCTGCTTAAGGAAAGAACTCAGCCTATTATATGGAATACCACTTAATAATTTGACCATAAAACTATTATAACGATAAATTAAACAAAAGCTTTTACAAAGAAATCTGCTCATTACCAGCAAGAGTCTATCCAATCCCTTCTCTAACGTGCCGATTTAGTTCAAAAGCATAAATCAACTACATTTGCATGTCAGACTATGCGACGGTGGGCGGATGAGTATTTCCCAACAGCAATACTCTGTATGTACTAAGAAAGTTCAGTATGAGACTTTGTAGAAAAGAAAAAAAATAATACTAGATATTCCAAGATCACGAGAAACAGGGATTTTTGTTCAGGCCGCTAAAAAAATATTAGGAATATTTTAAACTAGTTAAAAAAATTAAAGATTTCTATATTAAATATTTTTTTCTTCATTTTTAACTAAGGTGTCATAAAGTTATCTTCAAACTGGTAAATGCTGGTTGAGGGGTGCTTATAAGCATGTGGATCAAGATATGCCAAGTTTTTGAGGATTCTCTAATGCTGTGCGATGGACATTTGATTGAATAACCAATAAATACATCACACCACTAAAAACCCATTTATACTATGCAGATATGTGCCCATCTAATACAGCCTCTACGGTATGCTGTACCCAACGCAGTGTGTCCTTTAGTACTTGAAACAAGAAACATCTCACCTCGTTCCATAACACATATGATTTGATAATTTCACGTTCTACAACCACTCTGGGATTTGGGTCTGCAACTCAGGTCAAAATAAAAAAGTTCATGCATTTCAATACATCAATTTTATTTAACTCATTTGGCCAACCTCATTATGGCATCGACACCCAGTAGGTGAACGCCTTACACATTTTGCACCGAACAATGGCGCTTAGTCATAGTCATAATGATTAGATCATTATTAAATAATGGTATTAAATAATGTTTACCAAAAGTGCTCCATAATTTAAAGTGCAACATACATGATATACAACATATGGAATAACCTTGTTTACAAATTACATTAGAAAGTTCATATTCATAAGTACATATTGCATGGATACAATTGATGGATTTATATTAATAGTTTACGTGTAGTTTTCCCGGAGTGCACATTTACTGCACTTTTACTGCATTTGTACTTCACTGTACTGCAGTATTACTGCACATTTACCGCACTTTTTTTTTATATTGCAAGCCTACAGTTGTACTTCAATGTACTGCAGCTTTATTACATTTGTACTTCCGTACAAAAATAACTGCAGTACAACTGCAGTACAGTGAAGTACAAATGCAGTAAAACTGCAGTAAATGTGCAGTAATACTGCAGTAAAAGTGCAGTATTGCAGTTTTTCATGTCCAAAAAACTGCAGTATTACTTCAGAAAAACTGCAGTAATTTTTTCGTAAGGGAAATCCTGTTGTCCTTCAGTGTCACCTAAATGAATTTTGGTCGTGTAGGTCAAGAGCTAGTACTTCTCATACTATGAATAATATCATACTGTTGTCAAAATCATTGAACTGAGCCCCAAGCTATTGAAGGTTATTTCTCTTTGTCATGTAACATAATTTGTTAACATAAATATGATTGTATACAATGCTGAGGATTCTCATTGGGTTATCTGGCAAAGAGAAATTGCTAAACTATTGTTCTACACAATCCCTGCCTTGTATTTACCGATTTGGCAATGCGCCCTTTACTCCCACCAACGTGAGGCTTCAAATGATATCTCTGCTGGTTAATACTGACACGGTGCTGGCAGAAGGAATCTTTTATTTAACAGCTCCGGTGAACTCATCTGTGTGAGGCTGCATATACACAGTATGCAACACTGCTCATTATCTGTTTGTTTATAGGCCTCCTCATGGGTCCATATGGCCTTTGTTTGCTTAAAAAAAAAAAGATAATGATTCGTGTGTGGTAAGAATGATGCCTGCAGTTATTTGGCTATAGAAGACAGACATCCATCACCTTTTGTCTTTGCGTTATTCCTACTGGTGCCTCAGGAAAAAAACAACTGGCTGATTGAAATACATGAGAATTTAACGTAATACTAAAAAAAAGTTGTATGAACAACAGTTAGGCAGTTCGTTTGCATACAAAGTCATGTTCCCTAATAATTAAGGAGAACTATTGCACCCATGACTGAATCTAGCACATAAATGTTTCATTTTTATTATTATTATTTACATTAAGGGATCCTGCGCGGCTGCACAGTGTGTGAGCAGCTATAAAGAAAGTCTCCAGATGAGGATGAGAGGTGTGAGAGACTGAGTGTGTCTTAGGGTGAGTGTGTATTTGTAAGTATGTATATGTTAGTGTATGCGTGTGTGTTAGTCTGTGTGTTAGAATGAGTGTGAGTGTGAGAGTAAATCTGTGGTGCTAGTATGTTAGTTAAGGGGGCAGAGTGGCACTTTGCCTTTACTGTCCCACGTACTAGAAGGTGCTAGCCCTTCCCTGCTTAAATGGAAAAAGAAAACACATGATGATTGATTATGTTGTATGCAGATGTAAAACGTGGCACAAAACAGCACACAATAAAGCACCACAAAATTCAACATCAAGATATTTTAAATTTCCACCTTCTAAAATTGATGTAATGTTCATTTTCATACTTTTCAGGGTTCAGTGATAAAAGAGTTAATGAGAACATTGACAATCCAAGTGACAATCCAAGTAATGGCTGCATTCTCCAACCACCGTTGGTACATGGGAGTATTTATATATGCGTTACAATTTTTTGCCATCTGATACAGATGGAATTATTTTAATTTAGATTTTGCCAAAGTTTCTTTTTTTTCTGTGGAAGGCTTTTTAAAATTTTATTTTTGGAATTTACCCTTTTTTTGGGCTGATGATGAGAACTCAAGGGTGTCACAGATCTTTTTCAGATGGCAAAACTTGTTTTATCCTCACAGGTTTTGCCCTTTGTGTGCCAAGGGTGAGTGGACCCTCCTGGTAACCAAAGGTTGATTGCATGGACCTCGTCCCCCTACCTGGGGAACTTAGAGGGGAGCTGTAGGTAGGGTTTTAAAATTTACCAGGTCTTGTAACAAGACAGCTAGACTTAAGATAAGTCTCCTCCCCACAATAAGTGCCCTTGATCGGCAGCAAACTAACAATATTGGTTGGTTGCAGGGTGTAAAAATAAACCATGGATGTTGTTAATAAGAAACTTCAGCGCTAGCAACATACATGGGTTTCATTGTGTTCTGTATCCCTGTGAGGACCCAAATCAAATGTTTACGGCAATATGTAATCTTGCATTTAAGGCACAGTTCCAAAAACAGTAATAGCCTACGCATGGGGTGGGGTCCATACCTATCTAAGACATTTTCAAGCACTTTAACACCCTTCACTCCATTAGCAGGGACCATAAATTTTATTATAAACCTCCTCATCCTACCTTGAGAGAAGGGGCTATGGGGTCTGTGCTTCCCATACCTTTCAATTTAATGAACTCCCCTTCCAAGTACACCATCAACACTCATTTTATTACCTCCCAGGATGGGGGGGTAAGAGGGATGATTCTCATCCACTTTGGTTAATATGGTTCCTGGGTACCATTTTTTTTTTTATTTATTCTTTTTTTGAAAGAAAGTTATTTGATCATATTTCTTCAAGGTGGTGGGGGAGTGCAAGTTTATGCTCACTTTTGCAACTCACAAGCAATATGTGGGTTAATGAATCAGCAAGTTGCTGGAACGTTTCAACTTCCATCAACTTGCATCACTTTGACGCTCTTGCAGTTGACTATACATGAGTTCAAGGTGTTTTTTTTCCGATTGAAAATGCAAATTGGCTTTAGTGAATTAAATTGTGTGCACTCACAGCTTAATGAATAGACCCTGCTGACGATATGTCAGGGTTCAGGCCCCAAGTTGATACTGAACTGGAAAATTTCTGATGACTTAAATAAATCCTGCCTACAACTAGTTATAGCACACACGGTTCAGCATATTTAAATTTTTATTGTCATGTTTTAGTGATGGAGATTGAAGCATTTGTTTAACTTTTGAGTTTCATCAAATATTCATAGAGACAAGGGAAAAAGTAAAAATTACTTTTTTTTACCCAAAAAATCATATAGGTAAGAAAAATTATTTTTTAGCATACCTTCCCTCTGATTCATGTAAAATCAAAGTATATAATGCATATGTACTCATCTAGTTTACTACTGAATGAGTACATATGCACTTTAAGCTACTGGAAAGATTGTGAGTCCTTCTCGGTTAAGAAGAAATGCTGAAGTTTGAGCAGGTGTTGAAAAGTAAAATATTGCCAAGAGGAAACAGAAGTGGATGCACAACCACAAAAATAAATTGAGGGTGAAGGAGGATAAAGTAAAACAGGCTCTTAAAAGCCAGTAAGGTGGTGGATATAATAGGAACATTAATATATCAACATGGCAAGAAATATATAAATTGGCAAAAAAACCCATAAATAGGTTTGCAATGTGTTCTTCTAATTTTCTAACTAAGGAAATTTATATACTATAAATGAGTGCATGTGATATGGTTTAACGATCAGTCAGTATGGCTTGGATATGCCTGTGGGGACAGCGACAATGCGTAATTGGGTGCAGTTCTGAAAGTTAAATTCTGGTAGTTTATACATACACTTAAAAAGAATAATGGTGTTAAATGATATTTTCATTTAAGTTTTTTTTTATATTCAGTGTATATTTATAGATTCGCATTTATTTGGTTTGATGAGCCCTAGGTCCTTAGCCTTGCAGGGACATTAGTATACCTGAGAACTTCTGGGTAGGCTACTCAGAGCTCTCCTTCTTCTGGGGTAGTGGCTTCATGGAGGGGGTGGGCTACCCCAGACAGCCTTTAGTGGGTGGGCAGTAGAGGGAGAATTGGATGGGGAGTGGGCACAAAGTGGTCATGGAGTGGGCTCATGGAGTGGGATCCCATGCCCAGTGAAAGAAGAAACTGATTCCAGGTCAAGCAGCAGACTTCTATGTTATAAAAACAATTATATAAATATATACCTACTTTTTTCCCAATATATCTTCTCACCACTAAAACAAAAGGTCACTTCTGCTTGCTTATTCTTTAGGACCATTCTGTAGTCTTTGATACTGTTGACCACCCTATTCTCCTGCACACATTTTCTTCTCATTGCATTCATGATCTTGGCTCAGATCTCACCTTTCTGATCATGTCTTTAGCAGCTCCTTCTTCAAGATTTGTTTCTCTTTCCAATTAGTCTCTATTGATGCGACTCGGGCATAGTTCTGGGGTCTCTACTGCTCTCTATTTACACCACCTCTCTCATAAACCCAACCATTCCTTTTGGATTGCAGTAACACACAAATTTACCTTTCCTCTCCTGACCTCTCACTCTGTCTTCTAACACCATCCTGGATGTTGTCCCAATACCTAAAATTCAACATCCAAGACTGAGCTTCTCGTTATTCCCTCTCATTATCTACAATTCCTGGTATTTCCGTCACCGTTGAGAACTTATCTGTAAAATAACTCTCAAGTATATCCTTTTCTTACAAAAGAGACAACTTATAAACTATTATACCATTCTTCCCCTTTCCCACCTTTTACCATTCCAATCAATTCTGAACACCTCTACCAGACTATTTTTCTCATCTGTTCCCTCATCTATTGCTTCTCTGTACCACCCTCTCCATTGGTTCATCATACCCCCCAGAATAAAATTTAAACTTCTGTGCCAGACCTACAGATACCCCAAAAATACTGTCCTTCATATCTCTTTAATTATCTCTAAATACCATCCTAACAGTCCTCTTCGTTCATCCCATATCTTGCAACTTTCATGCAAACTCCTACTTTAGTGAAAAACCCATTCATCCTCAACTTGGTGCAACTGACTACAAAATGTCAGACTTAAATGTTAGTGAATCAACAACTTAGTGACTCTGATATAAGGACAGAGGATATTGAAATTAGTAAAAAAAAAATTTTTTATTATAAACCGATTTGTACCTTTGTGCAAACTGGCATCAAACGAAAATATACTGTAAGTACGACCGTACCAGAATAATATCCTATTGTAAATTTGTATAAATGTGGATTTATTGGCGGATTTTCCCCCTTGATATATCACAGTTTGTAAAATTGTATGCTCACATTTTCAATTCAAATTCAAAAACACATTTGCATATGGAATAAATCATTGTTTTAGTGTACGGACTTTATATACATTTTATCTGATAGCGTTGAAGTAGATTCAATTTGCATTTCCTTCATCACTCTATAGACAACACGGTATCGTCCTTTGTCTTTAATTAAGTACGAAAAAAGACAAAGAGGCATGCAAAAGACTTGCACATCTGTCCTTGCGTCTGTACCACACATGCTAATATTCCCCCTCCAAGCCTACCCTTGCCTCATGCTGCTAAATGTGTCACTGTTTCAGTGACGGGTAATTCTGTCTACTGCTGAGAAATAAAACACACACACACACACAAAGAAAGCGAGAGCAAGGCAAGCAGATGCTAAGGAAGCAGACATTGTAGCCCACAACTTCCTGACCTTCTGCCTGGTATCCTTCTTCATCCATTCTATTGAACAGCTGGCCTTAAAAGTCGTGGTGCTGTGTTTTGTCTTTTATTCTTCTAGCTGGTGAGTGACTTAACTTGATATTTTTATTGCCTGACAAACAGCTCGACAAAAATCATTACAAATAACGGGGGGGGGGGGGTTACCAGAACCCTTTAAATGGCAAGGTGTTCTTCACCCCTGTCACTTAAAGGGTTAAATGACTTTAATGATTCTAAAGTGCACCTGCCATGACAACGAAATTATAAAATGCACTTATGTTATTATCGCGAGAATCATTCCGTCATTTTTAAATTGTCGTTATTTCTTTTAACTATTCGAACTCCATAACAATAGATAGGACTAACATATTACATGAAATATTGTTAATGCAATAGCGTATGGTAATAATAACAATTTATAGATTGTGTAGATCTGATGCCACTCTGTTTTATTGTGTCTATAAACTGCAAATAATGTGTCAATGCTGTATTACAATATTATTTTAAATAATTTTAAAATAATACTTAGAATAGGTATTTTAAGTACAATTTAACTGCACAGGTGACATTTAATGCGTACTATTTTGTTAAAATATACTGGTTTGGAAGTGACAACTGACACAATAGTAGAATTGGAATCCCTATTAAGCAAGTGCTGGTACCATATAAAAGACCAACTGTTGGCCCTATAAGTGTTGTGTAACTAGAAGTCACATTACTCCCAGCCAGAAGGTATTGTCTAGAGCAAGCTTGGGAAACCTGTTGTTCTTCAGCTTTTGTTGAACAAAGACCTCATCATCCTTCAACCTCAATAGTCTTAGTGTTATTATTCACCAAAATGGTTTGAGTGATTGAGCAGGGTCACACCAGGTTGGCAAACTCTGTTGATTTTAAGGACAACCTGGTAACAGTTGGAGTAGAAGAACATCAGTGTCCTTCCCTGAACATTAGATAGATACTAACATGCTCATCAGATGATTTAGCGAGCATCCAAAACTTGCAAACTACTGAATCATTGCCCAGAATCAAATGACCCAGTGCCCTATGGACACGTGTAGAATTTGGCCGGACGTTGAGAGTTGTGGTCCAACAACAGATGAAAGCACCACAGGCTGACTGTAGATGGTATAATGCATGATGATCCCAGCTGTATCATAAGTGTTTCTGATGTGAATGTGTAGAAATTCTGGGACGGTTGGAGATCACAGGGAAGTAAAATGCTTCTGCTCCTCTTTAGTAATTGACTTTGCATTACTTCTCCTTGAAAAGACATTATTGAGCGAGTATTTTAACTGTAAAGCTTTCCTTTGAGTGGCTGGCTAATGGGAGAGTAAAAGCATTTTAGGAGACCATTTGCTTTTTAGGAAGCTGTTGCTTTCCTTAGACAATAAATAGACCTTTGATGTGCTCCTTTCTGCTGTTCTTGCACCTGCTACTCACAGGTCATTGTACTCTTGCTAACATTTAAACAGAAAGTCCCAATCTATTACGCCAAGCTGTGCTCTTGGGAGCTCATAATATAGAGCTTTCATCTGCTCCCCTGCAACGAACCGCATTACCTCATATAGAGTCACCATCCTTCCCATTCATATTTTCCAGGTCAAAAGTCAGAGTGACTCACTGACTGCTAACATTTAAAGTCAATGGTGAAATGTAAGTATGGATTTTGTGTTCTAAGAAATACATATCTCTTGACATGAACTGCACACAATGTGAATCCATCCATCTATCCATCCATGTATTTGCAACCAAAATGTTGGTTGACCATAGTCTGTATACAAATGTTTTCATAATGATGAATGCATCTCTAACGATGTTCTACCTCTGGGGCATAAAAAAGTACTACCTCTGACACATTAGTTGGGAAGGTGTTTTTATATCTGAAGGCTGAACATATGGAAGCCCTGACCAGCCAGACACAGACTCACAAAAGATATGATACTCGATGGACATTTTTTAAGCACTACTTAACTATATTTTTAATACCTTTTTGTATTACTATTACATGTATAAAATACCAACAGATGCCATACATCAATAGAAACATGAACACACACAAGACACATTGGCACATAAGGAGAAGAGAACATTGTTCTTGGAAGCTTGCAATCTATTAGAAATAGTTTTATTTATTTAACAATACAAGACTACCTAATTTAACTACCTAATTTTCCAGTTGTTCTACTCTAAGAAGCCCCAATATTTATTGTAAGATGCTTCTTTGGACACTATAGCCAGCTCTCTTCAAGACCTTTGTCTTGAAGGAATTATTTTTGGGGGGTCGCTGCCCCCTTCTCTATTTGGCTAACTATAAATGCTTATATGTGGATTTATTGTTTTTTATTATTATTATTCTTTTGTGCATATATTTAAAGGAAATAGTTAAAAGACAGACTAAATCTGTTGCCAGATTGCTGGGCTGTGTTTAACTTTTCTAGAATGTGACCTTCCTAATAATAGAGGAACTGCTTAACACATGCTTTCCGGAACAGGAAAAGTCATTCCCTTTAAAATCCATTAATGCATCTTGCATGTGTTTAAACATTACCCAGCTGTATATTCACTTTATTCTGTTCCTGACGGTGCCTGGGCAAGGACAACAAAACACGATGTCCCAAAATAATACTGTTCTAATATTATTTGCCAAGCAATATTGTAAAATCTCTTAACGCCAGTAAAGGAAAGTAAAAGCTCATTTACAGTACAATGGATTAGTGTCCCATCCACAGGCACATTTTTAAAACTTAGGGTTTTAAATGAATTTATCTTATAAAAATTGAGATATGAGCAGTTATTTCATAAATTAATGGCCTTTAGAGTCAAACGGCACTTGAAAATTACATTTTAAAAAGGTAATCTTTTTAATGTGTGCCTATAAAATTAATATTTTGTAACATGGCTATAAAAGGATAATAATCATAAATATTCAAATTGAGGCACAATGAATTGTTGCCAGACCATCTCTTTTTCCAGCTGAGCTCAAACACATTACCGATGTGCTGCTCGGAAATTTCAAATCAAGTAACTCAAGAGTGCCCTCTACTGGTGCAACAAATATTTTTTTAATAATAAAAACAAAAATGATACAAAAATAATAAAAAAAAATCTTGCTTTTGATTATTATTAACAAAAATCTTACATTAAAATTTTTAACAAATATTGTATTGTATCCCAATATATATTAACATCATAAATAACCTTTTCTTGTTGAAATGTTACAAATGAGTTGCTATTCTTGAATCTATTAAATATATATATATATAATATATATATATATATGTGTATGCATGTATGTATGTATGTATATATATATATATATATATATATATATATATATATATATACCGTATATATATATATATACCGTATATATATAGATATATTTATATATATGTGTGTATGTATGTATGAGACTGTGTCATTCCAAAGGGAGTTAACAGTGTGGAGGAGACATGGGGGATGGGCAGTGTGTACATCCAAGTGGTAAAGGCAATTGATGTAAATCAGATTCCACTTCACACTTAGTGATAACAAACTCATCCTTCTGTCTGCACTGTCAGTCATTTGAATGGGGATATATTATGGTTCATCATGGCAGACCAGCTAGCTACTTGTAAGGTTTGTCTGTATCCATGCAGGCTTCAACAAAACAATATACAGTATCAGGGCGCTTTGCAGAATTACCCTCCTACCTATGTCTACCTCTTTACACACAGTGATTTATTTCGTGAGTTATAATAAAATGTTTGCATTTGTTTTCTATACAATAAAGAAGATGTATTAAAAAAACGGTTGAATTTTATATTTATTAATAATAATAATAATAATAAAAAATAGAATAAATAGGGGTTCAATAAAGAATACAGATGCACTGTCAGCTCCCCTACTCTCTTGGTGGACAGGCGTGATAGATAATTATTTTTTCTCAGTTGGGTTAATAGGGGGCCCTGACCTTAGTTTTAAGTTTTCCAAAAAAGTAACATATTTAGAGATTAGTGTACTAATACTATTTAACATCGGGAACCACGATCAATTCTTGATTTTGAAACAAGATGCCATGTCCTGGTTGCCATGTCATTGGGAAAGGGGGTATTTCTGCCATAAAATGATCTTTCATACATACCGTATATCCTATTGTTAGAATTTGTTTTATATACTGAATATGGTAACATTTTCACATCTTGCAAAAAAAAAAGAGAAAGTCTTCTAAGATAGATAACTGGGATCGGTCCATGGTGTGGTCTAGACTCAAGCATTGCCCAGTAGAGGCTTACCATTTGCCTCTATATTACCACTATACATATACACACACAAAATATGAAAAACATAAAGACCTCTTGCAAATGAAATTAGATACGTTTGTCAATAATATAATAAATGCTACATAAAAAATCCTATATTTGGATAAATATGAAAACTTTTTCCCCCCCAGAAAATTTAAATAAATATAAAAATATGTTTTTCTTGTATATATTTTGTTATGGCTTCTTTTTAGTTATTTTAATCGCGCATACCGCAGCTAGTAATTGAAAAATAGCATAAACTTATTTTTTTCTTAAAAAAGCAGAAAATCATGTTTTTCCTGGTTCGTAAACACGCACTTGGCAAAACAGTATTAGTCTGTACTCGACTGTATTAAGAGGAAAAGGACGCTTTGTAGGTGGCAGTTGTCAACACATTCCTTAAGCAGTAGTGAATAGCCGGTATTATGAGATGTCTGGCCAAAAAAATATGACTGCATAGCTCAAGTCACATGGTTTACGAGTAGGTTCCTCGCTGCGAAATGACGCTCAATGGGTTAACATGGTTGGAGCGTGCCAGAAATTTGTCAGAGTAAAATTAGATGGTAGACCACCCATAATTGCTGGCTTTCATATTTTACAGATTGGATGTAATTTAGTAGGACAACCTCCCAAATTATTGCACCCCCCCCTTTTCTCCAGTCTATAGCAATCTGTGCCGGGTATACCGATCCTTACATTACTTTCTTCAAATTAAGCAGCTTTGTGTACACATGTCCAAAAATATATAATTTTTCAAAAAAAAGTTAAGATACTATGATGATTTTTGTTATTACATTAGAGAAGATCTCTTCTCCAAGACATCTACCGTGTTTCCCCGAAAGTAAGACAGTGTCTTACTTTCTTTTTATCCCTAAAAGCCCCACTATGTCTTACTTTCGGGGTATGTCTTATATTGGGAAAAAATTGAGAGTGATGGGAGTTATGATGTACTTTTAGAGCATAATTAGATCATGAAAAAGACATTGGAAATGGTACAGCATAACACCCATCACTCTCACACACTTACCAATCAACACACCTACCAATCCACACGTATACCAATCCACACACATATACACAAATCCACACGTATACACAAATCCACACACATATACACTAATCCACACACATATACCAATCCACACACATATACACCAATCCACACACATATACACCAATCCACACACATATACACCAATCCACACACACATACACCAATCCACACACATACACCAATCCACTCTCACTTAATTCTTTCCTACCTTTCCTTTCTTCTTTCAGCTTCTTTTCCTCCTCTTCGCTCCTCTTCTTCAGTTCTGTCTTCTTCCTGGTTCAGAGGGCACGGACAGCGGTGGGCGCGGCTTCAGTGTTGTGCGCCGGGATCTGACAAGAAACCCCGGCGCACAACAGCTGTTGCCGCGGGGATCACAAGGGAGCGGTATCGGAGGTCATTAACAGACCTCCGGCTCCCTTGAGTGATCTTAAGCCGGGTTGAACCCGGCTTAAAATCACTCAAGGGAGCCGGAGGTCTGTTAAAGACCTCCGATACCGCTCCCTTGCGAGCCTGCTCCTCCAGCGGCGGACATTACTGTCCGTCTCTGGAGGGGTGCCGGGTGCCGCAGGTTGGCACCCCCTGGAGTGTGGCGCCCTGTGCGGTCGCACACCCCAAAGGTCGGCCCTGCTCTAAGGGGCCGGCCTTAGGGGTCTGCGGCCGCACAGGGTTTAAATAAAAACATCGGGGGTTTTTTTTCAACTTTATTTAACATCCTCCATGTTAAATAAAGTTAAAAAAACTTTATTTAACATGGAGGATGTTAAATAAAGTTAAAAAAAAACCCCGATGTTTTAATTTAAATCCTGTGCGGCCGCAGACACGTAAGGCCGGCCTTGGTGGGGACTTCCCGGCCCCTTAGAGTGGCGGACCCGGCAAATCCCCCGTGTTTCCCCGAAAGTAAGACATATGTCTTACTTTCGGGGTACGGCTTATATTAGCCGACCCCTCTGAAACCCCCGATACGTCTTACTATCGGGGGTGTCTTACTATCGGGGAAACACGGTAGGATTTTCATCTCCAAAAGCTATATAATGTATATATAATATATACAATAAATGTAATAAATATTACACATTCTTGTATATTGCATATTTTGACCATATAATGGACATATTACACATTTTTATTTTGTACATTGTATATTTTGACCATGTAATGAACCTATTACAAATTGTCATTTTGCATATTTTGCGATGATATAAACAGCTATTAAACAGTTATTGGATGGGTTGATATATCTGAATGATCGGGGACCCTAAATATCACCATTTTAAAGTTTATCACAGTTGTAAGATTTTTTTTTATTATTATTTATGGACAATACAAGCATGGCTGCTCCAAAAAGATGTAACAAAACATGTTTGCATCTAAACAACATTTAATATATAAAACTGTATTAAAATGTATAATACTACTGAAATAATACTACCTTAAATTATAATAATAATATTATTAGTGAAATTCAGAAAAGAGATTTAATGATAAGATTAGGGTCACAGATTAGGGTAGACTGGCCACCTGGCATACCAGCTAAATGCCCAGTGGGCCAGTAGCCAACTATGCCCAGCCACAACCTAAAAGAGCATTAAAGCGTAGCATGCGGCAGCACACATACAGACGTCGGCGGCTCTTATGTCATCAGGCGGCCGCTGGCCTTAAAGCACCAGAGCCGCCTCATCATCACCAGTCCGACCCTGGTCACAATACAAAAAACATTACTGGTAGTGGGGAAGGATTAACTAAGTGGTAATTATTAGCATCTCTCTAGTGACATATCCTATATATGTTAAATAAACTACCGTGTTAGCCATGGAAAGCAAGAAAGGGTATAATATGCCTGAAGAAGAGACCCCATTATACGTCAGCCAGTAAAAGTGATTTAATTCTGATCATAGCTTTAATGGTTAGAGTGTATTAATGTAACACTTTGTTTGCCATGAGCTCGTTACTCTCCTTCCCGGTTTCTGCAGCATCCTACACAGAAAGGGGCCCTGGAATGTTGGTTGGGGTCGACAAGTGCTGAAAGCCGTCGTGGCCACGCCCATTTCTCCCCTCTCGGCCAATCACAATGTCCGACTCACTAGGGTTACATTCCGATATGGAAGGATAGACAGTCGGCTATAGGGGGCCCTGGGACCCTGGTGCATTAGAAACGCAAAGGCTCTATTGATTGACTTGATTGGGCGTTATGGAATCCCACCATAACGCCATTCATAGAGTTTCAGTTCTTAAGAAGCTGACTGGTCTCCGCTAAGCATCGCTGCGCTACAGGATCCCATAAACATACAGACTTATCAAGACCGTGCATCTTGATTTGAGGAGTACGGACACTCTCGGGCTATGAAAGGGTTAAAACTTATTAACATTGTAATGCTAACATTAAGCCTCAAGATTTACACGGAGGCAGCCACAATATCAGGGAGGGCTTAATATTAGTGACACATATCTGAGGTGAGGTATTTCTAAGACACCCCAATAACGGTAACGCCCCCCCCCCCTTCCAATATAGCACCAGCCTAGACATCTGCGAAGAGCGCCCGGGCACAACTCCCTACTGGGTGCAACTAACAGCGACAAGCCGGGAGTAAGGAAGCGAATCTTGATGGACAGATCTGTCCAGCCAATGGCGTTGGAGCCGGGAGGCGGGAGCAGCCCGGTCTAGCAGTGCGGTGGGAGGAGCTGTGAGGAGGTGTTGTCCGGGGAGCTGTGCAGGGACTGGGAGACGCCCAATAAGCTTAGCCTTCCCCCCGCTCCCCGCACACTGACTGAGCCCGGATAACCGCGGCTGCACCGGGACGTTGCCTGTAACCAGCCCCTCTTCACGCGTTCCGCTCTGTCGGTTTTTTGTACGTTGTGTTATTATTTTATAAAATATACTGTTTTTGTTACTTTTTTTTAATTTTTATATTTTATTACATTGCATTCATGATTTTTTTTCTGAACTGAAAAACTTCACCGTAATCGTTAAGGAAGAAGAGGAAGCGACTTACCCTTCGTGGCTGCCGCATCGTACCCTGCCTGGGCCGCTCGTGTACCGGCGCTGTGCCTCAAAGCCCAGCTTTGCGACCTGAATGGATGGGTATGGGGAAAAAGGCCGCACTCTCCTACCCCGGGGCTGATCGCCGCGGCACCCTCAGTCCCGTGCACCTCATTTTACTGCTGGTCCTTTGGGGGGACACAGGTAAGAACAATTTCTATTCAGGGTCTTGTTCTAGAGGGAATTACATGGGGTGTTTATTGAATGGCTTTAATGGTACCGCAAACCCCATCATGCCTAGCCATAGGTTACATGCCATAGCACTTGAATTGCCTGCACACAGAATGTGAGGGAGAAATTGGATGACCGTGATGGGAGTTGCAGACCATAGCTGCTGCAGCCCCGGAGCATGAAAAAAAAAGTTATTATTATTATTATTAATGTTGTTGGTTTTGTTGCAGTAGTAATTTAGTAACATATTCCCCCAAAGTACTTTCTGTCTGGTTTCCACATGGCCGATATGTAGGACCCCCATATAGGTTTGTCTGAGAGTAGCGGGAGTTGGGCTCTGAATGGGGTATACATGTTGGCTTAATGTGGTAGGAGTTGGAGTAGCTTCCAAAGCCAGTTGTGTAATATGTGTTTGTATGCGTTGCCACCTGAATGTGATTTAACTTTCTATGCATGGGGTCGGAGTATTAGCTGTGGGGTAAAGCAGGAGATAGGACCGGTGATGCTGGTAACATGGTGGTTGCTTGGCGACTGGGGCATCATTGGATCTGCTCGGCGGTCCTCGCGTTCCCTCCGGTCTGACATGACATCCGTTCCATCCGGTCCTGCATCCCAGAACTGCCATTGAGCCTCGGCTGCAGTCACCGGCCTGCCGGCTGTATTCATTAAACAAGGTTATACAGGCAGCGCTGCCCAGCGGGCAGATCACTTATTTGTGCCTAGTTAACCTGCTCTGGGAAATAAATCTCTATTAGGCCCTTTAACCCCTCCAATACATACAGCACTTGGTACATGTGCCCTGGGCTCAGCATATCTAGTGTTCCTGCGCCTGGTGTCTTGGAGATTGTCACCCATAAAGACGACACCGATCGGTGACTTATGATGGAACGTCCTCGTACTTCCTCAATCCTTACAGATAATATATAGTGAGCGTGGATTTGCGTTAGCGTTTTATTTATTTCATTTTGTGAAGGATTTCCATCCCCAAAAATCACCTTCAACCTTTTGACAGCCCCCAGTCTTCCCCTTCATTTGGTCCTGAAGCAATTAAATGGCACACAATATTGGGGGGTCTCATAAGTGCCAGAGATCACAACCCCGCTATATGCATATCATTTAGTGTTGTACTCCATACAGGGCTATTGGCACAGTTGAAAGGAAGCTTTACTTTACCAAGAGAGTAGCAGACAAGTGGAACAGCCTCCCAGAAGACGCGTTACAAACTTATACAGTGGGGGATTTTAAACATGCATGGGACAGGCATAACGCTATCCTGAGACGAAAGGACACCCGGAATATTGGGCAGACAAGACGGGCAGGATGGTTCTTGTGTTTGCAGTCTGGGGCGCCCGCTGGTTGTGTCTCACATCTGGAAATTGGCTGCGCTGGGGTAGTTGAGGCATATGATTATCCCGGTAGGGCTTTGTGTGCGAGGAGGTGTAGAAATCTGTTGCAATCCAAGAGATGAGCTCAGCTGGAGCAGAGTCAGTTAATAGACATGTATGCTCAGGGGCATCGCTGTATTTCCCAAAGGCAGGATTGCATTAAGACGTCAATATGTTACTTATGCAAATAAGTTCTATTTACATATTCTGTTCAGCGCTTTCGCTTGGAACCGTCCAGCAACCCTTTCTATTTTATATCTTAAAAAGAAGATTGGATTGCAAGCTTTTCTGGTTAGTGATTCATTCTGTGGCAGTTAGTTTTTTTCCCATTCCCACGTGTTTGTTTTTACAGTTGTGGTATACGAGTTAAAACACATCTGTAAACATGTCATTCAGATTTCCAGAATACAGGACTTGACGTATTTGTTGCCACTTATTGCGATCTGTCAGCAGGAATGAGCTGTGGGTACCTTACGGCATTTTGGCAGCATCTATATTTCATTTTTTATTTGCTGTGAAGTAATTCTGGCTGGAGCATTACCCACAGGAATGAAAGAGTTAACTATGCACTGTTAGGTATAGTATGTAATGATCCAGATGTCCCCCTCCTCCTCCTTCTTCTTCCTCCTATTCCTTTCCTGGTGTTTGCTGAAAGTCAGGCTGAGATCAGGTTTCCAGCTCCTGCAAGGAGAAAGGAGAGCCTTGTGCTGGTTCTGCTGTTGATGGGAGAAGGAAAGAATTTAACTCCTTAAAGGCATTCTGTGGGGGGGATGGGTTTTTATTATGATTTGAATATCCCTTTTGTGAGCCATATGTTTATACTGTTGGTCTTCAAAGAGTTAAGAGATGGTGCGGTTGTTTAACCCCATAACTGACTCGGCTCAACCTATGTGGCTTGCAAAATATTAACCAGCTGAAATCATGCTGGTGTACACATTTTTCATATTTTCAGTGCTAGGGAATTGTGCAAAAAAATGTGTGGTTTTAATGTTGGGTGACCTGCTGCACGCCAGTCTCCGAGCCTTGCAAATCCTATAATGCGCAGCCATGGGGAGTTGATGGTGATGTAGGGGGCCGCTGCTAAGAAGTTAGAACGCAATATCTTCCTTTTTAGTTTCTGTAAAAGAAATTGTGATAGTGTTATTGGTGAGCAATAGTGGGTTTGGAATTTATAGACGGAAACATAGAATTTGGTTCAGCTCATCTAGTCTGCCCATAAGCAATTTTATATACTTTCCAGTTTGATTAATGGCCTACCATCTGGCATTAATGGGTTAAGGGTGGGAGGCTCACTAGAGGATAGAACTGCATTCTAGCATTTTTTTGGAATCATGCGGGGTCCACATATGTGATTTGACCTTTGCATAACGTCCTAATATTTGTGGCTTGTGACTAATTTGAACAGTTTGTAGGGGGCTGGATGGCTGAGAGGTGCTTTTGTTCAAGATCATTACCTTGAATAATTCCTGCAGCGATTAGCTGGGGAAAGGTTGGAGCAGGGTAATTTAAATCTGATCGACAAAGCCCGATTATCTGTTAAATGTTTACATCTGGATCTCAATCACCGATTTATTAAAAATAACCACAAAACCTCTGAAGGCTCTTGGAATGTTTATTGGAAATGAATCGGGTCTTATTTTTAACTATTTTTCTTGCAGATTTTTTTTCTTTCTCCGGTCTCTTTGCAAAGATGGAGGAGAATAAAGCGAGCTATTAGACACTGGCTAAAAATAATCAAGGAAAAAAGCTGTTTACCTGTGGTAGAAATATCCACCTGAAAAAGAACCTTCCGTAGTAGAATATGTCAAGAAAACAAGAGAAGAATGAAATGTTTAAATTATCTAATATATATAATTTTTTTTAGTGAATACACTCTATGGTGTTGGTATTTGTAGATCTAAACAAGTATTTAGCTTGTGGTTTTACGTTATGGATTTTTTTGGTATAAAAATAGTACAAAAAAAACAGTGCAAAAACAAGTAATTTATAGAATCTTGAGTTTACGCAATATGGTGTCTGACGTTCTTTTGTTTGCGTGGCTGGTATTCTTTTAATGTTTGAGCGTTTCATTCCTGGGTGTTGTGCTTTTTTTCTTGGTTACTGTACACACAGTTACATTGCAGTAACCAGGTAACCTAAACAACGTTACCAAGTTGGATTGTGTGATGGTTGTTTGTGATTTGTAGATTTGTAAGGTGAAGTTCCTTCCAAATGGTTTTGATATGTAACTATATATTGTTACATATACACAAATCTAATAATCTACTTATTGACCAAACACAAGTATATTGTTTCCACTATTGTCTTCTGTTGTTGAAATATTGTCTGAGAGAGTAGAGGCAAAAGAAAACTGCTCACCCCAATATCCACAGCATATTCATGGGCATATAGCTTAGGTCATCTCTTGGAGAGGCTTGATTTAAAAGGGGCTATTTTACACCGGCACTGATGGGTATGTTGGCATTTGCTGGCAAACTCTACGTAACGAGCTTTCCTGTCCTAAAGACGCCATCGTTCTCCTCGCTCTTGTCCTGCAAGAACTAATCGGGTTCAACTCAAGAAGTGTAACTGAATGAGGAGAAGCTCATTCTAACTCATTCTGAACTATATGGGAGGTGATTAGCTGCAGTTTAATATATATTTATGTAATAAGTGAATCCAAATAGGACAGACTAGTTGGACCAGTATGTTCTTGTCTGCTATAGCTATCTGTCTTTGGAGAAATATTCACCAGAATAGAAGATTCATTGTGTAAAAGCACAGTTTAGTGTCCCTAACTAAAGAATAATGCATATTGAAGTCTAATGTCCCTGACATCCTTACTATAGCACTTTCATATATTCTTTCAAAACAAACATTATAATAAAGCACTTTTCTCGCAGAGACTTTGCAGCCATGCTGTTATTCCTCCATGATTGGCTGCGTAAAACTGAGTCAGTGGCAGGGAGTCCATTGAAATCAATGGTAGCTTAGGTAGCCAATCAGTGGCAGGAAAACTTCTATTGAAATCAATGGGAAGACTTTACACATATTAACAGACCCCTGCACAAAGCGCTGGAGCTGACCGAGTGTGAGTAGATCACACGCATGAAGAAGCGCCCGGCCAAATGCATCTCCTGCTGGGCATGTAGTGGGATGTAAGGGAAATAGGTAAATGCATTTGGGGTCATTCTGCTTTTGACAAACGGAGTACGGACCACATGACAATTTAAAAAAGACCACCCACCTAGAGTGTCTGGTTAAAGTAATCTGTGCGTACTTTCATATCCATAACAAAAGGACTTGCCTGAGCTAGAAGCTGCAGCCATGCAACAGCCCATTTCTTCAGCGATCCATGCAAAAGGAACTCATGAACATTTACAGGCACTCATTGCAGTGCATATGATAAATGTCCCTTTAATTAAGTCCCCATGATTGGGATTGAAGGTGCACCTCTATTCATCCATAGAATCCCCTGAACTCGAATATCTAACTCCTGTTCTATTTTGAAGGCAGGATTCAGTAACATCAATCCCTTCTGTGATATCAGATAACAGGAAGGAAGAAGAAAATGTCACTTGTGTCATATGGATATGCCTAGAATCTTTTACAAAATCAATAATGTTTAATAAATATAAATTTAAGAACCGAAAAAGGTTATTCTTTCAAGGTTTAGAAATTTACACACACACTTTCAAACTAGATCTAATTTTTTTTAATTTTTTAGATTTTTTTTTTCTTTTTTTAGAATTTGCAAAAATAATTCTGCAATAATAATGTCCTATTTGTTAAGCTTGCGTCAACACAGCTTTATATAATGTAATGAGGTACAACCCCATTCCTCATGCTGATGAGTCCCATAAAGGACGAAACAGCTGCCCATGAGTGGTGATCTGGCGATTGTACCTCTTTGCTGGGCTTTGTTTAAAGGCTGTCTAGTACAGTGGACATTTACTATAAAGGGATCCATGGATAAAGTGGATATAGAGTGGGAGAAAATGGTGATTGTTAGCCTTGTTTGCATAAGCCTACCCAGAATCCCTTGCAGCGGTGATGGTAGCACTACAAGAATTCTGTGGGAAAAGCAAGTATTCTGATTCGCATGGTGGATGTAGATGTAAGTGTTTATTAATGCTTACTATTTAATTCTTACTGGAGGGATTTTCCATTACCCCCCCCCCATCGTAACCATTAATATATATAAATACTATATTACTTTAGATATGTGAACTAGGTTTCTCGTAATGTATCCTAGTGTTGCTTTAAAAGCTTGGAACTGCTGCTTAGACAGAGAAGATGATAAAATCCCAATAATGATTACAAAAAGAAAAAAATAATACAATTATTGGTCAGCTCGCATCCATCTAAAAGCTCTTTGTGTTAGGTAATGTGCGGTGTTTATTTCACATTCATTCGCCTTGTCACTCAGAAAAGATTAAAACACCGGATTAATCTCTTCTCAGGTGGCTGGGGTAGCTGCAGGAATGTGAATTTAAAACCTTGTAGTGTTTTTGTTGCCCAGTTTGCTTTTTTTTTCTTCTTCTTCAGCCCAAAGGCATTAACATTCTACTCGAAGTAATGAACGAGTCATTCTTTTCTAACCAAGTCTGTCTGCACGGCAAAGAAGGGTTAAAATGAATGCTCTGCAGATATAGCCTGTATCGGTGTGCAGAAGATATTGGCCATTGGGTATCCTTAGTTGAAACCACCCTTCCAAGGACTAGCCGAGGATTTGTATCTCTGCTAGAGTTAGAGGTATTTGCTTGCGGTGTAGATGCAGTGGCCTGAGTGGCACTGCAGCTGTATAGCTAACATCTGGCTATGGAACTGTAATACGAATGTATAGAAAGCAAGATTAGTCTATTTTTTAAGTAATTGAAGGAAATATTTTCCCATACATTGTAGCCAGTGTTTATTAAATAGCTGTAATCTCCACTTGTTGGGAAACAGATCAGTGTACTGGTCTGTGCGTTCTGGAGCTGTAATCATATCCAACTGCCAGGCGAAGGATTTTTATTTCAACTAAACAGATCCTGCATTTCCTGAATGAAGATCAAATGGGTCTGCTTACTCACACATCGCATGGCCTTTCTTGGCTTCCTCCCCGAAATTGTTTTCGTTCTGCATTGCTTTGGCATTCAGACAGACATATTTTTCCTTCAGGTATCCTTACCAGCCGAAGTATGCAATGCCATTATACATTTATAAGTATTGGATATTTGTGGATGTATGATGTACAGGATGTTCAGATAGCGATGAGTCATCTGGATCATATATCTCTACGGAGGAAAGCTCTTTGGTGTAGATTGTTGAGCGAAGTAAGTTTATATGGTACGCAGGGGTAGGCAAAGTGTCCGTACAAGGACGCCGGTGTATGTGGCAGGGGTTGTGAAGGTCCACAGAGCCCAGTCAATGTCCACCATGAGCAATGTAGGTGCCTACTGGTGATATGTGCAGTGGTAAAGTAAAAACAACCTCTTTAAAACCTCTTGGATTACAATACCCGCAATGCCTCAGGTTTCCATTGTAGCTAATCATGTGCCATGTATCATATGCAATCCTCTAGTCGGGAAATTCTTGTATGAATCGTCACTTAGATGGAGACCTTGTATGAGTCGAATGTTCCGATGGAGGATTCCCCAGCTTTGCCATTGCGCGATCACATAAATCATTCTTTCATAAGCTAGCAAACAGGGGGTTAGAACTTTAAAAGAACTGTTCTTCTAGAAACCTTTATGTTGGATGGATGCTGACGGGTATCCCCTCTGGACTGTTCATTTAGAGAGTAACGTTGGGAACATGCACCCTTGATGACTGTGCAGGCACACGAGCAGTAGAGCTGGCATTGCCTCCTTCCGGGAGGTGGACAGCAGGCTCCGGTAAGCCAAGCAAATGCCGTTCTCAATAGAAGCTGAAACGGGCGACTCAGTGAGGCAGTTTGCCTCTCTGATGCCTGGAGAAAAAAAGTTTGGTCCTTTTAAACACAAGCAAGTGTACAGTTGAAATTAGTGTCTTGCAAACCTATACAAAGAATGTTTATGGAACCATGAGCAGGGCTTGTAAATGAAGGCATTGTATGACTTCCATAGTGTTAGGGAAATCCAGGCAGCCAGAACTTAGACGTAAACAGTTTCTAGTGTATTTTGCTCATTAAGATGATTTATATCGGCCCATCCGTTCCTGAACTTTAAAGATCTGCCTACTGCAGAACAAATAAGACGTTACACGGTGATTATTCTTATCCACTGTGTCTATTGTTTAGGAATGCATTGAAATGAGAGGGCGCCAAAGATCCCATGCCTGTGAAATATAAATCATGCACTTCTACCAATCTGTCGCCTTTTACCATTTCCCTGCTGCTAGTAACGTTTATATTAAGAGCCCACATTCGTAGTGCGGCGCGGCCACTCAGTCCATACCTTACCCCGACCATTTAAGCTAAGTCTTTTATTAAGGTTTTGAAATACTAAGTGACAGAGATGAAAGAAGCACCTAGGGCCATATGCATTGAGGTGAGAGAAAACTCCGCTCTCCTGTTTTGCTTTCAATCATTTGCACCAAGTTCTCCTCAACTTAAGAGGCACTAGAGAATTCTATTAGCTGTGGATCTGTAATTGAGTTACGCTGAGATGTGATATTTTATCACACTATACTTCCATGTGTGGAAAGACCCTGGGAGATTCTTCTGCCGTGTCTAGGGCAACTGTTTAAACATGAAGGTAAAAAAATGAATTAAAGAATGACTTGCCTTTCAGTAGAAGCTGTAGCTCTCTCCTTTGATTGACTGCTTCAAAACAACCAGTCAATGGCAGGAAAGCTCTCGCATTGAAATCAATGGATACTCTTAAATGCCTGTGGCTGGGGGGGGGGTCATTAGACCCCACAGCAAAAGTATACCAAAAAATGTTTTAGGAGATGTGTTCGGCTGAACACGCCTCCTGCATGGCAAATAGTCTCTATGCCAAGGGGGGCACTATTTAATTCTGCCATCATATTTATTAAAGATGAGTAGAGTCCCTTTAACTATTATTGTCCGTCAGTCAATAGGTAGTCACTGGGGTCGGCCCTTCATAAAACATAGCGTAAATATTTCAACTTGTGTGTGAATTCATGGTGTTGTGAACGCCAATGTATTTTCAGTTATCTTCTTTCAACAAACCATAGAAATATTATATTTTGCACACGGCTTACAGGGACCAATTCGTTTTTTTTCTTTTTGTCTTTAACCCCTTAAGGACCGGGCTCATTTTTCGTTTTCTACCCTGTGGGACCGAGGCTGTTTTGACACTTTTGTGGTGCTTGTGTTCAGGTGTAATTTTCTCCTCACCCATTTAGTGTACCCACATAAGTTATATATTGTTTTTTTCAGGACAAGATGGGCTTTCTTCAGATACCATTATTTTGATCGTATCATCTTATTTACTATAAAAAAAATAAAAAAAACATGGTGAAAAATTGAAAAAAAAGACATTTTATGACTTTTATTTGAAAAATCTTTTACTCACCTAAAAAAGCAAGTAAAAAAACTAGCTAAATAGATTCTACTACTTGTCCTGAGTTTAGAGATACCCAATGTTTTTATGTTTTTTTGCTGTTTTTTGTACGTTATAGGGCAATAAGTACAAGCAGCGTTTTATGATTTCCAAATCTTTTTTAACAAATCTGGTCATTCTGCCTACATCTCCTCTTTGGAACATCTTTGAAGCCGGTTACCTCAATTTAACCCCCTCAAACCATATATTTTTGAAAACTAGACACCCCAGGGTATTCCAAATGCTGTTATTTTAACCCTTTCCATGCACCAATTATACAACTACACTTTGTCAAACTTTGTAATAGTAATTTTTTTTATTTTTTTTTCCACACAAATTGTACTTTAGTTATAGATATACAGGTTCTGGTATATGTCACTATCAAACAACACCCCAATGTGTGTTCAGGAACATCTCCTGAGTACAGCGATACCCCACATGCATGGGTTTGTCAGATTGTTTGGCTGGTAAAAGGCTACTTTTGGGGCATGCGTAATTCAGGTGGTCATTTGGTCATTCTGCCTCCATCTCCTCTTTGGAATATCTTTGAAGCCGGTTAACTCAATTTAACCCATTCAAACCATATATTTTGGAAAACTAGACACCCCAGGGTATTCCGAATGCTGTTATTTTAACCCTTTCCATGCACCAATTATAGAACTACACTTTGTCAAACTTTGTAATAGTAATTTTTTTCACACAAATTGTACTTTAGTTATAGATATACAGGTTCTGGTATATGTCACTGTCAAACAACCCCCCAATATGTGTGCAGGAACATCTCCTGAGTGCAGTGATACCCGACATGCATGGGTTTGTCGGGTTGTTTCAGATTTAAAATGCCACATTTGGGAAGTGCGCTTTTTTTCTCCATTTTGGTCAGTCTGTACCTATGCCCTATCTGTGAGCTAGGCCACTCCAATTTACCCCATCAGCCATTTTTTTATATATTAGACACCCCTTGGGTATTTGAAGTGCTTTTATTTTAACTCTTTGAGATTTTTGAGAAATTTTAGCACTTGCTCAAAATAATAAACTTTATTTTTTTATTTTTTTTATTTTTTTAATACTTTTTTTATATTTTTTTTACACATTTTGCTGGTACTGGATGGTTCATCTAGTGACATCACTGCATAATTATTTTTAAATGTTAGCACATTTTTTTTGTTTTTTTTTTTCCATTTTTTTTTTTTATTATTTTTTTTTTTTGAATATTTTACTAATCACATAGTGATTAGAAAGCTGGGCTCCATTGACTTGCATGGTTGAATGCAGTACCTGTATTCAACCAGCAAGTGGAGCCAGTTCTCTAGAGGGTCTGGAGACCATCTAGCAAAGTTTTTCTTGTTTGTTTTTTTTACAGAGCGGCGGCCATCTTACTTGATGGCGAAGATCACCGGTAGCTGCGGCTGTGACCGCTCTCCGGAGCGGTCACAGCCCACCTAAAGGTAAGTGTTTGGTGTCGCTGGATGCCTCCTGATCGAGGCATTCCAGCGACACCATTTAAGTTTAGGAGGCGATCGTTGATCGCCTCCTAAACGCTTTTAAAACGGGCGTCCGCCGCCATACAATGTATGGCGGCTGTTGACGCCCCGGGGAGGGGCCAGACATGGCCCCCGATGCCGATCTCGGCCTTGCTGAATGCCTCGACATCGAGGCATTGCAGCAAGGCCGTTTAAGCGAAGAAAGTGATCCTTGATCACTTTCTAAGCTTATTTAACTTTTTGACGGTTCAGGACCGTCAAAGGTCATTTAGTGACCTTCTTGTCATGACGGTCCTGAACCGGCAAAGGTCGCGAAGGGGTTAAGGGCTTACATGGCCTAACATTCAGGTGACATGAAAATTGACGGCAGATAAGAACTATCTAGTTTGTCTGTTTTTTTTTTTTCCTGCTGTAAAAGGTTTCTTGCGTCGTAATTGAGTAGACATATTCTGTGAACAGAAAACATTATTTAATCGGTTAGCGGCTTGTTATTTGGCTACTTTGTTTGCTTTTTCTGACCTTTGCGCAACTGACGGTCTGACAGCCCATATAATTGTAGAAAGCATTGTTTGATCTTTCAGGACGTCTCGTCTTACTCTCGGTGAAGGAAGCTTGGGTTTGAGGATGCGATTTGCTTTTTGTAAGATAGATTGCCTGTGTGTGATGCAGCTAGAATTTTATTTTTGCACAGCCTGAAATCTGAGCTGTTTTTTTTTCTCCTTGGAATATTAACTTACCACCTGTGTTTTCTTGGCAGTATTTCCAAAGCTGTAAAATAGCATCGGGGTGGTCAAACGTAAGGGCTGCAAAACCTATATGTACCAGCAGTTTTTCTGGTGATTAGTCGGAGCCTTGTTGTGTCTGCTCTCGTGCACAGTCGTGTCCTAAGAAAATCATGAGGATGCTTGCGTTGTGTCTGCTTCTAATCAGAATTAAGTTTCAAAGTATTGACTTATTGGCAGGTTGCGTCTGGACCTTCTACGTGAATAACGCACGTGCACGCGCGTTTGGAAATCTAGTTTTCGTAATTGTTATTTTGGACTTTTTATTTATTTATTTTAATATAAGGCTCTCTCCTTCTTTTTTTTCTTCCCGATATCAGATACTCCAAGAAATCAGTTTGGCTATCCACATCTGTTTTATACATGTTCTAGATTGTAATCCTGTTCTGAGCAGGGCCCCTTCTCCAATTCTGAATTATGTGATGCATTACTACTTATTTTCCTGTTTACCCATTGTGCTAAACTGCAGGATGGGATGTCAATTAATAATATGTTTATGGTGGGACCAAAGTGGCAAAAAACATCCACCGCAAACAAAATAAAGTTCAGTTATGCCAATATGTCTCGAAGTCAAGCACACAATCACAAGGTGGAGGGCTTTTGCAACTTTCAACCCACCGGAGGGAGTGTAATAAGTGGTTTTGCCAGGTTCAAGTTGTTTATTACCTATTTTTTTTTCCTTTAACAGGATACAGCCAGCAGCAGACGCAGTGCCGCATCCAAAAGTGCACAACAGACTTTGTTTCGCTAACGTCGCACTTAAATTCGGGAAGCGATGGCTTTGACTCTGAGTTCTGCAAGGCCTTGCGGGCGTATGCCGCCTGCACACACAGGACTTCCAAAGCATGCCGTGGAAACCTGGTCTACCATTCTGCCGTGCTAGGCATCAGTGACCTTATGAGTCAGAGGAACTGCTCCAAGGATGGTCCCACATCTTCTACCAACCCAGAGTTGTCTAATGACTCTTGTAACTACCACAGCAGGGCCACTGCGAGAGAGCTGCGAGAAGAACACTTTCAGCCCAATTATCTTTTTTGTGGTTTGTTTGGAGACCCTCATCTAAGAACTTTTAAAGATCATTTTCAGACCTGCAAAGTAGAAGGTGCTTGGCCACTGATAGACAACAATTATTTGTCGGTACAAGTGACAAATGTCCCAGTGGTTCCTGGATCCAGCGCTACTGCTACTAACAAGGTAACATGTCTTGACATGCATTCAATTAGTGAAAGGAAAGAACACTAAGTCAACCATAAGCGAGAGTTCCAACCTTTCATTTGAACACAAGACGCGTAGACGTATATTTACTTTACGACATAATGACACGTTATGAAGTTAGATTGGAGCGTGTTCATATTTGTTGACATTTTATTGCAAGTGGCCTCCTTTTTAATGCCCTAGGGAAAAATTGATGCTGATTAATATATTTTTGTTCAGCAGAGAGAGTATAATAATGTGTTACTTAGTGTTTATTGACCTCACATCTTCATATTGAGAAATATGTGCATCTGTCAGCCATATTACAATGCACCTATTTCTTTTGCGGTAAGCAAGGGAACTAGACTTTATACGTTAAAGTGTAGTTAGAGAATATGTTAGAATTTGGAGCTCAATTAAAAAACTGAGTATAAATCACATAGATGTCAAGAATAACAGCTCCTCCCTCTGTTGACTTTTGTTTCCATGCAGAACAATGGCATGTTAGTGAATATGTAGACTATTTAGAATGTTAGAGCTTTATCTAAATGCAATCTTATGGAATGATATTAGTTGCAAAGACTGCTAGAATTGAAATATGTGGAAATTCTTGTAAAGGAGCAAATTCTTATGGGGTGGGTCAAAAATCGCGCTGGTGACCACAGGCCACACTCTGACCTGCAGTCTTAAAAATGTGTGTAGGTCGAGGCAGTATTTTGTATTGTGGGTGGTCACAGTGGAAGCTTGTGTATCTGTGCCATGGTCCTAGGAACTGACAAACTACCAGCAAATAGCTGACCCAGGGATTTCTTGATGTGCAATACGGGGGTGCATTTGTTGGTTTGCAGGTTGGTTAACCTATTAGTTTTCTTGAAAGAAGGCAGATCGCCGACAAATTGCCATTTGTTGGTGCCATGCTTTATATGTCAGATTATTTGTTGGCACACAGTGTAAATTTATATATCATTGTTGTTCAGTTGCATCGGAATTAAAGATAGGACTCTTATTTACAAAAGGATGAGTGTGCAACTGTGTAGAAAATTTCAACTCTGTGATATAGCTATTAACTATTGAAGGGCCGACCTAGCTTTCCACAATGCATAGGTTAAGTGGGATATTTAAAACTCTCCTTATTGATTTGGCTTTTAGCTATGCATTACATGGGGCCAATTGAGCGCTTCTTGAAGGATAAGCTCTCTTATATGAATCAGATTGACATTCTGCTCCACTTGATAGGTGATGTTCGGAGAGACATGGGCTGAGATTGAAGGTGTTGAAATTCTGCATCTTTGTGCATTATTCCATTTTAAGAGTTCTTATAGAGCTTGGCAGCCGCAACGACCAGCCAGTTCATGACTGCCCCCCTGTGAGAGCAAAGCGGAGGGGGGAGGGCAGGAGCACAGAACAGCGAATTCAATGAATGGCCCACTCTGTTAGTGTATGTGTGAATGCAGGTATATGTTTGTGTATGGTGACTGGGGCTGTGAAGCTGCGATTCAATGTATACATGGGGGAGGTGGATGTAACAAGACATCAGTGTCTGCGTGAGGTTATAGGCTATGAGTGGGGCAATAAAAAATACTAGGTGCCTGTAAAAATATGCTCAGACTCGGGGCCGTTTTTGTTATATGTACATCGTTGATATGCAATGAAGAAAAAAGTTTCGCCCCCATTGTCTTAAAATATATGTATATATATATATATATATATATATATATATATATATCTATATATCTATATATATATATCTATATATCATTTTGTCACCTATTAAACTTAATTAGAAAAAGATTTAACATTGGGCTAATACAGCGTTGTCCATTTTTCCTCCCATATTCACAGTATAAAAGCACCTTTGAGTCCGCTACATTGTCACTTGGAGTGTACGCAAGGGGAGCTGGCTATAGAGCTGGTCCTTGGCCATCCACATACTTGTGTAGTCACTAGTCCTTGGTCATTCACTTATACATATAGTCTACTGTATCCAGGACATGCCTTTAAGATCAGCTGCTGATAAATCCCAGGCATGTGGCTGCACAGTTTTTTTTTTCTGTTTTGTTTTTTGTTATTCTATACAAAACCCTCCATGGGCATGGAAATTCCAACCTTATGTTCAGTTCTTTTGTCGTATTGTCTTTATGTGCACCCCATTCAGGCTTCTCAACCTCAGAAGGGTAGAAGTCAGACTTCAACTTACCTCGCCATTTTAAAATTGCAAAGAAAAAGAAAGAAAAAAAGCCAGAATGGTTGAAATGTTTTATCACCTAGTATACGATGCACTTGTGGTGGTATTTTCTTTTTTCGCACATTGTTGATCATTAGTCTAAAAGCTGTTTTTTTTGGGGGGGGGTTATAATTCTTTTTATGACTTTACTACAAAATGTGCTTAAATGGGTGACCAAATCTATCTTTGGATACATCATTGTTTTAAGATGGCAACTGTATCAGTTTCAGCCCCTAGGCATCTATACCAATACAAGTGTCAGAGGTTCATCAGTATATTGCTCCTGCCTCATAGTATCCAGAGTGTCTGGTGGTGAAATCATTGCACGTATTATGGTAGTGGGACCCCCTATCCTAATCATCTGTCATGTAACATGTGTGGTACATTGCAGATGTCTTCAGCATTGAATGAGCTATTCTCCATGCCAGCTAATAACATGTTTTATTAAGGGCTCTCTTTGTGCGGGATGAATGCACCATTCATACATAGTGGGCACCCGGCCCTAGCAAGGTGTGCGTCGTGTGTAAACTGTGGGGCATCTGTCTGCCTTGGCTCGCTTGTGCATTGTGTTTAGCAAACACAGACATTGTTACAATATGGTCTTTATTACAGGCTTCGGTTTATGGGCATCCCTGATGTAGCTAAAGCATGCTTTACGCATATGCTAAATGATGCCTTCTTTTCTTAATATTATTAATATATAAATAAAATCCAGGCGTATTATAATCCTTACCATATGGATGTTTAAAGTATACCATGTCCCTATGAAGTCATCTTATTACTTAAACTATATTATTATTTATATTTTGTTGGTTCATGGATAGCTTAGATTTACATTTTTCCTTTCTTTCCTTACATTTTTCGCTAGTAATTGGCCGGGGTTACACAAAATATTGTTTTTGAAGTACCCCATATATGTCGGTTCTCGGTTGCTGGATCTTACAGGGTTCTAGATTTCTGGATTAAGCTTGTAGCTCGGCAATGGGAGTTGTAGTTCAGCATAAGCATGGGAGCTCTGGGTTGTCTAACCGTGTTTTAAAATCAATATGCTGTAAGGAATAAACTAAGGGCACTCCCATTGCTGGAAGACAAGCCATTCAAACATTAATGAAGCTGAAGCAGCAGTTGTTTTGTGCAGCCGCTCTCGGTGTATTCATTTGTGTCTCGTGTGTGATTGTTGCTTATGGAAAGTATGGGCTATGAACGCGCCGCTCCATTATTAAATTAACATTTCCATTGAGAGCGCAAATTCT
The DNA here is from genome assembly GCF_027358695.1 of Spea bombifrons. NCBI lineage: Eukaryota > Metazoa > Chordata > Amphibia > Anura > Pelobatidae > Spea > Spea bombifrons. The sequence continues at coordinate 137,402,085 of NC_071087.1, read as the reverse complement.
GCGTGTGTTTGTTTTTATTGATCACAATAAATCTACTCATATTTTATTTATTTTTTTTGCAAGATCTGTATTCCAGGTCACTGTGGAGGTGAAATTTATGTATGAAAAGGGAGTATGGTGCACAGCTTAAAAGCATCCAGTGGAAAGATACAGCCACCAAGAATATGCCATTCAAGTGTTCCCTTTATATATAACCCCTATGAATAGGTTAATTATATATATATATATATATATATATATATATATTATAATTATTATGACTTGCGTTCTCTGAATTACTGACTGCCTAATAAATGTAGAGAACAGCAGAGTCAGAATCATTTTGATTTACCAAATGGTAGACACAGGGCTGGCGCAAGGATTTTTGCCACCCTAGGCAAAACATAATTTTGCCGCCCCCTGACTCCACCCCCACAAGCACCTCTCATTTTGCCACACCCACTTATACTTTTAATTACTGAATGACCGCGGCTGCAGCCTGCGCGGCTGCCTGCCTTCCATCAAGTGACCGCGGCGGTTCGCGGCTACCGGCGCCCCCTCCACTTTGCCTATAGGTGGCGCCGGCCCTGGGTAGACATATGAACTTAATTCCACAGTGTAGTTCATTAAAACCTAAACCTGAATGTGCAAGCCACGTCTGTTTTTGCACCTGAGGGCTGCACTTTCCATCATCATTGTTCTGACTGAGGGTGGTGGGATTTATAGTCAAACAAAGGCTAAGGATATGACAAATGCCGCATATTAGTAGGGATCAGGCTATTTCCTATATTTTTCGCTTGTAGAAGAGTGTTCTCTCTCTCCCCAGCCCAGAGCCTCAAATAGACTTTAATGGAAGTGTCCCATGTACACTTAAACACGCCAAACTTCTGCTGTACATAGTTGGTACTCTTTGCCTTTATCGAAGTCTTGCTGCATCACCCGGGAAGACTCATGTCTTTATGTATCTCCTGAGTAGCTTTTGGCAACAGTCATCAAATCAAAAATTATTATTTAGGTAGCATTTTAAATTAGAATTTAAAAAAATCGATGTTTACCACCATATCTATTGAATACAAATTCAGTATGTTTTGAACCGAATTTCTGCTATGAAACAATTTCTCTGTTCTTGAGAAAAGAGTTTTGTATCTTTTTAGTTTTTTTTTTATGTTCTATTAAAAAAAAAATGCGTTACGTAAACAAGGAATGTTGAAATAGGAACAGATGTGTTCCTTAATATGTCTAATTATAGAAAATAGTCTTTTCCAACCCCCTTGGGATGCTGCAGATCTACAGCTGTTTTTTTTACCCCCAAATTTAATGTTTGAGGAATTACAGAAAGAAGACATCCTTTGAAACTTGTACTTCTCTTATCCGATACAGTAATAACAACCAGATGGCAAAGACATTTCCTAATTTGTTAAAGGACTGTGCAATCGATGACTTATATTCTATTTAGATTTAAGCACAGCCTTATTGTAGGGTCTGGGATAGTTGTCAAGTTGAGTCCCATTCCTTCTGCTTCAGTTATACGGTGCTGCCCGAGGACACCTCGACATCCATGCATTTGGGAACTACTCTGCTAAGTGCATTGATCAAGTATTTACATCCTCTAGTCGAGAGAAAATGGGGTCCACAAAAAGGAATTTATATTGAGCACATCGTATTGTTTTCTATGTGTCCATTAATAACCCCCCCTTAGGCATTTATTTTCAATGTGCAAAGCTTTGTATGGCCGCAGGTTGAATGCTTCCAAACCAATAGTCTGCTGTTAAATTACTGATCAGCTAAGAATGTGCTGTTCGCTGCTAGGTGTCGGAAGATCATTCACAAACCTAAACGATCAAGCGATTCTATCATTGTGTGAGCGAGACTTTCATGAAAGATCAGTAGAAGTAGGAGGCTTTCCTTTTAAAGAAGAGTCTACATATAGAACACATGCCAGCAGGGCACACTATATCTTTATATACATATATTATATTTATGATATATATATAGGTATATATAATTTTATTTATTTTTTTCCTTGTGAAATATATCTGTTTCTCCACTGCAATGGCTGAACACGTATATATGTGTAAAAGTCTAAATAATACTTGCTATCGAGCTGCGCGAAGTGTTTCTCGCATTCCGTGTGTTGTGAATTGCAGTAGGGTTAAGGATTTCTTCTCAATGCATTAATGTTCCTTATGATGTTTTAAACCTGGGAGCTTCTGCTGAAGGCAAAGTGGGCCGTCTGTAATGCAGAATTTAAGTCTGTGACATGAAATACTGTAACTGTAGTCGCTTTTTAGTGACTAAAGCAGTAAGAGAAACCCCCCCCAAAATATGATTTTTAGAGCATAGTTGTTGGGATTCTGAGCTGCATAAATGGAATTTAGTATTAAAGACATTTAACTAATAAATCGTTGTATTTAAGCTGTAAGCACTTAAATATCTTTTCACAGAAACAATTGTGCACAGTACACGAAACACATTTTACTTGGTGAAATAAAAATCAAATTAAAAGCCATATAAAGCTATACATTTGTTTATTTACAATGGATAGTGTTTGCTGAAAACTGTATATATTCAGCCCAAAAAAACACAGTGAAGATTTATGTTTATTAGTAATGGCTGTCAAGCAGACAAATTGCTCAGTTTTGCAAGAAAAGCTAATTCCCCAGTTTAGCGTTAATGTTTACGATTGTGGGTTGTCTGAGGTGCCTATTAAGCCGTAAGACCTGTCATTTGTACTTTGTCTGAGCTGCCCCTTCCAGGTATCCTCGGTTTCACAGGTGTTGCTAAAAACCTGTTTGAAATGCTGCCATTCCAGTTCTGTTTTGTTGGTATGCAAACAGTTTTGTAAATGTACGTCACGGCTTCTGGCTGCTTTCACACTTTTTTTTTTCTTCTTCAATAAACTTTTTGTTTAGAACACCTGCAGCCAACAAAGTGTGACAAGACGAAACAATGCTCCTGTTTTAGAAATGAGATCGGTGCTTTAGCATTGCTTCATCTCTTAAAGTTTAGAATGTGAATTATGTTATTACTGTCGATCTTGTTGGGACCATGGTGTGTGTCCCATTGAAGTCTTTGGCATTGTCTGTGCCTACGTGATGGCTGAGTTGGCGTAGTGTTAAGGAAGGACGTATCACTGCAATGAAACATCCATATGAACTAGCACTATTCTGCACTAACATGTTTTAAGCATTATTCTTTAGACTTGTTCTGCCTCCCTTATCTTTTTCACTTTTTAATATGTCCTATATGCAAGGATGACAACCCTTCCCTTTCTTCTATGTTCTTGGTCTACTCTTTTCTCATTTGTCTTCTCCCTTCTGCTATCTCACTGCCCACCTCTTCCTCCACAACCTTCATCACCCTGCTTGAGCAGGTAGACTATTTTTGAGATACATATGTATATGGGTTTGTATGGTAAGGCTGATACTCTAGGGAACACTCATGATTCATGGCTTTTGTGTACTAACTACTTGTCTTTCTTATTTTCTAGATAACTATAATATTTAAGTCTTACCAAGACTGCACAGATCAGAAAGTGTATCAGGCTGTGACTGATGACCTACCTGCAGCGTTTGTTGATGGCACTATAAGTGGTGGAGACAGTGACAAGAAGACCTTGAGGATTATTGAGAAAGTCAGCGGGAAACATGTTGAAATGCATGCCAAGTACATTGGGACTACAGTAATCGTACGCCAGCTTGGAAACTATTTAACGCTGGCAATACGTATGCCGGAAGAATTGGCAATGGCCTACGAGGAAAGCCAAGACTTACAGTTGTGTATGAATGGTTGTCCTTCCAGTGAACGCATCGACGAGGGTGGCCACCTGCGTTTCCCTGTAACAGCTAACAGTCCACCCGACACGTCTATACAAGCTCGCTCTGTATACACACTGGAAAGTGCCATCGCCAAGTGTCTTGAAAAGATACAAGTCAAACACATCTACTTTCACTCTTGCGTTTTCGATCTGCTCACCACTGGTGATGCAAACTTCACAGCGGCAGCTCACAGTGCATGGGAAGATGTGGAAACCCTGCACCCACGAAAGGAACGCTGGCAAATATTCCCAAACAATGGAAGCGGAGGAAAGACACAAGCCTTCCCTGCTATTGTTGTTGGGCTTGTATGCTTGTTCTGTGTTGCATTTTTGTAGGAGTGTATAAATAAAATGTAAAATATATATTGTTATAATATATTGAACAAATTGAGATAAAGAGCATATATGTATATACCGTGTATATGGAGCGATGCTTGTTTTGGGATAACCATGAGATTGTATATATTGTTTATTTTGTGCTTTTTTTTTTTTTTTTTTTACTTGTGTTGGATGTAGTATTACTTTTTTATGTTTTATATGTTCCTTCGTTGGAATATCTTAGAAAGCACTTTATTTTTTATAACATATTTATGTGTCAAAGGAAATGTGTTAGGCATAGCAGAAGAAAAATGTGTCTGTGTGTGTGTGCATTTGTGTGTGTCTGTGTGTATTTGTATATGTGTATATATACATTTACACACATTACTACACGCAAACCTAGTTTTAAAAAATGTTTGTGTTATGTGTGTGCTCTGTTTCCTGTTTGGTGGCATTGAGTTTATGACAGATTGAAATCCCATGATTTTTAAATGTTTTGATATTTGTCTTTCTTTGCTATTCAGAACTGTGAATAAAAGCAAGACGCTTTTCAACTATAGTGCCCTCAAGCACAATCTACGTGTGGAGATACTATAAATCCAAGTGATTCCGCTTTCAGAAAAAAGGGGTTCAGTATAAATACAAGTTCTTGTGCAAACTGGTAAAAGTGGAGCAGTCACCATGGCACCCAGTGCAGTGATCTAGCTGAACGATCAAATATTGGCTCCAGAATTGCTATGTATATAATTCCCACTGTTTATTTCTGTATGAAATAGTACTACATTCTCTTAGATAAAATCTGCTACTTTGCCTGTATCCTGCAATTAAGGATACACAATTAACTATACAACACTTAAAAAGGAGAAGCCAATCAACCTAGGAAACCAGGGCGGCTCGGGTACTTTTCTACCTGAATTAATTTTGCTTAAAAAAATCAGAAATATCTCCAAGAATGAGGTTATACATGTGCCCAGGAAACCTAATCTCTTGAGCACTGGTAGTGTGTGTGTGTGTGGGGGGGTTATTTCATTGCTATGCCTTTGAAAGGGTTAAAATATGTCTTGTGCATTTTATATTTTAGAGATTAGCACTTCTGAGTTTTTTTCCCCCCCTTGGCCCAGCACAGGGAATTGAGAAAATCTTATTTGCACGTTTTCTTGAAGACTGGGGTGGCTGAGAGAGCTTTAGATAATGCCAAACATATGGATATTCCGAATCTGGTGAATGGTCTCTTGGGAGAATTTAAACATTAAGGGGTCATGCTCAATATGGATGACTCTTTTTTTTTCATACTTGGAGAAAACCACAATATTTCTTTCTTTTTTTTCGGAAACTGTTAGATGTGGTTCTCGGATATGCCAATAAGTATCTGTTTGTGTTAGAGTGACTGTGCATTGTGTAAATAGTTTAAGTTATTATACTACAAGAATAAAGTTGAATACCCTGAAGTGAAACGTCTGAAATTTGGTGTTATAGTGACGTCCGTGCTGTCTGACATAATAATTTGGGAATTTTAACAAAGGACGCAAAAAGCATTAACGGCTGTTCTGTTTATCGGTTTATATAGCACCATCATATTCGGTACCTCTGTATAATGAGTAAACAGAAGTTTTGCACCACATAAGGTATAGAGTACCCTGGTCAAATGAGCTTACAATCTTTTAGTAAATTAAAGATGATATTTTAGTAGTATGGATCCGTGATTTTCAAGGCTTTTCCAGCAAAGGGCAAATCCCATTTTTGCCGTATGTCTCATTTAGTATAGCACTATATGTCTATCTTTAATTGGTTATCCCTTTATTCTATCCATGGCAGCATAGCCACTGGGTTCTGCTCCTGCCTCTCAACTGACTGGACAGGGGAAGACCGATGATAAAGTCAACCTGAACTCCCCATCTTTTTTATATAGTCTTCCAGAAAGGAGTTCTGAGGACTCTGTATGCTGTCCTGTTAATATTTACGATACTCCCTGTCCCTCTTTATCACTGGTATGCATTGTTTAAACACCAAGTGCATAGGTTTAATAGAAAATGGAAAATTAAGATTTGCATGTATCTTCCTGCTGAAAGAAGTTTGGTTGCCACCCTTATCAACTGCTCAAGGAACTGGAAAATGGGACCTATAAACTTTTAAAATTGCTTTTTCTTGAAATAAGCTTTTGGTAAGATCGATTAAGCCACCAAGAAGGCTCTGGAGGGGAAGCAGGTTTTCATCCCCAACAGAAGAGGGTTTAGAGGTATTTTCAGGGAGCAGCCTTTCTTCAGTGACAAAAAGGGTCACAGAGGTGCATCATGGCCAATCTAGAGCTTCGATGGCTTTCTGGCAACATCTTATTCCTTTTGGGGCTTTAGCAAACTCTAAAGGTAGGATGACACCTTGAAATTTTGGAGGCATTCGGCATTCAAACACTCGGAGAAGGAAGTATGTCATCAACCTGTTATTGTTCCTGTTTCTACACGAGAGCAGAGCTCAGGCTCGGTTCATGATAACAAAACCCTCAGGTAACTGGCGCAAAAGGTTGGGCCTCCCAGCAGCTTTCTAAGGGTTCATCCATTCAAGATAGAGCCCTTCTCTACCACCAGATTTCTATAGATTAAGGGACACTTACTTTCACATCCCCACCTCTGTCACCTTGACACAGCATGGAGTCTCACTGTAATCACTCCCAACGATTATTGCTTCATTTATATCACCATTTCATTTAATTTGATGAAATTTGATTTTGTAATTCTAACTTTTTGTGAGAAGGGACTATTGCCACAGTCACACTTCACCTCCTCTGGTGTCAGATTGTATCCCATGTTATATGTATATTGTCAAGGACAATAATTCACTTACATTTTGCATTAATGTTGCCAATCTGAATACGTCTCTTATAAATTTGTAAAAAACAAAAACAAAAAAACTTAGATTTCTGAAAAAAACTGAATCCATTTGAAGAGTTAAGTCCTGTCTTAACAGGAGATAGTTTGTATATATACGTTGCTTCTTGTGGTCTATGTATATTACTGTAGTGTGCTACAAGAAACAGTATTAGTTATTGTTTTTGAAAATCTAAATTAAATTGGGTATAGATGGAACCATTTGCTTATCTTCTCTTTCAGCCATCCTCCTAAAAAAAAAAATTTTGATCGTGGATGCTGGAGTGGCCAAGTCGCCTTGCAGTTTGTGTCTCATACAAATAAGATGGGGTACAGCTAGAAACAGCCATGTCAAAAATTAGCATGACTGTTCCATTAAAGATGTGTTAATTTACAGTTGGAAAAGAGCTCTATTGGTTTTTCCATGAGGATTTTATCAGCATGAAAATGAGACCCCATGGACATTTTAACTTCTCAATAAAGATATCCCCTCCGTGCAGACTGATTAGCGGAATCGTAATTAGTTTTAAATATTACCATTATCATTTTGTTTTACAAAGCGTTTATTGACTAATCACCCCTGTGAGCCTCAAAGTGATTAAAAATGCTTTCAAAGGGTCTGGCTTGAATGTGCTTATTTCTACCAAGTAAAAAGTGAAGTATGAAACCATATATTTGAGTTTTTCACCCCCACCCCATGCACCCATTTCTTCTTACAGCTGTTAGTGTCATTCATCTCCACATTCCCAGCTTCAACAGCCTTCTCTTCTCGCATGCACAGGAAGGAGTTTGTGGTTTGTTCCCATACCCGATATCCCTATTTTTCTGTATGATTTTTATTTATTTCCCTCCGTTCATAACAAATCCTTCAGCTCCCTCACCCCCGCGAGTTCATCAGGAGCCATCAGTCTTTAAAGGTTTACATTTATTTGCTAGTCTTTTTCATTCAATGTCTTAAATTATACATACACATAAAAAAAAAATCTGATGCTAAAGAGTTTTTAGGTTTTTTTCTTTGTGTTTTTTTTTTTTTTTTTTTTTTTGAAGACAGCAGACAGGTTTTCCGAAGGGCACACCGAATGGATTGCAGATGTTTTTTCAATGGTGGGGGAAGGGAACATACTGGAATTGGGCTCAGATGCAGGATTAGTAAAGGTTGCAACCTTCAGCTTCCCACGACTCTTATTGAAACTTTTTTTTATTATTTAACTTTTTTAATTTTCTGCCACGTGTCTTATTAGAACATTTTGGGTGCAAGAAGATAGATGATAATGGTAGGTGATGCAATGATAGAGTTAATGCTGAGTATACTATCGCTATCCAACCTCATGAGAATTATTTTGCTGGCTGCTTTAAATGGCATAAACAGCGAAATGTGTGTCTGGTTTGAGTAACAAACTAAAATGAATTCCATTTTTATTGATATGTATGGTGCCATCCTGCTCCAGAGTGCTGTACAATGGTGAACAGGACATAACAAATAATGCATCACATAACAATTTCAACCTAGAGAAACAAAAGGCGAGGAGGGCCATTCTCGAAGGAGCTTTACAATCTGGAAGTAGATTCCACTGATGGATATTTTAGGTTCTTGCAACATTCACTGAAGGGTCAGGGGTAAATGATGAAATATTTGCATTTCATTGCTTGGCAGATGCAATGCTAGAAAATGATAATATAATTAACTTAAGATGGACCCTTTTAGCACTGGATTCATTCTTGAGTTGTTTAAAAAAAAAAAAAAAAACCTTTTCATGGTGAGGGTTAGGACAAGAGGTTTTTTTACAATTTGAAAAGGGCATTCCAGCCATCATATACATGCCAAAGCATAGACTAGCTCTGCCCCCCCCCTTTGTAAACACATGGAGGGATTGTACAGAATACACTATATGATCAAAAGTATGCGGACAACCCTCCTAATTATTGCCTTTAGTTGTTTCAGCCTCTCACGTTGCTAACAGGTGTATAAAATCAAACACATAGACAGCCGTCTCCATAGACAAACATTGGCAGTAGAATGGGTCGTACTGAAGGCTTTAAACGTGGCAGTTTGTGAAATTCATACCATGTAAGCTCTGCCCTGGCCCACTGTAAGTGCTATCATTGTGAAGTAGTCAGCTGTAGAGCTATAAAGCCACTGGATTTATTGGAAACATGTTCTCTGGAGTGATGAGTCACGTGTCACACGTCTGGAAGTCTCATAAAGTTGGATTTGGCAGATGCCAGGAGAAAGCTACCTGCTGGATACATGGTGCCTACTATAAAGCTTGGTGGACGAGGGATAATTTACTGTTTGTAGATTTTGGTAAGGCCACTTAGTTCCGCTAAAGGGTAATGTTAATGCTACAGCATACAGACATTTTAGACAATTGTATGCTTCCAACTTTGTGGCACCAGTTTGGGGAGGGCATGGCTGTGCTCCTGTGCACAAAGTTCCATAAAGACACAATTTGACAACTTGACAATTGAGTGGTGTGCACAGAGCCCTGACTTTAACCCCACTGAACACCTTTGGGATGAATTGCTATGCCAACACAAATTCCTCTTCAGCTCTTTTGGCTGAACGGGCAGATATTCCCACAGACACGCTCCAAAATCATGTGGAAAGTCTTCACAGAAGAGTGGAGGCTGTCATAGCTGCAAGGAGCAACTCCATATTAATGGCCATGGTTTTGAACACGCTCAAATAGTTCTAAGGGCAATGTGTCCACTTTTGATCATATAATGTACATTTTGGCCAAATGAATTACCTGTTGCTTGTGTTCATGTGATATACAGCATCAGCTCTAGTACTAGCTTAGCAAGTGCTCTGGGGTTGGATCTAATTAAATGGATTCTTCATTGATGAGGCTGCATGGAAGCCGCTTTAACACGTCTTGGTTTCACCATTTCCATTCTTTGTGTTTTCTGCAGACATTTTTTGTCTCATATTTATACATACAATATTTATTTACTAGAATCAATAACTGGGAGTTTTGCTTAGAATTTCTTCTACAGGTAAAGTTCGGCTGCTGATAAAAAGTATGTTTTGCAACATCTGCTTTAGATACTACACTATGTATTTAAAAAAGAAAATAAGAATGGGTATTTTTTTAACTTTGTATTTCTAGTGAGAGAGGTATACCGATATTTTATATTTTTGAAATTGTTCCCTCTGTAATGTATGTGAAAATGTCAATTGTCTATTTTCCATGCAGGTGACATGCTCGTCCAAACACAACTGCTTGGAAATGAAATGCTTAAACCACCAGGCTGTTCCATCATTGCCTCTACTGAGACCCCTGTGCGCTTGCATGGAAGGTGCTCCCATCAATTTTAATGAGAGTTCCTTCTTCGCAATAGGAAGAAATCTACATTCTGGAGAGAGTTCAGAGGAGGCAACTGGAATGGAGAAAGGTCTGCAGGATAAAAAGGATCAGGAAAGACGGAGAGATCATAATATGTTCATGATGGGAGGGAGAACAGAGGGGGGGGAGAGGGAGAGGGGAGAAAAGAGAGAGGGGATTTGAGAGAGGGGTTGGAAGAGAAGGGGAAATAAGAAAAGAGACTGGGAGAGAAGTGAATGCGGGGATGGGAGAGACAGGTAGAAGAGAGAGAGGTGTTGTGAGAGGGGATGGGATAGAGAGAAAGAGAGAACATGGGAGAGAGAGAGGTCACTGATTGGCTGCTTCAAGCACCAAATCAGCGACAAGAATTGTTGGACCATGGAGAGGGGGGAGCTACAGCTCTATAGCTGCAACCTCTACTTGAGGAAGATACTTTAATATGCATTCTTTAAAAAATGGAAAACAGATGGGATGCCATCCTTCATGACCTTATTCATTACAGCTATCTCTCCTCCCCTTCAACATAACATAAGTTATGGTGAGTGAAGGTGATGGAAAACCCTTCCACTTAAAATTAAGGGGGTAATAGAAGTATTATTAAACACTCATCTACAGACACCAGACAAGCCAGAAGGCTTGTTTTTCCCTCAGAAATCTCATGGTGCTGCCACAACCGCAAAGGTGTGGATATAGAGGCAAAGGTGATAATTATTAACCTTATTTGCATTCGCCTACCCAGAATTCTTTGTGGTTGTGGCAGCACCATGAGATTTCTGAGGGAAAAACAAGCCTGGCTTGTCTGGTGTCTGTAGATGAGTGTTTATTAATGCTTCTACTCCCCTTTAACTGAAGACATATATAGAAAGTAAATATAAAATGTTTAAACACTGCTATTCTAGCTGGACCTTATGGTATCGAAGTAGCTATAGCTGTTGTGTTTACAACATGTACAGTATATGCTATGTGTTTGAAGCACACGCATTGTGAATCTAGAAAATGCCACCACTCAGTCCAATAGCTTATAAACGTAAAACTCTGCTGCTAAAACTCCAGATTAACATTATGGACCAAAACATGTTAACCGTGTAATCCAAGGATTTAGTATTTTCTTTAGTTTATATTACCAGATTTCTTTAGTTCACACACATTATGTGAAATTTAAACTGTGGTTAAAGAACTAGCATATATCACCCTCTAGTGGCTTCCTTAAGTTAAAACATTACATTATATTATTATTATTATTATTATTATTATACTTATATTTATATTATTATTCATATTAATATCAAATATTACGATTACACTATGCTTCTACCTTATGGTATAAAAAGTTAAAAGTAATGAGGCAACATTCTTTTTACCTCCATTTTTGTATCAGAATTAAAAATTTGTTCCTTTAAGGATGATTGAAACATGTGTAACTTTATATGAGCTGTATTGCTAGAACTTTCTAAAATACCTTAGGTTACATTAAAACAAACGAGGGACCTGTGGGTATTTTTTTTTCAAATGTGGCCTTTATGATGTTTTTAGGGCCCACTAAATCCAAGTCTCTGTTATGTGTGTTTTGTTATGCATTACAACAATCCCAAACCTTATTTCACTGTAAAATGCTGCTCGGTCACAGATACACTACATATGGGAGGCCTTTCACATATTTTGGATAATATAAAATTGCTGTCATAAAATAAAAATATTGGTTCCATTATTGCAGTTCTATTGTACTTGTAAAAAGTGCAGAACTAAATATTTCCTAATCAAGAGATTTATTTCCTTCACGCTTAAATGGAATGGCATCACACACAAAATTAAAATGAATCTTTGTGAAAATGGTTGAAAACTGTCAGAGAGTACTGCAGGGCATGTGTCTTTAACAGTTTTTAACAAAATTCTTGTTTAGTGCATACATTGCTTGTTGAAACATAAGATTCTATGCACTTATAGAACTGAGACGCATCCCCCAGGATAAAAAAAAAATAACAGGACTGCAGTGCCATGAGATACAAATTATAGAAACCTTCATCAAGTAGTCTTCCTTTTCTATATTTATTGCCATTTATTTGCCTAAACTTAAAAAAAAAACAGGCTTAGCCCTGCTAGGGGTTTTTTATATTGTGCTTATTAGAAACAGTCACAGATCCTTAAGTGAGGTTTTGCTAAATACGGTATATTAGAATACGTTTATGTGAATTGTTTATAGGGGATTGTACGTGAACATATATCTTTTCTCCTGGCACTTGGGTGCAAGTCTCAAACTTTACAGAAAAGCTTCAACACTGCATTTGCAAGCAATTTTGCTAAAAGGAAACTATTGACCCAATTGACTGATTTAAGTGCACCTCATAATTTCTTCTGAAGTTAGCTAGTTTGGTAATTAAATCTAGTAGGCTTCATCAGAAACGAAAGATTAACATTCTATTTATTACTATAATTTGTGCATTAAATACATTAACTGCTGCGAGAGAGGGGGGGTGAGAGAGAGAGGGGGGGGGAGAGAGAGGGGGTGAGAGAGAGAGAGAGAGAGAGAGAGAGAGAGAGAGAGAGAGAGGAGAGAGAGAGAGAGAGAGAGAGAGAGTGTGTTTCTGGAGTGGAGAGAGAGAGGGCATTTCTGGAGTGGCGTTAAGGGGGCATTTAATAGAGCACTCTGCCTCCTGAAATGCCTTATACCGCCCTATATGCCACTCTGCCCCATAATATGCCTTTTAACCCCCTAAATGGCAGAGTGGCATATAGGGGTATAAGGCATTTCTGGAGGCAGAGTGCTCTATACAATGCCTTTTAACTCCCTTAATGCCACTCTGCCTCCTGAAATGCCTTATACCTCCCTATGTGCCACTCTGCCCCATAATATGCATTTTAACCCTCTAAATGCCAGAATGGGATATAGGGGTATAAGGCATTTCTGGAGGCAGAGTGGCACATAGGGGGTCAAAAGGCATACCATGGGGCACAGTGGCATATAGAGGGTTAAGAGGCATATCATGGGCCACAGTGCCATATTGGAGTGGCAAGCCTGGGGGCAGATGTGCGTAACTGGGGGACAGTTTGGAAAATACAAGAAATAAAAACAAAAGAAATCTTTTTCTCAATCATAGCTTTTATTAAAAAAAAGAGTTTACATGAATTAACATTTACTGGTAAAACTTTTTTCCTTTGGGGTCGTCTTATATTCAGGCTTTTTCTTTTTTTCCTAAGTTAATATTCAGATTTTGGGGGGTCGTCTTATAATCAGGGTCGTCTTATAATCGAGCAAATACGGTATTTTTAAATGATTAAACAACAAAAAAAGAAATCTCTGTATGTGTCTCCCCAGTGTCTCTTCTGTCCAAAATCAGCCCCTCCCAGTGTCACCTCTGTCCCCTTTCAGCCCCCCATGCCATTGCTGTCCTCATTCAGCTCCCCAGTGTCACCTCTATCCCCAATCAGCCCTTCCAATGAATTAATATTTGAAAGTGTATGGGCCCACTTTAAGGGATGATCCTGGTAAGGTACTAATATTAGCCTTTACAATGTCCCTGCTGCTGTGTACTATACTTCCCATAATCCTCAGCCAGTATCATGGGGGACATTTAACTGACTGAGCATCAAGGGGACATTAGGTTTTGCTTTTTTCTCCCCATCCTTTGTTGCTACTATATTTAATTATGTTAAACCACGTTGTTAAATTATGTTATATGGGGGGCATAATGCTTTTCTGGAGGCAGAGTGCCCCATGATATGGCTTTTAACCCCCTATATGCCACTCTGCCTCTATAAATGCCTTTTAACCCCCTATATGCCACTCTGCCTCCATAAATGCCTTATACCCCCTATATGCCACTCTGTCCCATGATATGCCTTTTAACCCCCTTAAAGCCAGAGTGGCATATAGGGGTATAACAATTTTGCTTTCTGGCATTTTAATACAAATAATGTGATCAAAAGAATGTTTTATAGTTATTTGTACGGCAAATAGTGTGACTTGGGTATGTATAAGGGGTGCGTGTAGGTATAAGAGCTCGACCGCGAGAAAAACTATATGGGGCTGGTCTCCAAATGTTTCCAGGACTGCTTTTCAGTCCCAGTCCGGCCCTGGAATCTATGTAATTAAAACACTTTTAAATCCAGCTCAGACAGTAGTGCACTTTTAAGAGGCAAATCTTTGCAAGTATATGATCCCACACTTATCAAAAACAAAACTACAAATACATTTAAAGGGATAAAAACAAGTTAGCAATGTATCTTTTAATCAACAGATTTACACATACATCCCCACATACACACACTCGCCTTACATTTCCACTACTGTTGCTTTCCTTATCAGTGTCCGTTCATTGTTAAATATTCAGATTAAAAGCAATTATGTACAAATTGTGAAGGGTGAGGCGAGTGAGGCACTTGCCTCGTGCGCAGCTGCGAGGGGGCCCACAGCCGCCTGATCAGCAGATGCAGCCTCCAGGACTGGTTGGGAAGATCACGGATCTCCCTAACCAGCCCAATATTAAGGAACCATCTAAATGCATGGGCAGTTGCCCAGGGGCCCAGCTTTCTAGGGGCCTTGTGGTGAATTACATTGCTGCCAGCAATGTGATTCACCATGAAGCCCCTAAAAAAATAGTAGCGTCTATATAGGGGAGGGGCGATCAGAGAGGCCACCTCCCCTGGGGCGCACTTCACACCGCACTATACACCTGCAAATGATGGGATATAACGTCACCACGGCGCTCTGCATCAATAGCCGGGGCATAGTGATGAGGGAGCACTAAAGGAGAGGCCTGGAGTGACAGACCTCACGCTCCCATGACAGCTTGGAAGAAAGAAGATGATGTATGATGCAGGATGATTGAAGATGATGGAAGGTGAGAAAGGTAAGAAATGGGAAGAAAGGGTTGTAAGGACTGTGTATATGTGTATATACATAGATAATATGTAGATAGTGAGAAGGGGGAGAGGGGGTAGATAGTAAGAAAAAGGAGGGCGTATATAGTGAAAAAAGGGAGGAAAGGTAACTAGAGACAAAGGGGGTAATAAGAATACTGAAATAAATAAAGAGTGAGAATGAGTGAGAGAAGGAATCAATGAGTGAAAGAATAAACCTCTTGTGTGAATTAATTATGTGAATGAAAGTGTGAATTAGTGAGTGACTGTAAAGGTGTTTGTGTGTATCATAGATGTATAACAGATTTGTAGAAAGGCAAATGTGACAGTTCCTAGAGTCAACCTACCCCTCTGCTATTGTTGCACCGACTGCCTGGATCTATTTCTGGACTTGACATCGCTAGCTGTCGGCGGACATTTCACTCACGTCACTTTCCTTTTCTCCTACTGGGATCAGGTCGCTATTTTCACTGTTTCATCTTTACATCCCTGGGCATGTGTGGCATAAAGGGGGATAAAAGGCATATCATGGGGCAGAGTGGCATATAGGAGGTTATAAGGCATATCAGGGATGCAGAGTGGCATATAGGGGGCAGATGTGCATAACTGTTGGGGGCAGGGTGACAAATAAAAGAAAATAAAAACAAAAAAAATATTTTTTGAGTACATCGACCACCGAGCAAGTTAACTCCGAAGGCCAGCGGTACCTAGGACTGTTTCCTATGGAACTGTTTGCAGCTACCACCTAGTGTGCGGTCCGCTGGTTCTTCCACTCTGTGGTCCCGGGACTTTGCTGGACTCTATGACTTCACTATTTTCACGGATTGTGCCCCTCAGTTAATGTTATCCAGTGACATGAAGGCTCTTTATTGTGTTCTTAATAAAAATTTATTTTATTCCCTTATTTTGTTTAGATTGTAAACTTGCGAGCAGAGCTCTCTGCACCTAATGTATTGGTTTGTCTTACCTGTCAATTCTTGTCTTGTGATACCCCTTGAATATATGTATTGTATGAAGCGCTGCATAAAGTGTTGGTGCTATATAAATAAAAGATAATAATAATAGTTATATTAGGCACACTAAGGTCTGCAAGATAATCTAATAAGAATAATGTATTGTCCCCCTGTGGTGTCCCTTCCTATAAAAGGCCATAATAAACAGATTCTTTTTGTTGTACCTAAAGACTAGTCTCCTGTGGCGGAACTACCAGGGTCGCAGGGGTCGCGACTGCGACCGGGCCCTGGAGTTCTGCCAGTCAGGGGGGCCCAAGGGGTGCCGAGCGGTTGCTGAAAACGACCGCTTGGCAACTCTTGGGCCCCCCTGACTGACAGAAATCCAGGATGACTCTGCTCCCCGCCGCTGCTGCCGCCGTCGCCGCCACCGCCACCGCCGCTGCCGCAGCCGCCGCCGCAGCCGCCGCCCAGAGTGCAGTGTTGGGAGCGTGAGGCGTTTGTCTCGGGTGCTGGTGCTTCACGCTGAGCGCCGGCATATGACGTCATATGCCGGCGCTCAGCAGTGAAGTGCCGGCACCCCAGACAAACGCCTCACGCTCCCAACACAGGAGTTGACGGTAAGTGACCTACAAAGGGGGGGTAGGGAGGGAGTGGGTAGATCGTGAGAAGGGGGTGTAGGGAGGGAGAGGGTAGATCGTGAGAAGGGGGGGTAGGGAGGGAGAGGGTAGATCGTGAGAAGGGGGGGTAGGGAGGGAGATGGTAGATCGTGACAAGGGGGGGTAGGGAGGGAGAGGGTAGATCGTGAGAAGGGGGGTAGGGAGGGAGAGGGTAGATCATGAGAAAGGGATAGATGGGTTGGGGGTGGGGGTGCCCTTAACAGATTCTCGCACCGGGGCCCTGAGGTTTCTAGTTACGCCCCTGCTAGTCTCGCCTGGTTATTTGGGTACTGGATAGTGATATCCCTTTACTTTGCTTGGGGATATTGCCTACGGGAGAATTCGCTCTTGGTGGAGAGGGACAACCTGAGGTCCTGGTCGGTCCGAAACAGCAAAGATCACACAAGCAGGGTCTTGGGGACCAAGATGGCACAGGGCAGGCTGTTTGGGGACAAAGTTAAGTCATGATGTGGGATGTTTGGGGACAATGATGGCAAGCCCTTTGTGTGTAATCTGGGTGCTGCTCAGGGTCTGTGTGGGCAGTGTGGAGTACAGGACTGGCTTTGGGGTGTGCAATCAATGGCAGAAATACAATGTGGTCACCCTAGTGTGTGTGTATGGGCAGTGTATGTGTATGGGCAGTGGGTGTGTATGGGCACTGTTTCTAAGCTAGTGTGTGTATATGTGTGTGTGTGTAAAGGCAGGGGAGTGTGAGGGCGGTGTATGTGTATACATGTGTGTATGGACAGGCTTGTGTAAGGGCAGTGTATGTGCATACGTGTGTTTATGGGCACGTGTGTGTGTGTAAAGGCAGTGTGTATGCACAGTTTGTGTGTAAGAGCAGTGTAGGTATTTCTAGATTTGTAAGCTGGAGTGTGTGTAAAGGCAGGATTGTGTAAGGGCAGTGTATGTGTATATGGGTGTTAATGGGCAGGTGTGTATAAGGGCAGTCGAGTGTAAGGGCAGTGTATGTGTATATATGTGTAAATGGGCAGATGTGTGTAAGGGCAGTCGAGTGTAAGGGCAGTGAATGCATATATGCGTGTTAATGGACAGATGTGTGTGGAAAGGCAGTGTGTATGTAGAAATGTGTGTGTAAGGACAGTGTAAATAAAATAACCTCTGTAAAAAAAATAGCTGCGGGGCACAATTTTCCATTCTTCCCTCGGGCGCAAAAAGGAGCTTGCTACAGCTCTGATGCCTTATGACCACCAATATGCCTTATAACCCCCATATGCCACTCTGCCCCCAGAATTACCAATGCATCCCCAGACTTGTCCCCCATGCTCCAGACTCCCTGGTGTCTAATACGGCAGAATGCGCACAGACAACCTTCGCTTCTACCTGGCACTTCCACTGGAGCGTCTATGATGGAGTCCACCGGCTGCCAGAGAGAAGGATCCAAATCCCCCCCAGCTCAGCAGGGTAAATGAAACAAAAAAAAACACCTGCCCGTCCCGGGTGTCGGGCGATACGAATTGCACATCCCTGTAAAGGGGTTAGTAATTTGCTTCCATTTAGCTTTTTTTATCTTGTGTGTATGGGCAGGCATGTGTAAGAGCGGTGTATGTGTGTGTATGGGCAGTGTTTATGTATACACCAATCAGCCATAAAATTATGACCACCTGCTTAATATTGTGTAGGTCCCCTTTTCCTTCAAAACAGCCCTGACTTGTCGAGGCATTGGACTGCACTAGACTTCTGAAGGTGTGCTGTGGTATCTGGAACCACAATGGTGCAGCAGTTCCTTTCAGTCCTGTAAGTTGCATCCTCCATGGATGCATCCTGCTGCCATGTGTTCTCCAGATATGCGATGAACCCGGCCATCCAGGTGATGTGAAAGAAAATGTGATTCATCAGACCAGACCACCTTCTTCTGTTGCTTCATGGTCGGTTTTCATGCTCACGTGCTCATTGAAGGGGCTTCTGGCAATGGACAGGGGTCAGCATGGGCACCCTGGCTGGTCTGCAGCTATGCATTCCCATACGCAGCAAACTGCAATGCAGTGTGTCTTCTGACACCTTTCTATCAGAACCAGCATTAACTTTTAATTAGCTTGTATGTTGGATTTGACCACCCTGGCCAGCCTTTGCCTCCCCATGTGCATTAGAAAGCCTTGGCTGCCCATTACCCTGTCGCCAGTTCACCACTTTTCCTACCTTGGACCACTTTTTATAGGTACTACTGACCACTGCAGGCAGACTCTTGTGGGAACACCACACAAGATCTGCAGTTTGGGAGATTCTCTAACCCAGTTGTCTAACCATCACAATTTGGCCCTTGTCAAAGTTGCTCAGATCCTTACGCTTGCGCATGTTTTCTATTTCTAACACATCAACTTTGAGGACGAAATTTTCACTTCCTGCCTAATATATCCCACAGATGCCATGATAACAAGATTATCAGTGTTATTCACTTCACCTGTCAGTGGTCAGAATGTTTTGGTTGATCGGTGTGTGTACTGTATGTATGGGCAGACCTGTGTAAGAGCAGTGTATGTTTGCGTGTATGGGAAGGCATGTATGTAGGCAGTGTATATGGGCATTGCATATGTGTGTGTGTAAGGGTAGTGTGTGTATGGACAGAAATGTAAGGGCAGTGTATGTGTATATGTGTGCAGGATTGTGTAAGGGCATATGGACAGTTCATATGTGTATGTATGGGTAGGGGTGCATAAGGGCATTGTATGTTTATGTGCGGGCAGGCGTGTGTATGGGATGGGCAGTGTATATGTATGTATGCGCAGCAATGTAAGGGTAGTGTATGTGTAGGTAGGGGTGTGTAAGGGCATTGCATGTGTATATGTGTGTCTGTATAAGCAGGCTTGTGTCAGGCAGTGTATATGTATGTGTATTGGCAGTGCATATGTGTGTGTATGGACAGGCAAATGTAAGGGCAGTTTATGCATATATATATATATATATATATATATGGGCAGGTGAGTGTAAGGGCAGTGTGTGTATGTGTGCGAGCAAGCGTGTGTAAGGGAAGTATATGTGTGTATGTATGGGCAGGCATGCGTAACGGCAGTGTATAGTACATGTATATATGTACAGTATGTGTATATATAGGTGTGAGGCTGTACCCTTACCACAAGATGAACAGGAACAGGGTAGGGTGCAAAATTTTATTCGGCCCCGTGTGACTGTAGTGATGCCACTGGATCCTAGAAAAGAAGAGGTTTGATATTCGGTATGTATTATTGAAAATTTATTTTTAACTCCAAGTTTTTATTCTATCTTTTTAAATATTATTCATATTAAATGATGGCTTATACACACAAAAATTGCATGAAGCGAAAGCCCTATCTCTTCTTGAGAGCGGAAAAAATAATATATAAATTGTGTGGATACAATAAATAGCAAAAATGGAAATTGCGATTGGTAAAAAAAAATATCGAAAAAAGCTTTGGACAGCAGGGTGGGAAAAACCCTGGCCATGAAGGTCATAGAGAGCAGCAAAGTTGATTAAGTTGAAGCATTCAACTTTTTTGCAAAGTTTTAGTGAGTTCGTGTACGCAGCTTAGTGCTGGGTGAGATCACCACTATGCATGGACGTCAATAACTCACTATGACATCATAGTATCATAAGCTTCTACTGTCATCCCATTTGCTACTTGATTATTGCGAGAGGGAGCTGTTGCGGTGACAGACTTGATTAGGTGTGGAAGCTTTTCCCCAGTGCGATGGATTATATAGATCCTGAGTGCTTATCAGTTATCGATCCTGCTTGGGAGGTACTGGACCCAAACCCCAACCTCCAGGAATTGTTCATGTCACTTAATCACAAGCTTTTCAAGGGAAAGTTGATGTGGGTGGAAGTAAAATGGAGCCGCAGGATGACACAAAAAGCCGGGCTTTGTCGCTACAAGATAAATGAAGACCTGTGCACTATTTATATCAGCAAGCCACTACTAAGCTTGAGATCAAGGAGAGATCTTGTTGAGGTCCTTCTCCATGAAATGATTCACGCTTACCTGTTTGTGACACACAAATACAAAGACGAAGGAGCCCACGGACCGGAGTTCTGCAGACACATGAAGCGCCTAAACAACATCACTGGCGCCAACATTTCCATCTACCACAATTTCCATGCAGAGGTTGCTAAATGCAGAAAGCACTGGTGGCTCTGTAATGGTCCCTGCAGGGCTTGGGGGCCAAAGTTTGGCTTCATAAGGCGGGCAATGAACCGGGCACCCTCTGCTCGGGAACGTTGGTGGTCACACCATCAGGTTACCTGTGGGGGGACATTTCTTAAAGTGAATGAGCCCAAAAAATATGTTCAAAAAGGGAGGAAGAGGAGTTTCAGTTCACCAACTGCCACTCCAAATGACAACAGTGGCCATGAACTGCCCAGCAAGAGGGCCAGAATGGACAAATAATTCATTGATATGTGATAACATCTATACATACTGATCAGCACATGGTTCTCGTGCTACTTAGTTACTTGGAGTTCTACTTGTTCTTGATTGTATTATATACCAATAAAATTGTTTAAAACCCAAGTGAACATTTCTATTGCATTCCTTACTATAGATATATAGATATATATATAAGTACATAATTTTGGGCTACACTCATCCTCACCAAACATTCTCAGCGCTAAGCAAAGATGAACAGGCGGTATTGGGTCAATTTAGGTCCAAAAGAGAAACGCTTGGGAGGTATGATTTATGTGATACGTTTTTTGGCATATATCGTCACATTTCCAAAATTGCACAACATTTTATTTTCGGTTCTGCAAGGGAAACATCTATCTGACAAAATTATATCTACAGGAATAAAACACACTTTCATACCTAAAACCACAACTCAAACGCAATTGAGCTCGCTGCAAGTCATCACAGCAATGCCGTCCGGGAAGTTCATGCTTAGCTGTTTGGGTATCGTTAACTGACAAGCAGCTCTCGTAGCCTATCGACAAAGCTAATTCGCGTTTCAAAGAAGTTTGTCCCAGCCGCCTTCCTTTAGCTCAAGCCCAGTTTACGGTGCTACATGACCAGAACGGCGCGGTGAGGCTATAAGCAAAGCTGCTGAAGCGAGTTTGCTGGTAACGGGTTGCTCGGTATAGAGCAAGAAGTGGCTGATGGGAATTAAATGAACTTGGCAGACCTCTTATGGCTTCTAGTACGTTGGACAAACTCGTCAATCAATAACCTGTTTTATAATAACGTCAGAATGTCCTATCATACTATTAATTTAAGCTGTGTTTGGAGTTGTCATTGAGTCTCCACATACCTCTAAACCATTCTGAATCCTAAATAAAATACTAAATAGACTCCGGACTCCGGCTTCTTACATGAACTTATAGCATTAACAGCTCAAGAAACAACAGAGGTTGAAAGAGCCATGAACTGTGAGGACCATATTTACTCGATTATAAGATGACCCCCAAAATTTTAATATTAATTTAGGGGGGGTGGGGGAACCTGAATATAAGAAAAACATTTTAATAGTAAATATTAACATGTAAACCATTTTTTCATATTTAATAAAAACTGATTGAGAATGCATTTCTTGTTTTTCTTTCATTTTATTTGCCAACCTGCCCCCCAGTTATGCACAACTGACTTCAGGCTTGTCACTCTTGCCCCCCCCGATATGCCTTATACCCCCTATATGCCACTCTGTCCCCCAGATATGCCTTATACCCCCTATATGTCACTCTGCCCCATATATGCATTATAACCACCCCAGATATGCCGTAACCCCCCCACATGCCTTAAACCCCCTATATGCCACACTGCCCTCAGATATGCCTTACACCCCCTATATGCATTATACCTCCCATTATGCCACTGTGACCCCAGACATGCTTTATGACCACCTTATATGCCACTCCGTCCCCAGATGTTCCTTATACCTCCTATATGTCATTCTGCCTCCATATATGTCTTATGCCCCCCCCAGATATGCTACTACCCCTAGATATGCCTTAAACCCCCTATATGCCACTCTGCCCTCAGATATGCCTTATATCCGCCAATATGTCACTTAGACCCCAGATATGGCTTGTCTGACCACCATGCATCTAACCTTATGGTGTGAACAGTATATACTGAAGGAATTGTTTATTTTACATTCATTTTTATTTTAAACTTGGAAATATATTAATTTGATCATTTAGTGAAGCATGGCACCTTACGTGAACACAAATCAAGAAACTGTATTGTAGTTACTAGTCTTTGATATGTTTTCAGGGTCCGGGCAAGCCAAATCCCAGTTAGCTTTTATCCCTGTGTTAATAATCCCAAACTGAAAAAGTGAGCTCCATTACAGAAACACTGCACATGGGAGGCTTGTGTGCGGGGCCCTTTGTTAAATTTTGGATAATATGAAATCAAATGTTAACAATTCCACGTGTAAAAAAATAAATAAATAAAAAAAAATAGTAATTTTCAAATAAAGAAAACATTTCCCAATCTAAGACTCGCAGCCAATTGTATTGAAATCAATAATGCAATCTCTATGCATTAACTGTATTAAAATATATCGGCAACAGTTTGTGGAAAATTCCTAAACTGGGTTAAGATAAAAGAAACAATTACCGGTAACACTATTTAGATTTACTCATTGACAACGTCGGTTTGTATACTTGTACAAATTTAAAACAAAACAGTTGAAAACACTCAGTCTAAAACAGCAGCTGAAAAATCCTGCCTGTTTACTCCATTCCTGTATCGCAAGGGTGTCCAACCTGCGGCCCTCCAGCTGCTGCAGGACTACATCTCCCATACTCCTCTGCCAGCCATTGAGCTGAAAGAGCATTATGGAAGATGTGGCCCTCCAGCTACTGCAGGGCTACAGGTTGGACACCCCTGCGGTATCGGATGTTTATCATCTATATCAACTCTGCTGTTTTTCTGAAAACCCTTATAACCAGGTTCCTTGTATAAGAAATATCACAACCAGCCAGTACCCCGGGCACTTCTGATGTATCGTCCTGGCAGCCACGAACCAACAAGCTGAGAACATCTGATCTAATGCGCCACTTTGTTTATCATTTAGTTACAAAAGAAAATGTTAATGCAGAGGACCATCCCCATTATAATTACAAATACTGCTTGATATCACAAGTTTGAAACAAAGATCAGCACTCATTTTGCAAACATCTTCCCCAGCTTTTAAAGGGAATGGGTGAATGGGATATTGGTCTCCATGAGGTTATGCAGCATTTATAGTCTGAATTCTCTCTGTACAAATATATTAAACCACTCAACTTATCCCCGACGCCCCACCAAGACAAAAGTCATCATTTTCCCGCTGAAGATCACTTCGCTCAAGAGTAGCTAACTGAGTGCATTTTTTTTTTTTTTTTTTACATATAGGACCTGGTGTTTATACTATGTATTGTGCAGAGCAGGTATAATAACCAAAATCTACTGCAAGAATAGCTAAAATCTCCCTGCATACTGTATAAATAAGACTATTGGGAATTATGTGCTGCAACAATATACTGCTAGCTACCTTGTTTTACATATTGCTTAATTATCATTGCTGCTTAGAAGCCTATATATAAACTATTGTCAAAGTGGTTTTTATTACATGTTTTATAGTAATAAACAGTGCTGACCAGAGTAAGCTTTTTGACTTACTGTACCCATGTATTAAAATATTAGGTTTAAAGTTAATCATAAAATTCGGAAGCCATGATGGTTCTTAAGTTTAATTTCTCATATACATTTATATAGAGAGAAGAAATCTATATACAATCAATGTGTATTTAACAATTTATAAAGCCAACTCATTAAAAATTATACTGGCTGCATAGCACATTTGACATTATTGCCATTTCATTAAAAAAAGGAAAACAAACGGATTTACAGAATTTGGCCACTCTGGACACCAACTTGTGTGCAGTTATCGGACTTTTCAAAACATAATCAAATACTTTTCGGATGAGTAAAATTTGAAGGTATACATTTTTTGCACTGTTTCAATACAACACTGATATTTTAAAAATTAAAACAATTCTAATAAAGAATATTAATAAAGTGGAACACTATAGAGCATATGACTGGAATTAGTGTTCCCTTTCCCCATTTTTGTCATCCTGAACAGTCATTCCATCAAAATGTTTTTGTTTTTTGAGTTAATGAACATACACATTTCTATACTTGAGAAGGCCTGAGTTGTGGGGAAAGGAACAGTCAAAGAAAGCCTGAGAAAGGAAAAAAAATGTTCATTTAATTAATTTACAATAATTTACAGCAGTGTAGTTTGTAAAAAAAAAAAAAATTACAGTTGATCACAGAAAAGAAAAAAGAGTGGCTATTTTACAGTTTAGGTACAGCGTTTAAATATTCAAGCATATGATGAGAAGCGGCAAGGTGGTTGCAGTGTACAATGTAAACAAACAGCTTTGGAAAGTCAACCAAGTCACAGAGTGTTTCCCGGGATAATAAAAAGCCTCTAATTTCTCAAACTTGATCGTAGGTCAAAATAAAGAATTTACAATTCAAGATAATCTGATGTAAAGTTTTTATTTATTAAAATTCAGTCTCAATGGGCAGTGCTGAGGTCTCCGAAATAGTAAACATCTTGTTTCTTAAAAAAATGCCACATTTGCAGCAGTGCAGCATATACCTTAAGTACAAAAATATTCTTCTGTTCTGTTGTGATAATGGACCTTGCATTCTTGAAAAGTAGAAACAATGTTTGCGACACTCCAAGTCTAGTCCATTTCTTTAATGTCACATAAGGCAATCACTGTGAAAGTTTAGTGAATATGGCTAAAGTTCAGGAAAGTAATCCTCGTGTTATGTTTTACGGCCACTCCATATTTGTTCAGGGGTGCTTTTATGATCAGATGAACATTCAAAAGGTGACCTGCGCCCCAAAGGAGATCGTGAGTCATATGGAGACCTCTGATCTAAGGGTGATCGTGGTCCACTACTAGAGGCTCGATGGTCCATTTGCCAGTCTGAATGGTACCGGTAATCCCTGGAAGATTTGTGATGGCTGTATTCAGAAGCGGAACGGTGGTCTGAATGTAAACGATGGTCAGAATGGGATCTGTGGTCAGAAACAGGTCTATCTTTTAAACCCCCTTCCATATTAGACCTATGATCTCTGCTTCTGTGGTCATCCAGTTTTCTGTGTTTGCCATCATTGTGGTATCTGTAAATGCAATAAAATATGAAAAGTTATAACAAATATTTATGACACAAAAACCATCAAGAAGTTTTTTTTTTTTTTTGGGGGGGGATCATAACCTGCTTGGGGGGGTTGTTATATTGCTCTTAGCATATTCTTAAGTGGGTTGATGCCTGGAGGACAGTTTGTGTGAATTTGTTTGAGATGTCCGAGGCTATTTACGTCACATAGAGATAGATAATACAAATATTCCTAGCGGTAAGCACGCCAATGCCATTTTTTTCTTTTCATGGGGATTGCAGGGGTACAGACACCCTCTCACTTGGTACTAAGATGCAAGTCCCAAACTTTTCTGACAAGTTTAAACACTGTATTTTCAAGAAACCTTGCTAAAAGCAACGGTATATATTGACCCAACGGTATATATTGACCCAACTGACCGATTTAAGTGCACCTCATCATTGCTTCTGATGTTAGCTAGCTTGATAATTTAAACTAAAAAGCTTCATCAGTAACGATAGATTGATGGTCAATTAAATCCACTAACCAGTTCCTACTGTATAGTATGCTGAGTGTCTGGACAACAATTTATCAAATTCTATTTTAACAAAACATACATTTAACAAACCTGTCCAGCTTGTACATCTTACAAAGATTGGGTTAAATCATAGCCTGCCTTACCAGAATTGTGTTTCTAATGAGACACATCATGCAGGAGTTACTGGCTACACAGGTCACAAAAAGGCTTAAAAAACTCTGAATTAAAGGGGAAGGCCATAATGACGTAACGCATGGGTTAATGTCAGAGCTAGAAATGTTGAGGACTATTTTAATGAACTGGTCTTTTACAGTGTTAAAGGGATAGGAAAAAGTCTGAAAAAAACATGTATTCATTTTATGTGATATACGTGGGGATTGCAGAGCTCACCTGTCCTGTTTGTAGTGGTGATCCCAGTCTCTGTGATCTTTACCATTGCTGAAGCTAGAATACGGCCTTTTCCTGGACTCGCCCTTCTTGTAAGAATCACTCTGATGCCGATCTTTGTGATGATGATCGTGATACTGAGATACATGTCTGTCAGAAGAGTAACTGTCCCGACTGCTGTCATCATGGTTGGTATTTTCCTTTAGCCTCTCTACATCTAAAAAGTATAAAGAAAAAAAAAAAAATGAACTACGTGTGATGGCCACAACTACTTTACATACATATTTAACTTTCCTGGGTGCCAGTGTATATTAAAGTATTTGGAATGTGTCTATTATGTGATTGTTTACAGCAAAATAACAAGAAAATAGTGATTGGGAGAGAAAAAAAGTCAAATCTGTAAGTTAAGAGTTTGAAAATTTTGATGAGCACTAACAGAAGATGTGCTCCTTATTTTACAAAAGCTAAATTTATTCTGTGATTCCAATTGATTTGGTTTAAACACCATCACATCATGAAACCATTACTATATTAGCAATACCAAGGGCTAAACTAATTAGTCACTACTTCCCTACAAGCAACTTCATTATACATATCTGGACTTTTCACAACAAAACAAAATCTGGATGCCATAAATCAGTCTATTCTTTACACGATGCAACCTCAATCAGAAAAATCATCAACATTGGATCAATCAAAAAATGCTTCCTCGTGTGCATTTGACTTTGGAAAGACTAAAAGGGTATATATTTTATTATTAATTGCACCAATAAAAAAAAAAAATAAACTTACCCGGATGCCTTATTGCTGTGTTCACAGTGCTGCCAACATTCTGATCGTTGTGCTGAAAGAAATAAAATTAGTTTCTGTTGTAAATATTCTGGCAACATTATATACAACGCTGAACCAACATTATTAACATTGCCAAAGGGCATACAACTGGTGCAAGGGAAATCAGGAGTTTAAATGCATATATTCCCCCTCCTTTGGCATCAGCTCTTATACAGCAGGAACAATCCATCAGGGGAGTGGGGACCGCGCTGGGGTCCCCGATAACCATCCGTCACTTGTTACAGATTGTGGGTTTATGGAAGCAGGACCGCGGAGCCCTGTCTGTTACAATGTTCCATCTCTCCTATACATATAAAATCCGTGGAGGTGAAGAACTGTATCCAGTGAATGCTGAAGTGTTTTTTTCTTTTTTTTTTTTCTTTTAGAAGCGGCACTAATAGGACAAGTAATCTATTACCTATATTTGCAACCCCCACACAAAAAAAAAAATAATGAAAAATGACTCACCTGAGATTCTTGTCGTTTTTTGATTGCATGTTTGTATAGCTTGTGCAGCTTCCTGGCATCAAATTCCGTGAACTTTGACACAAATATCCATAAATTTCTGTGAGGTGAAAAACAATGCAACAGTCAAAAGAACGCTACATCACGAGCAGTCTGACAAAGTAATTTGCATATAACTATAAATACACTTTCCCCATAACACACAAGTCCAATTAGTGTAACAGCGGCAAATAAGTAAAATCATCAGGCTTCCTGGAAAATTGTAGAGGCATTTTTTTTTTTTATAAAAATGTTTGGGCCAAAATGAATGTAAACACTCCATTTAAAAACAAAAAAACTGGGATTGTAACCAAGAATCCAAGAACCAAAATAGTAGATACTCAGAAAGATGCAAAACAGAACAACGTGTCCATTAGACACTGAAATGTGTTTTCTACTTATAAAGTAACATCCCCACATTTAAAATAGCAATTTAAAGCCCAAATGTCTTACTTTCTCCACTGTTTTATCTGATCAGGATTAGAGTACTCTTTCAAGCACTCAGTGATGTGATCCCCAATTTTGATCAGGCACTGTCGAGTGTGCTCAAGCTGCTCTCTCTCAGACAATCCTTTTTCCGGTCGGTCCAGTTGTTTTAACGCTGCCTTTACCGGCCTCATTCTTTCTTTACACTAAAGAATTAAACAAAGGTCATTCAAATTTCAACAACTCCTTTTATGCTTAAAACGCTAGATTGCTTGATAGGACATTTAAGCAGCAAGGGAACATCAATTAAAATATGGTACATTAAAACTACCAGCAGGCTCTCATCTAGAATATCACGTTATCACATAGTTTTGTAACTATGTAGAATGCAGACAATAACATTTTGTATTACTAGAACTGTTATCTACATTAACAAGAACTATAGAGAGTGCAGTTTTGAGGTGCTGTTCTAAATAATTGAACAGTAGTATGGCAAATAAAATGTAGCTGTGCTAATAGCCAATTAAACTGTATAATATAATAAAAATAAAAAAACTCTAAAGTGCTAACATTTCATTGAATGTCAGGACTAGTGAGGGGGCAAACATAAGATCAGCATGTATGACGCAAACTTACAACACTGAAAGTTTTTTGATCAAGTTCTTCTGCTTCCTCTGAAATTGGAACAGGCTCACTACTAGCAGTAATGTGAACAGGGGTCTCTGCGCTGATATTTTTCTTATTCTTTTCCTTTTCAGGTTTTATGTCATTAGCCTAAAAAGACATTAAAAACAGAGGTAAAAAAAAACAATATTGCATACGAGAAAGAGTAAAGCAGATCTACTTAAAAGTTACATTAAATATTCAGATTTAGGAAAAGGTGAAGTACAAAAGAACAGCTTGCATTTTCCACACATCAAACAAATATTCTTACAAACCATTCATATTACTTTCTGGTAGCTCTACTTGTGGGAACAACAGTTTTCCACGGCAACAAAAGATTTCTAATTTGAAATGTTACATATTTTGCAGCTAGCAGAATTTTTTTTAAAAAAACTTTATTAGAGCACTCACCTTTTCTTCTTTGACATCTTTGTCTTTAACAGGCTCTTTAGCTTTCGCTTCCTTTTTGTCTTTGCTTTCTTTTTCACTAGTGTCTCTCTTCTCCTCCCTTTTTTCTTTCTTTATATCTTTCTTGCTTTCTTTTAATTCTCTCTTTTCTTCAGGTTCCTTTTTCACATTTACTTCAGGCTCTGCTCGATCCTCAGTTTCCTTCTCCGATTTAATTTTTTTGTTTGGAATTTTAACAGAGACGTCCTCCTAATACAAAGACACCAGAGTTAGAAGAATACTTTGCACTAGCAATAGTAAGCCTGTTAAAGTCTTCATGCTTCATGACTTCCCATGCCGTCAATAAAACATGTGCCAGAAAACGTACTACGATGACATGGAACGTCACAATAAAAGTAACGGTGTGCACGTCTACAGTTAGATCAGTCGGCAGGGCTCTTAACCTTCCATAGGGTATTCTCT
Organism: Spea bombifrons; assembly: GCF_027358695.1. NCBI lineage: Eukaryota > Metazoa > Chordata > Amphibia > Anura > Pelobatidae > Spea > Spea bombifrons. The sequence goes on along the minus strand of NC_071087.1, from coordinate 137,372,003 downwards.
CAATTATACCCACATTTTATAAACTGCTGAGCGTGAAGGGAGTTGTAGTTCACAAAGCCAGGTGCTTTCGCTTGTATGGTGTATTATACCATTTAACCAATTGTTTTCTCTGTGCCTTCCCTACCCTTTGTGCAGTTCTGTCACTCAGTGAAACAAGTGTGTCATGTAGCAAGCCTGTAGATTTCAAACATTACGCAATAACAAATACTTCCGGGACCTGGAGAGGCGGCTAATTACATTTTGGGGATTTATTGCTAACCAACGCTATAGTGTTTTTGAAACAAAAGAGGCTAACTTTGGCAGAGACTGGTGGCCAAACAGCAGCATGACAAAAGCCTAAATACCCCAGGTTATCTACCTTACAGAACTATATACTTTGTGGGTTCTTTTTATGGTTTCGTTTTTGATTACTGTGATAAACCTATAACAGTGATGCAATATATGCCATCTAATATTTAATTTTATATATATATATATATATATATATATATATATATATATTTCAAAAATATTACTATATACAGTGGGGCAAAAAAGTATTTAGTCGGCCACCAATCGTGCAAGTTCTTCCACTTACAAAGATGAGAGAGGCCTGTAATTTTCACCATAGAATGAGACAGAATGAGACAACAAAGTCCATAAATCACATTGTCTGATTTTTAAAGAATTTATTTGCAAATTATGGTGGAAAATAAGTATTTGGTCAATAACAAAAGTTCATATCAATACTTTGTTATATACCCTTTGTTGGCAATGACAGAGGTCAAACGTTTTCTGTAAGTCTTCACAAGGTTTTCACACACTGTTGCTGGTATTTTGGACCATTCCTCCATGCAGATCTCCTCTAGAGCAGTGATGTTTTGGGGCTGTCGCTGGGAAACACCGACTTTCAACTCCCTCCAAAGGTTTTCTATGGGGTTGAGGTCTGGAGACTGGCTAGGCCACTCCAGGACCCTGAAATGCTTCTAACGGAGCCACTCCTTCGTTGCCCGGGCGGTGTGTTTGGGATCATTGTCATGCTGAAAGACCCAGCCACGTTTCATCTTCAATGCCCTTGCTGATGGAAGGAGGTTTTCACTCAAAATCTCACGATACATGGCCCCATTCATTCTATCCTTTACACGGATCAGTCGTCCTGGTCCCTTTGCAGAAAAACAGCCCCAAAGCATGATGTTTCCACCCCCATGCTTCACCGTAGGCATGGTGTTCTTTGGATGCAACTCGGCATTCTTTCTCCTCCAAACTCGACGAGTTGAGTTTCTACCAAAAAGTTCTACCTTGGTTTCATCTTACCATATGACATTTGCACAATCCTCTCCTGGATCATCCAAATGCTCTCTAGCAAACTTCAGACGGGCCCGGACATGTACTGGCTTAAGCAGGGGGACACGTCTGGCACTGCATGATTTGAGTCCCTGGTGGCATAGTGTGTTACTGATGGTAGCCTTTGTTACTTTGGTCCCAGCTCTCTGCAGGTCATTCACTAGGTCCCCATGTGTGGTTCTGGGATTTTTGCTCACCGTTCTTGTGGTCATTTTGACACCACGGGGTGAGATCTTGTGTGGAGCCCCAGATCGAGGGAGATTATCAGTGGTCCTGCATGTCTTCCATTTTTGAATAATTGCTCCCACAGTTGATTTCTTCACACTAAGCTACTTGCCTATTGCAGATTCAGTCTTCCCAGCCTGGTGCAGATCTACAATTTTGTTTCTGGTGTCCTTCGACAGCTCTTTGGTCTTGGCCATAGTGGGGTTTGGCGTGTGACTGTTTGAGGTTGTGGACAGGTGTCTTTTATACTGATAACAAGTTCAAACAGGTGCCATTAATACAGGTAACGAGTGGAGGGCAGAGGAGACTCTTAAAGAAGATGTTACAGGTCTGTGAGAGCCAGATATCTTGATTGTTTGTTGGTGACCAAATACTTATTTTACCGAGGAATTTACCAATGAATTTGTTAGAAATCCTACAATGTGATTTCCTGTATTATTTCCCCCCATTCTGTCTCTCATGGTGAAAATTACAGGCCTCTCTCATCTTTGTTAGTGGGAGAACTTGCACAATTGGTGGCTGACTAAATACTTTTTTGCCCCACTGTATATAGGTGTATTTTGGTTAACTACTTTAGTATCATAAAAAAAAACCTGCTTTTTAAGTTTCTTTTGTATACTGTTTTTATATATTATATGTTAGCTTAGCTATATAGTCTATATAGCCAAGTGCGGTATCATAAAAAAAATAGGCTTTAGGTTTTGGAGTACTGTCAGTAAAGAGGTTAATTTTTTTACGCTCTTTACCGTAAAAAAACAATACCAAATCGTTTTACTCCTATAAACAGGATTTAAGTCTTTAAATGGTTTCCAAATGATACCAAAACCTTTATCTCACAAGTAACTTTAATACAGAAATACATTAAAATTATAACGTTGGTAGAGAAATATTTCATTAAATCTTCCATAGTTATCAAAAGGTTTTACATGTATGCGTTGCTCACCTTTTCCTCATCCTCGTCATCTTCATCATCTGATTTTTCTGAAGAAGGTGGCGACGATTCACTTTTTATTTCTTCCTCAACTTTTACAGGTTTTGAAACTTTGCTCTTTTTTGTTCTCATTTTTCTTCGTTTTGAATTACCCTTTAAATTAAAAAAAAAAAAAAAAAAAAAAAAAAAAGTCTTAGAAATTTCCGTCATAATTAAATTGCAGAATTGGGATTCCAGCTTCATGCTAGCAATAACTAAATTTGAAAAATGTTGAAAGGGAACACTTAAAGCATAAATGAGTATTTTCTTAAGCTTTTATTTTTTTCATGTACTCTTTCCCTAGTTCTGTAATAACATTCTCTGAAAAACATACCCCTCCAGAGAGCCGTTGTGCTTCTTTCCGTGCCAGGTCCTTGTTAAGAAGCTTAATGAGGTAGTCTGCTCTTGTTTGCAACTGCTTGGCCTGGGGTTTCTTATCTGGATCATCAGGTAAAATCTGGGGGAATAGTAAAATACATTATATACACTCATTGTGATTAAAAGGGACATTGCATCAACATCATAGCTGTGAACCTGCTGTAACCCCTTCAAGAACGGGACGTACCTGGTACTTCCTGGTCAAAGGTCACCGGCAGACCAGGTACGTCATCGATGATGCGCGATCGATGATGGGCGGCTGCTACTGACCGCTGGGTGTCCCCAGCGATCCGTAGCAGCCAGTCCCCCTCAATTCCGTGCACGTGATCGCTTTGAAACGAATCACGAGCACGGAATTTAAATATTTTTTTTTTTAAAAAAACTGCAGGCTTCAAGGGAAGACGCAGCACTCAAACGTCAGTCCTGAAGGGGTTAAGTTTATACCGCATGTGGGGGATTTTGCGGAAATTTCCTCTCGCCCCCTGCTAGTTACTGTAAAGGAGATGCATTCAGACGAACAGAAGAATTATGGGACTACAGACTAGGAGTATTTTTTTTGTCAGAGTACTCTTGTACTTTAGAGGGACCGCCAGAGACAGTAAGCTGTCCATTTAAGAAGAGCTGAACTAAATGTGTTTGTAAATTAACGTGATTCAAGCTTAAAACTCCACAAAATTGGAACTTTAATATCATAACACTTTTGTTATTTTACAAGCCATCCAGAAAATATCATCCAACATACCTTTTGTGTTAAATTGAGGTCAGGGTCCATTTTGATCATTTCCCAGCTGCCATACCCATATTCATAGATACCAATTAAAAGATTGGAGTCATCTTCTTTGCCCCAGTCAATATCAAAGTGAGCTGCTTTGGTGTGACAAGGCATAACATACCTACGAAACAAGGAAAGGGAGTTTATATATAAAGTACTGCAGCATTAACACTAAATAAGATATGCATACATTAAACAAAGGAGAAAAGAAAAAGGGACACTTGCCATCATATGCATTAATACGTATGACAGGTGCCTTTAAATTTCCATCGCCACTTTTTGCCTGTGATATACCTACTGCCAGTTGCTTCCAGCCCTGACCCATTTGCACAGGCACACTAAAAAAACATCAATTGACTTCAATGTAAGTGCTTTTCATATGCTGGTGTACCAAGAGGTGCTATAATTTGCCATGTTGGAGCCTCCAAATCCAGCTACTTTTACCGATTTCTTTTTACCTCTCCCCCCCCCCATGACTGGAGTCAGTGAAGTGAAAGCACTTTTTTATTTTTAAACAATGCTAATTCCCAATATAATATAGTAGCGACTACTAGCAATTTACTAGATTAGATGACAGAGTAAATGGGGAACATTTTAATGTCTGCTTCCTGTAATTCTTTTTAATGTTCCAAGTTATATATTTTTTAGGGATGATGTATATAAAAAGGATTGGTCTCCTTAACCCGGACTTCAGCTCTTGGTTTAGATGACCATGTGGAATATAGTAAACCATTCCTTTTTTAAGTGCAATGTGAGACAGCTTGAGATCAATCAGAATAATGTTTAAAATGAAACAGCTTTTAAAAGTATTTACAAGTACGACAGCAAAATAGACTTTGTGCTTTTTTGTTAGACTTGGTCCTTCACAAATATACTACACCTTTTTCTCTCCTCGGCATCCAAAGGAATCGACTTGTGCAATGGAGCCAGCTCTTCTTCATGAGAACTGACAAGCTTGGCATTTACTTGAACACCAGAGATACGGAATGTCGGTCCTTTCATTTTCCCACGTCGTCCCCCTTGGATAAGAAAAAAAATGAAAACCTTTGGTTTTTTTTTTTCCCCCCTTACACATTTTGAAGAAAACAAAATATATATTAGCACTAGAAACAGTAAAGTTATGCTGTCACACACCTGTTCTTTCGGTGCCAGAAGAGCTATCTTTCAAGGCTTTAATACAGCCGTTGTGCACAAGTTCTCCAAGTCGCCGGAGATCTGTCTCAGATTTATCCACCAGCTCAGCATCCCGAGCAATTGCATCTAACCTGCAAACAAATATTTTTGCCCATTTAAACCTGCATAAGATATTTACTTACTGCGAGCAATGTAATAACTAATTGCCTCCATTCTCAGGAAGACATACCTCTCAAGTGGGCAACCAAACTTTTTATAACTCTTGATAAACCTAGGATAAGAGGAAACAAAAAATGTAAACAGTGTAATAAACAGATTAGTGTTTTTTATTATTCCAAATATTCTGTTGAGTTTATAAGTTTTACCTTCTTATCTCTGCATCGCTGAAGCCTTTAATATTCTCTCTCGGGATAGTTCTTGGTCTACCACGTTTCTTAGGGCGTTGTTGATCAGACATAGAATCACTGTCAGACCCGGAGTACCTTCTATTCCTACTGCGTCTCCCTTCACTTCCATTAAAGTTTGCCTAGAAATCAAAGTCATTTATGTATAAAACTACAATGATCCTGTAGTTAGAAATAACTACAAAGGTCGATCGTTGGGAGAAATATAAAAATATATCCAGATGCAACAATTTTCATTCCATACCCACACTAGAGAATGAATGTCACCAGAGGAGTTACTGAAAGATAATCTTGTCTGCAGGTTTCAACTTGGGTACACACATTGCAACACGGCTCACGGGTAACCTTGAAAAGCGCACCGAACCCACTGCTATAAAAGTATTCTAATACAGAAAGAAAGCACCGGTAAACCTCTCTGCTCACCTGCTTCGCGCAATTCCTCATCCTCGGGAGCAGATAGATTTCTTGCAGTTCCTTCTGCCTTTCTTCTTCTTCGATTCGTCTTCTCTGATCACCAGGAATAATGTCATCCCAGGACTTTGAATTTCTTTCAGGATCCACAATATCATCATCATCCATCGTCGAAAAGTTAGCAACCTTGTGAAATGCAATTATTTTTATATTAAATGTTAAGTCAGCATGGCTTGCGGTTAAACATAAGAGGGTAGATAAAAATGTACTAGTAAAGGAAAACATATTCCTGTTGTAGGTGTTTAATGTCTTGCAAATAGGGCTCAATCTAAGGTTTTCATTGGAGAAAATGTTCTAACTTTACACTTTAGTGAATGTTTTTTAAGATTACAAAGCATTACAACTACATATTTGTAAGAAATAACCAAGATTTCAACAGAAACTTCGACATCAAGGCTATAAACAGCTAAAAGCCCCTCCCAGACAAATTCTAGTTAAAAAGAACGGAAAACATTGTTAATCTATGGCTATGGTCATAGGCCTTCAATCGATGTTCATTAAGATGGGTAGATAAAAGCCCCATGGGGGATACCTTGTATGTTTTCTGTTCTATATCTCCATGCTGGTGTCACTGAGCAGAATCATGTTTTTGGAGGAACATTCCTGGGAATCCGTTATTATACAAACAACCATATCTAAATGTCCAAGTCAGAGTGACTTTATGTGATTTTTTTTTTCTACACAAATATGACAAACAGAGAAACGTTTAGTTCCCACATACCTTAAACTGGGAAAGTAACTCATCCCCCACAGTGAAAGGACCACCTTCGTTTTCACGCGTCTCCGCTCTTTTCAATATCTCATCGATGTCCATTTCCTTTTTAATAAAAGGGAGAACAGGAGGCTCATTTATAACATATTTAAACATAATTATAGCTTTGGGTGCATGGTGGTAATGAATGCTGACTGAAAAAACATTACCTGAGGCTCCTCTTCTTCTCCTTCAGGCTCTTTAAAAAGTTCCTCAGCACCAAACTTTAAAATAGCAGCTAATTCTTCTTTGTTAAACGGTGTAGAACTTCAGCAGAAGAAAAAAAAAACGTGTTACTGTGTGTGTACCGAAAACAGGTATATTGTTTTTCTGGGTCGGGCGGTAAATACCTTGATGGTGTTGATCCAGTATGTAAAACCGTCTTGCCCGTGGTGTCCATACGCTGAATTACAAGATGATCTAGCACCATTTTCTTTTTTGCCCTTTCAATAATTTCTTCTTCTACTGATCCCTTGGTGACCAAGCGATAAATATTCACCTAAAAAATATTTCATAATGTTAGCTTAAAAATAACACTGCATTTAAATGTTTGTTACAACAAAGTACACGCGTTTAAAGAATCGACATCTTCAAAAACATATTACAGGATTTCCTGGACTCTTGGCATGTACCGCGTTAACACACAAAACGAGACATTTCTCACAATGCAAACTAAACATATTTCCAGGAGCGTATACCTGTTTCTTCTGTCCAATTCTGTGAGCTCTAGCTTGGGCCTGCAAATCATTTTGTGGGTTCCAGTCTGAATCAAATATCACAACTGTATCTGCAGATGCCAGATTTATTCCAAGCCCTCCAGCTCTGGTCGAGAGCAGAAAACAGAAATCCTGCAAAAAAAATTACAAATTCAGACATGATGTGGAAGACGACACTTCGATTTCATGTAATACTTACACCAATATATTTATTATCAAGGCAAATGCACACAGACAACCTCCGCTGCTGCCGGCAGATGGGGGGTATAAAGATTTTCTGGATGCAGAGTGGCATATATGGGGTAAAAAGGATTATCAGGGAGGCAGAATGGGTTATAGAGGTATAAGGCATATCTGGGAGGCAGAGTGGCATATAGGGGGTATAAGGCATTTCTGGGGGGGGGGCAGAGTTGCATATAAGGGGGCAGGCTGGTAAATAAAGGGAAATAAACAAAAACATGCATTTTTCTCAATCATAGTTTACATGTGAATATTTACTAGTAAAACTTTTTTTTCCTATAGGGTAGTCATAGTCATGCTTTTTTCCTAAATGAATATTCAAATTTTGGGGGGCATCTTATAAATCGAGCAAACACGGTATATCTTATCGCTAATATCTGTTATCAAATACTTTACAGTACTACAAATTTAAATGGCAGGTCCAATGTCACAAATTCTTAACAAGAATAAAAACATGAATAAAAGATATTTCTTACCTCCGATCCTTCTGCATTAAAATGATCCAGAGCTTGCTTTCTAATTTCTCCTTTAATGGACCCATCAAGTCTCTAGCAAGAAAGGACAAACGGAGAACAATGAAAATTAGCATTTCCAATGTTCGTTTTACCAAATTCCACTATTATTCCCCAAGTGAAATGTTGCAGATAGAAAATCGAATATAGAATACTTACTTGAAAGGGAAACTGCCGTGACTTTAGATATTCTGCGAGGATGTCCAGCATCCGCACCATTTGTGAGAAGATCAAAACTCTGTTACCACGTTCTCGCAAGCGAATTAACAACTTGTCAAGAAGAATTAGCTTCCCACTACTCTTTATTAAGTGCTGTGGAAGGAAGAAAAAAAAAAGTCAAGTCATATCTTGTTTATCTTAATTCTTCTGATGCAGAAAAACATCTGCTTTCTTATATTCTTCATTTAAGGCAAGAGATGTTTCCCAATTAAAAGACAGCGTTGTATAATGCATACAAAATGTCATGTCTTTCTATAAGATTACCAAGTTTAAATAAAGAGAAGGCTATGTCTACCTATTGACTCAACTTGTGACATGTATAACATTTTCAGGTCTCCTGCTTTTTACGTCATTACAGATTTGGGAACAGATTCCCTTTTGACATTGTTTGAGTCACCTTATAGAATAAGCTTGCATTTGTTCAGTGCTTTTTCACTTAGCTGATGCAAGAAAGCCTACCATCTAACCACATAACTACATACACGTATAATATGTAATATGAAATTTAATTCCTAACAGCTTTCAGAAGTGTTTTGATATTCCCAAACTACAGCAAAGCTAGCTCAGAAACAGATAAAAGATTATATATATTCGACCATACCAAGTGTTTCATGCGACTAAGAGACGGGTAGACACACATTACGCAGAGATTAATTTAATGTGAAATACAGAAGTATTTGCTAAAGATGTTAACATTTCATTTGTTTTATTACCTGTAAAGCCTCTTGTCTGTTGTAGAATTCATTATCATCTGGAGGTTTAATGAGGTAGCAATGGTTACAACACTTCTTTAGCTCCATCATTACGTTGAGGAAGCCTGACGTACTTCCCTTGGAGCCTTTGCTTAGAGCCTTATAATTCCTTGTTAAAATCCACCTAGTGGGGAAAAAGGCAAACAGATCTAAACATATAGCACAGTCAGGACAGACTGCTCTCTCTTCCAAAGTGGTTGCATAAGTATAGCAAATAAAAATAAATAAAAATAGATTAAAAGTAAGAAGTACATGGTTTATTCTTATTGGTACCAGTAGTTATTTGCTCCAGTCATGTCAGCAGAGATCAGATATTTGTTCCCATGGAAAAGGAGAACAACACTAAACTACCAGATTACTGTTAACAGGGATGAGATTTTTTTTGGTTCCTTTACGGAGATAAAGCAGTTTAGCCAACACAGCAAGGTACAGTGCCATGTATATGTGGTTGGTATTCTCTGCCTAGTTTGCAAGGCATGTCTCACACATTAAGTGCTAAACAAGAGGAATGGATGAAACGAAATGCCGCAGTTATCATAAACACCAAAAACAAACAAACAAAAAAAAAAAACACTTACTTATAGTACTGTTTCTGCAAAGCACTCATTTCAATCCGCAATATCTGTTCAACCTTAGCAGGCAAAGATTTCTCCACATCCTTCTTCACTCTTCTTAGAAGAAATGGTTCTAGTTCTTTGTGGAGACTCGCATAGCCATACTCTCGGCCTTTGCCATGCTCCTCTTCAAAATCCTCCCAAGAAGAAAACCTACAGAATTTAGCAAACATGGTAATAACGCACTCAAACATACAAATATATACATATACGTAAGTGTCAATTACTTATTGTCTCAGCAAAGCCAAAACTTATTACTGAACTTGAATTTGATTCCATTTTTAGGGAGACGCAGACTCCCAGTAGTCTTAGGAATACAAGTTACACAAAACTGGTGTCACATTTTCTGCATTCTCTAATTAAAAAACAGTACATGACTGAAAATAGTGAAAATATTTTTGCTATTACTGCTATTAAAAGTGTATACTAATCATATCCATATTAAAAGATCCCCTGTAGGTAGCAATCTATATCTCTCATAAGCAATGTATGTAACAATTCCTTCGTTCTAAGGACTAAGACACACAACAGGCAAATTTTAGTTTGTCGTAATATTAAAAATAGGAACATATCTTGAATGATTACTAAAATAGCATACTTTTCAGGCATGATGAAATGAAGCAAAGACCACAGTTCCTTCAGTGAGTTTTGCAACGGGGTTCCAGTGATAAGAAGCCGATGATTGGACTTGAAGTCTATCATGGTCTTGTACAGCAAGGAATCGTCATTCTTTAAGCGATGGGCTTCATCAACTCCTATGAAAGCCCAATTAACAGCTCCTAAAAATGACTTGAATGAATGCAAAAAAAGTTATGTTAATAGAGAAGACATCTGTGTGATCTGTCAAGATAAAGCTCAATGAAATTTACCTAAGAATTTTAACAAAAGAAAAGGAAAAACATTGAAAGTACACAAATGTGCCAAGAGAAACCAATATGTACCTTAAAATGGGCTAAATGTTTAATTAAAATAAATTCAGTTATAATATTGAACCAAAACATGTGCAGAAAGTTTAGAAGCAAGAGGTTAGAAGCAAGCAACAGTTATCTGCTTTGCAATGAACATATCGCTTACCTTGTCTTTAAGCAGTATCTCATATGTCGTTAGAAGTATGTTGAATTTAAGCCTCTTCGTTTGCGGGTGCATCCATTCATGAGTTCGGATCTGTTAATATATAAATATTGAAGTCAGCTGCCAATTATCAGAACATATCTTGAAACCTTAAATACACAAACTTCCAGGCAGTGCTATGCTTTGTAGAGTTGCTTTTGTTTGGCATAAGATGCCAATAAGAATAACAGGATTGACATGTCAATGAAAAGTGAAGTTATTATGGGGGCCGTTAATCTCCCAGGTGTAGATTTTTTAAAACCAAGCAGCTGGGTCAGCCAGTAGAGACATCCTAAATTACTTACAGGGATTGAGTCTTTGGCAATTGCTAGAGGAGCCAACAAGGAGGCTGTGCTGGATTTACGATTTACAAATAGATGAGATTTTGGATGTGATGGAGGCTACTACAGTGGGGGAATTTGAACATGCATGGCACAGGCATAATGCCATCACCAATCTAAGATAAGATCCAAGGACCAAGACCCAAGTCTTACATCAGGAAAGATGGGCCGACAACATTGGTCGAATGAGCCTTATCTGCTATGAAATTCTATTTTTTTCTAACCTGTTAAGTAGGAAGACAGCAGCTGCCAGTAACAGGAAAGTAAAGATGTGCCCATCCCCCAGCTATTTTCTATGAGCGAGATGGGCTTGGGTAAACGCAATAGATCGATAGATAAATATATAAATACACACACGTACTAAATATATTACACACAGAAAAAGCAATACATTTCATATCTCCACAAACTACTGACGGATGAGAATGTACCGTATTTATCGGCGTATAACACGCACTGGCGTATAACACGCACCCCCATTTTTGAACAAAAAAACTGAACAAAAAAAACTTCATCAGAATCACTGCTATCTGGGAAACCACACACACACACACAGTAAGACACACACACACACAGTAAGACACACTCACACTCAGACACACACACCCTAACCCCCCTTCTCAGGATCTCCCCTCTCTCTCCCTAACCCCACCCCGGTCACTTACCTTCAACTCCTGTGTTGGAAGCGTGAGGCGTTTGTCTCGGGTGCCGGCGCTTCACTGCTGAGCGCCGGCACCCGAGACAAACGCCTCACGCTTCCAACACAGGAGTTGCTTCAACTCCTGTGTTAGAAGCGTGAGGCGTTTGTCTCGGGTGCCGGCGCTCAGCAGTGAAGCGCCGGCACCCGAGACAAACTTCAGCTTCGCTGAGGCAGCGGCGGCGGCTGAGGCAGGCGGCTGGCGGCTGAGGCAGGCGGCTGAGGCAGGCGGCGGCCGCCAGCAGAGGAGTCCTGGATTTCTGTCAGTCAGGGGGGCCCGAGAGTTGCCGAGCGGTCGTCTTCAGCAACCGCTCGGCACCCCTTGGGCCCCCCCTGACTGGCAGAACTCCAGGGCCCGGTCGCAGTTGCGACCCCGGTAGTTCCGCCACTGGCTCTAGGATTTATCGGCGTATAACACGCAGGTAGGATTTCAGCTTCATATTTTAGTTAAAAAAGTGCGTGTTATACGCCGATAAATACGGTACTTATTAATGAATGTTACTTACCATATTTCTACTGTTAATATCACCAAGGTAAACCACAGCATTCATTAATGGAGCCCAGATTTGAATTTCTCTTTGCCAAGATGTGAGCGTAGAAAGTGGAACAACAATTAAAAAAGGTCCATAGAGCTGGTGTTCGTGGAATAAATAATTCAGAAAAGAAATGGTCTGAATGGTTTTTCCCAAGCCCATTTCATCTGCTAGAATACAGCTGTTTCCCCTGAAAAGGTGCAAAGAGAAATAGTTACTTCTCCATGAAATTATTCAAGCAAACATGTAAAACTTGTAAAAATATGTAAATCGTGAACAGGCAGTTTATTTGGTAGTTTTGCAGACGGGATTACACTGTCTACAGTGTCCTTTAATAAGTAATTTTATTTTTTGCATACAGCTATGAAAGCCGATAAAGCCTGGCATTATTCTTTTAACATGAAGAAGAGCAACACAATAAGGGGAAGAGTAATGTTACACACAAAGCGGACTGATACAACAATCTGTTGGCTGTGGCGTGTTAAATTGTTTAATATAGAAAAAAATAGTTTGTACCCGCCAACATCAAGACTCATATAACCCAAACCACTTCAAAATAGTTATTTTTGGTAGAGCATTTCATTTCACTATTCACTTTAAAAACCATTCGACAGCAGGGTAAAGTGCTGTAAAGTAACACGGATCCTTACTTGCACCATGAATGCGCCAGCCAATTTAAGCCATTTAGCTGATAATCTCTCAGCTCTAGAGCATCGCTCCCTCCGATATAGGATGGCTGTTTTTTCAGAGCTACAAATCTTGGTCTCTGTTTCAAAACCTACAAGAAAATATTCGTCCTTCAAACATTTGATAAGCAACTGGATTTATAGAAAAAAAGGTCACATAAGGAATATCAAACAGGAGCTATGTGTAAATATACATGTACGAACATTACAGTTCACTAGAAAAGAAAGACATAAGATACACAATTTGTCCATTAATCAGGTTTGCATCGTAACGTTTTATCTTGGAACTGTGGGAATGATTCATTTGATGAAGTCTGGTGAAAGGGCAAAGGTAAAGCAATGAGTCTGAAAAGCAATATACGGTCTTTTCCTACAGCGCCACTCACCTTGCATTCCTTAAATGGAATGGTCTTGGACTGATTTCGACAGACGTACTCGTCAATCCTTGCCTGAAACTTCCGGGCTATGAGTGCTCCATCCTCCCAGCTGCATTCTGAATAAGGCAGCCCTTGCCATTTGCAGAAATAATCGGGATATCCAGCAGCAGATTTCTGATTTGAATGTGCTGTCCAAAAAAATATTACAAAGGGAAAGAATTAAAATTGGTTTCTTAAGAAATGAACACGATGACACGTATATTAAACAATTCTAGTAAGCGGATAAACCTATCCCTGAAAGGGGAAAATAAATGAAGTTACATAAAAGATCGTACTTTTTAAAGCTATGCTCATTTGGCATTGGGAACAGAAAGCTCAGAATGATTCATGACTTTTACAAAACAAAAGTCTGATAACATGCATAAATATTTTAGCCCTTCTGGTGGCAAATAAGTCTCCAAACATATCAGAGTCCTACCACAGAGGCAACTGCAGTTGTGTGTTGAGAGTCATCCATACACATGTATCATTATGGTGAAAAATACATGGTAGTAATGACCGTATTGCTGCGGGGGATATGGATCTTAGTCTTGTAGTCAGACCACTTTTTGAGGTCTGATTATAAGACGATCTCGAATATAAGACTATAGTTATTTTTTAGAAAGCTCGTCTTATAAATTGAGCAAATACGGCACTCATCATACTTGTTCTGTACATTTGTAGTGAACGTGAACAGCGATACAAATACCAAGAACGCTGGTTAGGTAAAGAATGACGAAGGACTTCTTTTACAAGAACAACTGAGCGGGCTCAGCATTACGCGTTACATTTTAACCAGGGACGCACAAATTCCACTGTACATAACTAGTGGCAGACAATGTTTTCTTATGAGAAGAGCTCACTGGGGTTGGGCCTTCATAATGTACAAGGAAGTCTGCGGGTTTAAACCACAGCAATCATGTTTTGGTGAATAAAATAAAACCTCTCAGCAGAATAAGGAGAAAAACAACCAATGCTACAATTTGTGCAGCCACAAGGTGTGTGGCCAAGTCTTTATATCACAGACTGATATATCAGTTCTTTAAAAACATTTAAAGGAATACTTCATGAAAAATGTGATCAGCTCCTAAATTTCCATAAAACAAACAAACAAAAAATGGTACTTTACCTATAATTCTTTCAACAATCTGATACTGTTTATGCAGGTCATCAGTCAACTCCTGCTGACAATTGTAGTACTCTACATCTTCAGGTGATGCAGCTTTCAACCTATATTAGAATTAAAATTAACATTAAAGATAATTGTTTCACAACAGGTACATTACATAAAATGTAACAGATACAGCTTTTGAGAAGTAAAATAAACCAATATTCTTGATGGTTTTGTACATGTATATTATATAAAACACGCAGTGCAGACACATACAGTCCCCATAAAAATTCTCATTCACATTGACATCCAACCAATCTGAATGACCTGGAGTAAAACACCACGACAAAGCTGGTACAGATTTACCCTTAAAACCGGTTAACGCCGTGAAAGGTAGCTCTAACAATTATTAAGTATTTAAAATCATAGAGAGCAACATTTGAACGTACTATTTGTTACGCAGTAACATGAGAGAAGGTTAAAGGCATTGTCTAAGCTAAAACACAACTTGAGAAGAACGTATATCGCAGCACTAAATCTTATCCATATGGACAGATGACTTTACTTTAACTTTACATAAAAGCTATTAAACATTGTTTTGGTACATAAGCGTTTGTCAGCATTTCATTTGTTAGAACTTTGATGCTTTTTACCATCTTTTTTTTTCTTGCTCCTTTTTCTTGTAGTTGTCCAGTTTCTTCATTCCTTTTACATTTTGCTGTTTTAACGTCTCTTCCGTCTCCCATGTGTTATGGATACTGGACCAGCCTTTCCATTTGATTAGATACTGTACCTCCCCGGGCTCTTTTGTTTTGTCAAAACCAGCATTTGGGTCGCCATCTGCCTCCACAGCATAAATAGTGGTCGTACCACCAGTGACTGTCAAAAGTAAGATTTAATTAGAACAACTTCCCCATTGACCAAAAACCCATGTAAGATTATGTCTGCTTCATGAATATAAATTTAAGTACTGCAACATTGCACTTTTCTATCACTCGTGGGAATCAGAATGCTACTTAATGCTAAGTCTTAACTACCCACAGGGACCCTCAGACAATTAAAAAGGGGAAAAATCAAAGGTGTCCATATAAAAAAAAAAAGTTTCAGTAATGGTGCTTTCCATCGTGAAACAACGCAAGTTTCGCATACTGTTAGCAGGCAGCTGCATATAAGTTGTGTGTGTGTATTTCTGCTCATGTCTAAGTATTAATTAGCCAGAGGTGTAACAGTGCAATAAAATAATCATAAATGCCCGCAATGGTAAACCGCAGGTTTGCATATCATTTATGCTTTTAAAGTCCTTTATAAAAAAGGTATATACAGAAATGCTTATAATGATCAAAAAAGGTTTATATAGGGAAAGGGACTTCATTAGTACTGCCATTAAGGATCAGTATCTGTAAGATATACAGCCTGTAGATTTGTTCACAGGAAAACATAATTTAGCTTTCTTCACGGCTACACTGGATTACTGTAAACACTGGACATTAGCATTTGTAACTGCTTTCTTGTGAAAAACACAGTACCTCCTTTGCGTCCAAACCGGGAATCCACTACTCTTTCTATTGTTTCAAACTCATCTTCTTCAGGTTGAGGAACATCCTCCCCACATACTTCCAGTAAGTCATCTGAATCGGTTTTCATTTCCTCATCTTCCTTATAACTAACGTTGACGGTGGCTTGCCGACGAGATCCTCTCTTATCGTAGTCATCATCATCATCTGAAGAATCTGCTTCTCTCTTCTTTTGGCTAACACTTTTCTTTCCATTTTTGGCTTTGGTTCTGAACAGCGAGAGACAAACTCTGGTAAAAACGGAATCGCTGCCGATTAACCGTATATACATTTTGAAACGACTTTTCGGCAATACCCACATTTGATAATTCTCCGATGTACAGTGGAAGCAGAACACAACGGCAGTCTATGGCAGAGAGATCTAACTGCAAGCCTAGGATCCAGGGACATCTTCACTAATCAATTGCAATTCAATCCTTCAGTTAAGTATCGATTGAATTAACGCTCTTGGGCAACATAATTTTGTATTGTAAATTATATTACATTTGGATTGTATCAAGGCATTTTGGTACTAAACGGCAACATGTAATTTTTCTCTCTTCCCGATAATTATTTTGTTATAATGTTATAAAACTTTCAAGCTTTTCCATCCAATGTACATTCATGGAAAATAATGGTAAACATTATTACATAATGCTATCTCTATATACATATTTACATAAACCATAAACACATATCTATGTTTACATATGCACGTGTGTGTATTTATAATACATACACACACAAACAGAAGGTTAATAAAACAGTCCTGTTACACCTTATAGAAGTTATGAACCTGATGGCTATACCGTCACCTCACTGATGGTGTTTTATTGCCTATTATCCATTCACAAGTTTTTCTGATGAAAGTATTTGGCATCATTTCAATTTACTAAATTCGTTCTCCTGTACATCATTGCTGATGGACAAATTATGCGGAAATACCAAGGCAAGTGTCAAAAGATCTGACAATGTATTGTGTCTATGTTTGACCAATGTAGGCACAATGAATTGCTCTCAGTTTAGCTCTTGTTAAACCCACTTTCGTAATCCAAACTTGGTTTCCCTTCAATTTATTTTTAAGAAAAAAAGGGATTCATGGTTTAATTTATTTTCCACAACATTTATCAACTCTTGCCATTTCACCATGCAGTAATGTGTAGCAGGATTAAATCAGATCAATTACAAGAATAAAAGGGCGAAAAGGTTAACAAAATACAAAATAGAAAAGTTTGCTCCAATCATGTGCTGATGTATTTTCATTGAAAGAGTGAAAACGTGGCAGGTTACGTTGTGCGTTTATGATATGTCCTCTAAAAGGTAAACACGACAAAGTGTCTGGGCTGTAAGCAATTGTGCACGAGATGTTTAAAATAAAATTGAATATGAAATCTTAATATCAAGTTCTAGCCCTTACCTGTTTTGAGCCTTCTTGTTTTTAACTTTATGGCTCGGTTCATAATCAGATTCGCTGTCCCTACTGCTGCTTTTCTGTCTATCCCCCCCTGTGTCCGAATCTGAACTGGAACTGGACGATGAAGAGCCACTAGCAGAACCTGAGCCGGACATCTGCCAATCTTCACTGGACATATTGAGAGGGTGGAAACGTTGAAAAGTTATAACATGCAAGTGTGCCAAACTCTATAGTATGCAAGCACAATCTAAGTTAATACATTTTAGGGGAAAATACAGATTAAAATGCCAAATTATTAGCCAGAACAGGAGACACCTTAACAAAACACACTAAAAATCACAAAAGGAAAGGAAGCATCAGACCTTAAATGTGCCATAGTGAACAAGTTACAGCAGAACAATAACAAAAACCGGCATACTCTGTTGTACTTACAAAATTCTGAACTTAATTTCCAAATATAGCCTTTTATAACCCTCATAAAAACGCACCTTTTTTTTTTAGTGCCGTGGCTTTAAACATATTTGTTCTCACTGGGTTCAAACAAGAGACCAGCCACTCATGGTAAACACCATGAAAGACACCGGTGAAAGTCTATGTAACGGACAATTAATTCCATTTACACAGTAAAGCACCAAAAGATAAAAACGGCATACAAATTAGATAAAATATTGATACTTCCACTTTACCATTCCTCCTCCATAATAAGGTTGGTTCAGACCCTCAGGTAGAAGATGAAAGAACTAGATATGTGAACTTAACTTTCCAGGTGAACAAGAATGTGAGATTGAATTAGGTGTCTAAACCAGTGTTCTGTTCAACGCCAATAAAGATGTATATTGTGCTAGTGGACATGGGGCTGAATATTGCTAATTTGCCTTGCAATCTACATCCTTCATAGTTACCCAACACCAACATCAAGATATTCGACTTCAAAATAAGATTTGACCATTAATTAAATAAATATGCCGGCTACCAATTCCACGGTACAGGGCAACAGCATGCGTTTCCCAAGTTGAATATACAAACTCACTTTCATTGGCACAAAGTGACACAAACGCCATACAAAACGACAACGAATGCCAACAAACAAATTTAGAAAAGCAAACACTTATACCAAGCCAAGAAGAACAGAGGGGCAGTTTGTAATCTATTAAAAGACCCAAACCCTGAGCATGAAAGCCAACACATCACAATGCAGAAGTCATATGCCCGGAAAAGAACGACTGACACCACTAAGAAAGAATATTGCACTAAACTGACCCTGTGCGATGAATTACTGTATGCAAATGTCAAGGCGTTAACGAATGTGAAAATAGAGTCTTAGTGGAATGACACAGTTACGTACATGAATTAACACACAAAAAGGAGAGAAGGTGCGAGAGTTGTGGACAGTGGACATAGAATTATGTGCGCAAGTTAATGAAAATAACACCAGCACCAAGAAGCATTTAGATGGTCAGAGATTAAGGACATTTTTGTTAAGAAGCAACACAAACACAGAAAAGTCTCATAACTTACTCCTTGTGTTTCTTCTTCTTGTCACTAGAATCCGCATCTGAATCATCGGTGCTAGAGGAGTCCTGGCAAGTGAATGAGAATTGTAAACACAACATAATATGTTAAGTACATTTCTTTTGAAATGAAGAAAACAAGAAGTCCAAAACGCAATGAAAGTCGGGCATCTAACTATACAACTCTATCAGCTTTACACTGAAATGAAGCTAAAAGCAGCCAACACATTCATTCAGCAATCACAGAAAACACTGAATCATACTTAAGGTTTTCCAAGCAGTGCTTTAATTGTTACATAAACTGCATACATTGTTGAACTATATGAATGACAATCAGAGAGGCCACAGAGTCACACTATGCAGTCCACAGGATTTACCCAGAAAGCAGTATTCAAGACAAAATGCAGATTTATGGAGCTATTTGTCTGATGAAGAAAGGTGAGAAGATGAATGAAGTGATCCAATGTTATGATGACAAGAAACTCATACTTCGATTAAACCTGCTTTGAAGCCAGAATACATTAACACTATCATTACCTCTTCTGACGCGCTATTTGAAGATGCTTGTGGCCTCTGCAACTGCTGCTGTTGCTGCTTCCTTATCATAGCAGATCTTTGCACGGCAAGAATACTGGGATTAGATTTCCAAAACTGCGAAAAGGGCAAAAGCGTGTTTAAATACCCACTTTGGGAGATTTGGAAGGAGAATAAATACAAGTAGATCCCATAAAACATAGAAAAGATGTAGTAAACCAGGTTATAGATCTAGAGATCACTGAAGATGTAATTGCCGATATTCACAACTGCTAATTTATGGTTTATCACACAATCAGAAATGTGCAGCCACTTGGAATTCTGTCTCACCTGAATTCCCTTTTACATCCTACCGTGTTTCCCCGATAGTAAGACACCCCCGATAGTAAGACGTATCGGGGGTTTCAGAGGGGTCGGCTAATATAAGCCGTACCCCGAAAGTAAGACATATGTCTTACTTTCGGGGAAACACGGGGGATTTGCCGGGTCCGCCACTCTAAGGGGCCGGGAAGTCCCCACCAAGGCCGGCCTTACGTGTCTGCGGCCGCACAGGATTTAAATTAAAACATCGGGGTTTTTTTTTAACTTTATTTAACATCCTCCATGTTAAATAAAGTTTTTTTAACTTTATTTAACATGGAGGATGTTAAATAAAGTTGAAAAAAACCCCCGATGTTTTTATTTAAACCCTGTGCGGCCGCAGACCCCTAAGGCCGGCCCCTTAGAGCAGGGCCGACCTTTGGGGTGTGCGACCGCACAGGGCGCCACACTCCAGGGGGTGCCAACCTGCGGCACCCGGCACCCCTCCAGAGACGGACAGTAATGTCCGCCGCTGGAGGAGCAGGCTCGCAAGGGAGCGGTATCGGAGGTCTTTAACAGACCTCCGGCTCCCTTGAGTGATTTTAAGCCGGGTTCAACCCGGCTTAAAATCACTCAAGGGAGCCGGAGGTCTGTTAATGACCTCCGATACCGCTCCCTTGTGATCTGCGCGGCAACAGCTGTTGTGCGCCGGGGTTTCTTGTCAGATCCCGGCGCACAACACTGAAGCCGCGCCCACCGCTGTCCGTGCCCTCTGAACCAGGAAGAAGACAGAACTGAAGAAGAGGAGCGAAGAGGAGGAAAAGAAGCTGAAAGAAGAAAGGAAAGGTAGGAAAGAATTAAGTGAGAGTGGATTGGTGTATATGTGTGTGGATTGGTGTATGTGTGTGTGGATTGGTGTATATGTGTGTGGATTGGTGTATATGTGTGTGGATTGGTATATGTGTGTGGATTTGTGTATACGTGTGTGGATTTGTGTATATGTGTGTGGATTGGTATACGTGTGGATTGGTAGGTGTGTTGATTGGTAAGTGTGTGAGAGTGATGGGTGTTATGCTGTACCATTTCCAATGTCTTTTTCATGATCTAATTATGCTCTAAAAGTACATCATAACTCCCATCACTCTCAATTTTTTCCCCAATATAAGACATACCCCGAAAGTAAGACATAGTGGGGCTTTTAGGGATAAAAAGAAAGTAAGACACTGTCTTACTTTCGGGGAAACACGGTAGGTAGTAAACAAGATAAAATTGGCTCTTCCTTCCCTACACTGGAAAGGAAATGGCAGACTTCTAATAAACTGAAGAACATAGCAAAGCCCTTGTAATTACTATACTAATTCAGAGAACTTTCATTTTGAAAGGGGCTGTTCTAGATGAATACAAAGTTCTTCCTTGATGGTGCCGGTAAATGCTTCAAAGCCTAAGAGATCTTTTGCTGGAAACCATAGTACGACGTTGAGATGCGTTACGTATGCTAACTGGGCATGTTAAAGCTCCATTAGATAATACCTTTTTGAATTAACAAAAAAACCAAAGTGTTATTGTCCCCTTATTACCGTAGCACGGTTTCCTTTTTAACAAAATAAAAGAACAGATTCTCACACCACTGTGTAAAATCTTTGAAGGAATATAAAGTACAAAAGATGTATTTTCAACAAAGTCCTTCTTTGGGCAAAAAGGGTTGAGTTCAAAACTTGGGACTGAAGGACAAAACCACAAGGGCCTAACCTAGAATCCTACAACATAAAAAGGCAGTAGTAAGAAGACTGCAAACCACCTCAAGTAGGACAGAAAATTGTGACCAGGAGAGCAGGGCCTCTCTTAAGCACGCCTTCAGTTTTTGTCTAGTGTTCTACTTAAGATGGCAAGGAGAACATATTTAAGCAGTACATCCATCTCCACGCATTTACCTCTGCACCATCCATTCTCGGTGGCTTGGACTGAACAATTTTCTTTTCATTTGTGCTCTCGGACTCGGAATCAGACTGGCTCCCAGACTCAGAGCCGCTGTCAGAGTCGCTGCTCCCCGACTGGCTGCTGCTGCCATCGCTACTGCTCCCCGAGCTGGATCCAGAACCAGAGTCATTATCAGAATGGCTGTTTCAAAACACAGAGAACGCAAAACAGTCAAGAGTCTTGTATTTACACAAGAGATATAAGGTACTGGGGATTAAATGCATCGCACAATTGTACCTTGTTGTACAATGTTTTATATATAATAAAGTATCTGTATGGGCTAACGATTGTTGTTTTCAGTCATACAATTATGTATAGGTGGCTGAAATGCTTCTTCTACCACCACCTTCCTATGGTACTGTGTGCTTCCCATTTGGTGCAAACGAAACTCAAATGTAAGTGAAGTAACTTTAACATATGGTCACCATTTATATATCTTACTTATTTCAGTCCTGGTAAAACTAATGACTTATATCGCACGATCATATTCCACAGTGCTATACAATAGACAGGACCTAAGCAATGCAACATTTTGGACTTACGTAAGGGTACATTACACAAGTCACAGTATATCCAGAATAAATAATATTTAACTGAGGTGGGAGAAGAACTAGGAAAGTTGAGCTAGAGGTAGAAGGGCAGAAGGGAGTGAACGAAGTTGGTGGACATCCCTACAGAAAAAGCAATTTAAGAATGAAGGTAAGGGGAGAGTGTGATAAGCTGAGGAGGAACATTTAAGAGGATGGGGCAAGCCCTTGAGAAATCTTGTGACTGAGAAATGGAGATCAGAAGAGGACAGAAGAATGATGAACAGAGAAACCTCTGAACAGCTTTAACTTGTAAATTGCATCCCGATTGTCAATGCAATGTCATGAGTTCTCACTTTGGTTCAGACAGACTTTGTAAGGGTCGGGGCAAGGATGATGAGCCATTAAATAGGGTGAAAGAACTTAATGGGGTGGTATAACGAAGCGGATTTTGAGAACAGGAGTTAAGTTTGCTGTTCTAATTGGCATAAATGTACTGAGAGTTAGTGATTATTTACATGTCTAAACTCCATTATATAGGTTTAATTTGTGAAAAAAGAGCAAATAACCTTTTAAGCTTACTTCACAATGCATTTGAAGCCAACTAATTTATGTTCTCGAAGTAGTAAGTAGGTTTATTCAGCAAACACTTGGAAATATAATGCCCCACTAACATGTCAAAAACTAGTTATAATCTGTAAATAACATTACACTTAATGGGTGAAGACAGGATATTGTGTTTACGTAAATAAAGTGGCACATTTAAAAACACGTGAACACACACACTCACCTTGAATTTCCACTACTGTTGCTTTCTTCATCACTGTGTCCATTCATTGTTAAATATTCACAGATTTAAAACAATTATGTACAAATTCAGGTGGTTTATGAATAGATGTTAATACTCCCACATGAATCACTGACTTCTTCAATAAAACACTGTAGGTATGAGGAAATCCACAGGGTTGCCTATAAAATATATACATAAAAAATATGGTTTATGTAACAGCTTCATTGTAAAATAAAAACAGGACAAATATACAAAGTATAAGCACATAATTCACAAAATACATACAAAGAAACGACTAAACTGTCCCATATTTAGTTAGTTTCATTGGTGGTGCTACCCAGATCATTTCAATGGGAATTTGCAGGCACTGGTGTCCAGAACACTTAATATGGGGTTCTTCCCAAACATTTGTGAGAATAAAACCATACACTTCAAGACGGACTGCTCAACTTGCAGATTTCTTTTAAGATATGGCCAAGACGTAGAAGTTGGTAATAATGCATAAAAAAAAAGAGAGTCGAGCAATTTTAAAACAGAAAAATACTATAAGAACAGAGATATGTATTAAATCCCTGGTTTTAGGATTACAATTATTTAGGTAGCAACTGTGACAGAACAAGCCTTTTGTGGGACACTTTTCAGAAATAAAAACCGATAGCAGCCACATAATTCTGCATCAAGTAGCCAAGGCTAATACTTTACTTCACTGTTGGAAACACGAATACATTTTATAATTATATACACACACATATACACATATATATACATATACACACACACACATTCTCAAAACAGGATATCCGTAAGGCACAAAGTTTAGTTCACAGACACTAGAGGGAACAGCTACTGTCGTGGTATTAGGCTCATTGACGGTTTACTAGTTTTAACACGCTCATTGGTCATCACATTCTACCCTACAGCAAGTGCGCCTGGAATACGAACCAGCAAACAATTAACATGGACTTTCATAATCAGAAATCCTGACGTATAACAATTCAATGCAATCTAGCAAAATTCCTTAAAACTGAACTTGTCGGCGCAAGGCAGGGTTGGTTTTTCATATCAAGGTCCACTACTTGGCACACTGTGGCTTCGCTTTACATTTGCTCTTATAGTATATTCTTTTTATTATTACCAAAAAAAGCTGTGAATATTCCTCATATTTGATAGAATGTTTAAATACGACCAAGCTGAAATATCAATCAGCAGAGATGTCCAATACTGACAGGCACGCCAGCGAAACTGTAGAAAGTTCCTACAAAAGCCACATGCGTTCATGGCACTTATGTGTTTTATTAGAGAAGGGAAGATATCAGTTGCACTCAAACACAATTGTTTTAATTCAATGTGTAGATATGCAATGACCGGCTCATACAATTTCTGTACTAACAGGCAAAAAGTGGGTTCACCACCATAGGCGCCAACATACTTTTCATGGAGGTCTATAGAGGACAATCCCCATTCTAGACAGTCCACACTATGAGCCGGTGGCGTCTAGAGTTTATATATGTATTACTTACATGATTACCCTGCTGAGAATTTTTAAATCACACTGAACATTAAAAAGGAGATGAGAAAAAAACAAAACTCTGGGTGGAGTAGAAAAGTATGTCCCAACTGGTAAAAAAAACTTTTTACCAGCTGTATGTTTAGACATAAACAAATTATATGAAACTGAAACCGTTAGCACCACACCCTCAAACCTTATTTTCTTGTTGTTTATGCTATTTTTAAAGTTTCCCTATAACATGCAGATTTGTGTCATTTTATCGCTTTTATAAATATTCAGTAAAGTTATATCAAAGTATTATAAGTCGGAGCGATAACACGATCTAAAACCAGAGGCAGAGTAATAACCTCCCAGACGTAAAGGAATTTAAACACTCCTGGGATAGGCATAAAGCTATCTTGAATGTAACACGAGGCCAGGGACTGTTTAAGGTCTTTAGATCAAGAAAAATGGGTAGACTAGATGGTCCGAATGGGTCTTATCTGCTGTCAAAGTCTACTGATGAGAACCAAAACAAAAATGTGAGCCAAGCAGCGCCTATACCCCGCATCAGCAGCATCCAATATCTGTGCGTTCCCCTCAATCACACATACAACGGTAACGAGCAGAAACAGAAAATACAATATTTTGAAATACTGGAAAGAACACATGCATCTCACAACAAATGACATTTTTCATTCACTAATATTACAGACAGTACTAAAGCGCAATATATCTATATCTATATATATATATATATATCTATCTATATATATCTATATATCTATCTATATATATCTTCTGATACTACTTGTCAAATCCTGTTTCTATTTATGAGGTTACGATAGATACGTCACGTGCAAAATACTGTAAACAGAGAATGCGTGTAACACGCATCTACAACTGGCCCAAAATTGTATTAAAGTTAACGCTAGACAATATTTTAGAGGGTCGTCTTCTCCTTTAGTACCAGCTTGTCATTGTTTGTGATTATAAAATAGTCTGACTGTAACAACGCTACGGAATCTGATGGCGATTTATAAAATGCAACTTGACACAATTTCTCACGGATCTGCAGCACATCAGCATGGATAAATTGTGTTAAATGAATCACAATATTTAACCCGTTTAACCATTTAAAGCCAAGTAATGAAAATCACGCGTTCGGGAAGCATTTTACAGACCCGCACAGCTTTCTAATAATTTAAAGGCATGTAGATAACTCCTTTGCATAAAAAAAAAACCAAACATCCTTTAACAAAGCCGTCAACGACAAAGCATAACATGCAAATACTAAACTACTTCCTGTAGTAAAGAAAAAGCAAGCGCTTGAAGCTTTCAAGAAAATAAAATGTCATTGATGAGTTTAGGCTTTAACATGAGGACTGCTGCTGACTCCTGTAAGCAGGATCCATGAAATGCAGAGCCACTCCAACCCACGTGACACC
This sequence comes from Spea bombifrons, assembly GCF_027358695.1. Lineage (NCBI taxonomy): Eukaryota > Metazoa > Chordata > Amphibia > Anura > Pelobatidae > Spea > Spea bombifrons. Next base: position 137,346,085 of record NC_071087.1, on the reverse strand, counting down.
TCCATTGCCACATCCAAAAGTGCAGCAACCTTCCGATATCAAACAAGAGACCGCCGTATATTTATAATAATAGCGGAGGAGAGCCATCGGCCTGGTGGCCATTCTCCACTGATCGGCATTAGCCCGTCGGGTTAACTACGTTAATGCGGTGAGGTAATGTCATAGAGGTGAGGCTTGGCGGCGTTGGAACGAGGTACTGGTACTGCTTGGCCATTACGGATGAGCCCCAATACCGATATCTCCACACGCGACGTTTCCCCCCCGCTTCTATGAGACAGGACATTCCAGGGCACACGGAAAGGCCCGGGCGCGGTAAGCACATACATGACAGTACGTAGGGTGCTGCCTGGGTCCTAGACCCTTCCTAGGCAGCTCACCGGTGAGCCCCGCATGCTGGCAGGGACCGCCGTGCTCACACCGGTAGCGCTGACCAGAACGTGGCCTACAAGCCGGCAGCCCAGATTTCTTGCTAAGCCCGAGCGCCATCGTGCGTACGGGGTTCTAGTGTGACCGCCAGGAGCCTTACCTCTTGTCTTGCGCGCGCTGGTCTTCGGCTCGAGGCCGGCACGCGACAATCCCCGCACTGAGGGTCCGCTGCAGATGCCCGCGAGGCCTTCACACAAGACACGGGCTGATGCCGGCTACAGTGAGACCTCCTTCCGGCTATGGGGTCTACCCCCCAAACCGTGCTCAAGGAGAGTTATCTTGTCTTTGTTTACAAAAGCGTCGGAGAAGGCCTGGCTCGTGTCCCGGATCTCGGTAGCGTAGCTATATAAATTCGGTAAGTACGTAAAAATACTAACAAATCCGTTTAAAGGGGCCGCTTTCCAGCTCCCTTGAGCTTGTCTATATCCCGCTTCCTACTGAGGAGCCTTATCTCTAGGAAGCCGCCATGACGCCGCCGAGCTTCTCCGAAACTCACGATGGATGGAAACCCCGGGCGTGACGTCACGGGAGCGCTGCAGGGCGCGTAACTCGGGCCGTGGACTCACACGAAGGCACTTAGCCCCGCCCACTCCAGTCTTGTAACAGCTTCTGCACCCAGATAGTAGTGATTAGAGGGCGGGTACTGCTCGGCACAGAGGCTTAGCGGCGAGTGCTATACACAGCCGGATGTTTCGGTTACTCAGGTCATTTTCGTGGCCAGTAGCACAGACTTCAAACGCTCTTCGTATCGGACGTGAATTGTGTTTAGCACTGGAGACTATTTACAAAGCTACTGTCTTTGGACGTGGCGCGAATATGTCGTAGAGCTAGGTATCTAAACATAGCGTGCACGCGCTCTGTTTTAGGTCTAAATAAACCGATCGGACATGGCGCTAGAAAATGTTGTGGAAACCACGATGACACGTGCCTGAGGATGAAGCGTATTTGTGGAATGCACGTTTTCTTCCGCCATATTGTGTCTCTTGTGTTTAGAACGCAGTGGTCCTGGAGAGCAGCAGATGGCGTTGTCATGTGACGCGAACATTGTGTTTCCGGTTCGTGACCACAGGCCCTTTGGGAAGTTGCGTGAATGGATGCCTCAGAATTACTGAAGTCAGGGGGAGGTTACCGGAAGCGAACTGTCGTTTGTGTAACAAACTGTGACAGATTACTGAGGCGCGAAGTGTGGTGTAGCGTAGCAGGTTTAGCGTCTGTGTAACAAGTTGTATTTCGGTAGAAAGCCTTTCGAAGAGCTGAGGCTAAGTACACGATAGACGTTTTTCCATTATTTGCGGTGAACTCATACACTTCTGCACTTTGTGGGCGCTAACTGTCATTCAGGCTTAATCAGTTCTGAATGATTTCGGTTACATAATATAGTCACATGCTCCTAGTGATGATATTAAACATTTAATTTAATTATGGATTATGACTGAGCTGCTCAGCGCTTCCCAGAGAAGGAATTTACATGTTACCCTTTATAATGCTTATTTAATGCTGTATGATTTACAGATTTTATCTTACCTTTTATTGAAGAAACCTATGCCCCTCCACACTTTTTTTCTTTTTAACTTCAGATTTTTAATGACAGTTTTCAAAGTTACATTGTAGTGAAAGACCAATAAACCAAAAAGGCTTAAGCAAAAACAAACAAAAAAACCCTGCAATTAAATCATATCATTACAATCAAACAACTAAGAAAATAAATCCAAAATAAATCAATCATACTTGTCAAGCACTTATTCCACTTGCACATAGAATCCCAATTTCGCATCTTATGGGATACTTCTCCAAAATAGACATAGTTACTGTACTGTATAGTCTGTACGATAAAGAACCAGCTTCCATTTCCTTAACAAGGTACACAGCTTCTAATTTGTGGCCATAGATAAAGACTTAACCCCCAAGAAGCTAAAGTATACATATATGGTTTTATTACCTTTAACACCACGCTGTATAGCGAGACTAACATGATACGGTTGATTTATATCACGCTTGATATGATTTCAGTGTGCTCTTAAGGGTATGTGACATTTCTTCCATGGCCCTTCAGTGTGGCCTTCAATTCAGTGATGGCTGGTATCCGTTTCCTAGCTCTCAAGAGTTTGAAAGCAAGGATAATGTGAATTGACAACCCTCGATGCGTCAACGGCGTATCTTCTGGAAAAAACTAGTTTTGAACTTGAAAGATAGACTCCAAATATTACTCTGAACATTTTCCTCCATAGTGCTTGCGGTAAAGGAAACCAAATGTGTAACATTGTACCCGTACGACAGGATTCTCTTCAGCAATCTGTGGATGATGTGGCATACATTTTTGAGAGCCTGACTTGTGTTAGAATGTTAAAAATTAAAGGACCCCAGTGATGTCACCATGACACCATAAGGGGAACCATCCAGCCGCAGGAAAATGTAACAAAAATGTCCAAATAATGTAAAATAATATTAAAAAATTTTTATAAACAAGACCTACAATAGGCGATGTATCTTCCTAAAAATCATATCATGGAAAAAACATTAAAAAATTGGGTATTGCAGGTTTTTCCATTAGCTTCTGTAGATGAGTAAAAGATTTTTAAAATAAAAGAAAAGGGGGAGGTGTAATTTTTCAAAATTTTTCTTTTTTATGGTAAATTAGATGACATGATCAAAATATTGGTATCTAAAGAAAGCTCTTCTTATAGCTAAACACAATCTCCACAGTATCGTTATAATAACCTCAGTCAAGAAGGATACAACATTTAAAAAAACAGCTCTTTAAGGATTTAATAAAATCTAGAAAAACATTATTCCCATCCATTCTAATCAATTTGGGTATTGCTGTCATTTTAAGGGAAGGCCGCAACCTCTTCACAACCACAATAACTCAAATGACTGCCACCTACAGATATCTGATTTAACCTTAGTCCAGGTGTTATCTCAATTATATGATGGAGAGTGTACAAGCTTAATATTTGTGCCTTTTTTAGATTTACGTTAAGAGGCTTAACTATATTTCGCATAACACCCCATCAAGACATCAAGAATAAATACATTGGTAATAGAGGCAATTATGTCACCTGCCAACCACCCCAGTGTTATTGGAGGACCCCCTGGAAAACCCCAATATTTGTCAATGTTCTCTGTTGGACAAAGCACAAGTATGTAGAGGAGGAGCCCTGGCATGTTCAATTACAAATTCTAAAGGTATTGGAAAGAAAGCCTGACTGAAGGACTGTAGCTGTGGAATTTCTGCATGGCACCGTCTAATAGCATGCAACAGGTTCTGTGAAACTCAAGAAGGACCAATGAGTTCTGACATCCTCTCTCTGGGCCATAAAATTTGTGTTTAAGTTTTATAATATGAATTACAGAATCCATCCGGACCTGATAGATATTTTCAAAATAGAGAGTTTGCTGTCCGGTCAGTCTCAAATAGTCTCAAGACTAAAAAGTAAGTTGTGTCGCTAATTTTATCTTGTATCAACTGTGATGTATCTTACTGTAGTTAATAATAGTGGTCTTTGTATGTGCAGCAGTCAGGGTGAGCACAGTTAAAAGTGGTCAGTTCAAATGATTCAGTCTCTTAAAATGCCCTTCCCCATTGGGAAATTAAAAATCCTCAAATTTGTAAATCCAAGGGGAATTCTCCCTTGTAAAGTATCATACATTTTAGGTCTTGATTTGATTACTTAAATGATTACCTAAATGATTACTGAATCCTGAGCTTGCAAAACCAGGGTCCCTTTCTCTATTTGTACCAGTGTGTTTTACATACTATTAAGTGCTATAAAACATGCCCAAGATGACAGAGGAAGTAATAGTACGGTACACATGAGATCAGGGTGTTTTTTGACAAAAATCCAAAGTTTAAAATTAAGTAAAAAATAATGTAGTATGTAAGGGAGCCTTTTGCTTTGTTTGTACATAAACAACAATGAAAAAAAAAGTTATGCCATTCTAATTTAGTTTTTTATGGTTATTGTCTCTGGTCGAGTTACTACTGGGTTAGCTTCCACCTCACAAGTGCTAGGACAAGATGAAATCAGACATATACCGTATTTCCCCATGTATAGCTGCTAAAGCATACTTTAGCCCAACACATACTTTAGCCCGAGAGTCACCATTCAGGGCTATAAAGTTGAGATTCGGGGTTTCAGCCCAGGAGCCCCCTAGCTACACTCCTGCTCACATAAGTCAATATCCAAAATATTTATTACCAATAAACTAATGGGATAATACATTCTGAGATGATAGATCTTTTAAGGATTTTCTCTGGTCCACTTATTCTCCTCTGCACATCTGTGTCTTGTATTTTTTCTTCTTTAATGTAACTGGGTCTGTTTGTAAAAGCAAAGATGAAGTAAAATGAGATGTTGAGGACAAGGTGGCCGAGGCATCTGAGGTTTTGAATTCTGATTCCCATACCTAGAAAGTCAAAGCACTGCAAATCAGAGATGATACTGACAGCTGGCTATTAGAATATGGAAGTCGGTTGAGACCTTACCCTACCCTTAAAGTTCACCTTAAAGCAATATTGCCGTGCTCTCGGTTATGTCGTCTCCCCCGATTGAGCAGTGACCCGGAATGAGAGTGTAAGGCAGTGTTTGAGTGAAAGGGGCTGTGGATTTCCGAATTTTTTTTTGCTTTGTTTTCATCAGCTTCATGGGGGGGTATGGCCTCGTTCTCGTGGCTTCATAAGAATTGCAAAAACAGTCTAGAAGTGTCTTGAACTGATTATGTCCAGGTGTGTTTTATAGCCAGACGTTTTCCTTACATTACCTAAATGTGAACTGGAACACTATCGTGCTTGCTTTCTGAAGGTGTTTGCCAGATCTCAATTGGATTCTTATTCTGATCAATACTGCTATACTGTTTCAGGAGGAGAACTGATCCCAAAAGGACTGTCACGAACCGGGGGAGCAGGTCTATTAGGAGCCCAGGTGCAGGGGATACGAGGGGCTCTGTCTGTACCCCACGATGCATGATGGCCTGGGGTTGTTACAGACAGGCGCAGGAATAAACCACAGATAGAAGATCAGGATTAAGAGTTGTATTGTATATGGTGGTACAACAATATATACAAAGAAAGTCACTCGACAGGAAGCCCTCTGGTTGGGGCACACACGGCAAGAAGCCTACTTGCAGGGCACACGGCAGGAAGCCCACTTGCAGGGCACACGGCAGGAAGCCCACTTGCAGGGCACACGGCAGGAAGCCCACTTGCAGGGCACACGGCAGGAAGCCCACTTGCAGGGCACACGGCAGGAAGCCCACTTGCAGGGCACACGGCTGGAAGCCCACTTGCAGGGCACACGGCTGGAAGCCCACTTGCAGGGCACACGGCTGGAAGCCCACTTGCAGGGCACACGGCAGGAAGCCCACTTGCAGGGCACACGGCAGGAAGCCCACTTGCAGGGCACACGGCTGGAAGCCCACTTGCAGGGCACACGGCTGGAAGCCCACTTGCAGGGCACTCGACTTGGGAGTCCACTTAGTGGGGCGCTGCAGGAAGCAAAGCATGTGGTCCTCAAACATTAATGTCAAGGCCCAGACTGCAGGGCTGGGCAGGTTTATGAAGGCTGTCTTGATCATGGAATCAACTGCAGCTGGACCTGATAATGAGTCAGAGTGGTTCTGAGGGGCAAGGGCGGCCACTAGTGGCTGGAAACATGAAATGAATAACGCAAAGTATAAACAAGTCCAGCCAGCGCATGGTGAAACGTTACAAGGACCTTCTATTTGCCAGGGAACCTGCTCCTCTTTTCGGTCTTCTCTAAGCAGATCTTTAAATGCCAAAGAGCATTTCACTAAAAAAAATATATTTGTTGTATGGTTCTCATAGCAGCCATTGAGAACATCATAGAGAGGATCTGAAAATACACTATTTGGACAAAACTATTGTCCTGACCATCATATTCCAAATATATAGACATTGCTATATATATATATACCGTATTTGCTCGATTATACGACGACCCTGATTATAAGACGACCCCCCCAAAATCTGAATATTAATAGGGCTGCAACTAACGATTATTTTAATAATCGATTAGTTGGCCGATTATTTTGTCGATTAATCGATTAATCGGATAAAAAAATACATTATTTTAAATTGAAGAAAAATTGCAATAAAAAACGTACAATTTACACTTTCATCTCTTTATTGCAATGGCCTCTCTCTATTCACCTTCTTATTTTACTGACATAATAATAAAAGCTACAAGAACCCAAACATGGTGTTTCTCAAACTAGGTTTTAATACAAAGTTATTAGTAAATATTAATTCATATGTTAACTATTTTTCATATTTAATAAAAACTGAGAAAAAAGCCTTGTTTAAATTTTTTTATTTACTAAACTGCCCCCAGTTATGCACATCTGACCCCCAGCTTGCCACTCTGCCCCAATATATGCCTTATACCTCTTATATGCCAGATTCCACTGTGCCCCCTGATATGCCACTGTGCCCCTGATATGCCTTATACTCCTTATATGCCAGTGATATGCAACTGAGCCCCCTGATATACCTTTTACCCCCAGATTTGTTTTATGCCCCCCTGATATGCCTAATATCGATGTCTTATACCCCCTATATGCCACTGAGCCCCCTGATATACCTTTTACCCCCAGATATGTTTATGCCCCCCTGATATGCCTAATATCCATATGCCTTATACCCCCTATATGCCCTAAAAATTCATAATACCCCCCATACACCACTATAACTCACCCATACACCACTCTGGCTCCTCCCCCTCCCATACACCACTCTGGCTCCTCCCCTCCCATACACTACTCTGGCTCCTCCCCCTCCCAAACACCACTCTGGCTCCTGCCCCCTCTCATACTCCACTCTGCCTCCCCCCTCCCATACACCACTCTGCCTCCTCCCCCGCCCATACATCACTTTGGCTCCTCCCCTCCCATACATCACTTTGCCTCCTCCCCCTCCCATATACCACTCTGCCTCCTCCCCTCCCATACATCACTTTGGCTCCTCCCCCTCCCATACTCCACTCTGGCTCCTCCCCCTCCCATACTCCACTCTGGCTCCTCCCATACTCCACTCTGCCTCCTCCCATACATCACGTTGGCTCCTCCCCCCTCCCATACTCCACTCTGCCTCCTGTGAACTCCGTTTCTGACAAGACACCAGGGAGCCGGGTAGAGAGGCAGAGTGGCGTATGAGAGGGGGAGGAGCCAGAGTGGTGTATTGGAGGGTGGCTCCCATACACTCCTCTGACTCCTCCCCCCTCCCATACACCGCTCTGCCTCTCTACCCGGCTCCGTTACTGAAGGCACTTTCATTGCAGCTTCATAGAAGCCACAGTGTAAGTGAAGGGCAGTAACGGAGTCTGTCTGTGCGATGCAGACCCTCACCGGCTATCAGAAAGGATGATTCTCTGTCAGCCGGTGGGGGTCTGCATCGCACAGACAGACTCCGTTACTCACCTTCACTTACACTGAGGCTTCTATGAAGCTGCAGGGAAAGTGCCTGTCGGTAACGGTGCCGGGTAGAGAGGCAGAGTGATGTATGGGAGGGGGGAGGAGTCAGATGGGAGGGGGAGAGAGACGGAAGTGAGAGACCGGCCGACAGTGAGGGGAATCTGGATTCCGGTGTTATAATCCGATCTCTGTTTGAGGTCGGATTATATAAGGAGAGGAGTTTTTCAGAGCATTTGCTCTGAAAAAAACCTTTTTATAATCGATAAAAATCGATCCGATTAATCGATGATGAAATTCGTTGACAACGATTTTCATTATCGATTATTATTGATTTTATCGATTAGTTGTTTCAGCCCTAAATATTAATTTAGGAAAAAAAGAAAAAGCCTGTAGGAAAAAAGTTTTATTAGTAAATGTTAATTCATGTAAACTTTCTGACATCTGCCCCCAGGCTTGTTATTCTGCCCCATAAATGCCTTAAACCCCCTATATGCCACTGTGCCCCATGATATGCCTTTTAACCCTCTAATTGCCACTGTGCCCCATGGTATGCCTTTCAACCCTCTATATGGTGAGGGGAACTCTGATCTCTGACAGCCAGGGAAGGTCTGCGCGACAGACAACCCCCGCTGCTAACCGCACATCCTTCCGGCTGCAGCGGAAGTTGTCTACGCAAATCGCATAGACGTCTACACGCTGCCCTGGCTACACACCGGGGACTCAGAAGCACCGGTAAGTTGGGGGGGGTTAAATGGGGGGCATAAGACAGCAGGATCTAGGTCCCCTGCAATGCTGCAGGGATCTGGATCTTAGTCTCATAGTTAGACTAATTTGAGGTCTGATTATAAGACAACCCCGATTATAAGACCGGGGTTTTTTCAGAGCACTTGCTCTGAAAAAAAAACCTCGTCTTATAATCGAGCATATACGGTATATATATATATATATATATATATATATATATATATATATTTGGTCCCCCTGAGCAGTTTCTGGGAAGGTATTTCACAAGATTATTATGTTTCTGTGGGAATTGTTGCCCATGCATCCAGTAGAGCAATTGTGAGGTCAGGCACTGATGTAGGACGTAGCCCACAATCTCTGTTCCAGTTCATCCCAAAGGTGTTCGAAGGGGTTGATGTCAGCGTTATGTGCACACCAGTCAGGTTCTTCCACACAAAAATGATCCAACCATGTCTTTATGGACTTTGCTTTGTGCACTGGGGATCAGTCATGCTGGAATAGAAAAGTGCCTTCCCCAAACTGTTCCCACAAAGTTGTAAGCATAGCATTGTCCAAAATATCCTGGTATGCTGAAGGGAAGATATCCCTTCACTGAGAGTAAGGAGCCTAGCTCAACTCCTGAAAAACCTCCCCATACCATTATCCGTTCTCCACCAAACTTTACAGTTGGCACAATGCAGTCATGCAGGTATCATTCTCCTGGCATCATCCAAACCCAGACTCACCCATCAGACTACAAACAGGGAAGCCTGATTCACCACTCCGCCCAACATGTTTCCACTGCTTCAGAGTCCAGTGGCAGCGTGCTTTACACCACTCGATCTGGCGCTTGGGGTTGTATTTGGTGACGTGAGCTGCTCAGGCATGGAAACACATTCCATGAAACCAGTGGAAGTTTGGAACTCTTCTGCTATGAAATCAGTAAAGCGTTGGCGACTTTTATACACCATGCACCTCAGAAATCAGTGACTCCGCTCTGTGACTTTACAGGCTGAGTTGCTGCTGTTCATAAACGCTTCCACTTTCCGATATTACCACCTACAGTTGACTGTGGAATACAGGATAAGTCCTGACAGCAGGCGGAATAGATGCAGCAAAAAAACAAATGCGTTAACATCAGGACACCATCAAAAATATAGAAAATCAGGTTAGAGGACGTCATTGCCACCATTTTGCCCAAAGGTGAACTTCCAGGCAAATAAGGGTGCTTTCGGTAATAATCTCTGCCCAATCAGAGGATCATGGGAGAGGAGGTCACTGGAAGCATTGCCACTTTTGGTGGAATTTCATGCCAGGTTATGAGTGAATGTGAGCACAGGGCAATGAATTTTGTTCCAAAATTTAAAATGACCCCCCTGATTTTTTCTAAAAACCAAATGGGCAACAACAAACTGAAAAAATTGTCGGAATCCTTTTTGGCCCATTTGCAGATATGCACTTTCCATCTGTCTGCCGCTTTCCATATAAGTGCCATTTTCCCATGTGCCACTAAATAGGAGTTTACCAATGAAGTCCACTAAGGAGTGCAACAAGGAGTTGGACACGAAAGCACAAAGGAGAACTTGAAAGCACCCCTTCAATCAATACTCTCCACTACCATTTCACTCCCATCACCATTATTCTTAAAGTACCATGTCCAGAATCCTCTTGTTGCTATTCTGATACTCTATCATCAATAGAATTTTTCTCTCTCCAGCCACCAGCATCAACTCACTATAATTTTCTTTCTCCCTCATTACTTTCTTCTCCCATTCTCTCTTCTCAGGCACTTCCCCCTTCACTAACTCTCTCTCCCCATCTCACTTCTTCCACAAGCCCCATTCCCACATTCTCTAACTCTCTTATTGTCAGGGGTCTGGGTGCTGGGTCAGGTGGAAGTCCATGTGCAGTGGAATAATCGGTCTTGAGACTGTGCCCAAGACAGAGAGAGTAATTCTGCATCCAGTTGTATATTATGCCTTTGCGTTTTTTCTCTGGCGCCATCTGTGGATACTAGCTTTGGGGCACCAAAGGGGTGTGTCGAGCCAGGCAGGTACGAGCAGACTACAGGTGGGGCCTGTAGCAAGTGTAACAAAAACAACAACAACAAGTATTTATATAGCGCTTTTCTCCCGGTGGGACTCTACACTTTACAGGTATTTACATACTGGAAAAAGAGTGAATTATCTGAATGGGAGAAAAGAGGGGTTTTAAGTCTTGTTTTAAAAGTCTCTAAAGATGGGGCCTCTCTGATTGATAGTGGTAGAGAGTTCCAGAGTGTGGGAGCAGCATGACAGAATGCGTTGGAGACGGATTTTGTGCGCACTTTGGGTAATGAGAGAAGAGACATATGTGTGGATCGGAGGGGGCGAGCAGGGATGTAGGGTGTTAATAGCTCTTTCAGGTAACAGGGTCCCTGGTCCTTAAGTGTAGACTGCAAAGGGGGTGAAAATCCAGGTGATCTAAATCAAACACAGTTCAAAGGAGGAAAGCTAGTTCAGAATCAAAGTTCACACCAACGGTCAAATTCAAATAACAATTAGAATTGTACAGCACTGCTATATATGATGGCGGTATATAAAACAATAAATAATATATAAATTCTGATTCTGAAAATGTGTTTCCATTATATGTGGGTGCTGGTTCCCTATTTAAAGAAAATGGTTAGCAAGGCAAGAAATTCAAAAAGTGGAACCAGAAAAGAATTACATTTTCAAGAGGCTAGCTGGTAAAAATCGTGTTGACAACTTCACAAAATATCCTTTATACAAGCCAATTGTCTTCAGTCAATGGAGGAGCTGACTTCCTGGCGTGAATGCATTTTACACAAGCAAACTGTTATGTGCATTGGCAACTTCCCCATGTGTATGTGCCCAGCAGATAATTGCAGAGTGGCAGCTTTTCCTTTAATGGCAATAACGTGGTGTGGGGATAATTGGGGTTTGCATTTACAAATATAACATATTGTGTGGAACATGGAGGTCACCTGTAATTCAGTAATTAGAAAATAAACAGACTATTTTTTATTTTTCGCCAATGGAAGTCATCAGTTTAGTACTCTACAGTAAGATGTAAATATATAACTAATACACATAATACAAAAGGAAAAGTAGACTAGTTTAGGAGGTTTAACAATATACTTAAGTTCTTATTACACCTAATAGAGTGAATTTGGGGTGTGTGGATAAGCACAAGTCATGGATAACAACAGTGTCAACGTTTAGAAATGAGAGAGATAATAGTAAAGAAGTCACATGAAAAAATATCATAGTTTCATGGACCATTAAATACTCTTTTTGATATGATCATGGACTCAACAAAATATCATCCCAGCTTGTCACACTAGAATACCGGAACCCTGGAGCGGAGACTAACCTGCGGAGAAGCTGAATACTCCAGATGATGGCAGGAACTGTGTCACAGGCAAGCTGGGTACGGAATTGTGAAGATATATAGGAACTCTATGTCGGATTTCCTCCACTATAAATTAATTCTACATTCCTACTACTTTGCTCTCACCCTTGCAAAAAGAACCTTCTGTACCTCCCTTATAACCACAGCCAAAACAGGCTCCAACACAAAGTCGACAAGAGAAGCTGGGTCAGCAACGAATAGCATTTCACCATCATAACACCAGGAGGAACCATGGTCAAGAACAAGCTGAGTCAGGAACCAAAATAATAAAGGACTGCCTGGACAAGCTTAGCAAGAAACACCACAAAGGGCAAGGAGAAAGTACAGGCCCAAGGTGTAATTAGAAAAGCCTGCCAGCAAATGGGGTTGAAGCGAGGTCATGCAGTCTCCATAACGCTGTTCACGTCATTCATGTACGCACGACTCATGGTCATGTGATCTTGCTATGAGAGAGAGGCCTGGATTAGGGCCTACTCACATAGAAGAGGATGCAGGAGCATGACATAATGCTGCGCCAGGAACATAAGTCCTTATACAGAACCTTTGTAGCCCCACTCACTGAACTAATAATACACAGGAAACATTTATGTAAATATTGGAATTCCTATTTTAATACAAAGTGAGGACTGCATTATTATAAAAAAAAATGTAATAAAAAATCCTATTGTTTTTATACTTTTTTCCTGTACTTGTATCTTAAACCTTATGTTTTATCAGAGCCAAGTCATTGGCTTTTCACTATTAAATAATAGTATATTTTCAATAAAGCATGCTAACAAAAAATGAATGCCATAGAATTATGGAAAAATAATTCACATAGAAACCGAAATAATAGCCATGACTGAGCTAGGATTACATTGGGCACTGTCCCACCTGGCATTTGCCCAGTATGCTTAATGGCCAGTTTGGACCTGCTTTTAGTAACCTACTTCACATCATTTGGCATGATTCATTTATCTACCAGCATCTCATGCTTTTAGTTTTTCAGAGTAATCATAGTTTTGTAAATGAAAGCGACAGCAAACCTTACAATTATTTTCCTTATTTAAAGTTAGCATTCAGTTCCATATGGGGAACTATGAAACGGCTGAGATAACACACACAGGTGCGTATACATAATCAAACACACTGATTCACAATTACACACCGTCGCCTACACATAAAATGCATTTTATATTAATTGTTAGGAAGCCTTGGGAACCATGTTGATTTCAAAATGTAATAATATATTTATATATATATATATATATATATATATATATATATATACAATCATTACCAGACATGAGCAGTTTCAGATAATTAACTTCTCTATTGCCAGGCATGAACAGATTCAGATAATTAGCCCCTCTATTACTACACATGAGCAGATTCAGAGAATTAACCCCTCTATTACCAGACATTACACACAGTCACACAGACAGAGACAGTCACACACACACAGTGGCGACTCTAGAAACAATATATAGGGGGGGCACACAAGATACCACAGTCAAACTGGGGGGGCATTAATAATTTCCACCATTAAATCATACCACTGAAAAAATATATATATTGCCAAAAGTAATGTGCTATGGAATGATACTTTTGTTATTGGACAACACAATACTTGATCATTCAACATGGGAAGCCTGAAGCCACAATTTAGTAAGACTAATCCTTGAAATCCTTTAAACAACACAATACCTTAACTTTTGCACTAAATGATTTAAGGGCCTAATATCAGATCCTGCTGCTGATATATATATATATTAGCCCCTGCTGCCCAAATATATTAATATTAGCCCCAGTTGCCGATATATATATTAATATTAGTCCCTGCTGCCGATATATATATAAATATTAGACCCTGCTGCTGATAGCAGGTATAGATCAACACATTAACACACAAACCCAGCTTTGCATGTATAGATCAATTGAAATTCACTTGTGATCTCAGCACTGAAGGTATATATCAAATAAACAGAATCAGACATACAAATCCTGTATTTGCAGGTATACTATTCTGACTCCGATTGTTGTGATAGCGATCTATCCCTTGTAAGACCTCTATGCCTGGCCTGAATAAGTAGATATAACCACTGCGGACAATCCTTGTCAGATAGCTGAACTCACCAATACCGGTTTTCATCCAAGAGCTGGTTTATTCTGTACAACAAGCAACTGAATACAGCAGAATGAATGGATTTCAGTATTATGCGGTCAAAAGATGATGCTTTCCTAACTTAGCATGCAGAATACATGTGTCCCTGTTACATGTGGCAGATACAAGCAGCCATGATACAGGAAGTGCCTCACTAGAGAGCAGGGGTGGGGTTTACATGCAAAGGAAATGTGTGATAAGTGCATTACCAAAAAGGGCCAGAAGATGGCAGCTAACTAACCATAGAGAAATCCATAGTAAATGGATTAAAGAATAAACTATGAAATTCCCATCTACAATAATGAGAATACTAACTGTGTAACAGCATACTCCCCGTCTGACAATGTAAATGTCACTATTTACACCATAACGGTAGTTATACAATTGCAAATAAACAATTTGCTTGATGTCTTGAAAACCTGGAAAACATAAAAGAGAACATGCAGATAATGCAACAACTATAATGTAAGACTTCAAGTTGTAACAATAAAGTTCAAGACTCTTCCTTCTTGAAGTCACAGGTAGGATTCAGCAGCATACGCAAGCAAGTTCATTCTCCAAAGGGCAAGAGCAAAATAAGTTCCGTGATAGGTCTGATTACAGTCCCTTGTCTTGCAACTTTCACCTTCAGCAATGTCCCTTGCAGAAAGAAGCTTGCGATGGTTCGTACTAGCCTTATCCACTTGGAAAAACGTCCAAAGCGCTGACAGTCCAAGACCAGTCTTTGTTTAGTTCGGGTGACGAGGGTTTTAACTTCCGGACGAATCTCTGGATCTTTGTAAGGTTCTAGAATACTGAAGACATCAGCTGTGGTTTCTTCTGGATGATCCAGCAGGAATTCAGGACCTGTTATCCAAGAAGAATTTGCAAAGACACTTGCAGACACTGGCCTGGTGGCATGATCTGCAGGATTAATTTCAGATGGGACATAATGCCATTGTTCAGGTTTAGATGACTTCCTGATTCTTTCAACACAGTTGCTGACATACACATAGAAACGTTTAGTCTGGTTGTATATGTAGCCCAGAACAACTTTGCTGTCTGTGTAGAATTTGATGTCATCTATCGGAATGTCCAGCTCACGTAGTATGAAATCTGCAATTTCTACAGCTAGCACAGTCCCACAAAGTTCAAGCCTAGGGATAGTGTGCTCTGGCTTAGGTGCTAACTTAGCTTTCCCAAACAGAAACCCTATATGGGTTTGATTAGAGGAGTCTCTTACCTTGAGGTAGGCAACAGCTGCTATGGCCTCAGTAGACGCATCTGAGAAGATGTGAAGCTCTTTTCTCTTACTTGTAGTAAGGGAAGCTGAAGTGTAGCAGCGTGGTATACGGATTCCATCTAAGGCATGTAGAGATTGTTTCCAGGACTCCCACTTTGGAAGCTTGTCTGTTGGCAATGGAGCGTCCCAATCTTTAATAGTCTCTGAGAACTGCCTGAGCAAGGATTTGCCTTGTATAGTGATGGGAGCCACAAATCCCATCGGATCGTATAGGCTGTTCAATACTGACAGAACACCACGCTTGGTAAACGGCTTCTCTGCAGAGCCGACTTGAAAACCGAAGGTGTCCCTTAATAAGTCCCACCGTAGGCCCAGACTTCTCTGTGGCGGCATGTCCATCCCCAGGTTTAGGTCTTTGAACCCCGTGGCATGATCGTCAGGTTGAAAGGCTTTCATGACGGCAACACTATTTGAGGCAATCTTGTGTAGTCTAAGGTTAGCCTCAGAGAGCATACCTTGTGTTCTTTGGAGCAGATCTATGGCTTCTTCATCTGTAGGTAAAGACTTAAGTGCATCGTCAACATAAAAGTCTCTCTCAACGAAGTGTCGAGCGTCCACGCCATACTCCTTTTCTCCATCAAGGGCAGTCCTTCGTAAACCATATGTTGCAACAGTGGGTGAGGGACTATTTCCGAAGACATGTACTTTCATGCGGTATTCCATGATCTCATTGTCCATGTTGTTGTTACGGTGCCACAAAAACCTTAGGAAGTTCCTATGGTCTTCGCGTACAACGAAGCAATGAAACATTTGCTCAATGTCGGCAGTTACCGCAACTCGCTCTCTTCTAAACCTCATAAGTACACCTACAAGATTGTTGGTTAGATTCGGGCCCGTAAGAAGAACATCGTTCAGGGATACGCCTTGATACTTGGCACTGGAGTCAAATACTACCCTGATTTGTTTAGGCTTGCGTGGGTGATATACTCCGAAGAAAGGCAGGTACCAGCACTCATCGCGTCTTTGAAGTGGTGGCGCTGGTTTGGCGTGATCATTGTCGAAGATCCTTTTCATAAAGGCGATGAAATGGTCCTTCATTTCAGGCCTGTTCTTTAATGTTCGTTGAAGTGAGTTGAATCTGGATAGAGCCTGTTCACGATTGGTTGGGAGTTTGGCCCGTGCTGCACGAAGAGGTAATGGCGCAACCCAGCTGTTAGACTCATCCTGGAAGAATTCTTTATCCATTATTTTTATGAACTCTCTGTCTTCAACTGACAATGCTACTTTGTTGTCATCACTGGTAGTACTAAACACTGCAGCACCTAGGTTGTCATCACAAAGGACAGGAGTAACATGCTGTACTTGGATAATATCAAGAGGGTTCTCCTTTACTTCATAATGGTGAGGGCATCGTTTGAAGTGGGAGGCACGTCCATTCTCCAACACGTAAGTTTTGAAGGAGCGGACCTCAGATGACCTACGCATCCTGCCCAAGCACACATCGCCCACTATTACCCAGCCTAAGTCAAGTCTTTGCGCATAAGGAGCGTCGTCAGGTCCATCGCACTGTTCACGTACTTTATGTACTCTGAGAATGTCTCTTCCTAGCAAAACCATAATTTCAGCACTTGTGTCCATTGCAGGAATCTCATTAACAAGGTGCCTTAAGTGAGGGTGATGATATGCGGCTTCTGGAGTGGGAATCTCTTCCCTTTCGCCTGGTATCTGGTCACACTCAACTAATGTTGGTAGGGGTATGCCCTCTCCCTCCTTGATGTGAGAGACCATGAACCCATCGACCCTTCTGCCGAAGGTCTCTACTTCACCAGAACAGGTTCTGAGAGTATACGGTGTGGCATGACCTTCTATGCCAAAGATCTCAAAGAATTTAGGCTTAACCAGGGATCTATTGCTCTGTTCATCTATTATGGCATACATTCTAGTAGCTTTCTCAGGATGGTCCTTCGGGTATATCTTGACTAGGCATACCTTGGCACAGCATTTGTGATCCAAGCCCTCTCCACAGACTTCTGTGCATGAAGATAAAACATTATCTTTGGCTGGAGCATGACCTTGTTGCTCCCCGCCATGATTTAAGGCAGGGGGGAAGGTAGGTAGCTGCTGTAGGTTGTCTGGAAGTGGAGTAGGATGCATTGCTGTAACATGTCTGTCGCTACTGCATTCTGTGCACTTGATCATGACTTTACAGTCTTTAGCGAGATGGCTATAAGAAGAACAGCACTTGAAGCAAATTCCAAGTTTCTGGAGAATCTCCCTGCGCTCTTGTAAAGTCTTTGCCCTTAGCCCACGACATTTCTTAAGAGGGTGAGGCTTCTTGTGAATAGGACACTGACGATTAGGGTCTTTAACTCTGTCATCCACAACACCCTGATCACTAGGTGAGGTAGTGGAAGGTGAGATGTCTGTTCTCTTGACAGATATTGCTCTATTATAGTCTCTACGTTTAGGTACAGTGTTATCGTACCTTGATGATGATGAGGATGAAGCAGGCAAGTTGGGTTCACTGAAGCTGAAGCTGGGGTCGTTTCTCATCCAGGCTTGATCACTAATGAACCTGCAAAAGTATGAGAATGGAGGAAAGGATAAGGTTATTGTCTCTTTTGTACCTTGAGCCCTGTTGTGCCCATTTCTCTTGCAGGCCATATGGCAGTTTAGACATCACTGGGTTGACACCATGAGCGGTGTCCAGGAAGCTTAGTCCAGGTAGACGTGGGTCTGTCTTTGCCAACTCTAGCTCCATGAGGAGGTCACTCAGATCTTGCAGCTTGCGATAGTCTTTGTTTGCTAATTTTGGGAAGTTTTGCAGTCTCTTGAATAGAGCGCTTTCTATGGCTTCAGAGCTACCATAGGCTTGCTCAAGTCTTGCCCATGCAGCAACAAGACCTGCATCTGGGTGGTCAACGTGTACTGTTCTCAGTCTTTTAACACGATCTGCAGATTCTGGTCCCAGCCACTTTATGAGCAAATCAAGTTCTTCCTTAGCAGTAAGGTTGAGATCAGCAATAGCAGCCTTGAAGGTTGATCTCCAGGCCCTGTAGCTCTCTGCACAATCGTCAAACCTTGAGAGGCTAGTGTTAATGAGCTCACGGCGTACCATATATCTGGCAAAGTCATTCAAATCTGATTTCTCACTCTTTGGTGCCAAAGTAACTTGTGGAACCCCTTGGGTGTAGAAGTTCTCTGGTGATGTAGGGTGAGGTTTACCAGGGTAAAATGATGTTGCATGAGCGTTTAACTGTGGTGTAGTCTCTAAGGCTTGTGCTGGCTGTGGCTTGAGTTGCAGCTTGTCACTGGAAATCACGTTGTTGTTGGCAGGAGTTGATGTGGTTTTCTGCATAGAAGCACTTGTGTTATAGAGTTGAGAGGTCTCCGTGTTGAGAGTCAGAACAGTGTTGTTAGTAGGAGGTGCAGTGGATGACTCTGTGTCTTTGGAAATGTTATGCTTTAGTACGTATTCACTGGTGCGTTCAACTGGATCTTCCAGTTCTGCTGGGATAAAACAGTCCGAATTAGTGCTTTGTCCCATTGCTTGTTCAAGGACTTTAAGCCTTGCCAGGGAAGCTGCTTCCTCCCCTTCCATTTGCAAAATCTTTATTTGGGAATCTAACTCTGCTTGCTTTCTGGCGAAAGAGCTTCGTGCTTTTTTTGATTCGGCATCAGCGCGAGCCTCTATTAGCTTGTCGCTTAATGTAGAACTTCTGGAGCGAGAGGATCTAGAGGAAAGTGCAGTGCGCTTGGTTGAAGTGGATCTGTGAGATCTGGTCTCCTGCAGTTGAATAATGCGGAGTTCTGCCTTAAGCTTAGCATTTTGCACTGCGAGATCCCTTTGTTGGTTCAGTGCATTGATCCTGGTCAGTTCTGCTGAAGAATCCTCTATATTAGAGTCCTGCAAAAAAGCTGAGTATTTTACAGACAGCCGCTGGTAGCGTTCATACGCAGCAAATAGGCGATTTATAGAGTCTCTTAATTCAGCTGGTTGATCAATAAAGTGTGACAAAACTGACATGCAGTGTGAGGTTCTGTCCCAGAGGTCTGACAGATTACTGGAGAACTCATCTCTAGTGGCTTCAAAGTTTTCCCTGAGTTTCTGTGTTGGTATTATTGTACGTTTGGGTCGTACACTCTGTTCGGTAACATCTGCCGGATCTGTTCCCTGTATGACTACCGGTTCGGCAGCATGATGTATCTGGGTTGATTCAGCCATAAAAGAGTGTTCAGAGCCTTGTCTAGACATTTTGCAAAAATGGTACTGTCTCTTTAAGAAGACGAACAGCAGCTTAGACAGGTGAGGTAACGCAGTTTAATGTAGAGAAACAGTTTTCAACATTCACATGAAGTGCAGTAAGCTTATGCGACCATGTGCTTACAAGATGGTGGATAGCACTGAGCTTGATTGCAGATTAAGTACACACATATACACAGCAGGCTGTAGAAATTCTATACATCTTTTGACTATTCTGACTCCGATTGTTGTGATAGCGATCTATCCCTTGTAAGACCTCTATGCCTGGCCTGAATAAGTAGATATAACCACTGCGGACAATCCTTGTCAGATAGCTGAACTCACCAATACCGGTTTTCATCCAAGAGCTGGTTTATTCTGTACAACAAGCAACTGAATACAGCAGAATGAATGGATTTCAGTATTATGCGGTCAAAAGATGATGCTTTCCTAACTTAGCATGCAGAATACATGTGTCCCTGTTACATGTGGCAGATACAAGCAGCCATGATACAGGAAGTGCCTCACTAGAGAGAAGGGGTGGGGTTTACATGCAAAGGAAATGTGTGATAAGTGCATTACCAAAAAGGGCCAGAAGATGGCAGCTAACTAACCATAGAGAAATCCATAGTAAATGGATTAAAGAATAAACTATGAAATTCCCATCTACAATAATGAGAATACTAACTGTGTAACAGCATATATACAATAATAATATATGAAACGTAGCATCGCAGGTATAGATCAAATAAATACATGGAAACAGCATTGCAGGTATTAATCAACTGAACAAGACATATTAACCCTGTATTTGCAGGTATACATAAATAATGTATGGAAACATAGCATAGCAGATATGGATCTACAGAATAACACAAAAACCCAGCTTTGCAGGTAAAGACCAATTGGAATTCACATAAAAACACGGCTTTAATGGTATATTTAAAACCCTCTAAATTACAGGCATAGATCACAGGTTGCACACCCCAAAGCCAGCCCTGGCGTCCACACTGCCCACATAGAACCTGGCCAGCACCCAGATAACACACATATGATTTGCCATCTTTGTCCCATATACACCCTGCCTGTGCCATCTTGGTCCCCAAGGCTCAAACATCCTGCTAGTGCCATCTTTGCCCTTCCACAATTATACATCTATGATACGCACAATCACATTAACTCATGCTCTCCCTCATTCAGACAAATCATCCACATATTAACTCATGCTCTCCCTCATTCAGACAATTCATCCACATATTAACTCATGCTCTCCCTCATTCAGACAATTCATCCACATATTAACTCATGCTCTCCCTCATTCAGACAAATCATCCACATATTAACGCATGCTCTTCCTCATTCAGACAATTCATCCACATATTAACTCATGCTCTCCCTCATTCAGACAATTCATCCACATATTAACTCATGCTCTCCCTCATTCAGACAATTCATCCACATATTAACTCATGCTCTCCCTCATTCAGACAATTCATCCATTTTAAGAAACTACACCCCTTGGAGCTTAAAATGAGGGGCTACATGTATTTCTAGGACAAAAGTTGAGTGCACAAATAATGATGGAATATGTCGCTTTGGCTTGAAAATATGTTTTTTTCTATCCATAGCGACATGTTCATTTGTGTCTTGCGCACTCCAGGTTTGTACTAGAAACACACGCAGCCCCTCATTTGATGCGCCAAGGGATGTCGTTTTTGCAAATGTGTACTTTTTGTGCCATAATTTAACTTCCTACGTGAGCAGTAATGCCACGTCAAGGCTTCAACCCTAATTACTGATCATTCACACGCCTTTCATATCTCCATTCACTCGCAGAAGCACACACCATACTTTAAATACATTCACTCACACACCATTCTTTCCCCTTACAATCCCAAAGAAATGATGGTAAAGGGAGAAAAAAATCACTTTTACAGCAAAAATAAGTTTTGCAGTAAAAATGCAAGGCGCTCCAGGGATGATATGGTTACTCATGTACCGCACAGGCTAAATGGCTGATTTTAATAATATTTGCAGTTCATCAGGATTTCAAAAATTGCCTCCCTCTACCATTGGCTAAATTTAACCCCATGATCAAAGGGATCATAGGATTAAAAATTAGTATCGGCCATTTTTAAAAAGGGAATGTGACTTTTTATAGCTATATGATCGCTGTGGTAACATTGGCTACCACAGTGATCATTTAGCTAGAATACTTAAACTTTTTTTTTTTTTTTTAAAGTTAAACTACTTTGTTTAAATAGTTTAATTTGGGGGTCACTAGGCAATTTTGATCTTTTTTATCTGACCCCCAAATCATTTTTTTTACATTTTTATTTTTTTAAAAGCTATATACCCCAAATCATTTTTTTTACATTTTTATTTTTTTAACTTAATATTTTTTTACAAGCTATATACCGCGAGGCGATTACCTTTCCAATGGTATATGTTGGGGGTATGTAGCTGCTTAGATGCCTGAGATACCTCTTTAACTGACAATTGTCAGTTGTTAATAAAGTTGCGCGGTGACGTCATCGCGTCATTGCGCGAGACGTCACCAGGCAGATCGGGTGGCTCCGGTGATGCCCTTCAGTTTGAGGGGCAGAACGCCGGGGTAGGTGGTGATGGAGGTCCACAGACCTCCATCAAGGTAAGGTAGTGCTAGTGACGGCATGGTGCCATCGTTAGCACCTGACTGGGACTGCTAGCGACGGCACCATGCCGTCGTTAGCAGTCAAGGGGTTACAAATTCGGCGGGGGGGCAACAGGGGGGGCAAGGAATAACCTAGGGGGGGCAGTTGCCCCCCCGTAGCGACGCCACTGCACACACATACCTGGTGCAGGCTGCACAGTGTAAAAGAGGGACTCAACCTGTCAGAAAAGACTTAAAGTTATTATTATTATTATCTTTTATTTATATAACAGTTTATGCAGCACTTAATACAATACATATATTCAATGGGAATGACAAGACAAGAATTGACAAACTAAGACAAACCGATATATTAGATGGAGACAAACCTGCTCGCAAGCTTACAATCTTGAGAGTTCTCAAAAAAGGAGACCCTGTGTATTCCAGAGGTAGGCAGGACACTTATTTGGAGGTTCCTAATGTTCTTCTGTGTGTTACTCAACAATGGGTTTATAGCCGTTATCTTTGGCTTTTATGATTGAGTTAGTCACCATTAGGTTTGTGTGATTGCTATTTGTTGTGGTAACTATAGACACTATTGAGCTCTTACACTACTATCTAAACGATAGCGGAATTAATCTGTTCTCCCTTGCACGGGGTAGTAATGGCACTACCTATTTTATTTTAGGTTTACAAAACCAATATTGGTTTACAGGAAATGTTGCAATACTACTGTTTTGTAAGAAGATAAGGAAATGGATTGGTTACCACTAGATGGCACTCTAATACCTGTAATGCATTTGCTTCAGAAAGTACCGTGAGACACAACGAAGTTTACAGTTGTTAAGTTTATAGTTGTAACATTTAAAAAGTGAAAATGCTGCTAGAATAAAAAAACATATTATTTATTCAAATAAATAACACCTAAGTGCTTTTAAAGACAGCCAAAAAGTCAATAATTACATATTAAAGCATAAACGATACACTGCACTGCATCACATCATAATCATTGAACAGTATTTTTTTTCCTGTATTTTTCTTTTAATAACTTGTGTAAATATATTTCTGTTTTTTTTACTGGTTCTATCTACAGTTGAGTGTGGATGATGGTTTGTCATTTTTCCATAAATATTCATAAATATCTTTGGCAGTGGTAATACTGCAAAATATGCAAACTGTAAATTCTCTTAAAATTCAGTTATCAACGGTAAACTTTTTTGCAAAGCAAAATTTGGAAAACAATTTTGGTTTCAACTCGCTAAAGGAACAGTTGTCAGCAAAGTTTGTGGTAGAGTTATGGTCTCACTCTTTGGCTTCACTTTACATTATGAAGATCAGTGGTGTAACTACAGGGGACGTGGCTCTGTGCTTCTAGGGGGTCCCTTTCTAAACTATTTTGAACTGGCATGGGGAGACAGGAACGTATCAGGGTCACATTATGTCACGTGGATGTGTAATTGTGTGTGTGTGTGTGAGTACGGATGTGTAAATGTGTGTGTGTGTGAGCATGGATGTATAATTGCATGTGTGTGAGCACTGATGTGTAATTGTGTGTGTGAGAAAGGATGTATAAGTGTGGTGAGATGGAGTGTGTGATAGAATGAATGTGTCTGCTGGTAAGTAAGTGTATGCACATTTTATAAGTGTGTTTACAAATGTGTGCCAGATTTTATGTTGCAAGGGGCAAAGAAGGCACAGACAACTTGTTTGGAGACAATGATAGCACCAAGGAGATCATTTGCTGCAAGACCTTGGGTGGACCTGTATAATGTCTAGTTAAATTGTTGAGATATCTTAAAAATCTCCTCATTCTTTGAATTATGCATTATATATGACCAACTCAACCATTCTTGAAATCTGCCAACTTTGCCCTTCATAATGAAAAGGAGGTGAGGAAGTTTAAACTATGACACTCCTGCAAACTCCTGTCAACGTTCTATTTAGTGAATAAACCCCAATATATGCTGGTGGTCAGTTTACAAACAAATCATTGGGTATTTCACTAAAATATTTAGGTGAAAGGATAGTTTTGGTAGCATTTTAACACTCTAAGCTGAGATATTCGCCATGAGTTTCCTTTAAAAAAATTAAAATAAAGGTTTCTCCAGAGCTTAAAGGTTCTGCCCTTATTTCATTGCTAAACATAGCATTGGAAGCATTGAACTTTATTCAAACACCCGTCTAAGTCTTACATGGTGTAAAGAGGGGTTGAAAATTGGTGGTTTTTAAATTAAATAAAAAACAAAAATCATTTGTGGAAATGAAATCTAAATCTAAAAGCAGCGTAGAAATCAATAGGAAATGACTTCACCTCAGTGATTCAATGGGGTATGCTAAGTATTAGTGTCTCTTAAATGTATGCATTTTAAATAAACTTTATAGACCATGAAAAAAACTATTTGGAATCTACTAATGCAGTGGCGTCGGCAGGGGGGGCCATGGCCCCCTACATCATGCTGTGCCCCCCAATTGAAACAACATTTTTTTTATTGCACAGCCGGAAGAGAGAGAGGCACCGAGTGGTTGCTCAGGAATAAGTTTTCAGCAACCGCTCGGCGCCTCTCTGCGAGGTCTCTGTCTCGGTTGCGGTGCCGGCATTTCACGCTGAGCGCGGGAATATGACGTCATATTCCTAGCGCTCAGCAGTGAAGCAGTGCACACCGCGGCCGAGCAGGGAGACAGATGACCACAGGACCTCCACAAGGTAAGTGAACTTCAAAGGGGGGAGAGGGTAGATAGTGAGGAGGGGGAAGATAGGAAGAAGGGAGTAGATAGAGACAAGGGAGTGAGAAGGAGTAAATCGGGCAGAAGGCAGTGAGAAGGGGTAGATAGGGCAGAAGAGAGTGAGAAGGGGGTATATTGGGCAGAAGGGAGTGAGAAGGGGGTAGATAGGTCCGAAGGGAGTGAGAAGGGGGTAGGTGTGGATGCATTGTGTGAATGAGTGAGAGAAGTACTGAATTTATGAGAATGCATTAATTATGTGTAAATAATTTGCGTGAAATAATAAATGATTGTGTGAATGAAAGTGAATTAGTGAGTGACTGTAAAAGTGTTTGTGTGAATCATAAGTGTATAATTGTCAAAAAGGCAAAGATGGTATCAGCAGGGTGTTAAAGCATTGGGGACCAAGATGGCACAGGCAGGGTGTTTATGGGACAAAGATGGCGTACGCTCGGCTGTTTGGGGACAATGTTGACTCACGCTGGGCTGTTTAGGGACAAAAATGTCATGTCCTATGTGTGTGTAATTTGGGTGCTGGTCAGGTTCTATGTGGGCAGTGTGGACGCCAGGGCTGGCTTTGGGGTGTGCAACCTGTGATCTATGCCTGTAATTTAGGGGGTTTTAGCTATACCTTTAACGCTGAGTATTTATGTGGATTGAAATTGATCTATACCTGCAAAGCTGGGTTTCTGTGTTCTGTAGAGCTATATTTGCTATGCTTCTGTTAATACCTGGAGTGCTGTTTCCATGTGTTGTTTATATACCCTCAGTGCTGAGTTTACATGTGATTTCCAGTTGATCTATACCTGCAATGCTGGGTTTGTGTGTTCTGTTGATTTATACCTGCTATGCTATGTTTCCATACATTATTTATGTTTACCTGCAAATACAGGAAGGGGTCTGTTCTACCCCAGACTGGTACATTTCTTTTTTTCATTTTTGAAGAAGGCATAGTAAGGTGCTCACAGAGTACTTTAATATGCGTTATTCATTAGTGGGGCTGCTATGGACAGTAAAGTGTCCCATCTACCATAAAACATATCCATTCCCAATAAAAGTAACAGTGTAAAAAGAAAAAAAAGACAATGAGAGGACTGTTTTTTATATACTTGGTTTATACAGTACAGAATCTAAGCAACACATCTCCCGGGGCTTACAGTGTCAGTATATATGTACATGTTCCTGTTGTCAGAGCACCCAAACTGTCCAGATTTAGGCAGGACAGTCCCGATTTTGGGTCTCTGTCCCGCTTTGCAGGGGCAGAGGAAGGGTGAGGCCAGGGCAGAACTGGCCATGTATATATTTGTGTAAAATTGGCAGTGTACATGTGTGTGTGTGGGTATAAACACAGTGTACATGTATGTGTGTGTAAGGGCAGTGTCCGTGTATGTGTGTGTGTAAGGGCAGTGTACGTGTCTATATCTTTCTTTAAGGACAGTGTACGTGTATATGTGTGTGTAAGGGCAGTGTACGTGTATGTGTGTGTGCGAGGGCAGTGCATGTGTATATGTGTGTTTATGGGCAGGTGTGTGTAAGGGCAGTGTATGTGTATATGTGTGTGTGTAAAGGCAGTATATGTGTATATGTGTGTGTAAAGGCAGTATATGTGTATATGTGTGTTTATGGGCAGGTGTGTGTAAAGGCAGTGTGATGGGATCCAGGGAGGGAGGCTAACATTAGCCTTTTTTAATTAAAAAAAAAAATCTCTGCTGCTATGGACTACTCTTTCAATGATGCTCAGCCAGCATTATGGTGGACACCTGGCTGGCGGAGAATCATAGGAATTTTAGTCACAACTAGCATCTGCAGCTTTACTGTTGCTTGGCTTCCCATGACGCTCAGCCAGCATCATGGAAGTAGTATGTCTGGCTGAGCCTTATGGGAATTCAATTCATTGTATTGGTTATTTTTAATATGCATGACTGCTGACAAAAATGAAGCGTGTTTTAAGTGACAATGCGAGCGCGACATTATTAAGTGCAATTGTTTGTATTGGTGAGTTCTGCGAGATTTTTTAAAAAAAAGTGTCCCTCTTTCACATTTTTAAATGTTGGGAGCTATGACAACTAAGGGTCACTGCTATCATCTTAATTAATACAATATAACTTCCAAGAGGTGGGGGACCTTCCTCTAGGGCAGGCAGGGTCATGTAACCCTTTCAGCTTAGAGTTCCAGGGTCTCTAACCTGTTGTAGAGCAGCCCCTCGCATTAATCCAGAGGTTATATGCAGCACAGGCTAATATCAATCAAGTCAGGCTGCTACATGATGGGGTCTCAAGGCCCCTATCACTCTGGGGCCCTGGAACAATTTCTCCATGTACACCTTGGCTAATCCAGCACTGACTCTGGTGCTAACTATGTCTTGTTAGAATAATGTCTTTCTAGTCAGCATTCACATAAAAAATCTAAAAGTCTAAAATAATTAATGCCTCTCTATTTACATTTTCAAGGCAACTAATTAATTCTAGGATACAAAAAAACATGTTGTAGCGTTCCACTACAGTTTAAATATTCAGTGTATTTTTGTTTGCTTTCAATTTTTTAAATTCTATTTCCTTTGTGTCCTAAATTACTTAAACCAGAATCAAACACAATCCTTTGGCTGCACATGTTTATTGTTTTCTTATTTCCATTTGGTTGTTTCTGAATACATTTTGCTCGCTGTTTGCTGCTTTCAATAGAGTTGAAATATTCACTGATCTTTTCATAATTGCGTTACATATTTCCTCCGTTATTACAGCAGATTTGTGTTTTTATGATTTTATCCACAGATAACAAAGAGAATTGAGCTGCCATTAAAAATTCTATGCAGAGAAATGTGGAACATATACAGTATATCCTTGTTTTCTTGGCCATATATTAGGATTATCTAACAATTCTTTATTGAAGATGAATACCATACCATTATTAAAAAAAAATGTAGAAGGTCCCTGTCACTTAACTGTGAACTTGACTTCAATTTATACAAGTGAAAAATTACCTATATGATGAATTAATATTATAGTATATGTTTTAACATTTTAACACCTCATTTTTTAATTTGTCATTAAATTTTTTTGTTATTTTTGGTAACTGAACTAAGCTAAGCTTCTCCTATGACCTAATTTATGCATCAGTTTAAAAATGTTTTGCAAATATTAAAAAATCTGTTGAATGAGAAACCAATCACAAAGATGTCAGAACGATGCCATATAGTTGACACAACTTACCGTATTGGCTCGAATATAGGCCGCACTTTTTCCCCCCACTTTAAGTCTTTAAAGTGGGGGTGCGGCCTATATTCGGGGTTTAGCGCCCGACGCCCGGGACATGTAGTTCCTGGCGCCAGGCAGGCAGCAGGGTTAGGATACAGATCCCCCGCAGCGGTACAGCCTATCCTACTCTCTGATACGCTCAGACAGCCTCCCCTGCCAGCACTTCCCACGGGGGGAGTGCTGGCACGGGAGATTGTCTAAGTGCATCGTGCAGACGTTCACCGCCGGTGGACGTCCGCACGATGCGTTTTACCTCTGCCCCCAAGACTTACCAGAGCAGACTCCCGGGTGTCTTGCGGGGCCGGCGGGGGACACCTACGCAATACGCGTATACAACTTCCGGTGCCGGCACATCCGCTGAGTCCCGGCACCGGAAGTTGTATACGCGTATTGCGTAGATGTCCCCGCTGGCTCTCGGGGGGGAGGAGGAGGAGGGCAGAGTGGCAGCATATCTCGGGGGGGAGGAGGAGGAGGACAGTGGCAGCATATCTCGGGGGGGAGGACAGTGGCGGCATATCTCGGGGGGGCAGTGGCAGAATATCTCGGGGGGGGACAGAGTGGCAGCATATCTCGGGGGGGGAGACAGAGTGGCAGCATGTCTATTAAAAAAAAATTTCTTTAAAAAAGCACCAAACTTTTAGGGTGCGGCCTATATACGGGGGCGGCCTATATCCAAGCCAATGCGGTATATTGTTTTGCTCTGTTTTAGTTTGTAGATGTGATGTCACCAACAGCCCCCGACTGGCCATCTGCACACCAGGCAAAGTCCGACAGCACCCCACACTCACTTGTTGTGCCCCTCCAACTTACGTCAATTGGCAGCCAATACTTGGCAGTTGTAATACTTTTTGGATGAATTATGCATCCATATAGTTGGCTGGTATGTAGGCTCCTCTCTTAAATTATTCAAAGATACAATGTGCTCCAAAGTTACTGTGTGTCCAGAAAAAGAGGTATACTTGCCCTTTATTGTTTTACACCAAAATGATTCCATTTAATATGATCAAAGCTGTTACAAATAATTTTATGAACAAAGTTAAAAAATAAAGATCAGTTTCTATAGTACATAGACATTTTAGTAGAATTTCTACTAATACGTACATCTCTGGGTGTCCTGCCGATATACTTCCAAACAAGAAGGAGCTGGGTTAATGCTGAAGGCTGAATAAAGAATACTATAGAATATTACCTGCAAGAGTCCTAGTGAGGACCCTGTAAAGAGCTGCTTTATTCAGAACTATTAGTGGACACATAGAGCCTGTCTGAAGAGGCACAGTCCTATGATCTGACTCAAGTGTTGCTGTGGATGTTTTCCCCTGACATTTTTGTCCTTGATTCAAAGCAATACACTTACCTACATATCCTATTACTAAAAATGTGTTGTGTTTTATTGCTTGCTCTACATATCTGCACATATGTACATAGCCGGTGCTGAGTGTTTTCCTGTGGCTGACAGGCTGCTTTAAGTAGCCAATCAGTAGCGAGAATTGTTGGATCACGGAGCAAAGCAACTGCAGCTGTGTAGCTGGAGCTTCTCCCCAATATACACAAGTGCTTTATTATTTATTAATATGTTTATTTATATGAAGTTCTTACATATGCATTCTTTTTGGCAAGGTTATCTGAAACGTTATACTCTTCCTTTAAGAAATTTGGTCCTTTTAGGCGAGTCCCACATGACTGTTCAAGAAGCCAAGTCCAAGCCTTTTGTCACTGGCCAGCTAATCCACTTTCTTTTTCCTTTCCTTCTCTTTTTCTCTGAACTTCTTTCTTTTTTCCATAACAAGAGAGCGAATATTCTACACACACATACAAAAAAAGGTCTGCTGTCAGTACGTTATCTAAATAACTGTATAATATTTTTTACTGAATCAGAGATTATTCTGGTTCTGAATTTAATGTGGTCTTGGCATATATATATATATACATATATATATGTAGTTAAATCTTCTAGTTTGAAACTTTCATGACAAAGTCATTCTGTCAAATAACTTCACAAACACTGTTTTAAGAAGAGATTAAGGTCTTTGTTCCTTAGAGGTCCTTTCCAGAATCCTTAATGACACACAACATGCTCAGAAAGTGAAATAGTACAAAATGTTAATACTTAATATGAAGGAAATTTGTTTCAAGTAGGGGTGGTTTTCATATGTTAATCAGTCCAGTTCTAAACTGTA
The DNA here is from genome assembly GCF_027358695.1 of Spea bombifrons. Classification (NCBI taxonomy): domain Eukaryota; kingdom Metazoa; phylum Chordata; class Amphibia; order Anura; family Pelobatidae; genus Spea; species Spea bombifrons. The sequence continues at coordinate 137,315,702 of NC_071087.1, read as the reverse complement.
AAAAATGCATGATACCACTTCTATTAAGTGCAGCTAGATTTCATGAATATTAATGAATATTCATCATGTTAATTTGATGCTTTGTTCCCAGTGACATGACAAAATAGAATTTAAAATGTCCCTCAAGTAACATAAGAAACTTTCTTTAAAAAGACAAAGCAGTAGAAAATAGAGGTTACAAAAGATTGACAATTTCAGTATGCCTTAAACCTACAGATAATGTACAAAATAATGTAATTATTTCCTTTTCTTCTATGGTGCATTCTTTATACACAGAAAGGTTTTATACAACACTTGATTTCTCAATAAAATAAAGACTACAAAGGCAATCAAAAACACAAAAAAACAAAAGGGCGAAAGTTTGTGATCTTTCTGACAATTGGCAGAAATTATGTGGGGTTGATGGTTTCTTTATTCTGTAAGAATGTCAGTCAATTCCTGCAGTTTTTGCTTAAAATATCATGATCATGTTTACCCCTGACCAGGGTTTTCCTGCTCTTTGACCCTTTCCTGGCTATTTCAAACATATTTCAGAAGACCCCTGACTAGTGGTGGAGAAAATCTAGAAGACAGTAAGCCATGGATCCTTGATCTTTGTATGCCATTTTATATTTGTCTAATAGTTTTTTTGCTTGCCTCCTATCAGGGGTAAGCCTAAGGTTAGTGTCAAAGTGCCCCAAGTTTGGCAATTCTAATCTATTTTTTCATGGCTATATTGCTTACCAAGAAGCTGAATCAGTTGGACTCCACTGCATTTTAAACCAATGAGATATATATATAAATATATGTATATATATAAATATATATTTATATATATATATAAATATATATTTATATATATATATATATATATATATATATATATATATATACAGGGCCGGCCTTTGGGGTGTGCGACCTGTGCGACCGCACAGGGCGCCACACTCCAGGGGGCGCCGCCGCGGGGTCCGCCGCTGCCGCGCGGTGCGACGCCGCCGCGGAGTCCGACGCCACCGTAGCGTACCGCTGCCGCCAGCAGCGTACCTAGCGGCGGTGGGGGGGGGTTGGTTGTTCCGCACCGGTGCCGCTCATCAGGGGGGCACCCGGCACCCCTCCAGAGACGGACAGTAATGTCCGCCGCTGGAGGAGCAGGCTCGCAAGGGAGCGGTATCGGAGGTCTTTAACAGACCTCCGGCTCCCTTGAGTGATTTTAAGCCGGTTCAAGGATCTCCCTTGAACCCGGCTTAAAAATCACTCAAGGGAGCCGGAGGTCTGTTAAAGACCTCCGATACCGCTCCCTTGTGATCCGCGCGGCAACAGCTGTTGTGCGCCGGGGTTTGTTGTCAGATCCCGGCGCACAACACTGAAGCCGCGCCCACCGCTGTCCGTGCCCTCTGACCCGGAAGAAGACAGAAGAACTGAAGAAGAGGAGCGAAGAGAAGGAAAAGGAGCTGTAAGGAGAAAAGAGGAAAGGTAGGAAAGCATTCAGTGAGAGTGGATTGGTATATGTGTGGATTAGTGTATGTGTGGATTGGTATATGTGTGGATTAGTATGTGTGGATTGGTGTATGTGTGGATTGGTATGTGTGTGGATTGGTAAATGTGGATTGGTATATATGTGTGGATTAGTGTATATGTGTGGATTGGTATGTGTGTGGATTGGTATGTGTGTGGATTGGTATATATGTGTGGATTGGTATATATGTGTGGATTGGTATACGTGTGGATTGGTATATATGTGTGGATTGGTATACGTGTGGATTGGTATATATGTGTGGATTAGTGTATATGTGTGGATTGGTAAATGTGGATTGGTATATATGTGTGGATTGGTATATATGTGTGGATTGGTATACGTGTGGATGGTATACGTGTGGATTGGTATGTGTGTGGATTTGTATATGTGTGGATTGGTGTATATGTGTGGATTAGTGTATGCGTGTGGATTGGTATGCGTGTGGATTGGTATGCGTGTGGATTGGTATGTGTGTGTGGATTGGTATGTGTGTGGATTGGTATGTGTGTGGATTGGTATATATGTGTGGATTAGTGTATATGTGTGGATTGGTAAATGTGGATTGGTATACGTGTGTGGATTGGTATACGTGTGTGGATTGGTATACGTGTGTGGATTGGTATACGTGTGTGGATTGGTATACGTGTGGATTGGTATACGTGTGGATTGGTATACGTGTGGATTGGTGTATATGTGTGGATTAGTGTATATGTGTGGATTGGTATGCGTGTGGATTGGTATGTGTGTGGATTGGTATGCGTGTGGATTGGTATACGTGTGGATTGGTATACGTGTGGATTGGTATACGTGTGGATTGCTAAGTGTGTGAGAGTGATGGGTGTTATGCTGTACCATTTCCAATGTCTTTTTCATGATCTAATTATGCTCTAAAAGTACATCATAACTCCCATCACTCTATACTGTTCCATACAGTGGCAGAGCTGGGAGGCAGAGGCCTTGCACCCCCACCGCAGGACTCCTGAAAGGTAAGTGAACTTCCAAGAGGGAAAAGGTAGATAGTTAGGAGGGGGTAGATAGGGAGAAGGGAGTGAGACAGGGGAAAGGGGGTAGATAGGGAGAAGGGAGTGAGAAGGGGTAGATAGGGCAGAAGAGAGTGAGAAGGGGTAGATAGGGCAATCATACTCCTATCATGCCAAGTCTGCGAGTACATCCTGGAATCTGGGTATGCCTGGGCATGGTAGGAATGTGATTGCTGTTAATCATATATATATATATATATATATATGAAACCAAAGAAAAAATGGGCACTCACGGGTCTTTGCAGTAAAGTGCATTAAGCACAATTTTATTTCAACCAGCACAGCCAACGTTTCGGACGTCCGAAACGTTGGCTGTGCTGGTTGAAATAAAATTGTGCTTAATGCACTTTACTGCAAAGACCCGTGAGTGCCCATTTTTTCTTTGGTTTCATATATCTGGCTATTTTTGGAGCACCTGGGCAAATAAAAGCCTGTGTATATTAATAAATTCTCTGAGTGTGCAGCCGCTCCCTTTGGTTTGTATATATATATATATATATATATATATATATATATATATATATATATATATATTATTGTTATTTAATTGTTTTGTCCTATTTTGGTGTGTTACTTACTTTAAATAAAAGTGTTAGATTTTTTTATGGTGTGGGGGGTCATATTCGGTTTTGGCCAGGTAAATGCTGCACTTTCGGTTTCAGTCCAGAATTCGTTTCGGTGCATCCCTACTACTAAGCCAGACAATAAAGTGGTAGGCCTACACCACATCAATGTTTGGCGTAGTATATAGTGATTGGGGTTTTGTTACAAGTTTTGTTACAAGTTTTTATTCCTTTCTTCTTTTGGGATGGGGGGGGCGCCAGAGGAGTAGTCCGCACAGGGCGCCAGAACACCTAAGGCCGGCTCTGTATATATATATATATATATATATATATATATATATATATATATATACATACATACATACATACATACATACATACATACAGAAAGGGGAGCACACAACCTGAAAAGCTTAAAAGACATACACATTTAGATTCCTTGGATGTTGCTAGAATAATAACGACCAATAGGTACACAAAGCAAAGCAATAATTCAGTGCATACCGTTCAAAAACACCTGTATAAGGCATAAATATTGGGGATTCCGTCACACTATATGGCCACAATGTCAAAGTAAGATTAATGGTGTCCAGAGAAAACTTTAAATTGCATAAGAGTCTTATTCGGTTAAAAGGCAATGCACTCCCACTTAATCAACTCATGTGGATTTTTCACAGCTAAGCAAAATACCGTATTTGTTCGATTTATAAAATGACCCTAATTATAAGACGACCCCCCAAAATCTGAATATTAATTTATGAAAAAAAGAAAAAGCCTGAATATAAGACAACCCCATAGGAAAAAAGTTTTACCAGTAAATGTTAATTTATGTAAACTATGTGAACAATTGTTTGTTAATAAAAGCTATGATTGAGAAAAATATTTTTTTATTTTATTTTTTTTCAACCTGCCCCCCCAGTTATGCACATGTGCCCCCAGGCATGCCACTCTGCCCCAGAAATGCCTTATACCCCTATATGCCACTGTGCCCCATGATATGCCTTTTAACCCTCTAAATGCCACTGTTCCCCATGATATGCCTTTTGACCCCCTATGTGCCACTCTGCCTCCAGAATTGCCTTATACCCCTATATGCCACTGGCGTATACAGGGTTAAATGGCATTTCTGGAGGCAGAGTGGCATTAAGGGGGTTAAAAGGCATTTCACAGAGCACTCTGCCTCCAGAAATGCCTTCTGCCCTCCATTTAACACTCCCCCTCCCTCCTCCAACCTTACCGGTGCTTCTGAGTCCCCGGTAAGTTGGGGGGGCATAACACAGGAGGATCCGAGTCCCCTGCATCTGAGTCCCCGGTGCTTAGTCTGTGCAGCTGCCGGACTAAGCACCGGGGACTCAGAAACACAGGTAAGTTGGGGGGGGCATAACACAGGAGGATCCAGGTCCCCTGCATCGCTGCGGGGGTTCTGGATCTTAGTCTCATAGTCAGACCTATTTGAGGTCTGATTATAAGATGACCCCGATTATAAGATGAAAAAAAACTCGTCTTATAATTGAGCAAATAACGGTAGCTGTGAAAAATTAGATAGGCTTCACCAAACTTGGGGTACCTTTGACGTAGAGGCGGGCTAAGCAATATATGGCCATGTAGTGTGAATGAATATCCAATACATTCCCTTAGATCGTTTTTGAATGTATTCCCTGAATTTTTTATTTGTTTTGTTTAGTTGATTGTTATTATTCTAGCAGCAACCGAGGAATATGAATGTGTATGCCTCTTAGGCTGTGCGCTCCCCTTTCTGTATATTTATTTGCTGACACATGGATGCTAACACCATACACTAACACCCACACACGCTAACACAAATTCTGTCAGGGACTGACTTCCAGGTTACTGAACCTCTTCGTTACCAGTTTGCCAGCCTGTTTTTCAGTTGACCGATAGCTCTACAAGCCTTGATATCATTGCCAGCTCTCCTCAGCTGTGTCTGGTGAGGAGACTGCTCTCTGCCTATAAAATACATTTCCTGTCATTTTGTCAGATTATTGCTGTTCCTGTTTCCCATTTAATCAAGCTTGCTGATGTTTTCTACCTCTTACCGATTTTGGACCATCTGACTTTGCTGCCTTCTCTTACCTACTGACCTCTGCCTGTCTGACAATGCCTACTATCTTTTGGTTTCAGCCACTCAGCTCTTCTGTCATACCTGACACCAGACAGTTGCTCTATGTTTCGGGGCTCTATCATCTGAATAGCTACTTCTGGCAGAAGACCTGTCTGACCCGACTGCTGGACCCCAAGCCTTAACACCAGTATCATTACACACTCATGGTGACGCCATACACTAACATACACGCTTTCTAACACACTATACCGACACATACTTATGCTAACACCATAGAATAACACACTCTCTATACACTTACATCTCTCTCTTTCTCTCCCTCTGCTGCTACTACATTAGCATACCTATTGTAGTAGGCGTTCTATCATATGCACCTGCACCATTGTCTTATATTCAACATAACCTTATACCTATCCCATGTTAAATCCCTCACTCTATTAAACTCTATCACATCTGCTGGCAAGCTGTTCTACTCATGAGGGTTTGCATTTCTGAACCAAGTGAAAGAAACAGAAACAAATCTTGTGCACAAAGCAAGACCCCAAAAAGTTTTGTGCAGAAGAGCTGAAGTGGCCCACACAGAGCCCTGACCTTGACTACATTAAACTTTGGGATAAATTAGAACACAGGTTGCAAGTCAGGCATTCTTGTCTAAAATCATTGCCTAATCTCATAAATGCTCTTTTGGCTAAATGTGCCAAAATTCCCACTCAAAAATCTTTTGGAAAGCCTTCCCAGAAGGGACATGTTCAACAAGCTTGTGCAGGTGTGATGGTCAGGTATCCACATACATTTCATCATACAAGTTTGTGTATATATATATATATATATATATATATATATATATATATATACATATATATACTATTCATCAGAAATAACGTGTACACACTTAAGTATCAGTACACATTTTTTTAAGAAGACACTCAGTATGCTTTTCAGTTCCAACGTAACCAATGAAGCATCCTCCTCCAGAGGATCATAGATCAGTTAAAGAAATCAAGTTGTTCGTTTAACTTTGGATAAAAATCAACAAATATATACGGCATGTCTTATATTCATTGATCTATAATTCACACTATTCATGTCTGTAATAAAATAGTTGCACCTAAAATATCTTCATTGCAGGAGCTGCAATTATTTGAACTATGGAGAATCTTCCTTGAGGCTTCTTTGTCAGTTAAATATTATAGGATGTGGGTTTTATTTATGCTTTGTCTTATTTTTATGTGTTTGTTTTATTGTCCTTTGGATCTGTTGGTGAAAAGGTTTTACAGATAGTTTAGATGATATAAAAAGTATAGCTTCATCACACCTTAAAGTGCTTTGTCATTTTTTATTACAAAAGTGTGTCTGCTGTAGATTTCCTTGGTCCAAACGTTATTTATTGTTTCTGTTTTCTTCCAGAAACTCTAGGAAGCAACACAAGAAAGCCATGTGATTTTTGTTTGGTCTGATTGTCATGGTATCTTGTAGTTGTTAATATTATAATTATAGCCCCTACAGTATTTCTCCTACCTGCTGCTGCTAATAGCTGGTTTAGTAACTGGCCAGGATTCAGAATGGATCTACTTTTCCTCCAGTCATCTTCCACCGCGGAGGAGCTGACTGGATAGACCTATGTAGAATAAAATAGTTACCGTATATTCCGGCGTATAAGACGACTGGGCGTATAAGACGACCCCCAACTTTTACAGTCCAAAAATAGAGTTTGGACTATACTCGCCGTATAAGAATACCCCTCTACCCAGCGTACAACAACCAGCCAATCACGGCAAGCTATGTACCTTACAGGTGATTTGCTGGTTGATTTGCTGACATATACATACATGCACTGCCCTTACACACACACACACACACACACACATATATAATATATATATCTATATATATATATATCTACACATATGCCTGTCCATACATACACATTTATACACTGCCCTCACCACACACCCCTGCCTTTACACACACATGTATATGTATATATATTTGATGCCGGGCGCCGGGACATGACAGCATCCCTGCGCTCGGCCTCAATAGCCGGCGCGTAGTGATTAGAGAGATTGGTGGCTTCGTGGGAACCTCCGGCTTGGGAAGTACCCGGCGTATAAGACGACCCCCCACTTTTAAGAAGATTTTTTGGGGTTAAAAAGTCGTCTTATACGCCGGAATATACGGTATTTGTTAGAAAATATGTATACAATAAATACTGGAGTGAAGAAATAAGTTCATAATGTATTTAATTATAGTCTTATTAATTAATAATATATTTTACCATGACTGTAAAATGTCAAATGTGAGAACAAGTCAATATTTGCATGATTAAGCCTAATTATGACAATTAAATAATCAAAAGAGTTGTATTTAGCATAATTCCAGAAAATAGAAAACATGATTCAATACTACCAAATAGAAAACATGACTCAAACGATCAATTAAATCTCATATACCATAATCCAAAAGGATATGAAAAACAGGGGGCAAAAACGGTTATGGAATCACATGCACTACTCAAATCACGAAAAAAAACTACATTCCTAAACTCTCCCTACTTAAATCACCATGAGAAGAGAGAGAAGGGGAGAATAAACAATAAGGGAATCCCAAGTAAAGTAGATAGATATATAATAAATGTTCCAGTAAACATATGTCCATGTGGTGGCGCCACTCCAAAAAGAAAAAACAGTTAATTAATCCACAATTGTAATAAGTTAATCACATTCAACCCATAGAGAATACTCTGGGTAGTGTCAATGTTGTATGGAGTCAATCTTAAACTCAAAACACTCAATCAATTAGCTCCAGAGGTGAGATTGTTCCCTGCGTTGAGTTACCTTGTTGAGAAACGCAACAAAACCTCAGCATTAGTACAGCACACTTTGTAATTAGGGATTAATCTAGCCTTGGTGCTGTATTAATCTAAATTTTATTAAAGACAGGAGGCGAGTATTTTGCATTATCCTTCTTTACTGATAACCTCCAGCAGCAAAGGAGTTAACAACAAACATAAGAGATAACCAATCAAAAATGACACGACCCTATAACAGTCCAAGCATCCAGCAACTCTTCCTCTTTCTTTGCAGTGCCACCGAACAGGTAGGCCAAACAAACGCAGAACTGAAGACTGGAACTGCAACCTCAGAACAGGCGGAACACCCACAGGTAGGCAGGAAACACGGACTGGAACCACTCAAAAAGCCGAAGAGCGACCTGAAAGATAGAGAGGACATGACAGTACCAGGCGAACAATCTGGTCACACCTGGAACAAAACAGCGTGTAAAATCACAGCAAAGACACACCAAAAGAACCCCCAAAACACAGGGAGGGAAAAAGGAAAGGGAGGGAAAATACTCGCCTCCTGTCTTTAATAAAATTTAGATTAATACAGCACCAAGGCTAGATTAATCCCTAATTTTACCACAAGACAGGAGGCTTCATATTTTGCACTTTTAACGCCGCAACAGAGCCCAAGAGGCATGCGGCTGAGGACGAAAGTAAAACGTATGAAATGTAGACTCGCGAGACCAGTCTGCTGCAGACAGGATGTCCGAGAGAGAGCTCCCAAGGGACAAGGCCGCCGAAGCAGCGGCGCCCCGCACCGAGTGAGCCCCAAACGAAGCCTCAATGCCAGCCAGGCCAAGGATCCAGCGGATCCATCTGGCCAAAGTAGGAGAGGAGACCGGCCGAAACGGGCGCACATAAGAAATAAAGAGGGGACCCGAAGAAGAAACGCGGAAAGGACGAGAGGCCGCAAGGTAAGCTAGAATACACTGCGCCACACAGAGCTTGGGTCTGTCGGGGAAATAAGGGTAGGAAACCGAAGCTGAATGAGATTTAGTTCTCCTAGAGATGGAGACCGACACACCGACAGGGGGAAAGGAAAATGAGTCAACATTGAACGCCCGAATATCAGCCACCCGCCGAAAGGAAACCAAACACAACAACAAAGCAGCTTTAGCCTAAAGCTGACGACAGGAAAGGCGGACATTATCCGGCCAAGCCTCGAAAAAGTCCAGGACCCGCGAGACGTCCCAGAAAGAAGAGTACCGGGCAGAAGGGGGCGCGCGAGCCGGATCTCGCGGAGGAGGCGACACACCGAAGGGTCCCTACCTAAGCCCTGGCCGGAACAGGTTAATGGTCCGATACGACTTACCCTGAGAGTAAAGGTGCTTGAAAAAATTCAACACGGCAACTACAGGGGCCGTAATGGGATCGCAACAGTGTTCCACATACCAGCAACACCACACATTCCAGGCTAGGAGATAGGACTTACGAGTTCCAGGGGCCCAGGAGCCCCAGAGAAGGTCTCTAGCCCCCGACGATAGTCCCGACACATCCCAGGATCCCCGGAAACCAGCCAGGCCACCAACGATAGGTGATCCTGAAGAATGAGAGGATGGGGTTCCCCTCCGGGTCCAGAAGCAGATTTGGAGAGGCGGGAAGGAGTAGGGGATCGTCGCAAGACAGCTCCAACAGCAGCAGGAACCACGGCTGTGTCCTCCACAATGGCGTGATCACCAGAACCGTAACCCGTTGTCTGCTGAGGCAGAGGAGAGTGCGCAGGATCATAGAGAACGGCGGGAAGCGCGTAGGCGCCCCGACAGGGCCAGACCTGCAGGAAGGCATCCGCCGCCAGGGAGAGTGGATCCGGCAACCAGCTGAAAAAGGCGTCGGTCTGGCGATTTATTCTGGACGCAAAGAGGTCCAGATGAAAAGGACCTCGGGCTCGATCCAGAGCCAGGAACACCTCCCGAAGGAGACGTCAATCGCTGGCGTCCCTCCAGTAGCGAGAGAACTAGATTCTCCTTCCCGGGCAGATATTCCGCCCGAATGGACAGGTGATTGTCCAGACAGTACTGGTAGAGGTTGTTGGTGAGCTCCATAAGGAGCCTTGACCGCGTACCTCCCAACCTGTTGATATACCGTACTGCGGACACGTTGGGTGACCTGTTTGGTAAAGCTGCGGACGGCGAAAGAACCCGCAATCAGTTCCAAACAGTTGATGTGGAAAGCACGCTCCTCATCGGACCAGAGACCCCCCGTCGATGTCTCCCCGGACCCCAGCCAAGCAGGCTGGAGTTCGACTCCAGGACGAGATCTGGAACCGAGCCGAAAATGGCCCGACCGTTCCAGGTGTCCATGTGTGACAGCCACATGTCCATGTGTGACAGGAACAAAGTTCCAAACGCGCCTCGTCGGACAACGGGACGAGGTGGTCGTAGGAACCCGAGACGCGAAGATGACGGGTCTTCAACCTCTGGAGAGCCCGGTAGTGGAGAGGAAAACCGCCGAGAGGCACAGAGCAGGCGATCGCGGCAAGCCACTGTGCGCCGCTCGACTAGGGAAGGGGAAGAAAAAAACACGCGGACGGTTTTCCGAGAGGAAAACCACTGTGAGGCACAGAGCAGGCGATCGCGGCGAGCCTCCGCTCGCCGCTCAATAAGCACACACGCGGGCAGGAATGTAGCCTGCACCGCAAGGGGGAGGAGGCCACGCGGCCGTCCGCTACACAAGAACGTCGCCGCCGCGTGGCACACAGGAGAAAAAACATCGACGAGCCGTGTGGTCTGCATTTCATTTTCATTATTTCTTTCTCCTTGTTTCTTTTTGTTTTTGATCTTTGTTGGATATATTTTTGTGTAGTGTCGGGTGTACTAGGGATCACGTTGATTTTTTCCCTTGAGACATAATTAATTTGAGTGATGAATTGATCTAAATAATCATAAAGATTACATTTAGAAAAATCATGATAATTCACTTCCCTAATGAACTTTGAACGTGACAAAAATAAATGAATCATAATTCACTTAAAAAAAATTCTTACATTTTGATCTGTCGTCGTTATTTTTTTTTACCTTATTGGTTACAATAAACTTGGTTACAGTATGCAGCTCTATGATTTGTTTTTTTTGGTATTGCACAGAGTTATTGTCAGGAGTTGCTATGCTTAAGCTAGCTCCTTACTTAACCGAGGGTTAATACTGAAATTAAGGCGGCACAAAAAAATCCAATGTCAGAACCGGTAATGAAGGATGTGGCCCCTTTAAGAAAGTCCTTGCCAGCATACATGCGTGAATGCATAGTGCCGGCTAGGCTGCTTAGAGGAAGCAGAATCACCTCCTTCCTCTGGCAGCTGTTGTTCAACGGGGGACCGCTGCTGTATGTTTGATGGACCCTTCCAGCTTGATGCCTCACTTGAGGGAGGACTCGGGAGCCTCGTGGGATACCGTGGGCCACGGAGGGCCGGTGGTCCTCGCCGCAGAGGTAAGTGTGGATTCTGACAAAATACGAGGCCATCTGTCTGACAGTTAAAGCTTGGCCGAAATTGGGTCATGCAACAGGACAATAATTCCAAGCGCACCTGCCAATCTACAACAGAATCGCTCATAAAGAAAAGAAACAAGGTGTTACAATGGTCCAGTCAAAGTCAAGACCTCAACCTGATTGAAGTGCTGTGGATTTTTTTTTTTTAAATAAAACATGGCACGGTGTAAAATGTCATGTGTTGTTCTCAATTTGAGATTGTCATTTTAAGACCTGCTAAGGAACAGATGATTGTTATTATGTATTGCTATTATATAGAATTCAAAGAGGGTGTAGTATATACTGTATGAATAAACCAACTTACAGAACAATTATTTATTATTATAAAAAAAATGTTACCCATGTAAGGTAAAAGCTCACTGTGGGTATAAAACATTCAAAGAAAACATATGGGTTTTCTGCTCCCATTAAGCCCTATTCACATGCCCTAATAATGTAATCTTTGCTTCCTGCAAATATTATGGCTTTAAAACCATGCCGGGCATCATGTAAGATTATGTCTCACAGTTCTCACAGACATAAATTGCCCTGTTCTGCAGCTACACAACCTTTTTTTCTCTTCTAAAGTATAGTAATTTTTGTGTCGCCTCATGAAAAATGACAGGAATGGTTGCCAAGAAACAGAAATATTGCCTGAAGTGTGTTGGATATGATGTTCCAAGTAACTGCTAAACAAAACTAAGAGAATAGGGGGGAAATTAATAATCTTTTGCAAGTAAGGCATTTCTAAGTATCTTTTTCTCCATGTTTACATTGAAAGGGCTAAGATTGTTCATCATATGTACAATCTTGTGTACAGGAGACCTAAATAGTAGCTCTGGCACTGTTAGCAATAGTGCATAGGACTGCAGCTCTACAGCTACAGCTGCCCTCCTCCTTCTCCATGTTCCAATGTTTCTTGCCACTGACTGGTGTTTAATATATCACGTGCGAGGTGATGTGTTTGGCAGAATCTCCACGTTCATTTGCAACAGAAATGGACTTCTCGGTAATAGGTATTCAAGTGCATGAGGTGACTGAAATATATTAAAGGCACAGTCTAGTGTTCCATACAGTCCCATCAATGAAGTAATGCATATTAAATAATTTTGTAAGTACCTTACCTGTAATTTTAGTAGAAGCTGCAGCCCTCTCTGCTATTTGCACCATTTTGGCTGCTTAAATTACCCAATCACTGCCACTTGAGTGAATAAAATGTTATTAGCCCAGAAGCTGTGCAGCTGTGTTATTTGTCTCTGTTTTAAATGAGTTTGTTTGTGAGGGTCCGAGCCACCTGCAGAAGACTGTGAGTACCTGCCCGGTAAGATGGAGGATCGTTACATACATAAATACATAAACATGGTTGGATTGCATTCAGCCTTTCATTACCTTCATTTCATTAGTAGTCGACGTGCCCCTAAATTTTATGTTGTGAAATATTTTGTTGCTGTTCCAAACTTACGTGCGCACTGAATCCTTGTGCAAATTTAAACTTGAAATAGTTTCAAGATAGTTTTGGCACAGCCTCTATCCTTTTCTCTATTAAATAAAACATTAAGGAAGGTTCCCCCAATGTCAATCAACTTGTGTATATATTTATGTGTAATGCGTTAGAGTGGTTATGTGTATTAGACATGTGCACATTAGCCTAAAATTATTGGGATACATTTTTCGGTTCTTTTTGGTTTGGACGAAGATTTGGGGGCATTTTTATTTCAGGTTTTTCATTTTTACATTTACTGCCCAGTGTCCATATTCACACACTCTTACTCACTCTCACACTATCTTCTCATCCACTCTCTCTCAGGCTCTCTAAATGCTTCCATACCTTCTCTGGAACCACTTCCCCCTCTTCATCTTCTTTGGTCTCCCTTCTCTTTGCTATCTTCAATCTTGTTTCTTCGTCCACATCTCCACGGACATAACCCAGCGGAAACTTCCGCAAAAATCGGGGGAAAGGACGTCACCAAAAGTGCAGTCGTTGTTCCCTAACTTAAACTCAGAGCAATATGGCAGGGCTTACAGCGACCTCATCTCCCCGATCCTCCAACTGAGTGATAGGACGTCTCCAAAATGCTGTAAATTTGCCATTCGTACAAATCTGAATTCTACAGTGTATATAAATGTAAGTGTATGTTGCAAAAGTGTGTGCCTGTATGTGTCAGGTGTTAGAGTGAGCATATGTATGTACGTATGTATGTATGGGTAAGTGTATGGTGTTATTTGCTGTGTGTGTATATGTATGTGTAAGGTGTTAGACTAAGCATGTGTGTATGTATGTATATATGTGTACATGTAGAGCTGCCCCTGGCCATCATTATATGCCCCATATCATAATTAATTCACAGCTCCCACCACAATCATTATCTCCCAACCACCAAAATTTCCATCCCCTACCATCATCACACCATATTACATCACAATTATCCCCTCCATCTTCATGCCTCCTAACATAACCTCTCGACATCTCCATTCCCCTCATTATTATTTTCATCTTCATACCCTTCTCTTAGAACACCCCCTTCAAATGCATACAATCATATATTTCTCCCCTCACCTTCCTGTCTGACGTACTCCCTCTGCGCATCTGCCAGTCAGGACATACATTTCCATTGTGCACTAGTTGCAAAACATGTGTGCACGCGCCCAGCTTAGTTGGCCCCTAGGCAGCCAACAGGTGTTCCACTTGCAGTGGTCTGTCTCTTATATATACACGTAGAGTGTTAAGAACTGGTATTCTTCTTTTGGCATGAATGTTTTAGCCAGATAAAAGTTTAAAGAAGTGAGGTTGTACCTAAATGATAACCAAATGAACTTCACATTACATCAGATGTAAAAACAGACTGTTAATTCTGTAAATGTATACAGAAAACTCCAGTCACCATGACAACTAATATATCACAAATGCAATAAGGAAAAACATTTATAGAAACAATTACATTTACAAAATACCTCAGTTAACCATTTTCAGAAGACATGTGACTTAACATGCAAGCTTCTAAGAAGTTCTTGTGGTGCTTTAGAATAATTGTTAACTAAATTTCCCCCTATTGTCTGTCTTTTTCCTCAGTGAGCCTGAGTATAGTTCTCAAAAGTGTTGTTTTTGCTTGCCGCTCCTTAAACTTCACTATAGGACAGATATGAGTTTCCGTTCATGAAATATCTGTGCAGTGTTCTATTCACAATTTCTGTTATCTTTTACAGTTCATCGCGGATCACATCTCTGACTGCTTGCTCCATCATTATTTGTAGGGAGAATTAGAAAATGTATATATAGCACATTAAAAAACAGTAAGAAGACAGTACTAGAAACAAAATGTAACAATAAAATTCCACTTAATTAAATACCATAACTAAAAAGTAAATAAATTAATGATAGTAATTTTATATTTTTCTTATAGCATTACTTGGCAGTCTGAATATTTGATTAAACAATTTAATAAACATCTAAAATGAAAAACAGGACTTCAGTATTAAGCTCTAAGTACTACTTGCTTGATTTCTTAAAACGTTCAGCTGATGCCTTCATATAGTTTGGGAATGGTGAGAATGCATATTTGATAGCGATGAATCAAGGGCAGGTTATAGAACGCTTTGATAATGTGCTAAGAAACTCAAATCCACTCAAAGTCCTCTATTTTTGCAGTCATAAAAAAATGATCATTTTGGCTTCAATTGTCTTTCTTGGGTGTTTATGTAAGCCAAAGTGATACATTTTTATGACTGCGAAAATAGAGGACTTAATGTGGATTTGAGTTTCTTAGCACCCTCCTGAGTTTTCGGTCTCTGTATATTATCTTTCCTGTTTTTTTAATCCCTGTTTTCAAGTATCAGGGCATATTCTTGTGAGACTTAACCTGTGTGTTTTATTTTGCTAATCAGAAATAAAAGACTCCCGAAAGCTTTTCCTTACAAGGTACTGTTGGTACAATAAAAAGGTATTACAAGATTCTGCAACACTCTGTTACTTTGCATCTACTTTACTGGACAAATAAGGCTACTCTAAACTACATTAGGCAAAGGAATGATACTGTCCTTGATTTCTCATCAAGTCAATTTCCAAAACTACTTTTCCCTGACGGTTCATTTTAATCTCCTCCTCACCCCTCACTACCTGCTCTCTAGATCCCATAGTTTACCACCTTCATAATCATTTTTTTATTTATTCACCAAATGGAGAATTGGCAAGAGAGTTGTGGTTTCAACTCCCTTGCGTCCTTATTAACTAAAAAGAGCAAACATTAGCAAGTTCATCCAGAAAGGAGAGCTGAGGTAGCCCTACATAATGCTTATTCAGTATGGGAGAAGACTTCAGAGAAATCTTACTGATTAAGGTGTACATTAAGCTAGTCTCAGACTCAAATAATACAAATGTATAAAATGAGGCCTACCAAACTGGTGTGAGCATGCTGCAAATACAGTGTATTGTCTGCACAATGTCTACAAAAACAAAAACCGTCTGCGCTTCTCACCCAAATAAAGTTGGCAACAAATATATAAACATAATATAAATGAGAGGCTTTGGTTATATGAATTGGCCAAAGAATAAATAAGCTCACCCGCCACATCAAGGCCCCTCTCAATAGGGTGAGAACCTACATAGTGGACACACAAAGCAGTTTATACTGCTACCAAAACCTTATTAATGTGTTGGGGGAGGTGCAATTAAACCTCCTCCCAATTAACCCCTGGACAGCAAGCTGCAACCAGACTGATGAGGAGCCAACAACCTCAAATATGTGCAAACAGGGAAAAGAAAAAATGTCGGTGCGCTAAGCTAGTCTCAAATAATATTCATTTATATTATGATTATATATTTGTTACCAACTTTATTAGGGTGAGAAGCGCAGACAGTTTTTGTTTTTGTATAAGGTATACATTATAGCTAAAGTCTTCCCGTAGCAGAAGCTTCTTTGGGGTTGGCCCTTCAAAATGTAGTGAACTAAATTAGTTTAAACTACAACTCTAATGGATACCCTCCCAACAATTCTACCTTTAGTGAATGGACCCCTATGGTCATATCTAATAGTCCCTATACTCACAGATCTATATTATGCTCTGGCACATTACCCTCATCAATTGAACATTTAATTCTCAAGAAGAATTAGACACCATTTTCCTCTCCAATTATCACCCTGTATCACTCATTTACCTACTTGCTTATTGAATACTTAGTCTAAGACATTTAGTGGATCCTGCCACCCATATTAAAAAATAGGAATTGATTCACCAGTATAAGGAAGGTGACAGAGGTGCTGCAGACAATAGGCACTTGTAGCCCTTTGGAGAAGGACTGAATTTCCCCAATCTTATAGAAATTTCTTTTTAAAAAAGTTCCCCAGAGTAAGAACGGCCAAGGCTTGAGCAGGCACTGGAAAATGATATGTACATGCAGCCCTGTGGAGCGAGACTGGATTTCCCCAATATTATATAACTTTTAAAAAAAGGTTCCCCCTTAAGGGAGTAAGGAAGGTCAAAGAGGTGCAGCAGTAGTAGCAGTAGTAGAAGAGCACTGGGCCTGCGCAGGCAGACACTGGCAGATAATAGGCGCATGCAGCCCCTTGGGGCCAGGGCCGGCCCGACAATGGAGCCGAGTGGGGCAACCGCTCCAGGCGGCACTTTTGAAGCCCCAAGCCCTTTTTTTTTAAGTACAGGGGGGGGGTAAGGGTAGATAATAGGGAGGGAGGGAGAGGAAGGGTAGATAATGGGGGGGGGGCGGCAGGGACAGAGGGAGAGGAAGGGTAGATAGGGGGGGGGGGGTGGCATTTTAATTTGTCCAAAAATTAGAGGTTTGACTGATAGCATAAATGGGCAACTGTCTTAAACTACCCAGGAACAGGTTTTACATTTTAAACAACTAAAAGACAGTCACACTGTCTGCAAGCCCAGTAGAATGCCTAGTTTCGTCACCAATATTTGCCAATGAAGTTGGAGAATAATAAATGATATGATAGAAAAATACTAAATATTTTGTGTTTTACCCTTAAATAAATTGGCACAAAGTGTTTCATACAGTCCCTGTAAGTGATATATAAATTAAATACGTACACTACATAAGTACACTTCTGCTTCTACAACCCACCCAACACCCCTAAATGTTCTGCACAAAAATAAACTATTATTACTTTATTAACTTGAAGTATTGTATATGATCAATAAGCATCAGTCTCAGCCTCTGCTAAGCTAACTGTTACTGTCTCACACTCCAACTTCCATCAGTCTGTAACTGTTAAAATGGCGTAAGAACATTTATAAATCTAATGCTTGTCCCTTCCCCTTGTAAATGCTGATTGGTCAGAGTGGAAAAAGTAAGGAAATAACAGTCCCTTCCCAATATACCTCACCAAGGAGTACCAAAAAGCTTATAATTGTGGCAACAAATGGACAAATCCTAATGTAATTTTTGCAATTCATTTTCGTCAGCGTTAGTATACTCCCAGCTGATAATTCTGAAAAAAGTTTGTAGAATAAACATATGACATAGTTGTTAGAAAATACAGACGGAAAGATACCTTTCTTAATACATATTTATTATTTCAAAACAAGGTGCTGAAACCATTTCAAGATTTTCAGTTTTGCTTCATTTTCTTTTGCTTTTAGATGAATATCTATAATTGCCTATTACAAAGTAGTTAAGCAGTTTGCTGAAGTGTAACTGTTATCGGTATTATTTTTAGACTGGTAATATACTGAAATTACAGTAAGTCCTTCCACAAAGACTTCTGCATTTTATATATATATACAAAAGATCATGAATATCATTTTCTTTATGAATTCTGTAATCTGTTATATTAAACTTATGGAACTTTTTTCTAGATACTAGTACAGATTTTGGAGATACAAAACCCATCAAGACAAGCATTCATCTGTTTTTTTTATGCTTTTTGTTACCGTTGTGATATTAGTGTGTCTGGAAAAATATGATGGCTATACTTTACTTAGTCTAAGTTTGCATCATGCAAGCAGCTTGGAAAACTGGCAAGATGGTGAGAGGGAGGGAAAGCTATGAGAGGAGAAGAGAGAGATGTCTGTGAGAGAGGGAGAGCTGAGGTTTAAGGAAAGCTGTTAGAGTATGAGAAAGGAAGAGGAACGGCTTTGAGAGAGGGAGAGATATGATGGTATTGCCATGAACTATGACTCCTGCTGTCTCTGCTCTGATCTTCTTTGGGACTGCTAGAACGAGTAGGTACAAAATGTAGAAAAAACAGCATGCTGGTATCAGGACCACCTAGGTCCGAGGCTCAGAGGGAGGAACCATAGCTCAAAGAGTGGCCCTACCTGCGATGTGACCAGTAGGGACCACAGACAAGCCACACACAAGCTCCGTTCTGGGTTTTGCGTGTGGTCCCTACTGAATTGTAATCTGTAGTCTTTGTGGATAATCGAGAGAACCCAGGAGAAGGCAAGTATTAAGGAGTATAAGGAAAGGGGCAAGGAGTTTTAGATTCTTATATGTCTTAAATTCCTCCATGCCTGCCACCTCTTCCCCCTTTTTTGGTCTTATTCCTCCATTCCTGACATATTTTCCCCCTAAATCATTTATAAAGGGGTTAAATTGCAATTTTGTAAATTTAGCTATAAACCATGAGGCCCTGGTGCAGAAATTGCCTCAGGGCCCCCCAGCTGCAACAGTTAGTCTGTACCACCATTGTCCCCACACAACTGGTCTGTGCCTTCTTTGCCCCTTGCTCCACTTTCAACATATAACATATGCAAACACACTTACACAAATAACACACTTACTCATACTCACTAACACACACTCCATCTCACTCCATTTACATATCCATGCTCTCTCCCTCACACACAAAATTACACATTTATGCTCACACACACAATTACACATCCATGCTCACATACGCACACACACAGCCATGCTCACACACACACAATTACGCATCCATGCTCACATACGCACACACAGCCATGCTCACACACACAATTACACAGCCATGCTCACACACACAATTACACAGCCATGCTCTCAGATACACAAGTACACATCCATGCTCATATCCATCCATACATAACATGACCCTGATATGTTCCTGTTCGGAAGGGCCCTTTCTCAACAATTTTGAGCCGGTATGAGGAGACCAGCAGAAGTAGAATGCCAAATCTAAAACAGAGGACACAGAACCAAGGTACTTACCTATAGCAAGTAGGAACCAAACAGAGGTACAGAGTTGGGCAGCATAATAGAAAAAACTGAGCAACACAAACTTCATACAGGGAACTGGATGCAGCCTTCTACGGCAGATCACAAGACACAGAGCCTGACAGTTAAACTAAATTTAAATCATATAATGTTTTATGATACAATAGCAACACTCTTGCCAAGAACTGGAAAGTTGTTTCATAAAGAACTTAGACATTTAGATCATTTCACATTTGTATCATTGATCACTATAATTCCTGTCATGTTACTAGCATGCAGATTGGAGGGGATATGCCGACAACAATATTTCCCGAAAATATACAAACATAACGATTTATTATAGCTTGGAAACACATTTAAGTGCCAACTGAGAAACTTCATCTCAGATGACTTTTCTAGAAACCTCATTTTTTTCAAAACTTAATTCCAAGTACTTTCAACAGAATGCATAACTACAAAAGTACCAAAGACATTTTCACTGTTGTTTGATTTTCCCATTGTTTGTATGTCCCTTGGGATATCATACTTTCATCTTAGAAATTTATTTGCCCCTGAGGTGGAAATTCAATGTGCTGAATCTATCTCATGCATACAATTTTCAAACCCAGAGGTAAAAAGTAACTAAAAACAAATGTGCTATTATATATGAATTATTGAACAGGCAAGGCAACCTTTCTATAAGCTCTCATCTTTATTTCATGAAAAAAAATTATTCATATTATTAGATCAGCATTATTTTTGCTTTAATTTTCAAGATAAATTGGTGTCAAGGAAAATAATCACTTCTTCATCACCTTTATTTATTAGGTATATAACTGCAATCAAGATGAATATATATATATATATATATATATATATATTATTGTAGAGAAACTTGACATCAAATGAAATATTACTTGGCTACAGTGTATGTTTTTATCTGTATTAATGTCACGCTACCGACAGGGAGATCCGCTGGGTCCCCCGGCCGGCAACAGCAACCGCCGCGAGGCAGGGGGAGACCCCCCGCTTCGGTCCGGCAGCCGCAGCTGCCGCGAAGAAGAGGGAGACCCCCCGCTTCTGAACGGCAGCAGCAGCCGCCGCGAGGTAGGGGAAGACCCCCTGCTCCCGCACGGCAACCTCGGTCCCCGCGCAGAAGGGGGAGACCCCCCACTTCTGCACGGCAGACGCGGCCGCCGCGGAGAAGGGGGAGACCCCCCGCTTCTGCAGGGCAGGCGCAGCCTCCGCGGAGAAGGGGGAGACCCCCCGCTTCTGCAGGGCAGGCGCAGCCGCCGCGGAGAAGGGGGAGACCCCCCGCTTCTGCACGGCGGAGACAGCCGCTGCAGATAGAAGGGGAACTTACCTCTTCCACGTCGCGTTCCCAGCAGCTTCACAGGTCCAGCTCTGGTGTCCGGACGCGTTCTTCTTCACGCCACCTAGTGGCGCCCGAGGAAACTGCATCTACTTATATAGGACGATTACGCAATCACCAACCACAAGATGGCCGCGCAGGAAGTGACGTAACGGCACTTTGAAATTTTGGCGGGAGATCTCCAATTAGTGCCTAACTTCCTGTGCCTACTTAAGAGACTTCAGAACACTAAGACCTTGCCTTCTGATGGTCGTCTATGCCCTGTGCTAGCACCCAGATAGCGTTTCCTTGCTTGATTCCTGTATTTGACCTCGGCTTGTTTTTGACTATTCTGATCTCTGGTATCCTGACCTCGGCTTGCTCCTCGTTTATCCTGCTCTCCGGTATCCTGACCTCGGCTTGCTCCTCGTTTTTCCTGCTCTCCGGTATCCTGACCTCGGCTCTCTGGACCATCCCTGCAGTCCTACCTGACTACGGAGTCTCCTCTGTACGCTGTGTCGTGACAATTAACAGCTAATTTTTGTTTTACTAAAATTGTGTTACTGACATTCTTTGAAAATATTATAGAGGCTTTGTTATATTTATGGTTCAAGTTGCAGTTTCAGTTTTGCTTTAACTTTTTATTTGCCACATAATTAATTTAAGATATACATGGGTAGAGAAAAAAAGCATATATTTCAAAGGGTATTTTGGGAAATTGTGCCAGGAAGAAATTTAGCTTAACAGGATTGCGTGTGTAGATTAAGGCAATAGCACTGTGGTAAAAGTATCTCTTTTTTCAATGATTTTACCTTCAAAGAGGGTATGTGGCGAGGAAGGAGAAATTATGCCTTTGTTATAATTACCCCTCACCTCCCCAACTCATGAGAGGAGATATAGTTGAAATATACTGAAACATTGAAATAAGGGGCATAACTGGAAACCACAGGGCCCTGGTGTGAAAAAGTTCCCCAGGCCCCCCAACTTCAACAGGTGGTCTTTGCCATCATTGCCCCAAAACAACTTGTCTGTGCCTTATTTGCCCCTCGCCCCCTCCAACATACACTCTGGCACACATATATAAGCACACACAAATTAGACACACATATGCACACACACACACAATTACACATCCATGCCCCCACACACTCAATTACACATCCATTCTCACACATACACAATTACACACCAATACTCTCTCACACACATACAATTACATATCCATGCTCACACACACACACAATTACACAGTCATCCTCTCACACACACAATTACACATCTATGCTCACATACATACATATATACAAACACATATACCTACATCCCACCTCCTGCCTGCCCCCGCTTACCTCTCACCGCTCTTGCAGCTTTCTGTACTCCTGTAGTTACGCCAGTTCTAACATAACAGTGTTTTATTTCTACTTATTTTTACATAGTAAATTGTAAAAGGGTAGTCACTTTCAAAAAACCCCTTTACCTTTACACAGATTGCCATCTTGGTTTAATGTGTTCTCTTACAGATAAAGAATGAACTAAGTGTAAGTGATGTTTTTTTCAAAAGGATCAGTTTTTTTATTCCCTTATAAAAAAAAAAATGCAAAGACTGACATTAAAACTTTATCTTTATATATTTCATCTTTAGGGTCCTTTATTTTATTCATAAATGTTTTTAGAATAATACATTTTTTGGTCAGACGTTATCATATGTTCCAATTTGACATTGTATGCATGAACAAAATATATTTTTGTATTCTTAATTTCAGAATCATGATAACCATGCGATTTTTGGAACCTAGACTGGAAGTATGGCAGATAATAGTTTCCTACTGAGCGTGATTAGAGATCTTTGGTAATTTGACTTGATAAGTATTGTTCAACACATGCTGTCAGGAGCCTTGAACAAAGCAAAGCATTTAGTTTCATTTCTTTCTCATTAAAATAAGAATGAAGCTTGTCAACACAGCACGCTTCCCTTATAAAAAAGAAACAAAATCAGAAGCTTTTGAGGATCAATGTGCAAAGCAATCAGTTTAATGCTTATAGAAGGTGTCTTTTTGTCCCAAAGGTGTTACCAGCAGGTTAGGAAACATCTTTGTTGGCTGGAGACTGAAATAAGAAGAAAATAAAATGGCAAAGTGCTACACCTGCCCTCTGCAGCGGTTGCAATTACTTGAGTTCATGGGAGATGAGCATGATCAAACGTCTGCAAGAACGTTGAGATCCTGTGGAGTGAAAATGAAAGATGGCCTTAAATTACTAAACTAAGCTGTGGTGGCTATGAAAACTAAATGACAGGTGTCGCGCTATACGGTAAAATTATTCCTTAAGAAATTAACACTTTACTTTTATATTTATCTATAACAGAATTTCATATTAACTTCTGCAACTGAATGATTAATGGGCATAACATTATATAACATACAGTAATAGCATTTAATAAAAGAATTGTGGCAGAATTTTAACAGTCTTGTTGATATTTTAAAAAAAAACAAAAACATAAGATGATTTTCCAAAGTATTCCAAAGTCATTCATCTTCCAAGCAGAGAAAAGGTTAGGATTGATAAATTCATTCTTCTCTTAAATCCCTTAATTTAGCTAGGGACTCGGTTTATGCTAACATGATCTGGCAAGAGCCCTCATGTCATCGTGCATGCCCATTAACCCTATAAAACATTTTATGCTTTTACTGGTCACTTGACCAAAGTGTTAGGAGGAAGGAATTATTGGAAAGTTTTTGCCCCTAACCAGAAGCTCTGCCATTTTGGTGGAAGGTCATCTTAGGACGATATGCCGGAGCTTCTACTACCTTAATGCTCCCGTAGAGGGATAGGACGTCACTGAAAGCTCCACCATTTTAGCAGAAGTGTGCTGGTAGCTGAGTGGTGGACGAAGAAAGAATAGAGAAGAGCATGAGAAGATGAATAACAAGAAGCTGCAAGACAAGGAAGTGGTTGACAGAGACGTTAGGGAGACATTCAGACAGTGTGAGTGAAAGAACCAGTGAACCTGAAACAAAAATTTCTTTTTGCTGCGTTTCGCCCATTTTGTGGGGGTCTGGCCTCATTTTCTGACATTTGTACGAATTGCCGAACTCTGCAAGTTGTGTTAAATTTGCAATTCGAACAAATCCGAACACAAAAGTCTAGTAGTCAAATGCATTGCAAGGTCTGACTCTTGGTTGGTTGTGTGATGTAATATTGACTTTTTTGGGTAGCTGCTGGCTAACCTAGTGCCCACATCCCATAACTTTGCGGTTCATAAGCGCATGTTAATATAAATTTACATTTAATGTCGCTATAAGCCAGCAATGGTTTACAATTAAGTATATTTAAACTTGTAGAAACGGTTAGAAATGCACGCATGTATCAAAGCAAAACTGGGGCAGAGTGATTGTCTCATAATTATCACAGTTAAAGGTTATACATGAATCAGTTTATTTTCTTATAAGTACCGGTAGTTTTGATGCACAATAATAATTGTACCTTGTTAGTAACTGACCAATATATCTGTGTGACATTTTATCAAACGTACATAGTTTATACTTCTCTTATTTTACACAGTTTTCAGACACATTTTGCACTCAGCAAATTAAAATGGAAACGATTATAGCAGAAGATAACAAAGTCAATTTTCAAACAAATAACAGCATGTATTTATAGTCCCAGAGGTGGAATTAAAGTTCTCAAAATACATAATTGCGTTTGTGCTAGAAGCAATATGTTCATCACTATCGTTCGATCTCATATATTAGTATAATTATCCTAGTTACCAGTTTAATAGTTGCTGTATCAGATATAAGACATTAGCTCTGTTTGGAATATAAATTTCATTTTATCCTGTAAACTTATCTACTATGGTATCATCTGCCACTATTTTTATGAATTTTGCCAATTTCATTAATTCATATGAATGTCCAAAAACAGAGAGGGGGCCCCAACAAAACTAAAACAGAATAGAAAGTTCAGAATTTTCCTTTGAATTTTGCTTTCATTTATTCCTGACTCACTCTATGTCACCTTCTGTCTCTCTCACTCTCTCCCAGTGTCTCCCTACCTGCCTTTTCTTCTTGCTCAACTCTTTTTCTCCTTCTTCGTGCTTTCAATTTCTTCATTCTTGTTTTTCTCTGTGATCCACTACTTCCGGCGATCTGCTGCGTTACCTTGGCCTCTTGTCGCCTCAGTATGGGGGTCTTGGTGCACACAATCTCTCCCCAACTGGAGATTGTGCCTGTGGTGAGTGTCTGCCCTGATGTGGAAGCCCTGTAGGAACAGTCTGGACTTATGACCCTGTTGCAGCTTTACCCTCAATGAATCCTAGATATACACCACTGAACGTGTCATCACTTTGAATAAATGTGGAATCATTTTATCTATTTTCTGATGTATAAGACCTGCAAATATTTCACTTTGATCATAACATTTTAACTATGTTTATTCATGTTCCAGTTTCTACAAGGTGAATAATTAAGACTCACTTTGTTATCTGGTTCCACTCTAAAACTAATTAGATGTGAATTGTGAATTTAATTACCATCTGGCACTTTCACAGCATTGGTGACCTGGCATGCATAGTGTTTTATTTTTGTATTCATCCAAATGTTGACAATCAGTATTAACCATCCAAGTGAGTTCAAAGAGTGGAATATATATATATATAAAGAATAGAAAAAAATAAGACATTAGAGAAATGAGGTCTAAATGTAAAATGGAATTGGGTCCTTGATGACCAAGTCCTGGGAATATTGGAGCACATTGGGATATCTAGAGGTTGAGTATAAGTGGAGTACATAGACAGAACATCTTTACTCCATCTAGTTATCATATAACTGTTTCGTTATAGGCACTGAAAAAGAAATGAGTGGCACCTGCAATTCATCTGATAGTAGGTGAAGTACAGGAGGCAAGTAAAACAAAATGGCAATACCGTGGTAACCCTTGTCTTTACTGTGTATTCTCTAGTCGTAAATATTTATACTTTTATGCTAGCATTATATTAATATTTATATATACTTAAGACATTCTGTCTCCTATGATGTAAATAAGGTCTACAAGAAGATTGATTTGATTAAAATATCACATTATAAAAGCCCCAATATACTGCTAAATACTTCTAACTTACGCTTACCGTGCTTACTGTTTATGTCAAATAGTATTGTACTACTGTTTAATGTACTCTAATTATACTTTTATGTTAACATTAGATTAATATGTATTTATATTTATGGTATTTTGTCTCCCAAGATGCACATAAGATCCTGGATATGATTGATTTGTTTAAAGTATCACACATCAACAGGTGCTTACAATTTATGTCAAGTAGTATTGTGTTACTGATTTAATGTGCTTTGCTCTAAACAAAGAGTTTTGTGCTACACTGGTCAATTAAACTGAAAATGCAATTTTGGAATAAAAATATGCTAGTCATAAAGACATTAAAAGCATGGGTTCTGTGGCTGTATTCTTTTATCTGTAAATTTCATCAGAAGTAGTTGTCGATTAAATGGATTGCCAAAAGTGCCACTATGTTATGAATAGATTTTTTTGTTTCTTTTAATGCATGCAATTTTTGTTTAAAATGACTAGACAAATTATACATTTCTATTGAAAAAACAGCCATTGTTTAACAGCATATCACACTCCGCACCGTCAAGTCACACTTTCCCTTCCAGCAGAAGAGTAAAAAAACACCCCATGGTAGGGTATCTGAATAAATATGTTTTTAATAACTGCTAGTACAGATGCATTTTTCTATTAGTATATACTGGCTCCAAAAAGGGTATACAATACAATATGCAAGTTTACAATGACATGCAAAATGACGACCCAAAATCCACACACACATTTGCTGTAAAAATGGTCCATCGTTTCCAATATATATCATGTACTCAATGTTTATTCTTATAGTCTAACCCTCAATTTGAATTATGAAGAGAGACCAGCTATTCATTTGTGTCAGACTACAATACTTTACATTGTTGAAGTTTCATTGAAGTATTTTACCTAGAGATAATAAGCATCTTGAAAACTAGAAAGAGTTATTATGCAACATGAGTTACAAGATTTCAGAAAGAAACTCTACTGAGTAATTTCATATAATTATGCTACATCTCAATCTGTGGATGTGACACCAGTTTTGTAGGCTAAATATTATACACGTGTATAAATTAAGTTTATTTTCGTAGATTAAGATTTACATAAACCTGCTAAAATCATCTGTGGTTCATTTGTTTAAATTAAAGGGGCACTCCAGCCATCATATGCACTTTAATGCTTGTGATAGCTGAGTGTGCCCTTTAAATTATGTATGGTTTGGTAAATAAACCCCAAGTTATTATATAAATACAATCCTAAATAAGTTAAACAGTTGTTTATTCAACTTTTGTTTAATTTGAAATACATGTTTTGTTTACCTATTCTATACTGGTGCGCAAATTCTTTATTAATTTATAGTATTCGAGTATTTATTATTTATATCTTATATATTTTTTGCCTTTTTAGTTTCCATACTTTATTTGCCAAACCCAGTCTATTTTTCACTGACTGCTTTAAGAAAAAAAATTAATGATGGTACAATAATTAAACAACTATAATGAGTTATCCATAAAGTTCAATTAAAAATAAGAATTATCACCTGAAAAAATTATATGTAAAAGGAACAGTGATATATTTGTATACTAACATATTAAAATTATCCCTTTAGAGCTACTAAACCCCTATTCATTCCCTATTTTGCACTCAGGACCCAAGCCAAAGTTACCATAATGATGGCAAGATATGGTTAACAGTAGGTTCATTGTTGAACCCAAGATTATTAATATGAGGGAAAAAGACAGTGAGGCAGTGAGTCTCTCCTGCATGTAGGGCATAATTTAACGATTTTCTCACTTTAGCAGACTGGCTTTTTATTTACTTTCTTCAGCCTCTTTTATAGCGATTAGAATATAATAGTAATGGGTTGGGGAGATAGTGAACATATAGCATAGTCTCTCACTCCCTTTTATGTTTTATCATACCATCTAATTCAATGAAAGAAAACTAGTCAAAACATTACGTCTACCGGGACTTCTATGGTGGAGCACCGGAAGGTCATGCCACGCTTGCGCTCAGTCATAGAAGCCCCGGCAGAAGTGCCAGCAGCAGCGGAGGTTGTCTGCGCACATCGCATAGACGTTCACCGGCTGCCAGAGAGGAGGATCCAGGTCCCCTGCAGCGCTGCGGGGATCTGGATCTTAGTCTTATAGTCAGACCTCTATTTGAGGTCAGATTACAAGATGACCTTGAATATAAGATGAAAGCATTTCTGTTTATATGGGATAGTATGGGATGGCAAAATTCCCCAAAAATCTGAGCGTCCTTCCAAGAGATTAACATACACGGAGCAAAAGGAAAGCTTCCAATGCAGCTTAAACAGATAACTAAAATAATGTAGGTAAAGTGGCATATGTAGTTATTATATTTATAAAGTGTTTTCTTTGACCCCAATACAGAAGCTGCATTGAAGCAAATCCACTACATGACACTGTAGTTTGTATTTGACCTTAATGCAAAAGCTGTAGTGAAGCAAATTCATAAAGAGAAACTGCACTGTACTTTGTATTTGACCACCATACAAAAGCCACACAGAAGTAAGCCCATAAAGTGAAATCACACTGTACTTTATATTTGACCTCAATGCCGCCTGGCAGCAGGGTTGAGCACTAGGGTTAGTGATAACCTTAGTTACCCCAAGTAACTAAAACACACATACTGTCAGGTATGTCGGGGTCAGAGCACAGGGCAGAGAGACCCCGTGTACAACGCAGTATTGAAAGGGTTAATCAAATAAGCAAAGTCCAGAAAGCCAGCCAAGGGTCAAAATCCGTGAAATCCAAAATAGCAATGTTCAGCAGCAAGGGTTAATCGAATAAGCAAAGTCCAGAAAGCGAGCCAAGGGTCAACATCCATGAAATCCAAAATTGCAATGTTCAGCAGCAAGGATTAGAGGATATGTGTAAGGTTTGTCTTACCAGAAGGAATCCGATATGCAGGACTGGAACACACTTGCTCAAAACAGAACACACGCAAGGGGCCTGGTGAGGGTAACAGGGCACTTGGTGGTGTAACTGTAAGCACGAGTGGTCAGAGGAAAACCGTTTAGCAGACCAGGGTCAGGACGCCAGAGGTACACGTAGTCGGGTTGGATAGCCAAGGTCAGGATGCCAGAGGTACACGTAGTCGGGTTGGATAGCCAAGGTCAGGATGCCAGAGGTACACGTAGTAGCAGGGAGAGCCAGGGTCAGGAAACCAGAGAAACACAGGAAGCCGTTTAGCAGACCAGGGTCGGATACCGGGAGAACAGGAACAAGATAATTATATATATATATAGGATACGGGAGGAGCTCACGTAATACGGACAGAACCAGTATAACTGAGCACTGTGGATACTGTGCTCGAGGTTTAAATAGCCCGGGGGGACGTTCCCCGACGTCTGGAACGTGATCGCGTCCTGCGTCGCCATAGCGACGCAGCGGAATCCAGCCGGCGGTCAGCTTCATAAATATTCATGAAGCGGCCGAGTGCGCGAGCGGCTGCTTCATGCTCCAGTCTGCGATGCCGGCGTTTCTGCCGGGGAAGAGAAGAGGACGGCCGGGAGCTGCTTAAGGTAGGTACCTTACAGGATCCCCCCCGCAAGACGCGACCTCCGGGGGCGAGGATGGACTGGCTTGAGAGGATGCAGTTTATGAAACTTTTGAACACGTAGTGGAGCATGAACTTGACTTGCCGGTTCCCAGGTCCTTTCTTCTGGGCTATATCCCTTCCATTGTATAAGGTATTCTAGATGCCCTCGACGGATCCTGGAATCTACCACTTTTTGTACCACGTATTCTTCAACCCCGTCGATGACCACTGGTGCAGGAGGAGGAGGTACCCGGTCAGGAAAAGGATTGGCCACCCAAGGTTTGACCAGCGACACATGGAAAACCGGATGAATCCGACAGGTAGAGGGAAGTTTCAATTGCACTGTCACTGGGTTGATGATTTTCGTGATACTGTATGGGCCAATGAACTTAGGTCCCAGTTTCTTGGAAGGGATCTGTAAGCGCAAATGACTTGTGGACAGCCAGACTTTGTCGCCACAATGGTAAGTAGGGGGACTGGAATGATGGCGATCTGCATATAATTTGTAGGCCTTTCTGGCCTCGATTAAGTTTTGCTTCAGGACTTGAAATTGTCTTGTTAGCACGGTGACTCGATCCGAGGTCCTGGAAATCGTAGGTTCGGTTGGCAGACCTGGAATCATGATAGGGTGGTAACCATAGTTTGCGAAGAATGGAGACATCTTTATAGATCACTGTGTTTGATTGTTGTAGGTGAATTCTGCGGAAGGAAGGAATTGGAGCCAATCATTCTGAAGGTGCGTGGTGTAACATCTTAAGTAATGCTCTAATATTTGATTTAGAAGTTCGGTCTGACCGTTGGTTTGCGGATGAAAGGCCGTGGACAAAGTGGGACGAATGTGCAGCTTGTGGCAGAACACCTTCCAGAAACGAGATGTGAATTGTACTCCACAGTCTGAAGTGATAGTTCGTGGTAATCCATGAAGCCGAAACACTGTATCCAGGAACAAGGTGGCTGTGGTGGAGGCGGAAGGAATGCCAATTGTGGGAATAAAATGTGCCATTTTGGTGAATCTATCGATCACCACCATGATTGTGTCGTGTTTCTTGGAGGGTGGTAGATCGACAATAAAGTCCATAGAGATTTCAGACCAGGGAACCGAAGGAATAGGTAATGGGCGGAGAAGGCCCGTTGGTTTTCTACGTAGGGTCTTGGTACGAGCGCAGGTGGTACATGAACGGACAAACAAGGTCACATCTTGGTCTAGCGAAGGCCACCAGAATTGACGTCGAACGAGGTCTGTAGTCTTCTTAATGCCCCCATGTCCGGAGAGGAGAGAATCATGGCATGCTTGTAGAACCTTTAAACGGGCCGGGGTCGGTACAAATATCTTGTCACGGTAGTATAATAAGTTTTGGGTACGACGAACAGGAGGATTAGTTCTCGGAACTACGGCTCTGCGGGATAAGGAGCGAATAAAGTCCATGAGAGATGGTTGGTGTGTAAGGAAGAGACTGGAAGGAAGAATAGTATCCGGTCGAGTCTCGGGACAACTCGATACAGTAGGTAACCGAGACAAGGCGTCTGCTTTGGTATTGCGGGATCCAGGGCGATACGTGATATGTAGGTTAAATCTCGTGAAGAAGAGAGCCCACCGAGCCTGCCTGGGGCATAGACGCCGTGCGGAGCGAAGATACTCCAGGTTCCGGTGGTCGGTATATACCGTTACTGGATGTTGAGTCCCTTCCAGCAGATGACGCCAGGTGTCCAGAGCCTGTTTGATGGCCAGTAGTTCTCTGTCCCCCACACTATAGTTCATCTCGGCCGGGGTGAGTTTACGCAAGTAGTAGGCCACAGGATGCAAATTTTGTTTCTCCCCATGTCGTTGGGACAGAACTGCTCCTACCGCTAGATCCGAAGCATCCACCTCCAAATGGAACGGTTCCGCCACCATGGGTTGGATAAGGATGGGAGCAGTGGTGAAGTGTTGTTTGAGAGCGTCGAACGCATTCTAGGCAATGCGTCCAGGCAAAACGGGAGTATTGACGAGTCAACTTGGTGATGGGTGCGATAACATGAGAGAAGTTTCTAATAAATTTGCGATAGTAGTTCGCGAAGCCAATAAAACGTTGGACCCCTTTTTTATCAGAAGGTACTGGCCACTCCAAGATAGCTGACACCTTTTTAGGATCCATCTGTAGGTTTCCAGGCGTAATGATGAATCCCAGGAATTCTACCTGATCAGCTTCAAATTGGCATTTCTCCAGCTTCGCATAAAGGTGATGTGTGCGTAGACGGTCGAGAACCATTTCGACCTGGTCGCGGTGATCAGACAGGTTTGACGAGAATATGAGAATATCGTCCAGCTAGACCACCATAAAGACATCCAGATAGTCCTGAAAGACGTCATTTAAAAAATGTTGGAAGGTAGCAGGGGCATTGCAGAGCCCAAAGGGCATGACAAGATATTCGAAATGTCCATATCGACTTCGGAAGGCGGTCTTCCACTCGTCTCCTTTACGTATGCGGACCAAATTATAAGCCCCTCGGAGATCAATCTTGGAAAAGATCCGCGCAGTTTTGAGTCGATCCAGGAGTTCAGGAATGAGAGGTAACGGATATCTATTTTTAATGGTGATCTTATTTAGTTCCCGATAGTCTACACATATTCGCAGACTCCCATCTTTCTTTTCTACAAAAAAGATTCCTGCGCCTGCTGGAGAAGTGGAAGGTCGGATGAACCCTTTAGCTATATTTTCTTGGATATAGTCCTTAAGGTGCTGTAATTCAGGTTCTGATAGTGGGAATATCCTGCCGAATGGGATGGGAGCGCCAGGGAGGAGATCAATGGGACAGTCATAAGTCCTTTGGGGAGGAAGTGTATCAGCTCCCTTCTTGTCAAAAACATCACGGAACTCTGCATATTGTTTAGGAATACGTGGATCAGGAGGAGGAGGCGAACAATCAGGAAGCAATAGAAGTGTAGGGTGGTCTGTCCGGCATTGATTGCGGCAAAACAGGGATTGGAAGGAGAGGGTCCCCTTGGACCAATCAATTGTAGGATTATGGAGTCTTAGCCAGGGTAGGCCAAGAATAACTGGAAACATGGGTGACGGAATAAGGTCAAAGTTCATTCACCAATAAATGTAGAGCCATACAGTAACACATATACATGGTAAAATCATACAGAAGTATGCTCGACTCATAGAATATTCCTAATGGAAGGAATATATGGCTACTAGCTAGTCTGTACTCAAAAAAGCCAGGAGGCAAAATATGTAGAAATCTAATTACCATACACTGATGAGCTTTGGGGTCATTTTTCTTTGATGCATTAAACGGCCACAGCTAGACAAACAAAACAAACATCAGACAGTGTTTACCCTAGTCAAAATTGACAAAAGTAAATGAGTAGACAACCATAGACAATAAAACAAATGCCAGGTGTGCTACAAAAACATGTCATAAACATGGCTGGACAGGGGAAGAAAATCGGCCATGAAACAATGTACACACAGGCACCAGCTGGATAGACACAGTTGCACATAACACTTTTAAACTTTTTTAACATGCGTCCACATGTATCCAGCCAGCAGCTCCACACACTGCAGCACCGATCTGCCACTCAAGCAGCAAAAAGGGCAATTATGTCCAGCCAGATGGTCAGTCCAGTCCTGGTCATAAAATGAGAAAAGTAAGCTGAGGACAATCACAGTTTAGATCAAGTGCCATCCATGTCTGAAATTTAACTAAACACAGAAAACAGTTCCTGGTGTTTACTGTACGTTGTAAGCATATACATTTAATTATCAAAGCATGGTGCAAATTAGATGTATTAAACAAACACATAAAACAAAGTGTGGACTTAAAAATACAGAAATAATCTCTTATAGCAAAATAAGAGGGGAGGAGAGAGATGTAGGTGTATATATAAGAGGGGGAGAGAATAAAGTATAGAAGAACAGTGAGAAATGAAACAGATGGTGAAAGAAATATAAGTAGGGGTTAGAGAAAAAGGGAGATAGAAAAGAGAGAGAAGAATGAAAGAAAAAGAGGGGGAAGAAAGGGGGAGTGAAGAAATGGGGGGAGCCAGGAGAAAAAAGCAAGGAAGAGAATAAGGATGCAGAGCGGGTAGAGAAGGTGTGAGAGAAAAGAAAGGGGGAGTGAAGAAATAAGAGAAAGAGACATAGTTGAGAGAAAGGGAATGAAAGAAGAGAGAAGAGGAGATAGTAAGAGAGGACACAAGTTGATACAATATTTTGGATCTATCCCTGTCAGCAATGTTGGCTCTAAATTGACAGATTAAGTGTAATGGTGGTTGGTTTGAGCACCTGTATACCTATCCATCTTTAATGGGGGCCCAGAAGAAAATCTAGGCTGACAATATATTCTTATATGATTATTATTGTTATTTATTTATATATATGGGACCATCACAAGATTTCCTGGAGATACTGAAGGACCAGGGTTATGTTTTACTAAAATCCTCTCAATTAACTAGAACTTGAGTTGCAAAAAAGTGAAATTGTTTGTAGGGTTAGCCATTTAAAAAATTTAAAATGTAATGTGGGTTGCTAGCTGCATCATGAAGATTACAACAGTCTTATACCAGCTCTTATTTTTCCTCATATTGCAGGAAAGAAATAATGAGAAAGGTGAGCAATAAAGAATAAGGGGAGAGGTAGTGACAAATAGGAGAGATATGAGGAGGAGAGATGGAGACGAAGGAGAAAGACGAGAGACTGAGATAAAGAGAAAGGAGAGGGATAGAGGAGTGAGGAGAAAGGGAAAAATGAGAAGCAAGAGAGATAACGAAGTGGGATTGATAATAAGAAAAAGGGGGGATAATCAGGAGGTGAGATTCTGACAAAAGGGACGAGATACAGAGAAAGAAGAGATAAAGAGGAGAGATGAGATAAAAGAGAAATGAGAGAGGTAACGACTGGGAGAAAAAAGGGAGAGGTAAAGTGAAATAGGAGGACAAATAAAGAACAGAGATTATATAAGGTGAAAAGGGTGAGATAAAGAGAAAGTGGAGGGGGAGAGAAACAGAAATGGTAGGGAAAATGGAGAAGTAAAAAGAAAAAGGAGAAGAGATAAAGAGAAAGGGGTGAAAATGGGGATATAAAGAGAAAGAGGACAGAGAAGGAGATAGGGAAAGGGGAGGTAAAGAAAAAAAAAAAGATGAGGGATAAGGGTGAGAGTTTAAAGTTGCCTTCCTACTTTTGTCCTGTCACGTCCTACCCAGGCTGCAGAGCTGTATATCTACCTTGCTTCAGTTTTTCTGTTTTGCTTTAATCCATTCCTGGATTTCCTAATGCTCAGTTCTGATCTTTCATTCCTGACTTCTAGTTCTACTCTTTGCTTCAGCTTTGTTTCCTTTATAAGTTGTGCCCCATCTGTGTGTTCTGTTTGTCTCAGTCTGCAGTCTAAGGTATGTCTCAGTGCTATGTGTTTGGATTTCATGTTTGGTTTGTTTCGTACCTTTGTCAGCAGGGATTAGCGTTAGGACCCACCGTCATTGGAGTACTTTGGCGTAGTGGTGGGCTAAGCATACTATGGCCATAAGATGTGCGGAATCTCCAATAGTTATCAAGTAGTCCTAGGCTAGTTTCTGTATTTATGTGTGTTAGCCTGTCTTGTATCCCCGGCAGCGGGGTGTCCTGTCTTGTATCCCCGGCAGCAGGGTGTCCTGTCTTGTATCCCCGGCAGCGGGGTGTCCTGTCTTGCATCCCCGGTAGCGGGGTGTCCTGTCTTGCATCCCCGGTAGCGGGGTGTCCTGTCTTGTATCCCCGGCAGCGGGGTGTTCCTTGCCTTGTTCCCTGTTCTTTGTTGTGCCCTGTATTTATGTCTTGTCTGGTTCTGTTTCTTGCTTGGTCTCTCTGTTCCTTGTTATGTCCCCCTTGTGCTCCATGTCCCCCTTGCTTGTTATGTTTCTGCTATATCCTTTGCTTAGCTTCCATACTCCTAGCCTGCAGCATCCTGCACATGATTCTAGTGATATGTTTCATGCCTGCTCCAGGGTGCCTGCAGGATATCACTTTGTTTCCTTTTGGATTACATCTGCTGCTATGTCAGGGCGCTGGCATGTGGCTGCACATCCCTAGATGCTCATCACCTGGGTGAGTGTGGTCGCCCTGCAACCAGGCCCTGTCCAACTCCGCTACTGCACCGTAACTCCTGCACACAATCTTTGAGCGCGCTGGGTCCTTTCAGTCATCTGTTTGGACCCGGTTTCGTGACATGTCCCTGCCCCCCCCCCGCCCTAAATATGATTGCTGGAGACACCACTGCTCCCACATATGTCTCACTCTCCGGCAAGAAAAGCACAGTGCCATTAGCAGAGAGGTCAGCATACACACACACACACACACATCTTTCCTGTCCTCAAAGTTCACTGCCAACAGCTCCTCATGGTGCAAAGCTTGGTACTGGCAAGAGTTTTTTGGGGAGCCCTTTGCAGTTTTGCCTCCGGGTGCAACAATCCACAATGTCCAGGAAAAATGGAGCTTGAAAAAAGACACTTGTATAATAATTATTGAGAAAGCAGTAGTACCCTTAATAAAGGGGGGATGTCTGGAAAAGAAAGAAGACATTTGACTATTTGAAGAATTTGGACTGACTTGAGAAAAGATAACCCTCTGCTCCATGGGACATCCACCTTCATCCATATTTAGGAATAGTGTGTGTAACCATACCAAATGATTACCGGGCATATAGTATAACTAAATACAATGTAAAAATTAGATTTGCTTTTTTTATAATGCACTAGGATGTAGTCTTTCTTATAGTATAGACACAAGCAAATGTTTCTTGCTTCATTTGGCCATGTTTTCATAATTATTTCTATGTTGATTTTAGTCATAGTTTATCATCTAATTAATGTGTATGCTGCTTGCATCGTTTGTTATAACTTTCTGGGGAGGATCCAGCTCTGCTGTGTGTACACATACCCGTGTTGCTAGGAAACTAATTTAAACCGCATTTATCACCAAGTTATTTCTGGGAAGTGTTTCTCGTATTATCTGTCACCTTTATGTATGAAATATTTTTTCTGTTATTTTAGATTACAGGGTTACAACACTAATAATTACGTGAAAATGGTTGGCATCTGGAGATTATTTGTATGAGGAATTTAGAAACATGGCGGTATCTATCTAATGCAGAGTTTTCCAACAAGTCTATTTAGATACAATACCATAGAAGTCAATCAAAAACTCATCTCCTTTTGAAAATACAAATCACTGCAGTAAAATAAGCCGTTGTTTTACGTTTCCCCTGCAGCCTGATTTCCATGTTGTCAAAAATGTCCATTCCTTAAATGTGCTCCATAAATAATACAGGAAGTAGGAAAGATATTCTCAGCAGCTCACAACAGAGCTTACTATGATCATACATGGGAGCTTTGGAGAACAGGTTACCCACAGCGTTCCCTTGTTTGAGCGAATTGCTTTGTGAGGGGGCAGAACTAGCCATGTACAAGGGCAGACCTAGCCCAATGAGAGGTAGGGCTAACTGTGGTATTTGAGGCTAACCATGAACAAGGGCAGGGCTAGCCAAATACCATTATATGTAGCAGGAGTGAGCCACTGTCAAAAGCTTGCTTCTCTCAGCTATCTGGAGGGATTCTAGCTGTTTCCTGTGTTTCCTGAGCTTTCTTTATATGTTTTCTGACTATAGGCATAAGAGCTGATATTAGAGCTTGTATCTAAGCTATGTGTTCAATCACACTACTGTGGGGTGCAGTTTCCTGCGGCCCGTTCTTCTTTAGCAATGTCTAGCAATCTACGATGATCTTGCCCATATAATAATTCAAAGGAGGGAAACTGTAGAGGCTTGGGAAGCTTCCCTAAAAGAGAACATTAGATAAGTCCCAGTTTCTGCCATCTGTCTCCATCACCTTCCACAGGATATTTTTAAACGTTTTTAAGAAACCTTTCCAGTAAACCAAAGGTCTGGTGGTGATGTACTAAGGTCCAACTATTCTTCATGATTTTGGACATAAAAGGTGTCTTTGGTTTGTCAAGATTTGTTAGCATTTGCCCATTTTCTATGGGTTTTGAAGAAGTATTGAATAGGGTATACATGTGATGATATTTGTTTAGATACGAACATCACATAATACAGGGCACAACAGAGGACGGGACACCCCTCTACCGGGGATACAGGTTACATCACAGACTGACACACATAAATACAGGAACTAGCCTAGGACTGTATGATAACTATTGGAGATTTAGTCAGATCTTATGGCCATAGTATGCTTAGCCCACCACTACGCCAAAGTACTCCAATGACGGTGGGTCCTAACGCTAAACCCAGCCTACAGAAGTACCAATAAACTGAACATTGAAACTAAACACATATCAGAAAGACATAGCTGAAGACTGAGACAAACAGAACACATGAGTGGGGCACACCTTATAAAGGAAACAGAGCTAAAGCAAGGAGCAAGACTGGAATCAAGGAATCAGAGGTACAGGACAGAGCATAGGGAAATCCAGGAATGGATTACTGCAAAGGGAGAACTGTAGCAAGGACTAGGGAACAAACATAAACATGCAGCTCCGCGGCCTGGGTAGAGCATGACAACTATAGCTAAGCCCATTTAACATAGCTTGTGCCAACCTGTGCCAAGTCTAAATAACCTGAAAAATCAACTTTATTTCATACACAAAATTATTCTGACTGCCAGTTAATGAATTTAGTCAACATCAGTATTATATTATATTTTTACTTCTATTCATGCAAGATGTTGTAATCTAATATGCTAGTATCTTATTGGATTACATTTCAAGATGCAAGAATTTACTTATCTGCAAAGATCCAAGCACATGGACACAACAAGTAGTTTTATTTTCAATAGCGCCATCCAAATGGTAATATTTTTTCTGTCAATAATACACATGTTCCCAAATGTCATTAATATTTAGAACTTAGCTATTTGGAACAAACACCAGCTGCTTGATATTTGAATGTTTTTTTGTTACAGAAACTGCCAGAATAATGAAAGGTCAGTATGTCATAATTTGTCATTAACAAAAAATCAGAAACATTTTAATATTGTCTCTATCTTCTATTATGTTATTTTTCTTCTATTATTACTTAAAATTTTAGACTCGTGCTAAAATAAGAGCACATTTATTTGATTTTGTTATAATAATTACAGAAAAAAAAATATCACAGTTATCACATCAATACTTTTTTGATGTGCTAAATATTGACCGTTTATTCAGAGTAACACACAGGGTTTTTACTACAGACATAAATTAGTTTTCAACATAGTGGAATACAATGGGGGAAGGGATTAAACAGATTAAATGAAACAATAGTTTGTCACTCCCTGGTTGCATCCTGGCTGTCTGCCAGACATAATCCCCTCAGCAGGTGATGAGACAATACCCTTCTGGGGGTAGCTGAAAACATGAGGAGACACAGAGATAAGTTATGACATACAATAAATAATTGCAAAGCATCATCTGTGTTGGCAAAGTACAGGACCAATCCCAAATCAATATCAGGGCTCCACAGTCCTCAGAGTCTCTAATATATAGGAAATATGGTTAAACCTTTACCGGGCGAAAATCAGTAGAAACTGACCCCCTGTACCTACATACAGAAGTCTTTACAAGGCCAGGGCCCATAGTCAATAGGGAGGAGGCTGGCTCTCAGGTCTCTCCAGGAGCCCCAGTGATGGAGGGTTCTGTCACAACCATCATTTTGGCAGAAGTTTGCGCCAGTTTATTTCTAGAGAAATGGACAAAGATAGAAGATAAAAGATAAAGGAGAGAAGATGAAAGACAGAAGGTAGAAGAGAGAAGATGAGGAACAAGAAGATACAGAAGGTACATTTGCAATTCGTACGAATCTGAATGCACAAGTCTAATAATTCTGTCTGTTTTTGACCTTGCTCTTTTGTATGTAGGTGACTGCGTGCAGAAAACTCTATTCAATTCAGCAGCTGGAGAAATATTTTGGGGATCTGAGACTACACATGCGTCATGCAAGTGATCTTCCATGCATTATTCATGCTTTTATAAATTCTGAAATTCTCATAATTCACCTCTGCACGTTTCTGCACTTCTCTTTCTCCCTGAATCCGTCTGCATTATTATTCTAGTCTTTTGGTGTGGGCAGAGGCTCTGTCCTTTTGTGGGAGTGCTCCAGGAGGCCTGGTTAACAGAGCTGATACCATGGAGAAGCGGACAAAGAAAGAAGACAGAAGAACAAGAAGAGGCAAGGAAAAAAGTTTATTTATTTTAAAATCTTTATTTCCTTTTTTTTCACAAAATACATAAAATACACAGTGTAAGGTTTTAAGGGAAGAAGTTTAGCTGCAGAAATGGAGACGGACACAGGAGTTCATATGAATCCAAATGTATACTGGCAGCAGGATTTTGTCTCATTATGCAAGGTCATGTAAGGATATATATATATATACTGTATATTGCACATGTCTTTAACTATTTAAATGTTTATTTGAACCTATTTTAAATCTCACATTAGGCTTGGCTCCTGCTTGCATAATTCCAGGCTTCATGAACTGAGAGTCAAGCCAGACTTTAGGCTTAAGTCCATCTTAAATCCATCTTAAGCCCAATGTCTAGCAATCTATGAGGATCTTGCCCATATAATAATTCAAAGTGGGGGAAAACTGTGGCGGCTTGGGAAGCTCCCTTAATGGAGAACACTAGGTAAGTCCTAGTTTCTGCCATCTGTCTCCATCACCATCCATAGCATATTTTTAAAGATTTTTAAGAAACTTTTCCAGTAAACCAAAGGCCTGGCGATATTGTACTGAGGTCCAACAATTCTTCATGAATCTGGACATAAATGGATAGCATTTGCCCATTTTCTATGGGCTTTGAAGAAGTATTGAACAGGGTATACATGTGATGATTTTTCTTTAGATATAAACATCACATTTGCAAGCTGCTAAAATACTTACTAACCTATGAGATCTTAGTAAGCCAAGAGGCTAAAGATATTTCTGTGCTGTGGCAGTAGTAGAAATTCACAGCCCTTTCACTCATACTCTCACACTCCTACTTACTCTCTCACACTTTCATTCTCGTTTATGCTTTCTCACTCGCTCTAAATGTTTCCCTACCTTCTCTGCTGACCACTTCCGCTTCCTCCTCCGCATCTTTTTGTTCTTCATATTCTCTCTTCTATCTTATCTCTTTCATCTTTTATCTTCTCTCTTCAAGCGAGAGAGAGTAAACAAGAATGAAAGTGTGAGATAGTTAATAAGAGTGAATGTAGGCTTGGGCAACAAATTTTATTTCCAAATTAAAAATGTCCCTCTAATTTTTGCTTAAACAAATGGGCAGGGAACGTAATTCGTTGCAAGAACAAACGTTGTGTTTGGCCCATTTGTACATGTCTACGGTCCAATCAAATCCAAGATTATGGAAAGCTATACGGAAAGTGTTTTGATTTAATAAAAAAGAAGCAAAATTAAAGTACACTGGCCAACATTGTAATAGGCATAACATAAACTAGGTAGGGTTTTGGCCTTATAAATACAATTAATATTGTAGTACTTGACACATTTTCTGTCACTGAAATGCTTTTAAAATTCCTACATACTTTATTTCTCTTTAGAAAACAATTAAACCTACTGAGGCATTGCAATAAAAAAGTCTTTTGGTTGTTGAATAATACAAATCATAGCTTTAAGCAGCATAAAATTATTCAGCAGTTGAAGATTAGTCATGGAATGATTTTACAATTTCAGCAATTATTGAAGGGTGTATCACGGACTTTGCCTTTTCTCATGCTAAAAACCAGCTGCGCTGCTCAACAAAGTAGTCCCAATGATACCATTAAAGTCAATTGCCTTCTAATGTATGCTACATCCTTTATAGCTCTTACATTTTTGAGACAGTATATTATTTAAATTATCAATTATCCAGTGTTTTTGCACAACATTACAGAAGTAAAAATACCATTTACATATACTAAAACAGTAACCTTGTCTAACATCTTTAATTCAATCCATACAGAAGTTTACTAGCAAGCTATAAACATTTTATGGTTAAAAAATTCAGAAATAGGTAATTAAAAAGGTAATTAAAATTAATTTATTAGATTAGTCATAGTTAAAAATCACATTAAATTAATACTTTGGGTAGTATTGTCAATTAGTATTCCATGGGCCTAGGCCAGAGTACACCATTACCTTTTTCATATGAGCTCTCATGTTAATCTGCTGATGAAAGCATTAGAACATATACAGCATTAACAGCTTTGACAACAAACATAACAACACTGACTTTGTGCTATAAAAACAAAGACCTAGTTATGATATATGCCCATTCGTTATATGCATTCTAAATTTTGGACCAAAGCCGTGTATTGTTTTAAATATGTTTATGTCTTCGGGTAAGGGAGCAGAGTTTGACAATGTCAACTATCTGCCTACTTTACCAATGCTCCCCATCAACTTTTTAAGATCCATGATTGCTTAGTGTACAGCTGATTATAGGTTTCTTTATAAAACTGTTCATAGTAAGACTTTATCACTGGATAACTGATCATGGGAAAAAGGAAAACACTGTGTACTCTATAAGCAGACTGTATGTATTATTAGATGTACACGTAGCTGATTATTGCACAGTTAATAAAACATGTTTTTAGACATGCAAATGAAAGGAGGAATAACAAGGAATAATTAGATGAGATACAAATCAAAAGAGTTACAGAGGATGGTAAAGGAAAGGGACATGTAAAAATGTGTTTATAGAGAAAAAAGTTCTGCTTGAACTTTTTAAAGTCAAAATCGATAAATCAATGGGGCCCGAATGGATACACCCAAAGCTTTGGAGTGTTCCGACAAAACCATTAGCAGACTTATTTATCCAGTTGACAGGAGTAATTCCAGAAGATTGAAAGTTTGCAATTGTACTAGTACTTCACAAAAATGCTACCAAGGAAGACTCAACAAACTACAGACCAGTAGGTCTTACATCAGTAATTACCACGTCAATGAAAAACATGTTAAAGAAAAGGATTGTTAAACATCTGGGTAGAAATGGTTTGCAAGACCATAATCAGCATTGGTTTACTGCTGGAGGATCTTGTCAGGCTAACATATGAATGTGTATGCATAAACATTGATGCCTATGTATTAGTGCATGTGATCATGCATGTAGATGTATAAGTATATTTGAGCATGGATGTAGATGTATAAGTGCGTATGAGCATGGAAGTGGATGTGTAAGTGTGTGTGAGCATGGTTGTATAGGTTTTGTGAGTTGGGGTGTGTGTTAGCATGAGTGATGTGAGAGGGGGAGTGTGTAAGAATGAGTGTGTACGTGCGTGTTGTTGAGTATGAATAAGTGTGTGTGTTAGCATGTGTACATTTGTGTAAGTGCATTTACACATTTGTGCCGTAATGTATGTTGGAGGAGGGGGCAAGGGGAAATGATGGAACAGACAAGCTGTTTGGTGGCAAAGATGGCACGGATAAGCTGTTTGGGGCAATTATAAGTTGCTTGTGGCAAAGGTGGCACTCACAAGCTGGTTGGGGGCAAAGGTGGCACTGTGGGACATGTTCCTTGGTGAAGTTGAGGACCCCAGGGCAAGTTTTGTACCAGGGCCCTACAGTTTCTAGTTACGCCCCTGCTTACGTCTTAATATTTTTATTACCAATATTACAAAAGATCTCAAAAAGGCAGCTCTAACGCATAGGTGCAGGAGCTAGGAAGATAAAGCAAGGGGTTAATGTTTTCTAGTGAGGTGGAAGCTACAGGTAGGAAGCAGGGTCAAGAAAAGGACACATTATCTGACTAGGGGGGCAAGAAATAGCATTAGGGGTACTGTTCTACCAACAACAGATGAGAGGGATTATTTCTGATACTAAGTACATATTAGT
Source organism: Spea bombifrons (assembly GCF_027358695.1). Lineage (NCBI taxonomy): Eukaryota > Metazoa > Chordata > Amphibia > Anura > Pelobatidae > Spea > Spea bombifrons. The sequence goes on along the minus strand of NC_071087.1, from coordinate 137,272,252 downwards.
ATCAGAAAAGGGGAGGAGGTTATGTCACAAATCTCCGATCAGACCTCACCTAAAGAATTATGTATATGATATTGGCATTCTGGAGAGAGTTCAGAAAAGGGCAGGGGTTGGCTGGCCATGGGGTGGGGCAATTGCTGTCTGGGCTGGAAAAAACTTTTCAAACTGGATTTGGACCAGTCTGTTCATGGACCGAAAGAGCAGGAAAAAATATATATTATCAGAAAAAGAATGTGTCAAAAATGAAACAAAAATTTGTATAGTATATAAGAAAATGCATATATTTAACCATAGTGTGAGACAGCTTTACTTCTTGTGTAGAAAGTTGACTCTCTTTTCTATCAAGGTTACTTCATAAAAAACTGTCTTGAGTGGAAACAGTCTTAAATAAGGGAAAATCTGAATTTCTTTATACTATATTTATCTTTGTATGTAACCCTCTTATGTGTCAAGTCCTAAATGTTTGCATATGTTTATATTTTCATAAATAAAAAAAGTTTAAAAAGAGAAAACTGTCTTTTACTTTGCACGATCCATGAGTACACGGGAACAAGATCAGCAATACAAAAAGCCAGTGAGTGAGCGTGTGTGTATGTGTGACTCAATAGTGTTAGTGTGTGTAACTGTATGGCATTAGAGTGTGTATATGTTAGTGTATGATGTTAGCATTTGAGTATGTGCCGCTAGTGTTTGTGTCTGTTACTCTATGTATATGTAAGTGTATGGTGATAGAGCAAGTTTGTGTGTATGTGTACATGTTTTAGTTACAAGGGGTTGGGCACCCAGGGGCCACTCACCTTAGCTCACCCCTGTGAATAGTCATGTGATCAATATTCTTATCATAACCAGCTCAACTTAAGTAAGTCACAGATGTATAGTCTTATGATATTATTGCTATAACGCCCAGTGATGTATTTACCTGTGGGAGCACCCTAAGCCCAACCCAGGGCAGTGCCCCTTAGTCACCTCTCCCTCAATGTTTGGGGTCTCCGGTACAATAAAAGGCGCTGCAATATGGGTTCAGCACAAAACACATTTTTTTCATTATAGTATATCTTAATTTAATCATAAAATACAACTAACAATTGCATCTGTTATTATTAATAATATACAGACTGCTCTATCTCTTATAGCCACACAATTTATATAAAAATCATCACTTTCAAACTTTTTATTAGGAACTAACATTTTAGTGCATTGGGGAACCTGTCATTTTATACTGTGATTATTATTTCCTTTATTCTCAAAATAATAATAATTGAGTTACCATTATATTATCTTTACATATCCACAACAGTCAACATTTCTCTATAATTTAAATGCTAGTTTTAAAAAAGATTACTTTGTCTATTCTGGTGTCTAGGAATTGTAGATGTAAAATGAAAATACCACAAAGAAGAAGCACCAAAAATGAAAATCCATGTCTTGTCTCTGAAATGCATTTCGGGTTATCTCTGGTAAGACAGAGTGAATTAGTATTTTGATGCTTCGATATAAGCTGACCTTTACAATCACCACTCAGCTTGTGTCACCCAAACATGTCCCTGGATTTGCAGCTGTACAGAACAATAAAGTCTTTATGAGTTAGTGCCAGAACAGAAGTAAAAACTTGATAAGTAATCTTTTCTCAATTTAGGTATCTGTCTAGCTTGAGCATATGTGAATGAATAAATGGAAAGGCTAAGCATGCATAGAACAACAAGGAAAGCATTAAACAGATATACAATATAGGTAGGATTTAAAAATCTAGTGAATATAGTTGTACACACCACTTATATTATTTTTCTTTTTTCCCCTGCTGCTAATGCATTGGACCAGAAAGGAAAGCTCACATATATGTATATATTTTTTAAATTCAAAGTTTACTAATGTGCATGACTAGTTTATGGCCCACATATTGATTTTGGTTGTTATGGCTTTGTAAGATTTAGGGAAGTGCCATAATTGACTCCATGTACCGTATTTTCAAATCGAGCCTCTTGAAATTCAGAGATGTGTTATAATGGGAACCAAGTCAACTGGGAGGTCCCTGGCCTTTGTTGAGATGTTCCTTGCAGTCTAAGCCTTTATAATTCTCAGAGTATGTTCTTCAGGGGAAACCTTCTCAACCATTAACAACACGACTATCTCTCCTACTAACCAGGCCCGATGCCTTGGGGTCATCCTTGACTCTAACCTTTCCTTCATCCCTCACATTCAGTCCCTCGCCAGATCCTTGCGCTTGCACCTAAAAAACATCTCTCGCATCTGCCCATTCCTCACCCAAGCATCCACAAAAACTCTTGTTCATTCACCTGTCTTGACTACTGCAACACTCTTCTGGTTGGCACTCCACTGTCTCGACTCTCTCCTCTACAATCTATCCTAAATGCCGCTGCTAGGCTTCCTTGCACGTCGCTCCTCTTCTGCTTCCCCCACTCTGTGAAGCCCTCCACTGGCTCCCAATTACCTTTAGAATTAAATTTGAAATCCTGGTACTGACATATAAGGCCATCCATAATACCGCTCCTCCATACATTTCTGGCCTCATTAGCAAATACTCTCCTACTCGATCCCTACATTCTTCACATGGGCTAAGGCTCTCCTCCTCACTTATCACCTCTTCCTTTTCCTGTCTACAAGATTTCACTCGAGCTGCCCCATATCTCTGGAATCTACTCCTAAGGAACCTTCAGCATTCACCCTCCCTCCCCACATTCAAGAAACTTTTCAAAACTCACTTCTTCAGAGAAGCCGCACCATCTTAGCTGCTAGAACTTTCTTGTCATTGATACAACCCCCACACTACCTCTCACCCTTTCTCTGTGCCTTATGTTTGTCACCCCATTCCCTCTAGATTGTAAGCTTGCGAGCAGGGCTCTCTCCACCTAATGTATCGGTTTGTCTTAGTCTGTAAATTCTTGTCTTGTCATATCCCTTGAATTTATGTATTGTATTAAGCGCTGCGTAAACTGTTGGCGCTATATAAATAAAAGATAATAATAATAACCAACTGTACCACCAGTCATGGAAGACTATCAAACATTTTTATACAGCTTTTAATAAAAAAAGACACAAGCAAATTAGATGGGTTAAATTTCTATTATCTTTTCTCAATTTCTATATATCTTTTTATGTTTCATTTACTTTTTAAGAAGCCATGCTGAGGACAGAGGACAGTATGCAAGAGCATGAGTAAATTATGTTGGGGATTTAAAAGGATAAGTGCAATATGGATAAACATTTTTGAGATAAAAACAGTTGAGGAGATAAGAGCATAGGTTGGCAGAGTGGTTAATGGTTCTCTAGTTAAGGATCAGGAGTTTAAGTTTTATAGTGGAGGGTATAGGGTATGGAGTGGCTGTGTTTCAGTAGAACAGTGGAGCAGAGAGAGGAAGACCAAATATGATATCTTATGGAATGTAAAATGGTGTCTTATTTGTGCAAAGGATGATTGAGAGATCATTTGCATTTAAAGTTGGAATGATTTGGTGACTGGATCTGAAGGAGTCTGGTGTAATACCAAAGCAGCGAACTTGGTCTATGTGGTAGTATTCTGGAATTCCCAATAATGACGGCAATATAATGAATTGTTATAGGAGAGACAAAGAAATAACAACACGCTCAGTCTTGAGGTAGTGGGATGGATCCAGAATGCAATTTCAAGGAGACAGTTAGTGAAGCAAGTTAGAAGAGACGTAAGAAGAGGAAAGGTTGATTTAGATTAGCACGTCGTCAGCATAGTGGTAGTACTGGAATCCAAAAGAATACATTATTTACCACATAATGAAATGTAGAATAGTAGAGGCCCCAGAACTAAGCCCTGAGACACCCCTGAGATGTCAGGCGTCACGTCAGCCCTCACTCAGACTGGGGGGGGTGATGTCGGCATTTCACACTTTGCCTCAGTACAAGATTACCTTTGGAGGTCTGGCGGGTCTGTTCAGAGTAAGAAAAATATCTGCCTACATATTGCATTGATCAGATCACATTTACTGTCTCTATAAATGCTAAAATACAGTCCACTAAGGACGTAACACATACCAAAGGAAAAAGATTTATCCAAGAAAGACGGGTTTTGCTGTCACTCTGAGCTATTTTTATGCATAATTTAGGGTTTCAGATCATTTTCTTGTTTTGGTATCAGTTTGTTGTTGTTTGGGGGGACAGAGTATGTTGATCATTGCATCCTTGCTTATAAAAGTTAATGGTGTCCTTTGTGTTCTCTTATGTATTGGGTCTGTTTGAAGTGCCATGGCTGAGGTGAAAGACATGAGGTGGTGAACAGCATGAACAACCCCTTCTAGGACCAGCATATGGTTGTAGTATGATGCAGCAACACCAGGGCACAAAGCCGTAGGGATGTTGGAAACGTGAATTAAAAGTAGACCTTTGGCTTGTTTATGGACATTGCCTCTTAACTGTCTTTCTTGATACTTCTGCATTTGAATATCTGTTTGTTTACTAATCATGTTAACTACCAGCACACAAGACCCTCATCTAAGTTCTTATAATAACATATTGCAAAAAAAAACAACTTATGTGTTTATACTGTACACAATGCATCTGACCTTATAGGACTGGTAGCAGATAAAAGGTGTTTGAACAATGGGTATCTAGGTAAATAAATATCCTATGATTGAATGTATACTTAATGCTCAAGTTTGTTACATGGATTATTTTGTGAAGTCATTCATTTGTAATTTTGCAATTCAGGGTGGACGATTTGGCTAAACCCAGACCACCGAGGTCAGGGGCAAACATAGACATGTCAACTCCAACATCAAAAGGCACAGACAAGCACATAGAAAGGAAGGGGCACATAAAGCTAGTAGTCATAGACAGAACTAGCGTGAAGCAATGGTATGGCAGATATGCTACACAAGACCTAGGCTTTGTCAATCAAATCCCATGAAATTTCATATTTATGTTTTGAAAAGTATGTTAAAAAGTAAGTGCTCAGTAGCTACTTGGCCTATAAAGCTTACCCTCAATTTAAACCTGTGAAGGGCTGCATCAGTTTAAAATGATCCATGCGGCTCTTAAAAAGATCATTTTCATTAATTTCCCCCTTTCAATCTAACAAATTGATTAGAGCCTTATCCAGTGAGAAGTTTAAGATTATCAGTACCATGGACAGAGACATGCTATGTAAGTAAATTAGTAAAAATAGCTTTTGTGATGAATTGTTTTTCAGCATGCCATATTTGTCTGTAAACTATTGATTTTTAATTTCTATTTCATATATATATTGTAAGTTTAGTCAAAATAGCCTTGGTTTATATCCAAAACAACTTCCAGCTGGCCTTAACAAAATGTTGGAAACTCTACACTGGAGTAATGGGATGTGAAGTAATTAGGATACCTTGTTCTACAACAGAGTCTGCAATATCCCAATTCACTAAGATCAAGCAAGCATAGACAACACAGCAGTACCTCCACACTGCGGGGAAAAGGGAAGAATGGGCAGTAAAATTACAGGTTGAATACATTATGATTTAACACAGGTAAGCAAGATTTTCAAAAACGAAAATATCAGAATGTGCAATTATTGAACAGAATCAGGGATGATATATAGGTGGATGATTATAAACAACAACTCATGATTGCTTTCAGATTCCATTTCTATATCTTAAAATGCTATATGCTTTTGTAGTAGCCCAAAAGTATTTTTTACCTGCCCAGATCACTACACTGAAATATTCTAGTATAAAACACCAAAAAACACAATGCAGTTTTCAGCTTATTTGTATCACTGAGCGTCGCATAATAATGTACACACAGCTGTAATAATACTAATAATAATAATAATAAAAAAAAGATAAATTAAGCCTAATATACAATGCAAAATATCACATGGGAAGAATAAAAACCAGTGAAAACCTTTGGTTTGAAGATTGCATTTACATTTCCTTGTTTAGTAATGAAACTAAGATAGCATTACATAGGTTTTACACTGTGCCTGGATCTGTATTGTGCTTCATTTTCATGTTTTCTGTACATTTCCTTTTAGTAAGAGAGATTGTATGAAGCTTGCCAAGCTATGGTCCCCTATGCATATTAGTAAACGGGTCCTTAAATGTACAGTATACATTACTGAAAATCTATAATGGCTGTGTTGCTAAATGGCAACTCTGTGCATGTCGGTTTGACACTTGTAAGTATCACATATGTTTGAAAAAAATATAAATTTTAAATTTAGTTATAGATTCATAGATTTATTTACAGTGGTGCCTCCATGTGGACAAAGGTTCTTTAGGGTCCCAACTGTTGCACATTGGCCTGCATTTTACCCTGGATTGCAACGGTTTTTCACAGTGGTCATGGGTTGATGTTTTATTGGACCATTTGTCTGACTTTTTAACCATGGCTTAAATGGGAGAACTGGCAACAGGTTGAAAAAACATTTGCTTATTGCAACTAGTATGAATAAATTCTACGCATTATACAAACCATTTGTTTATATAAAACAACCACTAAAATGAAAAAGTATTTTAGCACCAAAAGATGCTCATGGCAGCTCAGAGGCAAGTGGTTATCTATTATACTATCTAAACCTAAAGTGTCTTTCTTCTTCCTCTAATGTCACATTTACCCAGCACATTTGTGAGATTTTCATTTGAAAAGTGTGAATAACATCTTGATAACACTTTGAAATAACTCCTTCAAAATGCAGGCTCCGAGACATTTTACATTTACAGCTGTAATGGAAAGAAAATTGCCTTTAGGTTTGTTGCACCGTTTACAATACCGATAGAAAATGTTCGGAATAGTCCCACTAGGAATTACATCATACCATTAATCACAATGTATCTCTGAGGTATACAAGACGCTTTAAGGCTTTCATTATCACTAGAAATAAAATATTAAATGAATAAATATTCAAAGACATGTATTTTAGGAAATGTTGACCAGGGAGAGTGGCATCCATTTTTTTATTAATAATAAATAAGTATGTATGTTGCTGATAGATAAACAAGGCATGACTGGGATTTACCTTGAGCGCAAGTAATATTCCATAATTTAAAGGCTCAAATTCTAATTAAAACATAGTCCCAACATCTATGTTAAAATTAATCTTACTGTGCTGTTGCATTTATACTGGGGATGACTAGTCAGCTCTGGAAGCTTAAGACAACTGGGCAAGGCATATCAAGCTGCTGGCTGAACACTTTTCTAAATGCACAGGTGGGGGGATTCATACAACAGTTACCCAATATTAAATAATATAAACCAATATAAACCAAGTTTAGAGATTTTTTTAGAATTATTAGAGTATAAAATTATTGCCAGTTAAATGTATTTCTGTTTGAACATCATTGGATCTAAAACAAATTGTTTATTCATATAATTAATGAGTATGGTAATGTCTTAATTAATGATGGTGGATGAACACTGTATGGGCTTATAGGTAACCTTGCTGGATCTTTACATCTAGGAATGCTACATTTGGCCTGTATAACAATGTATAATCATAACACAGGGTAAAAGGGAAAAATCTGCTTTATAACTATATTCTTCTTTAAAAAATCCCATGAAAAGGTTGGAATATGAGAGGGCACCACGTCTCGGTGGCCACACAGCACCCAGTGGCTTTGGTGAAGGTGAAGAGTCAGGTCTTGGTTTTGTAGTCTCCTACCTCACTGAGAATCCATGCGTTGATATGAACTCATTATAGTGGCAAGTGTGTAGGGCCAAATACAACTCTCTTTACCCAGAAAACAGAGCTGTACCAGAGGTCCTATAATCATTCCTAATAACCGGAGCCTCTGCAGAAAACCCAGGTATGATGGTCATCTGCAGGGACATCTACTACAAGTTTAGTATGGAGTCTTTAAATAAGATAGGACTCCACTTCCCAGGGACATTAATGATGGCACCAGAGAACGACCCAACATTTGCTCACCAATTTCAATATTTCTAACAACACTCTACAGATGATACAGTTTTGTCCCAGCTGACAGAGGACATACCTGCAGTTGATCATGATATTATGTGTACTGCAAAGGGTGTAAAATATATACTGAAGGGCAACAATAAATTAATTCCTGCCTTCATCATTTCTGATCATCTCTGAAACATAGCCCCTATGTTGTCAGTTTTCCCTACAACTGTGCTATTTTAAATGAAAGAGCGTGGATATCTTCACAATTAATGCAAACAGCTTGGAACGTTGATTCTTTGAAAGAGTAACAAGCATCAACAGGCATTCTTAAAATAAGTGTTTCAGCATCGATTTTCCCACAGTGTCATTTGGAGGCAGAATTTTATTATTTTCTAACACTTCCCATGAAAGTTTACTATCCTGTTAATGCAGTATAGTTTTCATAAAAGTGTCCTATCATTGTAAGAAATACTATTAAAAGCAATATATATTTTTTAAAATTTCTACATCTGTGTGTCCCACTTTTGTGCTGTCTGTAGCAAATTGCCAGTTAGCTTTAGCGATACGTTATAAACACATTACATCGAGCGTACAAGCTCCAAATTGTGCCACTTATTTCCACTTTAAATAAAATGTCTGCCTCAGCAATGTCATCACTTCTGTGACAAGGACGTACAGTAACTCTGTTCTTATGGCTCAGAAATTTTTTTATGATAGATTCAAGACATCAAAAGCACCATCAGTACATTAAAGGATAAATGTCACTGTGTTTGCTTTTTCAGTTTCATATAAACCTAAAAACTATAATTCAAATTAAACAAAAAATGGTGCAAAGAGATTTTGCCATTAACTATCATATTTAGTCATGACATTAAGAAATACTTTTAAGCAAGCATTTATATTTAATGCATTGCAATGGGTCATGTTTTGCTTTCACTTTGATACGTGTTAATGGAATATCATAAATACTTCATGCATCCATTTACTAAATTCATTTAACAAAAACTGGCATTATTTTTTAAATACATTTTATGGCACCCAACATAATTGAATTATGGTAAATAATCATAACTGGGAACTCGGAGAGCTCATGGACGAGCTCTGCTTCTCTGGTTCTCCAGGTCAACACTCGAATCCTCTGGGTCATGGGGTCTTAGCACACCCCACTCTCCTCCCATTTCCCTTTGAAATTGGGGCGTTTCCCACGATTTCAGTGGAAATGCCCACTGATGCTGGTGGAAACGTCCTCAATGTCAGCGGCACCGCCCACTGACATCAGGCAGTCCTTGCCATGTCTCACAAGGATAGGCTCTGGGTTCTCAAGGATGTAAATAACCCTAGTAATCTATATGTATTTAATAAACTGGGAAAAAAATCACGATTATAAGTAGAGCTAAATTTGGCATACATGGAAAATGCCCATTAGGCCAATGGCTGCCAGAACCCAACACTCACTTGCTGTAGCAGCAGAGTGACTCCTCCAAGTACACATTCACCGTCTTAATATAACCGGCCGCACACTAGGTGACCACTTATGTTATTAGGTGGCCTTCAGCCTTAAAGTGCCCATGGCGCCCTCATGTTTCCCATCGCTGTACTGCAGATACAACACACTATATATAAATATTCACAAATGTATGTATTTAGACTCCCTCACCAAAATTGCAAAATTGGCATGGTATTTATAATTTAAAATGAAGTAAGAGAGGAAGGGGTAGGGCATGTATGGAATAAGTCAAACTTAACATTAATGTACTTCAGTAAAATTATAACTAGATTGTATAAAGCAAACTGATGAAAAAAAACAAAACAAAAACAAAAAACATTGACAAAAATCTTAGTGGAAACCATACTTTCAGTGTAAACATTCAAACCACTCGACTGGCTCAGGCTAACTACCTACCAATAAAATATACTGATACAAATTTTACGGGGCCTGCCTTCTTCTGTAGCCCTTTAACTACTAATTCTTCACAATAAGCACCCTACTCACCGTTCTATAGAAGGATACCACAATAGTAAGTTAAACAACAAATATACTGTATAGTTAGGGTGACCACATTTTATTTCTGCCATTCAGGGACACACTATGTGTATATACACTGATTCACATATGCACACAGTCACATACACATCAAATAAATGTTATGTTATATATGTATATATATCTCACATACACACTGATTCACATATACACACCATCACATACACATAAAATACATCATATATATATCTATATATTACAGATTGAGATGATTAACTCAACATTACACACACACAGTGATACAAGCAGACACAGTCACACAAGCAGACAAACACAGTCACACAAACACAGCACAGTCATATATATACAGTCAACACATATACCTGCTGCTGTCTGCAGCTTACACTGAGCTTGGTGTGAAGGAAGGACTTAGCCTATCAGGAGGGGCTTCTGAACTCTCAGGTAATCAGGAGAGTTGAGAAGTCTCTCCTGATTGGCTGAGACCTCCTTCACTCTAGACTTCTCATTGAGGCTGCCCGGGACCCGGTACTTAAAGTCCCATTGTGGGACTGTACTAGGCATTCCTGGACATGTGGTCACTCTATGTATAGTGACCTATTGCCCTACATGTGTTTTCCCACATTGACAAATGGTTTCTTCAGGGGCCATGTTTATAGATGTACAATGAGAGGGAATGGTGAGGGCTTTAGGGTTATCTTTTCAGGCACATTCTTGACCTGAAAGACCAAATTATATGCAATCCATACACATCATGCCCTATAGATATTTTACAATTCTTTATAATTAGGACAATGCTTTTTAAGTCTTCGGCCTCTTTAAACCATGTATCCCCTATAATTTTGAATATTTAATTCTGGAGCAGTGATTTTTACAATAGAGGTAATGTAGCTATAATACTTCTACCCATGTTAGAAATAATCTTTGTAAAGAGTGTTTAGGCAAGAGGTTTAACTACTAAATGGTGAGTAGTAGATGACATGTAACATTTCTTCTCAGATTCATTATGTAGTGCAAACGAAGTTTCTCCTAAAAGGAAGGATTGGCTCTTTAGATATCACTAAGATTAAATAAAAGAAAGCCCCAGCGGAAGTGCCAACAGCAGCAGCGGAGGTTATCTGTGCACATCGCATAGACCTCCACCGGCTGCCACCACAACACACCAAGGAATCTGAAGCACGGGGAGAAGTCTAGGGAAGCACTGGCAAGTCGGGGAGGGTAAGAGTGGCATATGGGGGGTATAAGGGCTTTCTGGAGGCATAGTGGTATATAGGGGTTATAAAGAATATCAGGAAGGCAAAGTAGCATATAGAGGGTTAAAAGGAATATCCGAGAGGCAGACTGGCATATAGTGGGGTTAAAATGGGAGGCAGAGTGGCATATCAGGGAGTCAGAGTGGCATATAGGGGATATAAGGCATATCTGGGGGGCAGAGTTGCATAACTGGGGGCAGGTTGGCAAATTAAAGAAAATAAAAAAATATATTTTTCTCAATCATAGTTTTTATTAAATATGAAAACATATTTTACATGTGAATTAATATTTACTAGTAAAACTTTTTTCTTATAGGGTAGTCTTATATTCAGACCCCCCCAAATTAATATTCAAAATGTGGGGGTTGTCTTATAATCAGGGTTGTTTTATAATTGAGCAAATACTGTATAATGTGATCACAAATACTGCCAATTTCAAAATAACCTTATATTGAAGTATCTTTTTCCTAATCAGAATAATTTCTTCTACAGACATGAAAATGTTTTATTGGTCTTAATGTTTTATTGAGATTAAGTATGACATCTTGTAAAAAAAAACATTTATAGTAATAGATAATATTATAATATATTATAGCACTGTAGTTCACCCATCAATTGATCATGTTAACTTACTCTTCATAGCTCTAAATGTGCCATAACCCATAATTCATTGTCACTAGAACAATCAAGCAAAAGGAAGTATCTTCTGAAAAGCTTGAGAGTATAATTTTAAATTTTAAAATTGAGTTAGCGGGGCTAATTTAGATTGCTTAACTTTTTGTTACTATGTAGCTCAGCTGTCTCATGATTGTCCTGCATTTGACCAGTTAATGTGAAATTCATAATAATCTGAACTGGTTAATATCTGAAGATAAGATGAAACCCTGCTCATATTCTAATTACTATTTTGTATCTTCATTTGAACCAAGAAAGCAATTGTAAAAAGGATTCAATTCTTCACCAATCAAGTGAAAAGAAGTCAAGCACATTATAGCCAACTGATTCTTTAGTTATCTGCAGAGTAGTTTTACACCTCATTGCTCGAAGTAAATGAACAGTGAAATGAAATTTGTTACATATAACCGTTTTCTTTTTCGATATTCAGTCAAAAGCCAAACAAATTTGCCAGTGCAATATAATTTTTTTTCTATTTCTAGAATTAAACATACGAGCATTCAAAGAAAGCAAAGTTTTTTGTTTTGTTTTTTTTACATTGTATATAGTAATTAGACATGTGCAAATGGAAAGAATTACATTCCCTGCCCATTTGGTTCAGATGATAATCATGGGGGCATTTTAAATTCAGGAACAATATTCATTGCTCGGTGCCCATCTTCACTCTCATTCAGTCACTTTCTCATGCTCTCACATTCTCTAAATGTTACCCTACCTTCTCTGCCAACCACTTACACTTCTGCTTGTTTACCTTTTGTCTATCATCTCTCTTTCGGATGTCGGACATATTCTCCAAAATGTTTATATATATATAATGAAGTTTATTCAGTGCTCCTGACTGAATTATAGTTAAGAAAAGCAAAATGTGTTCTGTATATGTATATGAAAAGAAATCCAATGCTCCTGACTACATACACAACAATTAGCAATTGTTAACCACCGAACATATAAAAACTTATATGTGGCCAATTAGAGAGTTGGGTAAGTTCCCAGACTTTTTTTTGGAACTCGGCCAACTCAATAATAATTAGCCAATTACGGAGCTGGAAGAGTTCTTAGAATAAGTCTGGGAATTTAGCAAAATCAGATTGGAAACATGTCTGTCTGATTATGTTTATTGAGTATTTATTGAAGTCTATTTTTCACAGAACATGAAACAAATTGTCAGAATTTAGGTGGTTAATTGTCCTTGCTGCAGTTTCTTTTTGCTTGACTGTGCATGTGCAGTGTGTTTTATAATTTATTATATGGTGTCTACATTGAGCCAGGTCTCATGGATGTTACATAAAAAATGTGGTGGTCTGAAATGTATGTTTAAAACTTTATCCATTTCTGTCTTCATGCAAACTGCACACCTCAATTAATCACTTTCAAGGCAGGGTTTGCAATGGTTTTAATGGAGTATTGACTGTTAAGTTAAATATACAGTAATTGTTTACAATTTAGTCAGTCCATTGAATATCTCACTGCAGTTTTTTGTTTTTTTTTTACAACTGTTGTTGCATATTTCACTTTAGTGAGTACATTGAATCTGCCCAAGAATGTGTGAGTACACAAATATATGATTAAAAATATCAATTTTTTTTTTAGTGTAGTTAAGGTGGGAAATATCTATTTCATGAGATGGTTAATCTAGCAAATGTGAATTAACAATCATGATCACATGAGGAATCACATTGCTGGCAGAAATTTGATTTGCCACGGGGCCCCCAGAATGCAGGGCACTTGGGCAACTGCCCAGTGTGCCCATATGTTTGGATGGCACTGTACCATTTGGTCCTGCAGCTGGGGGAAGGGTTCCAAATTCAGTGGGGGGGGGTAAAAGACGGGCAAAGGAGTAATCCAGTGGGGGGGCACATACAACATGTAGACCAAAAACAAATAGCAAGAAACAAGTGAGACTTGATTCCTTGCTGTCTGGTCACCAGTGGTATGATATATGGTGCCTGCTACACCCTAATGAACACGATTTTACATACTATTCCCCACCATATGCCACATACTAATGCATAGACTATTTTATAGTAGATCAATCGGTCATAAGCAGGTTGCAAAAATGCAATATTTGAGTCATAACATGGTCGGACCATGCCCCTCTGTCCTTAATAATCTCTGAACATTTTCAAGCTAAAAAAAACCCTATAATCAAACATACGATATCTGACTATATTACACAGTATTTTAAATATAATCTGGAATCTGTTGACTCTGCAGCCACTGGGTGGTTGGCAGGCACATAAGGTGGTCATCAGTGCAATATTAGTAAAATAGGCTTCCAGGAAAAAATTACCCCTCTAACTATTTGCTGATGTAAATTAAGGAGATCAAAATTGCATATTTTACAATCAGAAGAAACATATTAAAAGCTAAGTATTATTTTCAGGACAACAAGGCAGGTTCACTGCTGGTTAAACAAGTACAAAGCCAAATTAGTTAATTTAAAAATTACAACCTCGAGCTAAAGTGATTAACTCCCAAGATATACCTGAAACATTTGCAAGATATTATGAGAAACTTCACAATCTGAGTAAAGACCCTAAAATAAAGCAGCCACCCCTAGAGTTATTAAAGCGGTGTTGGCGCTATATCAAGAGCTTTCAACACAAGTTAACATTGCAGGGTTCTTTTATCAACCCTTTGATATAATAAATGGAACAACTCAAGGATGTCTATTATCTCCCCTTTTATTTGTGTTATCTCTTGAACCTTTAGAAGCTTATATTAGACAAAACCCAGATATACAAAGAGTGAGAATATCACTTACGTTATCTTTTATGATGGATTTATTTGTGGATGATATTATTCTTACATTATCAAATCCGCTAATATCAATGTCGAACCTTTTTTTTTTTTAGTCCCTGAGGTTATTTGGTAGTTTAACATACCATAAAATTAATGTATCTAAATTCCAGGTCTTTCCATATTACATTGAACAATCTGCCCTTAGATCTTCATTTAACTTCGCAATGTTAAGCAATATTAAGCAATACACAATATCACCAAAAGTGACTCTCCCAGCATCTATCCACAACACCAGTTGCACCTTTGGTCAAAGCCCTGAACGGGTGAAACACATTGTGTACTGGACTGCAGCACATTTGATATTTGTTTTGATTTTAATTTGGGTTTGTGAACTTTTAATCTGGATGTATGACCCTGAACGAAATAAACAGAAGACTTTGAATTGATACTACGTCTTATTTTCTCTACTGAGTGGCCACTGTATACTTGGAGGTCCTGGGTATATACTTTGAGAAGCCTATACTATCTTCTCCTTTGTAAGTGCAACCATCATTGAGGATGGGTAGTTGTAAGTGTACTGTATCACACTGTTGTTCTTATTTTTCATTTTATATTTTCAAGATATCTTCACAAGATTTGCCAAACCTGGGATAAATTGTTATATTCAGGTTCTATGTTGTTGTTCTTTTTTATTAGATTGCACTGAGCATTCTACTCAATACTTACTGCCTATTTCAGTTGTCTCACTGCTTTCAGCATTGGCAATCCAAATGCAGAAGGGGAATAATGAAATAACAAACCAGAACCTGTAAATTCATTCCTAAAGTACAAGAAAAGCCACAAAAATTACTACCTCAAACTTTGACAAAGGCAGGTAGTAGAATTAGTGCATGGAAAGAGTTAAAATACCACCATTTGAAATAATCTGGGGTGTGTAGTTTTCAAAAATATATGGTTTCTGTTACTTACCTGCCCCCGGCTCCCACGTTGCCTCCACAGCCGCCACGCAGGAGAGGGAGGCCGCCCTCCAACGCGGTGCCGCTTCCGTCGTCATCTGCCGAACTGCCGCGCAGGAGAGGCAGACCTCCTGGAACACGGCGTCCGGCTTTGGCGCTCGCAAACTCCCAAACTGCAGGCATATATGAGGGGAGATTACGCCACAACCATGATGGTGGCGATTCCTGGACATTGGAAGTGACGTCATGAGGTTTGGCGGGAGATTTGAACTTCCTCTGCGGTTCCTATTTAAACCTGCTCAGTTCTGTCTGACATTGCCTTCTGTTGGTTGTCTATGGCTAGTGCTAGTACCCAGATAGCGTTTTGATCCTGTATTCTCGTGTATAATCCCGGCTTGTCTGACTTCGTTGATTTCCTGATTCCTGACCTCGGCTACGTTTACGTTTATCCTGTTTTCCTGAATCCTGACCTCGGCTACGTTAGTTGACTATCCTGCTCTCCAGAAACCTGACCTCGGCTTGTTTGACCTGTTCTGTCCTGGAGTCCTTACTTACGGTGTCTCCTAACTACTTGTACGTGACAGAAACAGAAGGCCATCATGAGACCCGCTTCGGTGGGACTTCAAGGTTCCTGTGAGGCTCGTCTGGATGACATGGATCATCGTCTCAATCAGTTCGCCCAGGCGCTCCAGACCCTTCTACAGCGCACTGATCCCGGACTACAAGTGCATCCTCCTGCAACTGTAGCTCCTCCGCCTGTACCGTCTCCAGCTCCAGTGCCGGAGCTCCTACCCTGAATTTGTGTCCGCACTGCGCGCTGTATTCGACGTTCCAGGCAGGAGTTCCACTGCTTCGTCCTCTCTCTTCAACATCCGTCAAGGAGAGCGTACCCTCATGGACTATGCGATTGAGTGTCGTACGTTAATGGCGGAAGTGAATTGGACCAGCGAGGCACTTATTGCAGCCTTTCTGAACGGATTGTCAGAGACTTTGAAAGACGAGATCGCTGCTCGAGATCTTCCGTCCGACCTAGACTCCGTAATTTACTACGTGACTCAGATTGACCTTAGTCTCCGAGAGCGGCAGGTGCCCTAAGAAGTCGGGAAACGCCCGCACCTAGAGTGGTTTAGAGGACCTGCTTTGGGTGTGCTGGGTCTGTCCTCTGATTCTAGCAGCACTCGGATGACCGCTTCGATTCGGATATCATGGCCAGAGGGATCCATTTGCACAGAGGCCTTCTTGGATTCTGGAGCCGCAGAGAACTTTATTGATGCCTATTTTTGCGAGCGGCAGTTTATTCCCACCGCACCTAAAGACACGCCTGTGAGAATTGAAGCCATTGACGGCAGACCACTCCATCCGCCACAAGTTACCCGGACTACTATACCAGTGACACTCTCCGTAGGCATGATGCATAACGAGAGTCTTCAGTTCCTGGTAATCTGCTCTCCCGCTACTCCTGTCGTTTTGGGGTTTCCATGGTTACAGAGGCACAACCCTACCATCAATTGGACGACTAGGGAGATCACGTCTTGGAGCCAAGCATGTGGGGAGCACTGTGACACACCCATTCGACTGGCCATGGTGTCTACTGGATCAGAGATGGCCGCTACAGTTCTTCCAAGTCATTATCGGGATTTTTCAGACGTGTTTGACAAGAAGGAGGCAGAGAAGTTACCCCCGCACAGACCCTACGATTGCCCTATTGATCTCCTCCCGGGCACCATACCACCCCCGAGGTCGAGTCTATCCCTTGTCGGTTCCTGAGACTAAGGCCATGGAGTCCTACATCGAGGAGAATCTTAGGCGGGGTTTCATCCGTCGGTCTACGTCTCCAGCTGGAGCTGGATTTTTCTTCGTCAAGAAGAACGGAGAACTAAGACCTTGCATCGATTATAGAGGCCTGAATAGGATTACAAGGCAGAACTCCTATCCTATCCCCCTCATCTCGGAACTTTTTGACAGATTACGTGGGGCTCAAATCTTTACCAAGTTGGATTACCGTGGGGCTTATAACCTGGTCCGTATTCGTGCCGGCCACGAATGGAGGACAGCTTTCAACACTCGTTCAGGACATTATGAGTACCTGGTCATGCCGTTTGGTCTGTGCAATGCCCCGGCGGTGTTTCAGGAGTTTATTAACGACTGTCTACGGGACTTTCTCCAGCAGTTCGTGGTCGTCTACCTGGATGACATCCTGATTTACTCAGCGAACTTATCTACCCATCGCGACCAGGTTCTTCAAGTTCTGAGCCGTCTCCGACAGCACGTGCTGTATGCCAAGTTGGATAAATGCGTTTTTGAGACCCGCAAGGTGACCTTCTTGGGGTACGTGATTACTCCTGAGGGTTTTGATATGGACCCATCGAAGGTTTTGGCAATCAAAGATTGGCCACGGCCTACGGGTCTCAAGGCTCTGCAACGTTTCCTCGGGTTCGCCAATTACTACAGACGCTTCATCCGGAATTACTCGAGGATTGTCGCTCCCCTAACGGACTTAACAAAGAAAGGGGCCAATGTGTCTGAGTGGTCCTCCGAAGCAGTGTCCGCGTTCACTCTTCTCAAGGAGAAGTTCACGACGGCTCCAGTATTACGGCATCTCAATCCTCTTCTACCGTTTGTCCTGGAAGTGGATTCTTCTGAATCTGGGGTGGGAGCTATACTCTCCCAACGAGCTTCGTACAGCGGACCACTACACCCTTGCGGCTATTTCTCCAGACACTTCTCTGCAGCCGAGAGGAATTATGACATCGGGAATAAGGAACTGTTGCTGGTTATCCTGGCCTTGGAGGAGTGGCGTCACCTGCTGGAGGGGGCCTCGGTACCTACCTTGATTCTAACCGATCACAAGAATCTCCAATACATGGAGTCGGCTAAGTGCCTCAATCCTCGCCAGACAAGGTGGGCTCTCTTTCTCTCCCGATTTCCGTTTGTGTTGACTTACCGTCCCGGTTCAAAGAACACTAAAGCGGATGCACTATCCCGCATGCATACGCAACCAGAAGAGGAGAGTAGAGAGCCTGAACCCATCATCCCTTCTGCCAAGGTCATTGCAGCCATTCGGTAACAGGGTTACGCCCCTCTGCTGGATCGCGTCACTCGCTCCCAAGGTCAAGCTCCGGATTCCTTGCCTCCGAGGAAACTGTACGTTCCTCCCAGTTTGCGGTTACCCGTTCTACGCACTCTACATGGGGCCAGGAACTCAGGACATTCAGGAGTGGCACGTACCAGGGAGCTACTTTCACTGACTTTTTGGTGGCCTCATTGGGGCAGGGACGTTACGGCGTTCGTTCAGTCTTGTACGAGATGCGCGGCCAACAAGTCCTCTCGCACTCGTCCGGCTGGCCTGCTTCGACCTCTACCTTGTCCTTCGGTTCCCTGGACTCATGTGGCCATGGACTTTATTGTGGAATTGCCTCCGTCCAGGGGACATACCGTGATTCTCGTAGTGGTCGACCGTTTCTCTAAAATGGCCCACTTTATTCCGCTACGGAAACTACCCAGCGCCTCTACCTTAGCAGATATCTTCATCCGGGAGATTTTGCGGCTCCACGGAGTACCGTCCGAAATCGTGTCGGACAGAGGTACCCAATTCGTGGCAAGATTTTGGCGTGAATTTGCGAAATCCTTGGGCATCACGTTGGCCTTCTCTTCGGCATATCACCCACAGACGAACGGTTTGGTGGAGAGAGCAAACCAACATCTGGAACAGTACCTGCGTCTCTTCATCAATGATCATCAGGATGATTGGGTCGATCTGTTGCCATTTGCGCAGTTTGCAAGGAACAATACACTCCAGGAGTCTACCAGGATTTCGCCTTTTTTCTGCCTCTATGGTCTCCATCCGCAGTCCCTCCCAGAGACATTACCAGTTTCGGCCGTTCCAGATCTGGAGGAGAGACTTGCTTCCATTCATACCACCTGGGCTTCGGTACATTCTGCACTAGAGCACGCGGCTTCGCTCCAGCAACGTCAGGCCAACAAGAGGCGCTCTCCCAACCCCTCGTACCGTCCTGGCGATAGAGTTTGGCTGTCTACGCGATTCCTGAGACTCCGGGTTCCTTCCATGAAATTGGCCCCACGGTTTATTGGGCCCTTTCCAGTTATACGGCAGATCAATCCGGTGGCGTACGAACTTGCACTACCCAGAACGCTTCGCATCCCTCAGGTATTTCACGCCTCGTTGAAGCCCCTAGTCTGCAACCGGTTTACCCGAGGCGAGAATTAAACTATCGAGACTGCCAGGAGGGCTTCGGAGAGACGTACTCCCCGGGTAATTGTTGGTTCCCGGCGGCAACAGGGCAGTTTACAGTACCTGGTACAATGGAGGGGTCTCGGTCCTGAGGAACGATCCTGGATACCTGCGGCACGCCTCACCGTACGACTGATACATGCGTTTCACGCTAGACGTCCTTCTCGCCCTGGTGGTCGCCCTGAGGGCACCCTTTCAAGGGGGGGTACTGTTACTTACCTGCCCCCGGCTCCCACGTTGCCTCCACAGCCGCCACGCAGGAGAGGGAAACCACCCTCCAATGCATGGCCACCGGAGCCGCCACGCAGGAGAGGGAGACCCCCCTCCAACGCACGGCCACCGGAGCCCCCACGCAGGAGAGAGAGACCCCCCTCCAACGCAAGACCACCGGAGCCGCCAAGCAGGAGAGGGAGACCCCCCTCCAACGCGCAGCCACCGGAGTCACCACGCAGGAGAGGGAGACCCCCCTCCAACGCACGGCTACCACCGCAGCAGCCACCTCGCAAGAGAGGGAGGCCGCCCTCCAACGCGGTGCCGCTTCCGTCGTCATCTGCCGAACTGCCGCGCAGGAGAGGCAGACCTCCTGGAACACGGCGTCCGGTTTCGGCGCTCGCACGCCCTCTAGTGGCGAACTCCCAAACTGCAGGCATATATGAGGGGAGATTACGCCACAACCATGATGGTGGCGATTCCCGGACATTGGAAGTGTCGTCATGAGGTTTGGCGGGAGATTTGAACTTCCTCTGCGGTTCCTATTTAAACCTGCTCAGTTCTGTCTGACATTGCCTTCTGTTGGTTGTCTATGCCTAGTGCTAGTACCCAGATAGCGTTTTGATCCTGTATTCTCGTGTATGATCCCGGCTTGTCTGACTTCGTTGATTTCCTGATTCCTGACCTCGGCTACATTTACGTTTATCCTGTTTTCCTGAATCCTGACCTCGGCTACGTTATTTGACTATCCTGCTCTCTGGAAACCTGACCTCGGCTTGTTTGACCTGTTCTGTCCTGGAGTCCTACCTGACCACGGTGTCTCCTAACTACTTGTACGTGACAGTTTCATGGTGTAATCTTAATTGGCTGGCTTCAAAGATGTCCCAGAAAAGACCTGGGGACAACCTGTACTTGCACTATAACGTGCAAAAAAAAAGCAAAAAACAAAACATTGGGTACTTCTAAACTGAGGACAAATCTATCTATTTAGCAGGTTTTTTCATTAGCTTTTTTAGATGAGTATTTTTTTTTATAGTAAATTAGATGAAATGACCAACATTATGGTATCTGGTATTCTTGTTCTAAAACCAACATATTTCTTGTGTGGGTACGCTAAATGAGAGACAAGAAAATTACAGCTAAACATCGCATACATTTTAAAACAGTCTCGGTCACAAAAGGACACAAAATAAAAAAAACAGCTAGGTCCTTAGGAAGTTAACACATGTTATGCTGTTTTAGTGTTACTGTTCTGTAGTTATTTGTTATGTTCCTGCCTGCAAAGCCTATTTTTACATTGGATATCAATTGGAACTACTGTAATGTAGATGTACCTCAACTCCTCAAAGGCTCAAGATCTCACTGTAGGAGGCCAGAAGATAGTCAGGGCAGTGACCAGTAGAGGCAATGAAATCCCGGTCAGAACAGGGCTTTAATTATGAAATAGGTTTTACTTCAGTGAAGTTAATGGTATTTGCATGATGTCATGTAGATGTAACACTTTTTACTTTGGGCCTGACATCCATCATAGTGTGTACACCCTGGCTGGCGCCTACAGGAGATCCTGGCCTCTGCATAGTGGAGAGTTAGGGGTTAATATGACCGTTTGGCAGTGCCTCCACCTAGTAATTACTCCAGGGAATTAGAGTGTAGTGTACTAGGACACAAATATAACTCAAACACAAAGAATGTAAAGTTGTCAAACAGATGAACTCATGTATTAGTTTAGATCAGGAACCAACAGCATTTCAATAATATCAACAGGTATACAGCAAACAAAATATAGCTGAATCAAGCCCAGTCCAAATCACCTGCCTCCCCAAATAATTAGGAACCCAACCTTGTATAGTTATCAGTCCCCTGGGGTAACGTTGGTGCACATAGATGTTGGGGCCCTTGATGGAGGTAATACTTCCCTTGAAATGGGTAGTGATGGTCTCAGTGCCTGTAACTAATCCTGAGTACCTTCCTCTGATATCTGGATCTGGTGCAGTCTGGCAGCTTTAGCTTCTGTAGGCCTTCTGCTGTATACTGGATTCAGTATTCCAACTGGAACCACATGGCAAGCTCACTGCAGCACATCTGCCTTCAGACACCTTGCAGCCTGACACAGGAATCAATCAGCTCCTCATAGCAGAGCCTTGTGGGATCCTCAGCAACAGGGAAGGTACAGAGATCTCTTGGGGTACTTTTCTGTAGAGACCAAGTCACCCTTCCTTTTTCCCCAGCTCAGCCACCTCCAGTCTCTCTCTCTCTACTCCCCAGGCAGTCTGGGGGAAGGGCCTCACTTCCTATTGGCCCCAAGTCATGTCCAGTGCTCCAGTGATCACTCTCTTTGCCCAGGAAGTCTATATCTATGGTAACTGGAGGTATATAGATACCAGGGTTACATTCTCCCCCCAGTCAAATTCTTGCCTTCCACTGGCAAGAAAAGGTAGGCAAAGTTTAACAGTAACATATAAATACACTTGAATAATTAACTAGATACATATACAGCATATATTTATCTGTAAATAAAGGAACTATAATTAAATTGGAGCATCACCAGAACCAAACACATCTGCAATGGCATACAACATATTAACCACTTTAGATTGTACATTATTAGAATATTCATAACTTGGTTCTCCCATCAAGTCATAAGTTAGTAACCTAGGACGATGCCTTAACCTTTGCCCCCTCTTCAACTCTCTCTGCGCAAATCCACAATTATCTTCTGTCTTTGTTCTAGACTCTCTATCGAGAAGGTTTTCAGCAGCTTGAGGATCTGGCTCTCCCATAGGTCTGGAAATTCCTCTCCCAGAGGCTGGAACAAAATTAGGACTTTCAGGATTTAATTGGGAAAGCACTGGAGACAAAGAACTAGGTTGTTCTTCAGAATTTTACTTGGGGTACAGTCCACCAATCTCTATCAGAAGTAAGCTCTGGTTCTCCTTGACTACCGTCGGAGGGTCTGACTGCCCAGGTTCTACATCCTCAATCTGGTTGTAATCATTCTGTTGCCTTTCTGTTTCAACTTGACAGAGAGGCAGGAGATGGTTCCGATGCCAAACTTTTACTCTGCCATCAGCCCCTCTGATCTTGTAAACTGGAATATTTGGCAACTTAGTCACAACTTCAAATGGACTCTCTCTCCATCTATCAGCCAACTTGTGCTTGCCAGGCACTCCTAGATTGCGAAGCAGAACCTTGTCTCCAGGTAGTAGCTCCCGGTAGCGAACTTTGGCATCATAGCGTCTCTTATTGTTCTGATTTAATTTAGCAGCAGCCTCTTCAGCCAACTTATATGCTCTTTGCAAACTATCTTTCAGATTATTCACATATTGGAAATGGGAGGTATTGATCATATCATCTGATGATACACCAAAAGCAATGTCCAAAGGTAGCCTTGCCTCCCTTCCAAACATTAGAAAATATGGAGAATATCCAGTAGCTTCATGTCGGGTGCAGTTGTATGCATGCACCATAGCCTCCACGTGACGACTCCAGCTTCTCTTCTCTGGGTCTTTTAAAGTACCCAACATGTTTAAGAGAGTCCTGTTAAATCTCTCAGGAAGAGCATCTCCTTCGGGATGATAAGGAGTGGTTCGTGTTTTCTCAATCTTTAAAACCTTGAGTAATTCTTGAATCAATCGACTTTCAAAGTCTCTCCCTTGGTCAGAATGTAAACGATTTGGTAAGCCATAATGTATGAAGTATTTCTGCCAAAGAACTTTGGCTACAGTTATAGCCCTTTGGTCTTTAGTTGGAAAAGCCTGAGCATATCGGGTGTAATGATCTGTAATCACAAGTATGTTTCCTACTCCTGAAGTATCTGGTTCAATACTTAGGAAGTCTATACACACTAAATCTAAAGGCCCTGAACTCTTCAGGTGTCCCATAGGAGCTGCTCTAGTAGGTAGAGTTTTTCTCTGAATACATCTTAGGCACTTTCGACAGTGTTGTTCAACTTCTTCTCGCATACGAGGCCAATAAAACCGATCTTGCACCAGACCGTAGGTCTTATCTACTCCTAGATGCCCGTGATCATCATGGAGTGATCTCAGTACCATATAGCGAAATTTAGGTGGTAATACCAACTGCTTCCTTCCAGGATGATCATGATACTGCACAACTCTATATAGCAAGTTTTCTTCTATTCTGAGTTTGCTCCATTCTCTTCTATATAGTTCTCTACGGCTTGCAGGCAATTGTTTTAGCAAGTTAGCATTAGTTTCTTGTACAGCTTTTAATACCAGTCCCACCTCTGGGTCCCTTTCTTGGGCCTCTCTCTTCTCTTCTGGTCCTATTATGGACCATCTTTTTAAAGCCACAGTCATGGGCTGATACAAAGCAGCAGGAAGAACCATAGGATGGCATCCCAGGGAATCAACCACTCTCAGTTCAGAGAAATTAACTCTGTCCTCTACTATTGTAGTAGTTTTACACATGGCCCTGATTCCAGGACCTGGGATCTCTTCCCATTCCTCATCTTCTGGAGTAGAGGGTAGTCGAGGCCGACGTGAAAGTGCATCTGCTCCAATGGTTTTGGGGCCTGGCTTATACTTCAGTGTGAATTGGTAGTTGGATAGGGCTGCCAGCCATCGATGTCCTGTAGCATCCAGTTTTGCAGTAGTCATTATATAAGTAAGGGGATTGTTATCAGTTCTCACCTCAAAAGTGACTCCGTATAGGTAATCATGTAACTTATCCACAATGGCCCACTTAAGCGCCAGAAATTCAAGTTTATGCACAGGGTAATTGCGCTCACTATCCATCAAGCTCCTGCTGATATTAGCTACAGGTCTTAACCCTCCGTTATCAGGCTGATGAAGAACGGCTCCCAATCCTTCAAAACTGGCATCTACATGTAGAATATATGGTTTTTCTGGATCTGCATAAGCTAAAACTGGTGCTTCGGTTAGTTTCTTCTTTAAAGTATTAAAAGCCTCTTCACAACCAGGTGTCCACTTCTCACCAAAAGGAATTTTAGGGTGTGCCATTCTTTCCTCTACGTTCCCTGTTGAAGTCTTTAATAAATCATGCAGTTCTCGGGCAATTCGAGAGTATCCTTCAACAAATCTTCGATAGTACCCACAGAAACCCAAGAAAGAACGAAGTTCTACCACATTATTTGGCCTTGGCCAGTTGACAACGGCCTCCACTTTGGCTGGATCTGTGGCCACCCCCTCAGCAGATACAATGTGACCCACATAGGTAACAGATGTCCTTGCAAATTTGCACTTATCAAGAGATAATTTTAAACCTTCTTTCTGTAGCCTATCCAGTACTTTCACCAATCTGGCCTCTTGTTCTTCAGGAGTCTTTCCAAACACAATGATGTCATCCAGATACACTAAACACTCTTTAGGATTCATGCCCCCAATAGTCTTCTCCATAAGACGTTGAAAGGTGGCAGGTGCCCCTGATATACCTTGCGGCATTCTTGTAAACTGATAGAAACCTAAAGGACAGATGAAAGCGGTCTTCTCTTGATCATCAGCACTCATGGGTACTTGGTAATAACCAGACCTCAAATCTAAAACACTGAACCACTTGTTTCCTGAAAGAGCATTCAGAAGGTCTTCAATTCTAGGCACGGTATATTGGTCTGGGATAGTTCTTTTATTCAGAGTCCGGTAATCCACACACAACCTGACAGATCCATTCTTCTTCCGCACAACTACTATAGGCGAAGCATATGGGCTACAGGATTCTGTGATTATTCCAGCAGTCTCCATCTCTTGTAGAACATTTCTGACATCCTCTACATCTCGTGCAGCAATTCTTCTTGATCGCTCTCTAAAAGGAGTGTAGTCATTCAATCGCATTTTATGCTGAGCACTCTTTGCACACCCTACATCCATCTCACCTTGGGAAAATACTGCTTCCCTTAGGAGTAATTTAGACTTAAGGCTCTCTTTCCATTCGGGTGGTAAAGATGAATCTCCTAAATCAAAACTCAAAGCAGCAGGAGTAGGTTGCACTGACATTGCACTCACGTGGTTATATGGAGTCACTTCATTAACAGCATAGATTAAAGCCAGTTGTTGATTAGGCATGATTTCTACTGGATGAGGTGAGAAATTTCTGATTGTTACTGGGAATCTCTTAGGATAGCCGCAACCCCAATCTTGTACCTCAGGCACCACTGTCCACCCTACAGCGGCATCTTCTCTAGGGGTTGACTCCAAAGAGAAATAGCGATCACCTTCATCTCTCTCTGGATAGCCAGCTATAGCATACAGAACTTTAACATGTCCAGCAGGTATAATTACAGTTCTTCTGCTCTTGTTGTAGCAATATCCATGTTTACCTTCAGCAGTCAGTTTACTACACTCTCCTTTTAGTACAGGATATAGATCTAACCGTGTTAAATCTTCTTTTTCTAGAAAGGCTCTGAACAAATCCTGCACTACCTCTGCGTTAGTACCAAGAATTAAAGGAGCACTTGGACGATCACCTGGTTCAGGACATATTAAGGCTTCCACCTCTATGGGACGTGCTGCTCCTGTATTGAGCGGAGGAATCACTATTTTGACCTTTATGACCCCATGCACGGGGTATGCTTGTAAACTCAAGCCCCATAAGGTTATCTTGTCTTTTGTTTGCATTGGCAAGTGTCTCAGGTGACGATTGTAAAATGATCTGTAGATAATGGTTACTTGAGATCCAGTATCTATTAAGGCTGACGCAAAGATCCCATTGACTAGTACCGGTATTATAGCTTTTGGGCCTATCCTGGTAGTTAAAGAATGACTATATGCTCGTTTTGTAGTTCTTTTCCTTCTTGCCTTTGATTTGCAGGTATAATCTTGCACACTTCTAGTGATGGCAACCTGATTCACTTGTTTGGATTGTGAATTACCAGGACACTGACGAATTGTATGTCCTTCTACACCACACCCATAACAGCGAATGGGACGAGGTCTCGTAGGAGATGGGGCTACTGCCATATTTTTAGATTGTCCTGAAGATGAATGAGTATTTTTGTCTTCTAAAATACCTTTCTGAATAGTCATTTCAGATAGCTTCTGGTGTAAAGCATTCAAATCTTCAACTATTTTAGGATTCAGGTTGTGGGTGGTTTTATCTACCACTTTCACAGTTTCATCGCACATTTGACTCTCTATTTGTTTTACCATGTCGGTAATCTCTGAAAATGTAAGATATTTCTCTTCACTTAGGGTAGCCCTGAGAGACAGTATCACTGGGTCTAACTTAAGCGCCCCTCTTAGTACCTGCCTCTGCCTATATTTGTTAACCTCACTGATGGCAATGACTTTTTTGTCCACTAACTTAGCTAACATCAACTCCAGTCGAGTGATAAAAGTAGACAACTTTTCTTTCTCTTTTTGCTTCATGGCAAAGTAACGTGCAGACATGTCTACTGGATCTACCACTGAGGCATAAGCATCACTCAGTATTTTAATTAAGTATGCAGCTGTTGGATTATCACATTGAGCCCTATGTAACTTAACAAGATCTGATGCTGGTGGTCTTAGGCATTCTATCAGCCTTTGTCTTTTGCTAGCCTCATCACAGGTCCATTCTTCCATGACTTGTAAAGTGTTATCTTGCCACACATCAAACCCTTCCTCTCCTGTAGGAACAGGGAGAGTTCCCGAGAAAATCTTTAACCTGCGATAACTATGAGTATGGGAAGATTTCACAATATCATCAGATAGTTGTTTTATGAGGAGAGACAAATTTACCTCAGAGTCTGATACCTTGGTCACCTCACCAACCGTTGTATTTAGGGAATTGGGCTCAAGCTTAGCAGCAAACTGGGGCATCATATCACTCACTGATGTGGTTTTAATCCTCTTTGGATACACTAAAGGACATCCAGTGGGATGAGCTCCTGGTAGGTGTATTACTGCTGGGCAATCCTCCTGTTTTAATCGGGCACCCCCAGTAACTAGTGCAGCCCCTTTATTTTCCATGGTATCTACTATAGTGTCCACTATCTGAGCATATTCCAGTCCAGGAATCTGTCTAAGAGTAGCTATCAATTGCTTTGATTTTATTCCTTTATTTTTAGGAATTTCACACACAGCTACAGCTTCCCATGGGGGAATTTCCAAGTCCAAGGCCCAGTCGTATACTTTTGAGGATGATGGCCAGGAAGGGGTGTTGGGGGTCCCAAAATTAACCCTAATCATCTCAGCAGTGCCTCCATCTGTAACACTTTTTACTTTGGGCCTGACATCCATCATAGTGTGTACACCCTGGCTGGCGCCTACAGGAGATCCTGGCCTCTGCATAGTGGAGAGTTAGGGGTTAATATGACCATTTGGCAGTGCCTCCACCTAGTAATTACTCCAGGGAATTAGAGTGTAGTGTACTAGGACACATATATAACTCAAACACAAAGAATGTAAAGTTGTCAAACAGATGAACTCATGTATTAGTTTAGATCAGGAACCAACAGCATTTCAATAATATCAACAGGTATACAGCAAACAAAATATAGCTGAATCAAGCCCAGTCCAAATCACCTGCCTCCCCAAATAATTAGGAACCCAACCTTGTATAGTTATCAGTCCCCTGGGGTAACGTTGGTGCACATAGATGTTGGGGCCCTTGATGGAGGTAATACTTCCCTTGAAATGGGTAGTGATGGTCTCAGTGCCTGTAACTAATCCTGAGTACCTTCCTCTGATATCTGGATCTGGTGCAGTCTGGCAGCTTTAGCTTCTGTAGGCCTTCTGCTGTATACTGGATCCAGTATTCCAACTGGAACCACATGGCAAGCTCACTGCAGCACATCTGCCTTCAGACACCTAGCAGCCTGACACAGGAATCAATCAGCTCCTCATAGCAGAGCCTTGTGGGATCCTCAGCAACAGGGAAGGTACAGAGATCTCTTGGGGTACTTTTCTGTAGAGACCAAGTCACCCTTCCTTTTTCCCCAGCTCAGCCACCTCCAGTCTCTCTCTCTCTACTCCCCAGGCAGTCTGGGGGAAGGGCCTCACTTCCTATTGGCCCCAAGTCATGCCCAGTGCTCCAGTGATCACTCTCTTTGCCCAGGAAGTCTGTATCTATGGTAACTGGAGGTATATAGATACCAGGGTTACATAGACAACCCTTATGATATTGCTAGAATAAAATCTACAAATTTGCACCTAATATTTCTTTGACCAAAAACAAAACACAAAAAATAGAAGGGGTTTAATGAAAAGTCTTTATAATGCCCAAATCTTAATTAAAATGAATGAATCTGATAGTAAACATTCTGTCTTGATCTTAACCAAACTGCATATAAACCCTCTTAATATATATTTACATCCAAGAAAAGTCATTATGTATTAAATTTTAATCCCCTAGTCTTCAAATGTGCACTAGTAAACTGATTTTATTATCATGAGACACCCATGCTGCGAAACAAAGTGAAACTAATTATGTTATTCGGATTTAAAGTACCTTTAATGCAATTGAGATTAATATGAACTAGAAACCTTATTTTAGACACTATACCATAGTACATTGTGATGATAATTACCACTCTCATGAGTGCTGTACCATAAGATTAACTGATACAAAGGAAATGATTTGGTATTTTCCTTGTAATAATGTAAACTGATTACATACCAAAATGCCTGTATATTGTGCAACAATACAAATTAATTTGATATTAACATTAATAATGATCAAACATTTATGGAGAATTTTTATTGACATTCATTTATTCCATTCTAAAATAGTTGCAGGTTCTTCAAATATACATTCACTATTTAAAGATTGGGGATTCAATAAAAGCAACCTTCAATAAAACACCAGAATAATTCTACACCGAAATGTATGAAATGTTATTGCAACCACTGGTTAATAGCAATCTGAAACGTAATCAGTTTTAGTTTTAGTTTCATGGTTTAGATGTTTCTAAATATTAATATACACATATATTTTACAGTGTATTTGTGCAAGTGGGAAAAGTATGGGAAACAAACTTACTGGCCACTTTATTAGGTACACCTTGCTAGTATCGGGTTGGGACCCCCTTTTGCCTTCAGAGCTGCCTTCATTCTTCGTGGCAAACTTTCTACAAGGTGCTGGAAACATTCCCCAGATATTTAGGTCCATATGGAGATGATGGCATCACGCAGTTGCTGCAGATTTGTCGGCTGCACATCCATGATGCAAATTTCCCATTCCAAAACAGCTCAAAGGTGCTCTTTTGGATTGAGATCTGGTGACTGTGGAGACCATTGGAGTCCAGTGAACTCATTGTCATGTTTAAGAAACCAGTTTGAGATGATGTGAGCTTTGTGACATGGTGCATTATCCTGCTGGAAGTAGCCATCAGAAGATGGGTACACTGTGGTCATAAAGTGATGAACATGGTCAGCAACAATACTCAGGTAGGCTTTGAGCATCACGTTTAAACAATGCTCAGTTGGTACTGAGGGGCCCAAAGAGAAAATGTCCCCCACACCATTATACCACCTGAAGCAGCCTGAACCGTTGATGCATTCATGTTGTTTACTCCAAAGTCTGACCGCGCCATCTGAATGCCGCAGCTGGAATCGATACTCGTCAGACCAGACAACGTTCTTCCAGTCTTCCATTGTCCAATTTTGGCCAATTGTTAATATGGCCCCCAACGCGGATAGCCTTCAAGTGAACTTAAAAGATTTCCACAATGAATGAAAGGGGTATGCTTTCTGTCAGAACATGTTTCTGAACAGCTCATGTAAAGTATATAGCCGGGTATACCGAAATTGAGGTGCTTTAACATAGTGGTGGGCTAAGAAATATATAGCCATATAGTGTGACGAATCTCCAACATTTATGTCTTAGATAGCTGTTTTTAGAAAATAAGTACACAAAACAAAATCAAGAATTCAGCAAATACCTAGCCAAAACCACCTATCTAAGGTATACCTATTGGGGATTCCGTCACATTTTATGGCCATACATTGCTTAGAAACATAGAAGTTGACAGCAGGTAAGTACCATTCGGGCCATCTAGTCTGTCCTGATGTAAGAGGTTTAAACCATAAGCAGTCTTTGGTCAGGTCCTATAGTGCAGAAATCTTTATGTCTATCTCATGCTTGTTTAAATTCTGTCACTCTATTAGCCTCCACCACTGCTGCTGGGAAACTGTTCCATTTATTTACTACCCTTTGAGTAAAGTAGAACTTACTTACATTACATATAAGCCTCTGGCCTTCAGGTTTCAGCCCACAACTACATCAAAATGTCCAATCTACATTTTCATGGCTATACTGTATTGCTTACCAAGTAGCTGAATCAATTGGACTGTATTGCATTTGAACCCAAAGAGAGAGTGACAGAATCCCCAATATTTATAGTTATTTTTAAATGGTATTTGCTGGGCATGTGCTGAATTTTTGCATTTACTTATTGGTCATTATTATTCTAGCAGCAACCCAGGAATATAAATGTTAATGTCTTTTATGCTTTTTCTTACTTTGTGCGCTCTTCTTTCTGAATATTTTTTTGCTGTGCGTTTTTAGAATGGCATGGGCTAAGTATGTGCTAATTTCTTGCTGTGTTTTGAATACATGTTAAATATTACCCTGCAGTATATGGGATGCATGGAAACCTCAGCCTAAAATATTGAAAAACATTTAGCACACACACACTCCAATATTATCTTATTACTATGATACTATGAGTATTGTAGGAGCACTCTACAAATATACATTGCAGTCTATTTTGTGTGGTTCAAATACCGTATTTGCTCAATTATAAGACAACCACCAACATTTTAATATTAATTTAGGAAAAAAAGAAAAAGTTTGAATAAAAGACTACCCTATAGGAAAAAGTGTAACTAGTAAATATGAATTCACATGTAAACTAGTTTTTCATATTTCATAAAAACTATAATTGAGAAAAATGCATTTTCTTTAATTTGCCAACCTACCCCCCAGTTATGCACATCTGCCCCCAGGCTTGCCACTCTTTTACCCAGATATGCCCTATACCCCCCTCTTATATGCCACTCTGCCTCCCTGATATGCCACTCTGCCCCCGAGATTTGCCTTATACCCCTATATGCCACTCTACCCCTATGCTCCAGACTCCTTGGTGTCTAGTGGGGCAGCTAGGGAATGTTTGTGTGATGTGCGTAGACAACTTCCACTGCTTCCAGCACTTCCTCTGGGGCTGCTATGACTGAGCACTGGAAGGTCATGTCACACTTCACTCCGTCGTAGAAGCCCCAGAGGAAGTGCTAGGCAGAAGTGGGGGTTGTCTGTGTGCATCGTACAGATGTTCACCAGCTGCCAGAAAGGAGGATCCAGGTCCCCTGCAGCGCTATGAGGGATCCTCATCTCTGGCAGCCGGTGAAGGTCTGTGATGACCTTGAATACTTTTCTGAAAAAAGCCTTGTCTTATATTTGAGCAAATATGGCACATGCATTTATCTTTTTATTTGCTTCCTATAGCATGTGCTATACCCTTTGTAATCACATTTTGCACTTAAGTCAGTAGCAGTAGAAGCAAGCAACGAAAAGTATGGAAGTCTTCAACTTTAGTACAAAATGTGCACACACATACACACACACACACACATATATACAGGGCCGGCCTTTGGGGTGTGCGACCTGTGCGACCGCACAGGGCGCCACACTCCAGGGGGCGCCGCCGCAGGGTCCGCCGCCACCGCGGAGTCCTCCTCCGCCGCGGCTGCCGCCGCTGCCACGGGGCCCTCCTCCGCTGCCGCCGCGGCAGGATCCGCTGCCGCCCCTTCTGTACCTAAATCCCGGGCAGGGGCCCCCGAGCGGTTGGTCGTGAAGTTCTCAGCAACCGCTCGATGCCCCTTACTCTCCGTGACTCCGTCACGGTGCCGGGATCTCATGTTGAGCGCCGGACTATTCCGACGCTCAACATGAAATGCCGGCAGGACTCCTCAAGGTAAGTTAGGATAAGGAGGGGGGGCGGATATTTTGAAGGAAGGGGCAGAGGGGGGGGAGTAGTTTGAAGGGGCAGAGGGGGGGTAGTTTGGAGGGGCAGAGGGGGGGTAGTTTGAAGGGGCAGGGGGGGTAGTTTGGAGGGGCAGAGGGGGGGTAGTTTGAAGGGGCAGGGGGGGTAGTTTGAAGGGGCAGGGGGGGTAGTTTGAAGGGGCAGGGGGGTAGTTTGAAGGGACAGAGGGGGGTAGTTTGAAGGGACACGGGGGGTAGTTTGAAGAGGCAGAGAGGGGTAGTTTGAAGGGGCGAGGGGGGTAGCTTGAAGGGGCAGGGGGGTAGTTTGAAGGGGCAGGGGGGTAGTTTGAAGGGCTAGAGGGGGGTAGTTTGAAGGCACAGGGGGGTACTTTGATATACAATATAGGATATGTATTTTCTTGGGTGTTAAAGTTCTCAATAACAATAACAGCTAAAACACTCCTAGTTTCTAATTTGAAGCATAGTTTTTAATTTGTTTCACTTTGTTAAATTAAGTTATATTATTTAAATTAATTTATATTATTATGTATTAAGTCAACCAATACATATGTGACATTTCCATTCATATTATTCAGATAATGAGACCAAACAAAATAATAAATACATTTAAAAGAGCAGTGGGGCAGGGCAGGGTACAAGGCAAGCAGCGGCAGACTGGCACATCCAGTAAGGAAGCAGACAGGTATATGAAACCCCTTGGTACAGGAATAAGTTCCTCAATATTAGAAAGAAAGAACAAGAACGGATCCCCAGAGTAAGATATAAGATGGAGCCACAGGAGCAATAGAGGCAGGGCACATGTAAGGCTCGAGCATCCAGCCACATCAAGCCACATGGTACAGGGCAGAATTTCCCCAATATGAAAAAATGAAGGAATGTATTCCTCAGAGTAAGGAAGATCATCGAGCCACAGCAGCAATAGAGGCAAGGCAGGGCAAAGGGCAAGCATGGGCAGACAGAGACATCCAACGACCTGGCGCAGGACTAAATGTCCCCCAATATACAAAAACATTAAAAACAATTGACCAAGGTAACTAAAGCGACAAAGTAATAGCAGGAGCAGTAGTAAGCAGATACAGCCCCTTGGTGCAGGACTGAATTTCCTCAATATGCAAAAAAAAGTGTAACTGCTGCCTGTTTGCCCCTAAAGCAAAGCTATGGTGTCATGTGTGCATAAGTGTTGGTTCATACCATCTCCCACACTCTCAAACCAATCCCAAATTAAAGAGCTGTACACCAGGTGAGGTAGTAGTGGTAAGTATTAGTGATGATGGTGGTCCTGGTGCAAGTGGTATGACTGCCCTGCGTGCATGACCATTTTGTCTCCAATATTTCTGATTTATTATTCGGGCTGCCCAAAGGATAAGTGTATTACTAAGGCACAAATTTGGAAAACACCCTTTGGATACCGTCCCAGTATAGTCAATACAATGAACTAGAGTTGTGCAGCTTCTCCAATCCACCCCATCCTAGTACATTTTCAGAACAGCCCCGGAGCATGAAATAGGTGTAGGGGCACCATGACCGGGTAAGGAACAAGGAGCACACCATGACCTAACAAAGGGTTAAGTGCTTGTTACATTTATGCATCCTGTATAACTGTTTGCCCCCTGAGTGAACTTTTGCCCTCTAGCCTGAATATTCAGCAACAGGATGAAGGGGAGGGCACTGAGGTGCAAAAGCAGATAAATTTGGGAACCCATGCTCAGTTAAGGTCGTAGGTTTTAATAAGTAGGCGAAATTGCACGTTATTGCAGAGAATTTGTACCATGGAAGCCTTGCTGCAGGAGCTTCGTTCCAGGCTGTCGACTGAAGGGACTGGCTTGCTGAGAGATCGTGTGGCTGAGCTGTTGTCCGAGTCCCAACCCGATGTTCCGGTGTCCCCTGAGCTGTCTAGGGGCCTGCGCTCTACCAGGACCCGGGTGTCCCGCCCCCCGTCGCGCCTTAGCCCAGAGGCTTCTGGGCGCTCTAGACCCGTTTCTGGCGAGACCGGGAGTCCAGGCCACCCCACCGCCAAGCGGAGCAGAGCATCTACGAGATCCGGCCGTTCCAGGGCGCCGCGGGCAGCAAGACGCACGAGTCCGGTGGTTCCACTTACCTTCGTTCCACCTAGCAGTGCTTCCGAGGATGAGATGGCGGGCGTGTCTGAGGATCCGGTGAGGTGTGCTCCGACTGCGTCGTCTGTTCCGGCTGTGGATGTCCATCGTGGAGGTGGTTCCCGTTCATCACGCTCCGGGGCCCCCGCCCGGAGCCAGCAGGAGTCCGGGAGAAGTCTCAGCAGCAGCCGGGATTCGCGTCGTCGCGGCAGAGTGGGCGGTCCTCGCGAGGACAGAGCTGGTGACGGACGTCAGGATGAAGCCGTTCCTGCCAGTGCAGCCGAGGACCCCGGTACGCCTGAGCTGTTTACGCCGGTGCCTGTCAATTTGTCAGCAGGAGAGGCTATGCCCTCTACATCTTCCCCTGCAGCTGGCCAGGCGAGGGGTGAGCATACTGTTGATCGTTCTCTTCCTCTTTTATCTTCCCATCTTTCTAATGTTCCCAGTAGTTTTGGGGGGTATGCTGGGTCACAGGGGCAAGTGGGGTCACATACTTTTGGGGGTTCAGGGGTTGCTGGTAGTTTGTTGGGGCTTGCAGGGCCTTTAGGTGTGCATGGGGCTTTACCTCCTGGGGCTTCGGGTGGTTTTTCTGTGCCTCAAGTTTCGTCTGGGGTTCCGGATATTGCACCTGGCCTTATCTTACCTGTGCAGCAGAGTGCTGCCATTTCTGGGCGAACTCAGGGTGCTCATGTATCTCCGCACGCGGCCGTTCTGCCTGCTTTATCTCAATTTGTCGATGGTTTTAGAGATTTGTTGGTTCGTTGTGGTTTACAGGGCTCTGGTACCCCGGCGCAGGCCTGGGGATCTTATGGCGTGGCAGGTGGTCAGGCAGTGTCAGGGCCCCCAGTGCCGACCGTGGCGGGGGTTGGGTCTCCTGGGGGTGCTGCATTACAGGGTCCTGCCGGACCTGCGGCACCTGTGGTGCCTGCTCCCTCGGGGCCTAGCGGTCCGGTTCCTGTTGTAGGGGACAAGCAAGGTGATCAGGCCGCTGTCCGTCTGGCTGATGCGGCCAGGGGTGAGGTTTATGTATGCTTTGAGGCTCCTTTAGGTGCCCATTTAAAAGATGAAGTTCGGGAAAAAATTTGGAAGGGGGAGTATGTGGAGATTTTCTCTTTGCTTCCGTTGGGCAAATTTAATTTGGACAGGGTTAAGAAGGGTGAGGAGGTTAAAAGAGAAGACGAGGAGAAAAGGCGTTATCGTCTAATTCCAAGAACCTTTTCTAATTGGCTTCAGGCATTCGCCATTTTAGCCAGTGTAATTGGGCAAAAGAATCCCGAGCACTGTAGTGGTTTATTTGGTTACATGGATAGTATTGGGGAAGCTTACCGGGTTTACGGGGGTCAGTCGTGGCTCCGTTACGATGAACAATTTAGACAGAGGATGGCTTTCAGGAAAGGTTTGCGCTGGGATCATAAGGATATTTCATTGTGGCTCAGGGTTATGACACCTGGCCGCGGTCAATCCCAGCCCTTTCCAGCGGCGGCCGGTGACAATTCCAGTTCTGGCTCATCGGCCGGCATGCAAAAGGGCTATTGCTGGAAATACAATGAGGGGTTGTGCAAATGGGGATCCTTGTGCAGATTCAAGCACGAGTGCTCCGGGTGCAATGGGTCCCATCCCTTCTCCAAGTGCTTTAAGAAGCAAAAGAAAGGAAAAGGGGTGGCTGGGGCAAAAGGGGGTGACTCCGGTGCTGGTAGAGAAGATGGTACCGTGGCTGAGTAGATATAGTGATCGGGAGGCGGCTTCGTTGTTGCTTTCCGGTTTTAGGGATGGTTTTCGGATCCCCTTTAGGGAGGGGGTGTCTACTACGGTTGTTCGTAATTTGCGTTCTGCTTTGTCCTTTCCCGGTGTTGTGTCCGATAAGTTGGGTAAGGAAGTGGCGTTGGGGAGGATGGCAGGCCCTTTCCAGACTTGTCCTTTGCCTAATTTACGTTTATCCCCTTTGGGTGTTGTCCCCAAGAAGGAGCCTGGCAAGTTCCGTCTTATACACCATTTGTCTTACCCGAAAGGGCAATCGGTTAATGATGGGATTGACCCGGAATTGTGCACGGTTTCTTATATCTCTTTTGACCGCGCTGTGGAGTGGGTGCGTTCTTTTGGTCGGGGGGCTTTGATGGCCAAAACAGATGTTGAAGCGGCTTTCCGTTTATTGCCGGTCCATCCGGATTGTTTCCATCTGCTGGGGTGTAAATGGGATGGGCAGTTTTACGTGGACAAATGCCTTCCGATGGGCTGTTCCATATCTTGTAGATTTTTTGAAGTTTTTAGTTCGTTTGTCGAATGGGTTGTTCGGGAGGTGTCGGGTCTACAGTCTGTTATTCATTATCTCGACGACTTTCTGTGTATTGGTCCTCCTTCTGGGTCTCAG
Source organism: Spea bombifrons (assembly GCF_027358695.1). Taxonomy (NCBI): domain Eukaryota; kingdom Metazoa; phylum Chordata; class Amphibia; order Anura; family Pelobatidae; genus Spea; species Spea bombifrons. Next base: position 137,234,940 of record NC_071087.1, on the reverse strand, counting down.
TGCGGGGTTTTGTTGGCTACTGTCGTACAGGTGTCTCGGGATTTCGGGATCCCTTTGGCCCCGGACAAGACGGTCCACCCTTGTACATGTTTAAGTTTTCTTGGCATTGAGTTGGATTCCGAGGAAATGGTCTGTCGGCTGCCGTTGGATAAGGTTTCTGATATGCGTTTCGTGGTTGCCAGTTTCTTGCAGGTCCCGAAGGTCACTTTGAAGCAGCTCCAGTCCTTGATTGGCAAGCTTAACTTTGCCTGCCGTATTATGCCCATGGGGAGGGTCTTCTTGCGGCGGCTGTCGCTGGCTACGGCTGGAGTCAGGGCTCCTCATCATTTTGTCAGGCTGACCGTGGCCTTAAAGGATGACCTGAGGGTATGGGATACGTTTCTATGTGGGTATAACGGTCGTTCACTATGGCTTGCGCCTCCGGTTTCGAGTTCTGACCTCGAGCTGTGGACGGATGCTTCGGGTAGCTTAGGTTTCGGCGCTTATTTTAGGGGCGAGTGGTGTGCGGGTCCTTGGCCTTCGGACTGGGAGGCAAGAGGTTTGACGAGGAATTTGACGTTTCTCGAGCTCTTTCCAATTTTGGTGTCTTTGGAGCTGTGGGGGGTCCAATTAGCTGACAAACATGTCAAATTTCGGTGCGATAATTTGTCCGTGGTTCATGCTGTCAATAATATTTCCTCCTCTTCGTTGCCTGTGTTGAAGTTGCTGCGGTGGTTGGTTTTACGTTGCCTTCAGTTAAACATTTATTTTCGGGCTATTCATGTACCAGGGGTTGACAATGGTGTGGCTGACTCTTTGTCTCGTTCACAGTGGGACAGGTTTTTCCAGTTGGTGCCCAATGCTGCCCGCGAGGGCAGTCGATTTCCAGATTGGATGTGGACGCTGGCAGATTGACGGCGGAGCAGCTACGGTCACGATCGCTGGTTCCCTCTACGCGGGCCTTTTATGACAAGACGTGGAGGGAGTGGGAGTGCTTTGAGCGTCTGGCCGTGGAGTCTGACGGTGAGGTGGACAGGGCTGCGGTGTTATCATGGTTCATTGGGTATCTGTTCAGCAGGAGGGTGTCTGTGTCCGGTTTGGATCGTCGTTTGGCGGCCTTGGCTTTTATGTTTAAGGAAGCGGGTGTTCCTGATGTGACTAAGGTTTTTGCTGTACGTCAAGCGGTCAGGGGATTTAAGAGGGGTCCCAAGGTGGGGGATTCCAGGCGTCCTGTGTCCTATGGGATGTTGGTGGATATGGTGAGTAAGCTTCAGGAGATTTGTTCGTCCTCATTTGAAGTATTGCTATTTCGCTGTGCTTTTTCCTTGGCTTTCTTCGGTGCCTTCCGGATCGGAGAGTTGGTCAGTCCCTCGCGGATCCTTCATGGTGGGATCCAGGCTGTTGATGTGGTTTGCCGCGGGCAGGGCGTTAGGATTTTGATTAGGCGCTCCAAGACTGATCAAGGAGGTAAGGGGCTGTGTGTAGACCTTGTGGAGTGTCCGGGTAGCCCGGTTTGTCCAGTGGCCTGCTTAAGGGATTATGGGGTTGTACGGCCTGATGGACCGTCGTCCTTTTTGGTTCATGCCGATGGTTCCGCGTTGTCGCGTTTTCAATTTCGTTCTGTTTTTAAGCGTACTTTGCGGGCTTTGGGCCTGGTGGACGAGGACTTTGGGACACATTCCTTTCGTATAGGTGCGGCCACCGAGGCTTCAAGGTGGGGGTTAAGTAAGGACTTGATCATGAAAATCGGTCGTTGGGAGTCTACTAGATTTAGATCTTACGTTCGTCCCCATTTGTTGCTGTGATTTGGTTTTGTTGGGCCGTGCTATTTTTTGTTTATTTTCTTTTGCAGGTGCTGTTCGTCGGGAGGTTTGGATTTTGGGGCATTCGTATGTGTTTTGGGCGGCCAGACGGGCTTCGGTTCGACCTTCTGGGCGTCAGCTGGGTTTCGACAGAGATAAGGTTTCTGTAAGATGGCTTGGATTTAGAGGTATGCGCTGGGACAGGGTTTCCCGAGAATTGTCTCGGCACGTTCATGTGCATGGCGTTCCTCATGTTGTAATTTTCCATGTGGGGGGTAATGATTTATGCTATGTCCCGCTGCGGGTGTTAGTGGGCAATATTAAGGCTGATCTTCGTCAATTTTGGACTGCCTACCCGCATACGATCTTCGCCTGGTCCCATATCGTCACTAGGAAGGTTTGGAGGGGCGCCAATTCACGGGATGGTGTCGAGAGGGCCAGGCGTCAGGTGAACAAAACCATCTCCCGTTTTGTTGCTTTTCAGGGGGGTATTGTGGTGAGGCATGTTGATTTGGAGGGCGATTTGTCAGGTCTCTATCGCAGTGATGGCGTCCACTTATCGGATGTTGGTTTAGATTTATGGAATCTGGCGATTCAATCTGGGATTGAGCGGGCCTTGGAGGTTTTGGGGGGCCAGTAACGGTGCAAGGAGTCGCACGTTACAGGCTGTGGCGTTTGGTATTATGTTATGGTCATTGTTCAAATGTGGTTGGCTGGTTCGGTGCTTGAGACAACTATCTAAGGTATGGTTGTACTCGTGGTGCACATGCCTAAGGGCGGAAGTGCAGAACACTCCCTGGGCGCGTGCTCAGGTGATACGATGGTTGGCGTGTGGTTGCTGGGCTTTGGACGCCGGCAGCCTCTACAAGTGACGTGGAGGATTTACGCCCTTACCAGCCTTATGGTTCTAATGTGTTATACGGTTGGCATTTTTAGCCAAGTTTGTGGTTAATTATGGTTTTTAATAAACACGTTTAAGAAATATGATATAAGGAGTGTCACGGTTGGGGAGAATATTTTTATGTTGACCGTGGCCAAATTTTATCCAAAATCGAATGATTAAATAAAGCATTTTTATTTCACACACTGTGTTTATTTGTCTTATTGGGAATGGGGCCGAAGTTGACGATACTAAGGTCAAGAACAGCCCCGGAGCATGAAATAGGTGTAGGGGCACCATGACCGGGTAAGGAACAAGGAGCACACCATGACCTAACAAAGGGTTAAGTGCTTGTTACATTTATGCATCCTGTATAACTGTTTGCCCCCTGAGTGAACTTTTGCCCTCTAGCCTGAATATTCAGCAACAGGATGAAGGGGAGGGCACTGAGGTGCAAAAGCAGATAAATTTGGGAACCCATGCTCAGTTAAGGTCGTAGGTTTTAATAAGTAGGCGAAATTCCCACCCTCCCTCCCCTCTTTTTATTTACTGTCTATTGTGTGTGTGGCGTTTGGTATTATGTTATGGTCATTGTTCAAATGTGGTTGGCTGGTTCGGTGCTTGAGACAACTATCTAAGGTATGGTTGTACTCGTGGTGCACATGCCTAAGGGCGGAAGTGCAGAACACTCCCTGGGCGCGTGCTCAGGTGATACGATGGTTGGCGTGTGGTTGCTGGGCTTTGGACGCCGGCAGCCTCTACAAGTGACGTGGAGGATTTACGCCCTTACCAGCCTTATGGTTCTAATGTGTTATACGGTTGGCATTTTTAGCCAAGTTTGTGGTTAATTATGGTTTTTAATAAACACGTTTAAGAAATATGATATAAGGAGTGTCACGGTTGGGGAGAATATTTTTATGTTGACCGTGGCCAAATTTTATCCAAAATCGAATGATTAAATAAAGCATTTTTATTTCACACACTGTGTTTATTTGTCTTATTGGGAATGGGGCCGAAGTTGACGATACTAAGGTCATGCACTACACTATTGACACTTGCAGTATGGTAGATGAACCTCAATGCCTGCTTCAATACTGTTACTGTAACTGATCCACACTCCTGACTCCCATCATGGCTGTTATTGACAAGTTAAAATGGAGTCAGCAGACTTATATATCTATGCTTGCCCCTTTCCCTTTTAAATGATAAAGTAAGGAAAAAACTCCAGAGGTTGTAAGACCCATCAATCATGGTCATAACCATTAATGAGACCATTCCTTTGATTTTGATGGCTCCTTTTATCAGTCATTTATGTGTACCTTCCTACTCGGAGTCTCTTCTGCTAACCTCATCAAAGAGCACCAAAATGGGTTGCAATGCTGCCAAAACGGGTTATTATGCTAGCAAATGAATTAATGGATTGCAATAACAACGAGATTTTGCCATTTGTTTTTGTTTGTTTCATCAGGGACCCTCCTAGTTATCAGAGATTTGCACGAAAGCATGAAATCGGGAAAATTTGTTAAAAATAAAGTCTGTATGAGTCTGAAAGTCTAATCATAACTATGTGTTACTTCTTAGTTCTGGTAGTGTGGTTCACTGTCAACATGAAGCTCCACCGCATTTTAACGTATCTGTTAAATCAAAAGCATGTTTTAGTGTTTTTCTATTTAGCAAATTCAAATTTTAGGAGGCTATTTCTTACTTTTATTAATATTTGGTTTTCTTATAAATGTTGCTGTGTGATCTTCTTGGAGCATGACATGTGGCTCCGGAATTTATGTAATTTCTTTAACTGTTAATCCAAGTATAATTAAGTAATTCTTATGTAATAGCTTCTTGCAACAAGATATTTTTTTTGTCAAAAGCTTGATGTTGCTTCTCTTTACTTTAATGCTACAGAGCTATTGATGGATTGGACTGTGTCTGATGTTGGAATGACACCCAGGACCAGGGAAGGGTTTACTACAGGAAGGGGATGGCATTTCTGGATGGCACAGAAGGGGGTTAATTATTTAAGGACAGTGGTGCAAGGGATTCACCTTCTTTGATCATTAATAACAATAGAAGAAGATGACCCCCCAGAGTCAACCTGTTTTCTGAATGTGTCCATATATCTTTTATGACAGTTTTTAATACAGTATAAACTGGAACAGTGCTATATTTCCTTTTAAAGGTTTGAACAATGTTCCCTTTAGGCTGTCCCTATTGTAGATTCACACCGGGAGTCAGAACCGCACCTCCTTCCGGCTGCAGCGGAAGTTGTGTACGCGAATCGCGTAGAGCTCTACACGCTGCCCGGACAATGCACCGGGGACTCAGAAGCACCGGTAAGTTTGGAGGAGGGAGGGGGAGGGAGTGGTAAATGGGGGGCATAAGGCATTTCTGTAGGCAGAGTGCTCTATGAAATGCCTTATACCTCCCTATATGCCACTCTGCCCCATAATATGCCTTTTAACCCCCTAAATGCCAGAGTGGCATATAGGGGTATAAGGCAATTCTGGAGGCAGAGTGGCACATAGGGGTCAAAAGGCATATCATGGGGCACAGTGGCATATAGAGGGTTAAAAGGCATATCATGGGGCACAGTGGCATTTAGCGGGTTAAAAGGCATATCATGGGGCACAGTGGCATTTAGCGGGTTAAAAGGCATATCATGGGGCACAGTGGCATATAGGGGGTATAAGGCATTTCTGGGGCAGAGTGGTAAGCCTGGGGGCAGATGTGCATAACTGGGGGGGCAGGTTTGAAAAAAAAGGAAATAAAAAAAAATATTTTTCTCAGTCATAGCTTTTATTAAAAAAAAATTGTTCACAGTTTACATGAATTAACATTTACTGGTAAAACATTTTTCCTATAGGGTCGTCATATTGAGGCGTTTTCTTTTTTCGTCTTATAATCGAGCAAATACGGTAATTTTAAAATCATCTACTATATATTTATTGAATTATTATAGAAGTCATTAACATAAAAAACATCCCAGTAGATCAAAATCAATATGAGTCACATACTTTATCTTTTTGTAATGCAAAGTTAAGCATAAAATAATCATGCACCCCTGTTAACTATTGTATATAAATTTTAAAAAGACATGCAAGTGGCGCCTGTTGTATTCCCAATGGCCATCATTGTCTATATTTGTATGATGGATTTATGCTTTGGTAGCAGAAGGTTGGATAGTAAAATCTATTTTAAAAATACATTGCATTAACCTTCTGGCATTTAAACAAAATAACAGACATTCTAAAGCTGTGTAGCAAGTTTTATTGGTAATTGCTTCTGTCTTTAATTACTGAATTTAGTTGACACTCTATTTTTTTAACGTTCATTTGGGAAGATAAAGTTGTTATTATGTGAACATGGCTTACAGTGCCCTTCCCTAATATTTGGCACCCTCTCTAAATATGAGCAAAGAATGCTGAGAAAAATTGTCTTTATTGTTTAACCCTTTGATCTTTTCTTTAAAATAATACACAAAAATATTCTGTTCTCATGGATCAAACAACTGCAAATACAACACAGGTTTATAAAAAAACCCCCACACAATTGTTAAATATATGTGTGGCACAATTATTGGCACCCCTATGAATTCATATGAGAAAATACACCGATCATAACATTATGACCACTGACAAGTGAAGTGAAAGACACTGATAATCTTGTTATCCTGGCATCTGTTAGTGGGTGGGATATATTAAGCAGTAAGTAAACATTTCATCCTCAAAATTGATGTGTTAGAAGCAGGAAAAATGGGCAAGCATTAGGATCTGAGTGACTTTGACAAGGGCCAAATTGGATTGGCTAGACGACTCTGAGGTATCACTTAATCAAACTGGTCCAATTTTTGGAGAAATTGTGTCCGACGGCATGGTGTTGGATGTGTGTATCAGTGGTTTGGTGGTGTTGCTGGTGGTCAGTGTGGAACTCTTCCTTAACCTTGATGATGGTGCTGCTATAGGTGAAAAGTGAGTCCAGAAGGTTAGGGACCTCCACTTTGGGAATGCACCCGAATGTCGTTTCAAAATTTAAAAAAAAAGCCCCGAATTTCGTCCAAGCCGAGTGGTTTGTTGCCTGAAAACAAATGAAAACGAGACCGTACGGACATTTAAAATCCTGGCGCCAAAGCTGCTGCGTAGTGCGTACCGCGTTAACCCTGTATTAACCCCTTCTACAAAAAACAAAGAAAAAAAACGAACACGAAGAATGTGCACGAATATTCGAATATCCGAACCGATAACAGGAACAGGCAAATATTCGTGGAATACTACCCCCACAAAGACAACCACGAAGAGTTGGTCGGCGCCCAAGTCTACTAAAAGGTTGAAAATCAAAGAAATACTATTTTCTATTTGTGTTCTGTTGATATACATTTTTAAAGTGCTGGTTCAAGTCAGCCAGAAAGTGTCATATTTCATAATTTGTATTTAGAATATTTGCAATGTAATCTATAAGACTATATAAGGTTGTTTGTAAAAGTCATATAAGGTTTAGAAAACACAGATAAATGTTTATATGGAACAGGTTGTCAAGAATAAATGTTCCCATCTGAATGTTCTAGAGGATTGATGCTTGTCACAATGACAGTCTGAATAATAGACAAAAAGGGGTTTGCTACCAGCCAACAAAGAAGTGTGTTTTGTACTGTTTTGGAAATGTCCATGTTTCCAGTTTTTGTGGGTATCATTCCTGTATGAAAAAGTCAGATGACCCCTGGTACATCAGCCCCAAGTAGGCAGAAGCTAGGAGTCAGAACTATTACACGCCACATGCTGCAGCAGTACTAGTGAACATCCTAGCTCTAGTACATTACTTTACATTTATTTATAATGCAGCACTGTAACCAGGCCCGGACTGGCCATCGGGCACACCGGGCATTTGCCCGGTGGGCCGGGCCACGGCAGGGCCGCACTGACTTAGGGGCTGATGGAGCTGCAGCTCCAGGCCCCTACCCTACCTACGGCCGCATTAACGCAGGGCATAAGGGGCACCTGCCCCTTAAGCCCGCCGCAACTGCGACCGGGTCCGCCACTCTAAGGGGCCGGGAAGTCCCCACCAAGGCCGGCCTTACGGGTCTGCGGCCGCACAGGGCTTAAATTAAAACATCGGGGTTTTTTTTTTAACTTTATTTAACATCCTCCATGTTAAATAAAGTTTTTTTAAGTTGAAAAAAAAAAACCCCGATGTTTTAATTTAAACCCTGTACGGCCGCAGACCCCTAAGGCCGGCCCTGGTGGGGGCTTCCCGGCCCCTTAGGGCAGGGCCGACCTTTGGGGTGTGCGACCACCCTCCAGGGGGCGGCGGCGGGGGGGCGGTCCGCACTGGGTGCCGCCAACTTGCGGCACCCGGCACCCCTCCAGAGACGGACAGTAATGTCCGCCGCTGGAGGAGCAGGCTCGCAAGGGAGCGGTATCGGAGGTCTTTGACAGACCTCCGGTTCCCTTGAGTGATTTTAAGCCGGGTTCAACCCGGCTTAAAATCACTCAAGGGAGCCGGAGGTCTGTTAAAGACCTCCGATACCGCTCCCTTGTGATCCGTGCGGCAACAGCTGCTGTGCGCCGGGGTTTGTTGTCAGATCCCGGCGCACAGCACTGAAGCCGCGCCCACCGCTGTCCGTGCCCTCTGACCCGGAAGAAGACAGAGAAGACAAGAACTGAAGAAGAGGAAAAGAAGCTGAAAGAAGAAAGGAAAGGTAGGAAAGCATTAAGTGAGAGTGGATTGGTGTATATGTGTGGATTGGTGTATATGTGTGGATTGGTATATATGTGTGGATTGGTATATGTGTGTGGATTGGTATATATGTGTGGATTGGTATATATGTGTGTGGATTGGTATATGTGTGTGGATTGGTGTATATGTGTGGATTGGTGTATATGTGTGGATTGGTATATATGTGTGGATTGGTGTATATGTGTGGATTGGTATATATGTGTGGATTGGTATATGTGTGTGGATTGGTATATATGTGTGGATTGGTATATATGTGTGTGGATTGGTATATGTGTGTGGATTGGTGTATATGTGTGGATTGGTGTATATGTGTGGATTTGTGTATATGTGTGGATTGGTATATATGTGTGGATTGGTATATGTGTGGATTGGTATGTGTGTGGATTGGTATATATGTGTGGATTGGTATATATGTGTGGATTGGTATATATATATGTGTGGATTGGTATATATGTGTGGATTGGTATACGTGTGGATTGGTAAGTGTGTGAGAGTGATGGGTGTTATGCTGTACCATTTCCAATGTCTTTTTTCATGATCTAATTATGCTCTAAAAGTACATCATAACTCCCATCACTCTATACTGTTCCATACAGTGGCAGAGCTGGGAGGCAGAGGCCTTGCACCCCCACCGCAGGACTCCTGAAAGGTAAGTGAACTTCAAAGAGGGAGAGGGTAGATAGTTAGGAGGGGGTAGTTGCGGCGGGCTTAAGGGGCTCTGCGTTAATGCGGCCATATAGGACCAGTCAGTCCGGTCCTGAGTGGGCCTATTTTAAGGTGGGGGCCTGGAGCTGCAGCTCCATTAGCCCCTAAGTCAATCCTGCCCTGCCACAGGCGCGGTCGCAGTTGCTGCTTGCTTCGGCAACAAGGTAAGTAGGGTGAGGTAGGGGGGTGCAGTGAGAAGGGGCAGAGGGGGGTTAGATAGTGAGAAAGGGGGAGGGGATAGATAGAGGCGCTACATATTGAGAAGTGGGGAAGGGGGTTACATAGTGAAAAGGGGCAGATAAGATGAAGAGAGGGGGTAGTGTGAATGCGTATGAGAATGAATGAATAAATGTGTGGATGAATTGTGTGAATGCGTATGACAATTAATGAATTCATGTGAGGATGAATTGCTTGAATGATTTGTGAGATTGCATTAATGAATGTGTTAATGATTTGTGTGAATGATTAAATGCAAAGGTGGTACATGAAGGGTGGGCTTTAACAATAAATAAATAAATAAATAAATATGGGCTGCTCAGGCTTAAATGCCCGGGCCTATTTTTTGTCCCAGTCCGGGCCTGACTGTAACACTCAATGGGGTAATTTAAAGTCACACACAATAACAAACAGGTACAAAAGGAGAAGAGGGCCTTGCTCTTGCGATCTACTCGATAGATGACAGGGGAGTGCTGGCAGCCTAAGGCGTGGGGAGCAAGTCTAGTCAAGTGGCCCGTTGCACGACCAAATCAACCCACCATCCATGCCCATCTTTTCCTGATTTTCTAAAGCATATTGATGCGATGGGATGGGGAGTAATCAGTACACTAAAAAAGTAATCATACACGGGATGCCTTGTAACAATCCACAATTTAGTGCCATTAATCATTTTTAATAAAATATGCAGATTGAAACAGACTAAATAACAGAAAACCTTTACTTTTCCTCTCGCTGATTTCTGACTACAAATTCAGGAGGGCGTTTTATCTCTGGATAAGTAAAAATTAACTAGTTCAATTTATCCCTACAGTAAGTAAAGTGCCAGGAAACAGATGACCAAATACACACCAGGCCAGGCTCTGCAACACCCAAACACACACACCAGGACAGGCTCTGCCACACTGGCACACCAAACACACACACCAGGACAGGCTCTGCCATACCGACACCATAAACACACACCAGGACAGGCTCTGCCACACAGACACCCAAAACACACACCAGGACAAGCTCTGCCACACCAGCACACCACACACACCAGGATAAGCTCTGCCACACCAGCACACCAAACACACACCAGGACAGGCTCTGCCACACAGACACCCAAAACACACACCAGGACAGGCTCTGCCACACCGACACCCAAAACACACACCAGGACAAGCTCTGCCACACCAGCACACCACACACACCAGGACAAGCTCTGCCACACCAGCACACCAAACACACACCAGGACCTGCTCTGCCACACTGACACCCAAACACACACCAGGACAGGCTCTGCCACACCGACACCCAAACACACCTTTGGTTGTAATGTAATTGATTTATGTCATATTCCCAGCCACCACTCCCACTTGTGTATTGCCCCCAGCCACCCACCCATTTTTGTGTATTGATTTATGTGATGCCCCAACCACCCTGTTGTGTGCTTATACCCCCCAGCCACCCCCTTTTTGTATTTAATTGTTGTCCCAAGGCAGCCCCCCTTTTGAATATCAGTCCCCTTCCACCTATCATCCCAACTAATGTTTTTTTAATACTTTGCTGGCCTTCATCCCTGCAGACTGCTCTCCTCCAACGTGTTCTTCTCCCTGTCACAAGGAACTGTTCCGTGTGAGCCCGCCCCACGTCGTGTCTACAAAGGGGCGGGACAAAGAGCCTCACTGAGGCACTGGGCACTGGGTGGCATGATTAAGAGACACCCGGCCTCTTAATGATTTTAAAGCGGCCGGGGTGTCTTACGGCCGCTTTAAAACTCACAGCCGCATCAGCTACAATCGCATCTCGGTATGCCAGCGGATTCATTGTCCCCCTGCCCCCCGGCCCAGCCCGCCCCTGTTAAATGAGGGGAAGATGAAACAATAGGAGAGGACTGCTTGGATGGGGATGAGTTGATAGGGTCAGGATGATCTGTTAAGGTTGTTGATCGTTTATATAGTAGATACTAGTAGTGCTAAAATCTTGTTCACTCCACCTACCAAAGTAAGGAACAATTTTAGATACTACCAAGACTCACAAAAGGGTCATGTTCTGGTGCCTTGGTGGGCTAAAGTTGCTTGTAAGCTATTCTGTGGTGAAGCCTGGAATAAAAGTACTGCACTACCAGAGCCACCAGAAGCACAACTGGTGCCATGACTACCCCAAGTATCGCATCTGCACAACCCTCAGAGATCACACCTCTCCTTGCACCTCATGGAACGGATCTGCCCAGATTAGGCTACCCAGAATTTAATATTCCAAGTGAATGAGAACTGCTACTTTTTTCTTCCTTACTCTGAGGGATCACTTTTTTATTTATTTGTTTTAAATTTTAGGGCAGTTCAGTCTTGTACCATGTGACTGCATATGTCTGTCTGCCAGTGCCTGCCCAGCGCTCAACTGCTGGGCTAAATCTCCTTCCTTACTCTGAGGTATCAATTTTTTAATTTTTTTAAAAATTTTGACAAAATATAGTCCTCTACCACGTGGCTGCGTGTGTCTGTCTGCCAGTGCCTGCCTAGGCCCTGTGTCCTGCTGTTGCTGTGGCTCAATATCTTTCCTTATTCTGAGGTATTAGTTCTTGAAATTCCTCTAATTTTTAGGGAAATTCAGTCCTGTAAATTCTGGATATGTCTGTCTGCCAGTGTCTGCCCAGTACTCTACTGCTGCTGTTCTATCGCATTACGTACTCTGAGGGATCAATTCATTAAAATGGTTCACTCCCATAGAATGCAGCCCGATGTGTTTATCCATTGGTGTAGTGCTGCTGTTGCTGGTGGTAGTGGTCCTGCAATGCCAACTCTGGATCTCTTCCAGGGGTGAATGCTTTAGCATACTTATTATGGCATTTTTATTTCAGTATTTTTAATGTACATTTCAATGAGCTATGCCAAGGCAAGTTAAAAAAAACAAACTACCTGCTCAGACATACATGTTTATGGCATCTATCTCTAAAACTCCTCAGAATTAGTTACATTTTTAATTAAAAGTCACAGCTTATATAAGCAGGTCAGAGCAAACCCCTGGGAAATTGATATCAAGTAATTGAACAATTGGGCTCAGTTAAGCTAAACTAGATGTAATAATGTGTGGATGCCCCTGAGGAGAACTGAGACTGATACAACACAAATACAGCCTTTACATATACATATAAAACCCTGCATTCACTATATGATCAAATGTATGTGGTCACTCCTAATTATTGAGTTTAGGTGTTTCAGCCACACAAATTGTTAACTTGTGTATTCATATTCGGGAGAACATGAAAACGAACATGAATGATGCATTTGCATTTGGTCCCTTTACAAGTCACTAGCTCTATTCTATCTCGACATCAAGGCATTACAGCTACAATGTTTAAGCAAAGAAAGTGATCATAGATCGTAGCTTGTTTAATGAAATGACGTGCCAGGCATGTCATAGGTCGTCACCTGACCGTTTTTGCGTGACATGCCTGACCTGTCAATGGACGTTAAAGGGTTAATTTCCATAATGTCAACAAAAAAACTAAATGTTAAATGCTTTGGAAATTAAATTAGCTTTTTTTGCAATTATTTTTAAATGCTAGAAAACCTAAAGTATGACCGACGAAGTAATTAGGTAAATACGATAAAACTCACCACATTAAAACACTACCCAACTCCAAAAATGAAATGATTGATTAATTTTCAATTTTTAAAAATTGCCGTTTATGGACCTTTAAAATATAAAGTTGCTAAAATTATTTTACTTTTTACAGGAATGTCTTTAGGAGTATCAACATGTTTAGTTTTGCGGAATGGAAGAAATCCACGGACAGAAGGACTTAATTTGAACTAGGGGGGTCACAAACAGGGCCAAAGTGGCAACAATGAAGCAGAGTTGACACTTAAGGCCAGTGGACGGCTGATGACATAAGTGCGACAAATGACTGGATATACGCGGCTGCACACTGTGTTTTTATGCTTGCGTCAGGGCCGGCCTTTGGGGTGTGCGACCTGTGCGACCGCACAGGGCGCCACACTCCAGGGGGCGCCGCCGCGGGGTCCGACGCCACCGTAGCGTACCGCTGCTGCCAATAGCGTACCTAGCGGGGGGGTTCGGGGCGGGTGGTCATCAGGGGGGCACCCGGCACCCCTCCAGAGACGGACAGTAATGTCCACCGCTGGAGGAGCAGGCTCGCAAGGGAGCGGTATCGGAGGTCTTTAACAGACTTCCGGCTCCCTTGAGTGATTTTAAGCCGGTTCAAGGATCTCCCTTGAACCCGGCTTAAAATCACTCAAGGGAGCCGGAGGTCTGTTAAAGACCTCCGATACCGCTCCCTTGTGATCCGCGCGGCGACAGCTGCTGTGCACCGGGGTTTGTTGTCAGATCCTGGCGCACAACACTGTAGCCGCGCCCACCGCTGTCCGTGCCCTCTGACCCGGAAGAAGACAGAAGAACTAAAGAAGAGGAGCGAAGAGAAGAAAAAGGAGCTGTAAGGAGAAAAGAGGAAAGGTAGGAAAGCATTCAGTGAGAGTGGATTGGTGTATGTGTGGATTGGTGTATGTGTGGATTGGTGTATGTTTGGATTGGTATGTGTGTGGATTGGTGTATGTGTGGATTGGTATGTGTGTGGATTGGTATGTGTGTGGAGTGGTATATATGTGTGGATTGGTATATATGTGTGGATTAGTGTATATGTGTGGATTAGTATATATGTGTGAATTGGTATATATGTGTGGATTGGTATATATGTGTGGATTGGTATACGTGTGGATTGGTATACGTGTGGATTGGTATACGTGTGGATTGGTATATATGTGTGGATTGGTATGCGTGTGGATTGGTATGCGTGTGGATTGGTATGCGTGTGGAATAGTAAGTGTGTGAGAGTGATGGGTGTTATGCTGTACCATTTCCAATGTCTTTTTCATGATCTGGAATCTGGGTATGCCTGGGCATGTAGGAATGTGATTGCTGTTAATTATATATATATATATATATATATATATATATATAATATTGTTATTTAATTGTTTTGTCCTATTTTGGTGTTTTACTTACTTTAAATAAAAGTGTTAGATTTTTTATGGTGTGTGGGGGGATGTCATATTCAGTTTATGGCCAGGTAAATGCTGCACTTTCGGTTTCAGTCCAGAATTCGTTTCGGTGCATCCCTACTACTAAGCCAGACAATGAAGTGGTACGCCTAGACCACATCAATGTTTTGCGTAGTATATAGTGATTGGGGTTTTGTTACAAGTTTTGTTACAAGTTTTTATTCCTTTCTTTTTTTGGGATGGGGGGGCGCCAGAGGAGTAGTCCGCACAGGGCGCCAGAACACCTAAGGCCGGCTCTGGCTTGCGTAATGTGTGGGTGGGCATATCCAGCCGGCAGCCTCACACTACATCACCCAATCTGTGGCACTGTTGGCCACTGTGGCAGATGGCAATCCAAGCCTGGTCACAAACTCAGATACAATGTAATAATGTATAAGGACAAGTGGAATAATCTTCTGCAAAAAGTGGTTAATGCAAGGGAATTTTAGTTTGTGTAGGGTAGCCATAAGGTTACTTAGAACAAAACACAATACTAGGAACCAAATAAAGGTGTTGATTTTTTTCAGTTAAGTATGATATAAATAAAGTATTTTATTTCATTTTTTCCAGGATTGAATCCAAACCTAGATAAGCTAATTAGTTTTCATCTTCCACTTACAACTGATTCATTTTCTCTTTTGATCTGGTGCAAATTTTAATATTTTTTGCATTATATATTCTAATTTTATTTTGAAATTAAATATCCTCGGTGTTGTACTATCATAGTTATCAATCTAATGGAGAACAGGCTATGCAATCCTTCTATTGAAATATTATATAACTTATTTTGTCAATCCACCAATCTGTTTGTTGCTGGTACGTTAAAATTTATCTAAAATAAATCAAGACCACTCAAAGTCCGACTGGCGCCAGTAATTATGTTATAGTGTTGAAGCAATCAATAAGATTAATCAAACAATGTCTGTTGAAGTGCTCGCAGCAAAGCACTTATGTCATTTAAATGTATAGAGTAAGTAAAAAAAAGGGAATCAATTAGGTATTTAAATGTCTTGTAGCTGCATAAATATTTACAGACAAGGTTTTATAAATCACAATATAGGGTGAAATTCAAAAACTTAAATATATATTTTTATATTTGAATAGATTTAACATGAATGGGAACTATAACACTTTTTACAGGATTACAAATCATCCGTATTTCTTCATTTTTTTATTTTCATTACTATATCATTTATTAAGAAACACTCTAGTTGTATTAATATTGATGTTGTATGTATTATATTATGCATTAACCAGTAGAATTAGCTATGATATATTGAAAAAGGATGCCAGCCCGGGGCCAGCCCCTCGGATTCATGGACTGTCCTGGGAAATCAACCCCTTCAAACATTAAACATTTACTATCACTGGCATAAAAAAATATGGATTATACATTATTTACATAGGATCTCACATCAGATTAAATTAATACATTTCTTTAACAGAACCTTTCTTTTAGTATTGTTACTATTATTATTTTTATTATTGTAAAAACATTTAACGCCTTCCAAAAGCAGAAACACAGACACAACAGGCTAGAGTATTAATTAAGCATCAATTTTTTTTTTGTACAATAACAATAGGAATGTAATGGTTCTAGAAAAATAGTGCAAATATAATTCAACACAGTCTAGACACATAGTATAGAACTGAAAATGTTTCATATGGCTGGTTGATTTAATAATAAATGAATAATTAAAATTTCTTTTAATTCAGATTTTTTTAAAAAACAGATCATTTCTTTTATAACCCCATATGAGAAAGATTATTGCTTTACAACATTGTGCCATAATGCCATATAGGCCATAACATGTTATATTAGTTACAAATGTTTACTTCTACAACAATAACAGAAATAATTATATATCTAGAAATGTAGTTTTCCCTTTAGAATGTGTTCACAGTCTATAACTACAAAGAAACAGAATTTGACCGCTGATAAGACCCATTCAGCCCATCTAGTCTGCCAATTCTTCCTGCTGTAAAGACTCAGACCTTAATAAGTGCTTGGCAGGGCCGGCCCAAGACAAAATGCCGCCTGGGGCGAATTTTAAAATGCCGCCCCCCCCTTATCTACCCTTCCTCTCCCTCTGTCCCTGCCGCCCCCCCATTATCTACCCTTCCTCCCTCCCTATTATCTACCCTTACCCCCCCTCCTTGTACTTACCTTTCAGCAGTCCTGCGGCGAGTCTCCCTGTTCAGTCTCTGTGCCGGCTTGTAATGCTGAGCGCCGGAAATGAGGTAATCTTCCGACGCTCAACATTACAAGCCAGCACCGAGACCGAACAGGGAGACTCGCCGCAGAGGAGAGAGAGAGAGGGGCGCCGAGCGGGTACTGACAGCTTGGTAAGCGAAAACCACTCAGCGCCCCTTTCTGTTCCCAAGGGCTTGGGGCGGCAAAGTGCCGCCCCTTCAAAAGTGCCGCCTGGAGCGGTTGCCCCACTCGGCTCCATTGTCGGGCCGGCCCTGGTGCTTGGTCCCGTCTTAGATTCAGGATAGCTTTTTGGCTAAACTCATGCAAGTTTAAATTCACTCACTGTATTAGCCTCCACCGCTTCTGATTCGAGGCCATTCCATTTATCTACCATTCATTTCGGTAGTCAGTCTTTCTTACATTACACTTAAACCTTTGACTCTCTTTGTAAATGCCAATTATATTATTTGGTGTATTGTTATTGCTATAAAGCAAATTCTTCTCTTGTTCTATCAATGCCTTCTAGTTTACATATTCAGAATTGCATTGTCCTTGTAGCTGCTCAATTATTCATTTTAAAAAAAACACGAGTCTGACAATATTAATACTAACCTAATAATATGGTTTCATGTTTATAACTCTGAGGTTCTACATGAAAAATTCCTGAATGCTTTGTAACGGTAAGACCAAAAGCTGCGTTTTACTTAAAGCATAGGATCAAAATAAATGGACACAATGCATTTTATTTTCTACCTTGATGTTTTGAGAAAACAAATGCAATAAGTTCCATAAATCATACTTCCATTGCAAGTCAGGTATTAGTATGTTTTTGTTCACAAGAACAGTTGAGCTGTAAGTAAATAAGGTTAATATAACATGCTTTTATTATTTGGTAGTAGTGCAGCCTAATTCTCAGAATCGGAAACCTTATTACTAACATATTTCATAATTTTTATTGTATTACACATAAAAAATATGGTTGCAAAGTAAATTTATACTTTCCGACCTCCTGATATTGTAAATAAGGATTTTATGCTACAGAAAATTTGATTTTCAACTTTAACAAGTTTAGTTTTCAGTTCTCAGAAAGCTAGTCATTTAAGCAGAGGCATATAAGGAGCCACCTGTGTTTTCATGTACCCATTAAGCCAGATTCAATGGTGGAGATAAACTGAAAACCAATTTTAGACTGCAATAAAGAAAAATGGGATAAACACATTTAGCAATTTATATGTTATTAAATGAATGAGTAAAAAACATCCTTACTTAAAACATCCTAAACATATTTGAACTGGCCACCCAAATAGAAAAAATATATAGAAATATAACTGTTTCTTCTGACTGTATATAATACTCTACCACCATTAAACTCATACACACGCCGACTGCAAGGATTTAAATTAGCATACTGTCAACGTTTCTACTGAAATGTATCCGGAGAACCAATGAATGCGTGACACCGAATTTTTGCTTCTTTCCGAAAGTCTTCTTTACAAGAGTAACTTCTATTTGCTATTTTGCTAAACACACTTACACATGCAGATATAACAAGAGTTAAGGATCCTGTCTGTGAGCTTTAAGAGTAGTGTTCACAGTTATTTACTAACCAGTAACCTAGTGCCACACTAAAATTAATTAACTTCTATTCCCATTATATGTCAAGATATTATTTATTGCATAAATGTTGGCAACTCAAAATAAAATTATGAAAATCCAATATTTTGCCCATTTTCCATCATTAGATGGCCACATGAACAGTATTATATTCAATATCACAGTGCATTTGACACCCTATATCTTCTTGTCTCTGTTGACAGAATTGCTTTGAAAATCATAAAACTAAGACTAAACATTTACAGAAGCACATTAATAGAAACAAAAAATATCCTTATAAAATAATTGTGGGAAGATGGAAAATAAACATAGAAAAAACCTACATTTAAAAAGTCTCAGATTCAGTCTATGCATTTATCATCAATAATTCTGGCTACTAAAACTGAAGTCATATTTTGTAATACATTTTATGATATATTTTTAATATATTTTAATGATTAGAATAGTTTTGGTGTTTTATTAACAATCTATAACCAATTATTTAATTGCAGTAACGGTCACTTTTTTATGAATTGTTGGTTTGTACCTCATGAAATCGCGATCTTTTATTATATTATCATCTAAGAGTTTCTGGCATCAAGTTAATGAATTACAAATATGTCATTTCAATTTGATTGTTTGAAAATCCCACCAAATCATGGCTTAATACCATTATGTGCCCTTTGACTTTGTTGTTGATACAAACTGTAATAATGTAAAAAAAAATGTCAGCAGGATTTTTGCTGCTACATAATACTTAAACACCACAATTAATAATTAATGGGAATTATAATAAGGTAAAGCAAAGTCAATTTAAAAATACTGTTGTGTGAAAAAAAGTGCACCCTCTTTGAATTCTATGGTTTGTTCAGAACGCTTCCCAGATTGATGGGCAGCAACAATTGCTTCTCTAAGATCATTGCTGATGTCTTTCTTCCTTGGCATTGTGTTAAAACACACCCGAATGCTCCAGACAAGCAAACTGCTAAAACTTTTCTAGAGGTGGTCATACTTGCTGATGATCAATTAATCATGGGCATTTATTTAGCAGCACCTGTCTGCAACTTACCATCTTAATTCCTATGAAAGCAGTAAGGGTGTTCTTAGTTTTTCACACACGGCTTCTCCATTTTAGCTTTAGTTTGTGTTGTGTTGTTTATCTGAGGTTGTATTTACCTAAGTTTTAGACCTGCTAAGGAACAGATAATTGTTATAATGTCCTGATATGTAAAACCATATAATTCACAAAGGGTGGACTTGCTTTTTCACATGACTGTATATATATTTATTTAAATAAGAAATCAAGATCATTTCATTTTGATATAATCATCACTTAACACACAGAGAAAAAGAGGGTGCTTCCGTTATTCTGGCCTCCCAGCGAACTTCCACAAAATGATGGAGCTTCCTGGAGGCTCCGTCCTTTTGTAGAAGTTCACCATATATAAATCATTATGATATATAATTCTGCAATGCTGTACAATGGGTAAAAAGGACATAACAAGTAGTATATAACATAACAATTTGACTTACAGATACATGGGGTATGGAGGGCCCTGCTCAAATGTGTTAAGTGATGATTACTTGGAATTACTTGTGTTCTAGGCAAGAGCTTCTCTGTATATTGTTGTCTGTGCAGGTAGTTAAGAACCACAAAGCTACCTGGGGCTCAGAACACGTTATGTAATTTACTAAACATTTTCTAAGGTCTTGATTTTGAATTTTCTTTTATGTAAGCTTTTTTTTGGTTCTTGCATTGCCTAGGTGGCCGTGCTCCTGTTTCAGTTCAATTTACATTCTGATAAGTTATCCCGATTTTATGCAATAAAAGAAAATATACCATGGTTTACTTTGTAATGGATTTAAAATCTGTAAATAATGTTGCAACCCAGTTAGTGTGTTTCTGTAAGCAGCACTTCCCACAGAGCTCCTTTCTTTCTTAAAATAATTATAGGAACTGTGCATATAACGAACAGTGTCATTCTTTGTAGGCCCCACTGTGCTATTTTGTTTACATTTTTAATTAGAATTTTCTGTAAATTTGTTTGATAATCTGCTGAAATCAACACTCTAGCAACCCAAGACTTTCATTAACCCAGCAGAAAGTTTAATGATTTGTTTCCTTGCCAGCAGAAAATTACATTTCTTTATAATATTTGTCTAAACAGCTCAGCAAAATGCCAGGTTATTTCTATGAGCTTGCTATAATAATCACATATTAGGAAGGGTAGAATTTCATTTTTGAAGAATTTGTCTTTTTAAATTCTTATTTAGACACTAAATGTGAGAAAATAGGTTAATGTGTGTTTTTCTGGCTGTTTGGTCTACTGTATTTTGGTAAACAATATATCAGAGATATCATATTATTTTAGTTTTTCCTTTACCTACCCACAATGCAATTCTTTAATTAAATAATTGGAATGTAAAATGTAGAAGGAGAAGTAAGAAATAGTGAGGTAAATTTGTTGCTGTTCCGTTTGGAATCCAAGAACACCAGGCTAGCAGAAAAGGCCTACTGTGGTGAATCAAGCAGTCGAGAATCTTTTTTCTTCTCAATTACTAATTTCACATTAAATAGTATTATACTGGGTTTATGTTCATGTGTTCTGCTCAATTTCAGTAATACTAATATCAATAATAATAGCACAAATTTAGCAAATCCCTCTGTTGTGGAACTATAGCTCTAATGATGGTCAGCCAGCCAGATCTTGCTTTTTTCTTTAGGTTCTTGGCTTAGCATTTTTTTTGTTCCATAACATCTGGGGAGCTACATATTGCCTCTCACCCTGTTTTTAGCCAGTGCAATATAAAATATTTATATGTAATTCAAATTGTTTTAGGATTGCTTGGAAATGTAGCTGTTGTGGCCTTACCCCAAGTGGACTCTTCATAAGTGGGCAGTTAAGAGTTACACTGGACTATCCAGACATCCATCCCTGGTCTTCATGCTTTTATCCAACTACTCCTCTGGCAATCATGTCTGCCATATCTCCTTCTCTTACAGGTATGACTCACATCTTTCACCTGAACACTTCATTTCCTGCTGTTACCCCTGTTTTCCACCCGGTATGTCTCTATCATGCATGTCTCTATACCCTGCTGCATTCAAAGGGTTAAATTTGGTGCCCTTAATTGCATTTGTTAGCCAAGGTGTGAAACATGTGCCTCCTGTATGCAATCACCTTATCTGACCACTTGTGAGACAGCCCTATAAATTCCTAGGCCTCACTTGGAAACAAGCTTGCTTGGAAATGTAGCTGCTGTGTAGGCTTACCCCAAGTGGACTCTTCATAAGTGGGCAGTTAAGAGATACACTGGAGTTACACTGGAGGGAAACGGCATACCAAGTACCACTGCACCCCTCCTGTGGATTTCCCTTCCCCGTTCTGTTCAGACTTTCTGCCTTATACGAAACTTTCAAAACCTCTCTGAAAACCCACCTGTTCAGGGAAGCGTACAACATTCCTTCCCAGTATTCCCAACCATCATAATCAAGCCATCTGAACAATCAACAGCTTTAACACATCATTGGAATCAGACCAACTCATCCCCATCCAAGCAGCCCTCTCCTATTGTCTCACTTCCCCCTCAATCACCAACTAGATTGTAAACTCGCAAGAGCAGGGCCCTCTTCTCCTTTGCACCATTTGTTATTGTATGTGTTTTGTATGTGAAATTGTTATACTGACTGTAACAGTGCTGAGGAATTTGCCGGTGCTTTATAAATAAATGTAATGGTAATGTAATGATTTTATCTATATGTATTTAGCACCCTACTAAAGATAAAGTTACCTGGCCCCCTTGATACTGTCAGATGTTCCTTTCCCAAAAGTAGGACAAATTGAAGCATAGCCTTAGAGGGGCTTGGAAGCCTAGTCATTAATACTCAATATATTACCTCAAGAAGTTTTCACACTATCTTCTTGGAGCTTATAGATTTCCCTATATTTCATATTTTATAGTTGGAAAGTGAAATCTCATGCAAAATACATAGATCTAGCCAACAATATTTGCAAGAATGGCGTGGTTATCAAAGCTTTGAAGCCGGTACTGGCATTATTAAAATACCGGCAATGCAAAAGATTGCCTCTCACACAAGATGGGTCAGGCAGGCTTAAACAATGTGGTTAAGGTTCACCCCCTTCCCTTTCTACCTTTCTTTTTTTTTCTCTGCAGGACACACTGGTCTCACATATTGACCAGTCTCCTAACCTTTCCAACGTCTTTTTTCAGCATAGTCTCTGCTTCTGCAGAGAGAGAGATCAGGGACCAGAAAGCAGCTGTAGAAGGTAATTGAGCAGGTGTGGGGCAAATACAAGGCAGGGGAGAGTTAAGGGGTCATAGACAGGACTGGGAAACAACAAATTTTATTTCCTCAGTTTCTGAAAGGGCAGTACATTTAATTTTTTGTCTGAAAATGAATGAGCAGAAAACAAAATGGAAAATTAGTGCGAACTTAATTTGGGCCCCATGTGCAAGTCTAATATATAATTAAACTCTGGTGTGTAATCTCATCAGTTCCATATTGTGTGCCTGAATGGCAGAAATAAAATGTGGTCCCCCTAGCTTTCACTAGTCTCTCGTGACGCCTCCATGTCGTCTGGGCCCCCAAATGGCTTGTCTGAGCCATATTTACACCCAAATGGCCATGTTTGCACCAGAAATGATGAATATAATAGAAAATACTGGTGGTGTGGATGGGGGTCATCTGTGTAGGGGGGGCTCAGACCATTTGTTTTGTAAGAAGCCCCAAAACTACTGATGGTGGCCCTGGGGAGCGACAAGCTGGGAGAATATGTGAATGCATACCCCTGTCGACAAAGGAGGGAAGCGCGGGCTTTGCCCCAGTCTCAAAAGCGTCAGTGTCACAGGCGGTCCGACAGTGTTCCAGGTAATTTTTCACTATTTCTAACTCCCTTTTGTAACTCCATCCCCACTGAGCCACAACTATGGCCAGTATTTTTCTGAGGAAAGGGAGGTTACCATTATGGCGTTTAACTCACATTAACTCTTGGAGTGACATTTTGCTGGAATTTTAACTTCACAAATCATTATGAAGGACCAACAACATTGTTTATTTATATTGTGCCAGCAGATTCCTTAAGACAGTTACAACAGGTATAATATTTATCAAAGACACATGTTAAAACATACTGGTGCAGAAGGAGAAGAGGGTCCAGATCTTTCAAGCTTACAATCTATTGAGATATTACAAGTGAATGGATTAGCATTTTGGTTGTTCATTTCTCAGGTAAAGGTAGTTTTGGAGAGTGAAGGGATATGAAGGAGAAAGCAGAGTCAAGTGTGACACTAAGGCAGTGAACTGTCTGTCGGTTGGACTGTGGAATAGTAGACAGTGATCAAGAAGTCAGGAATTGTGGAGAGAGGAGATGGTGGAGTGGAGTAGAAGTTCTGCCTTAATAAGGTGAACTTCTAATTGATATGTCTAATATTCTTGCTTTTAAAAGACTTAATATTATTTTCCCAGAAGGAATGAATTTCTCTTTTGCTTTAAGCAATAGAAGACAACAGAGCAGCATCATTGGGAAAAAAAAAACATATATTAAGATGTATTTGTGTACTCTGATGATTTATGTGTTAAAATAAAAGGGGACACAGGAAAACACAGAGAAAAATACAAAAAAAAGACAATACAAATGTTTAACTGGAATAATTTTGCTTCTGTAAACATATTACTTAAAGTAAGATAACATTATTACTCATCTTTTCAAGCCAATTCCTGAGATCATAATTCATTTAAATGTTTATATTACGTAAGCCAAGAATCACAGCTGATCTGTTTTATCTCATTGATTCTTTGTCAGCAAAGGTGCAATAAATTATATGAAATCTGGCACTATAAATGATTGAACTCAGGGACAGGGAAAACAACAAAATGTCACCTAGACAAAACAGATGGATTTTACAAAAAATGTTATCTCAAAACTCAGAGTGCATGTAATAAAATATAATAAAACATGTTACCAAAATCATAAAGACATACCAAAACCCGTTATGACTCTTATGATCACTGAAGTGTAGACCAAATGGCATAGTTAAAATTAAAACTAACTCAAGTTCTTTCTTGTTCCACACACAATTTTTACAAACTTCTAGTCTGAAAAAGCTCATGTAACCGATCATACAGTAAGAAAATAACATTGTGTTCCTTTAAGTCTGTGGGTGTTGCTACTTTTGCTGGACTGCAATAAGACAATTTTAACTTTCTGTATTAGTAGCCGGTCTTTAGCGATTCTTACAAATTCGAGAGATCTTGTCTACTACTGGACAAAACCTTTCTGCATAAACAGCACAAATTCTCCTGCATTTTCAGAAACTCCTGCATGAACTCTAAATTATTGGGATTATTGTGTGGGAACAGATTTTTTTCAGAAATTTCCCTTGGAATCTATACAACCTACAATTTATATGCAAAGGCAGAGCTTTATCCAGCCACCGTGGATTTTGAGCTACTCTATAAAATGTCATAACCACCCCATTGTTTCTGCTATCGATACCTGCAGCTATAAAACCCAGTGGACTTGTACATTTTGTTAATTTGTATGTTGTTGGTGAACAGCATTCCCAATGTTATATTTTGCCTTTGGGTTTTTATGCCTGAACTGCATTATTGTACATTTATCGACTTAAAACTGCACCCACCATTCTTTTAATTTACTTAAATCATTAGCCATTTGGCTTATTTCACTGGGAATGTCTGCCCTGTTGCAGACCCTGTTATAGTCTTCAAAAAGACATACTTTCCCTTTAAGACATTTTTGCAAGGGTTCCTGTGGAACAGAAAAGGCTATTTTACGAACGTTTTCACCCACCTGTAATCTAATCATTGGCTATAACAGATTTACACAGGGCAGCAAAACCAAATCTTATCCTTGCCTATATTATCCAAATGGATTGTCTCATGTTCTTAGAGGCTCTGTAGAAAAGGTGAAGTATAAGTATATAGAGAAAATAGCCTCAAGATAAAGAAGTTTCCTGTTATTATTAACATACTGCTTTTTCTGATATAGTAAAGAGGTTCCACAATTCTCAGAAATCATGACCTAATCAGGGTCAAGCTTGTTAACCTCTTCCAGTTTCAGTTCAGATTTAAATTAAAGCATTTGGACATGAAGGGGGGATTAATGAAACCACAAAGAAAGATATTTAAATACATATGCTATCCGACTGAATTGTTTTTGATAATCCATATAACATTAAAAAGTTGGAGACAAATCTAATGTTATCTGTAATTTCCTTTAATGCTTACTAATACCATCATCTACAATAGTTTCATCAGTACTAGAAAGATTTTGGAGATTAACCTCTAATCTTTTGTTATTAAAGTTCTTTTATCTGATATACTTTCAATGTCTCATTTTTTTAATAATGCAGAATATATCAAATATTCTTATTCTTTTATTATCTCTAAATTGCATTCCCAAGAAAAAAAGATTTTGAGTTGTATTTTGTGACAGATATGAAGATTTTCCTTAATCTTTATATTATTTAAAAAGGGCTTGTAATTCGCCATTTTTCACGTGTGATAAAGTAAGCGCCATACGTGCGAAGCCCTTAGTGCGAGGAGAGCAATAAATCAGTAGCCAAACTTAAATTTAGAATAGGCCCTATAATTTTTCCAAGGGTCAAGACCTAGGAAGCAGAGTGGGCTTCCTGCCGTGTTGCCTTGCCAGAGGGCTTCCTGCCTTGTTGCCCTGCCAGAGGGCTTCCTGCCGTGTTGCCCTGCCAGAGGGCTTCCTGCCCTGTTGCCCTGCCAGTGGGCTTCCTGCCCTGTTGCCCTGCCAGTGGACTTTCTGCCGTGTGCCCTGCCAGAGGGTCTCCAGTTCCACGACTATCCGGCAAGACTTTCCAGTCCATGTATTACAATTAACTGTATTCTGTTTGTGCTTTGTTTTATTGTATATACTAGTCCTGTTCTGATCAACCAGCTTTCATCAATATAATCTGTTCTGGTCTGTGACTGTTATCTCTTGTCTGCACGTACTTATCTGTCAATATGCATCTCGGAGTACAGACAGAGCCTCAGATATCCCTTGCAATTGGGCTCTTACCCGACTTGTTGACCCGGGCCCTGACACCTACAGTGCCACCTTTGCCCCAAGCAGTTTATCAGTGCCATCCTAACCAGGGCCGGCCCAAGACATAATGCCATCTGAGGCCAAGTTTAAAATGCCGCCCCCCCCCGCCGACGCCAGGGGTCATTATCTACCCTTTCTCTCCCTCCCTCCCTATTATCTACCCTATCCCCCCCTTTGTACTTCACTTACCTTTCAGCAGTCCTGCGGCGAGTCTCCCTGCTCTGCCACGGTGTGCGCTGCTTTACTGCTGAGCGCCGGAAATGATGTCATATTCCGGCACTCAGTATTACAAGCCAGCACCGAGACCGAGCTAGAGGGCTCGCAGAGTAGAGAGAGGGGGCCGAGCGGATACTGACAACTTGGTAAGCGAAAACCACTCGGCGCCCCTCTCTCTCCTCCGCGTCAAAAAAAAAAGGCGCTTGGGGCGGCAATTGTCCCACTCTGTTCCATGGTAGGGCCGGCCCTGATCCTAACCTCCAAACAGCCTGCCTGGCCTGGAATAGCCATCTAGCATACTGGACAGATGTCTAGTTTGGCTGGTAAGGCCAAATACTTAACGATACTGCTGCTGTACCGGCAGATCAGAACCTGCCGTTTAAGGCCGCTTACTGAATATATGGGGGCGCATGCTATGTGAGTCCAAAAATGTGTCATGTGGCTACATTTATCTAGCCAACAGCTAATTAAAGCACAGCTTGTGTGGGCAGGTGCTTCAGTCAATAGCAAAAATGAGGCTAGAAAAAACAAGGTGGGCTAAACAATAAAATCCCATATATAAAGCTACAATATTTACAGTATCCTTTGAAATGTTTTATGTCATTGACGAGATTTCATAAAACCAATATGTTGTTGCTTTCCCAAAACATCCCCATGATATTTCTATCTTGTCAACAATATTTATGCGATTTTCTTGGTATCTAAGGCAAGCACTCATGATGTCTCGTCTTATCTAATGTAACTTATCTCATATGAGGCTCTTTAACCCTGAGCCTTTCAATGAAAACACTGCTCTGTAAGGATAACAATATTATCTTCTAAATCAGTTTCTACTTCCATCTTCATGAAATCCCTTGGCTCACTTCCTATTAAATTCTACATAGGCTACACAAGTCTGTTCTGATATATGAAACTGCTAATTTCCTTGCCATAAATATAATATCTAACCTCCCTTTAGATTATTAATTTTGGACATACAACTAAAGGAAGGCAGAATGTTGCCAGGATTAGTTCACTAATTCTGTCCTCTAAACGACATTTCTGATTATGTCTCTGTTCTGACTTTTGATTAAAGGGTATATTTACTAAACTCAGGTCCACAGGATAGTTTAATGTTTCAGTTTACTGAGCAAGATGCATAGGCAAATCAGCACCATGAATAAAAAAAGACTGCCCGTAATCTTAAACCCTGGGTTTAACCTAGTATAGCGCCACCAGCTGTTCCTTTCTTTCCGCCATTCTTCCTCTGAGTATCGGGTTATGATGTCATATCCTGGTGCTCTGTATTTTCAGGAAATGCATCATTTTGTATCATTTTTATAGTTTGCTTGCCTTAAATAACGTGTGCAAACCACCTTCTGGTTGTTTTTGAAGACCATATTTCTTTTTGGCTTTTTTCAGCTACAGAAATAAATAAGAGTCTTGACTGACAAAGTAATTACACAAGACCTCGTCTATTTTTTTGGCTTTGAATAAGCAAGTAATTGGCTCATTGTTCACTCAACATTATGAATTCATTGCGTCAGGGTGTCCCAGAAATTTGTGTCAATGTAATGTTAACATTGTCTAAGCTTACAGCAGAAGATATCAAATTTTGCTTTTTGTAATATATACAGAAATGATGTCAGACTTTGATGTAACTGATCAGATGGATATCAGTGTATTATGATTGCAGGTCACGTGAAGACAATAAAAGTTTTTTTTTTTTAAAGTAATTACATTTTAACATTGTGCTAAGTTATCATAACAAATACAATGACACTTGTCTCAGTGCTGCCAAAAGATTTGTCCATTATCAAGACAACAACAACAGTTTGCAGGAGAAAATGTTTACAAAATGCTATCTATTCCTGAAATAAAAAATAGAGGGCAAAAAAGACAGCATTTCCTTCAGATGACGCAGAATACAATGATAAAAAAGACCCATGTTTACCATCCTTCAGACTGACCCGTTACTGTCCCTAACTTATCAAATCTGTTTTTTTAAATCACATTTAACCTCTTCATGGCAACAGCAATTTCACTTAGACTTGTTCTATGTTTGTTCTATGTTGTCTTTTTGATTGTTTAACCATATTTTTTAGCATGGTTGGTGTATACACACATTATATTTTTCATGGATAGATAGGACTCTTCTCTTTTAATATCATTTTATGTGTATAGTAATCCATTGACTGTGAATAATTGGGAAAAACTGTTTTGCTTTTTTAAGATTTCTTCATGGATAGTGACATCCTGAACTTAAGGCGGCCTGCAGCTCCTTGCACAGACTTGTGCTAGCCCTCGATTCAAGAATCCTACAAAAGCACTCTCAACGGCTGAGCAGAGTACTCTAAAACAACCCAACCATTTTGAATCCGTTCAGTCGTAATGTATGAAGTGGTTTGTCACTCTTTCTCTAAAGACTTTACAAAACCTATTGTACTCCTTTATGGGGGTTTAGACATTAATGGCTGTGTGTTGAGTTATTTTGAGGGGACAGAAAATGTACACCGTTATACAGGCTGTACACTCACTACTTTACATTGTAGCAGAGTATCATTTCTTCAGTGTTGTCACAAGAAAATATATAATAAAATATTTACAAAAATGTGAGGGGTGTATTCACTTTTGTGAGATACTGTATCTCAAGAAAAACTAAATGAATAATATTGATTTAAAAAGAGTCAGAATCTCAAAACTGTAGCACAACTCGTATCCTCTTTCTTATACGTTGTACTATAATAATTTTGTAGAGTAACTCTATCCCTCTTCATATTAAAAGTTGTGCTATAATTGTTTTGCTTTGGCATGCTAAGTTACGAAGACGTATCGCTAAAAATAAGAATGTTCTATTTGTTTCCATGGCTACTATAGGTTTTTTTTCTCACAATAATATGCTGAAAGAAGAGATAAATTGGCCATAAATACAACACAACTGATCTTTTTTCATTACCTATGACATTATTCTCATTGCTTTATGCCTGTGAATGATATCCATACACAAATTATCCTCTGTCACAAGTATGAATTTATTTCAGATTTCTGTGTAGAAAAGAAATTCATATGTTTTCCTCTTAAAATTATATCAAATGGGTTTCTTTAGGAAAAAAGTGCATTTATAATTTCTAATTCTCTGTGCCAAATGGTGACATCAAAGCAATAGTTTAAAATTTGGCATGTAATTTAGAATTTTGAGATCCTTGTTTGAGCAGCTTAATGAATCATTCATAATTTGTAAAACCATTTATTAAGTTTTGACATTAGACATATTGAATGTGAGAATCAATTATTAATCTTGCTTTAGAAAATGTAAGAAAATATTGTATCAAGCCTTGTGGGCCAATACTAATGTGTAAAGCACTTAACAGATCATTTTTCAACAACATTATTAAGCCAGAGTAGGCAATTGGCAGTTAATTCATATCTGAATGGCCTTGCTAACAATAATGGTGTACATTAGTTCTTGTGAAAGAATATCACGAAAAGACTGATAATTCCAGAATAGGTTAAAGCCTTTAGTGTAACAGTTTACTAGCATATTAGTATCAGCATAATAGAAATATTCGATTATCTATTAACAGGTGAAGACATAGTTTGAAGGGGCAGGGGGGGTAGTTTTAAGGGGCAGAGATGGGGGCAGTTTGAAGGGGCAGAGAGGGGGGGTAGTGGGGGGGGGGCGCCAGAGGTGTAGTCCGCACAGGGCGCCACAACGCCTAAGGCCGGCTCTGATTAGTATGGTAGCTTTAATGGATTCCAACTCATCAGAATACTATGGGGTCTATTCACTAAAGTCAAGGGCATGTAACTAGATAGCTAACTCCAAATTGCACGGCCCATATATATTATAAGAAATAAAATACAAGGATGTGGTTCTAACACTCTTGAGAGGCCATTCCTTTGGTGCTGTCAATATAAAGGAACGCTTCTGACCCAATGTTTAATTAAATACCCATGAAATAGATAATAAAGAATATATAATCTACACAAATTTTTATTTATATAAATGTTACAGGCCAAAAGCCCCCTTTCTCAATGCGCCTAATCCATGGAAAATAGACCTCATAGTATCCCTTAAATAGTACATTAATTTTATGTACATTGCGTATGTGTTTACTTGATACCTCCAGCAGAGGTCGCCATTCTATACAGTCTTTCAGTCAGTATAGAGCCAATCCCTGTTTTCAGATGAACTCAGTGGACATCATGCTATCATTGTTATGAAGTCTTTCTAGGGCTTTTAGTTTAGTGGTTTAGCTGTTTGTCTTAATAAAATATCAATAATAAAATACAGTATAAGTAATGTTATTATGGTACATACAACGAATAATATAGAAGTACACCTGAGAAACATTATAATGTAGATGGCTGGATGAATGATTCAGTCCTAAAGATTTATAAAAATATTATAAAAAATTGTGTGTGTATATATATAATTTTATATGTGTGTGTATACATTGTGACACATCAAATTTGGAAAAATGTAATCAGGAATATTAATTTCTTATGTATTTTGGTGTATTGTATAAAACTGTTTTACCTACTAGTTGATGGGCTATGCAGCTACATTTTAGTGGTTATTGCCACTAACTGCTCTCAAAAGCACCAGGCATATCTTCTAAGATCCATTTTCTTTTCCATAGGGTCTAATATAATGAACAGGATTAGCAGTTACATAAAAAGTAGAGCAAATTACCATGCAGAAGTGTGGTCCCAAGAGCAAAATTGCTTGTTAAAAAAAACAGTTTATGTTTTTGAATGTACATTACTTTGTAAGGTAAGAAGTGTACTCCAATTAGAAAGATAACAATAATTTTGCAGACTGTCATCTGAAATGATGCCATTTACGTAGGCATCTTTTATGGCTGAATTTAAATATTCATTTAACATTTTTTCATACTTCATTGTACTATTATTATTGTAATTCGTGTCCCTCAAGTTGATCCGTGTCACATTTTTCCAACAAATTCACCAAGACATTTTATGACTGGGACTAATAATATTTCTGGGATATAAATCTTGTAACTTTAACTGGCGATAAGCATGCACGAAGCCACTATGGCAAGACCTTCCATTTAGGAAATTACACTTATGAAAATTTCTGTATGCATGGCTAGTCGTCTTAATCAGCCATGCATAATATTTAGAACTTTGTAGTCATTTTGGGCTATTCAGTTTAATAACTTGCTGCTGTAGTTCATATTTTATACGAGACAGAAAAAGAAGACTGCAATATTCTTTGCAGCTTAAATATAATACAGGCAAAATATTAAATGCTTGACAAAAGCTTCGCTAGAAATCCCAACACATTTTCTGATGCAAGGATGAATAGATTACTTTCCTCAAAGCAGGTTGACCATAATCCTCTAAAATAGAATGAGTAGCAACATGTATACATCCATGCAGGATCTTTATGGATAAAGTCGACATGTCATTAGGCTACTCATGGCACTGAGATAGTCCCTTTGTAAATTCCTCTCTGTTCTCTGAAATAATATTCTGTAGCTAAGCGAGTTCTTGTTGTGATCTTAGGACAGGTATAGTGAATATCTCACTCCATCACATGGAATACCACTTGTGTTCGTAGTGAGTACAGTCCTCATCCTTACTCCTTACTCAAGCAGAAACTGCATTAGCCATAGTATTACTATTACTATAATTTTTAATTATACATTTATTAGACATTATGAGATAATTCTGTGAAGTGGGGGTCCGGATTGTTTGTATGTTATTTTAATGCATAATAGGAACATCAACACGAAACTAGGAAGTGCTACGAATTATTTATGGAACTGGAATACCTCCTACCTCACTGGAAAATTGTACGGTAGAATTTTTCATAAAGTAAAGGGGCAACAGGAAGAAATGGGAAAAGTAAGTATAAAGCTTGCATAAGATAGATTGCTTTAGTCAATGTTTGTACCGACATGGATAGTTGCTACTGACAACAATGGGCAGTGTGCACATGCAACATCAGAAGGCGCAGGGGAGGGCTGGCAGCCTAAGGCCTGGGGGGGGCAAGTCAAGTCAAGTGGCCCATTGCGCCACCATATCAGCCCACCATCCATGCCCATTTTTTCCTGATTTTCTAACGCATATTGATTATAAAAATACAAATATGATTCAAATGTGGTTTAACATAAGTAAATTTAATAGCAACAAAGGATGGTGAAAAAAAAGCAAAACCTAATGTCCCCCTGATGCTCAGCCAGTTAAATGTCCCCAGTGATACTGGCTGAGGATTATGGGACGTATAGTACACAGCAGCAGGGAAATTGTAAAGGCTATTATGAGTACCCTAACAGGATCATACCTTAAAGTGGGCTGATTGGGGGCAGAGCTGACACTGAAGAGCTGAATGGGGACAGTAATGACTTGGGCTGAATGTGGACAGAGGTGACGCTGGGAGGGGGTGATTGGGGACAGAGGTAACACTGGGCAGCTGAATGGGGACAGAGGTGACATGGGGGAGCTGAAAGGGGACAGAGGTGACACTGGGAGGGCCTGATTGGGGACAGAGGTACAAAAATAAATTGGTTTACTAACCTCCAGCAGTCTGAGTACGAGGGGGCAGAGCTTTCACCCCTCGCGCTGCTCCCATCACTACGCGGCCATCAGACTGCTGGAAAACTAAACTAAATGGCCAATGCGTGCTGATGCCGCCGGCCGGAGCTACTTTAATACTTGCCATATTAAATTTTAAAAAAAAGGATTATAGTAGCTCCGGCCAGCGGCATGAGCACACATCGGCCGTTTAGATTTGTTTTCAAGCAGTCTGATGGCCGCATAGTGATAGGAGCAGCGTGAGGGGTGAAAGCTCCGCCCCCTCGCACTCAGCCTTCACATCCCACGCTGCTCCCATCACTAGGCGGCCATCGCACCGATCCGGCTTGCCATATTAAATTTTTAAAAAAAGTATTGAAGTAGCGCCGGCCGGCGGCATCAGCACCCAGCGGCCATTTAGATTAGATTTCGGGCGGCCTGGGGGTCAATTTTTCCCCCCTGCCCCCCGGCCCAGCCCACCCCTGAGAAGGTGCCTTTAACCGTTTCTCATTGCCCTTTGAAGGGGAACTGCCTCCTTGTTGAATATAAGGCTCTTAGAATTTATTTTTTAGCTTGGGTAACATGGTTTTTCTTCCATAGGGCATTTCATACAATTGTTTTTCCTAATTTTCCATCATCCCGCGATGAAGACAACCCCCACTGCTGCCGTGACATAACCTTCCGGTCGGTGCTCCACCATAGAGGCCCCGTCAGCAGCGTACGTGCGATGAACGTACGTGCGATGCGCGCAGACAATCTCTGCTGCTGCCGGCATCGCGCAGATGTCCACCGGCTGCCACGCTAGACACCAGGGAGTCTGGGGATGTTTTGGTACGTCTGGGGGAAGGGCAGAGTGTCATATCTAGGGGGAAGAGTGTAATATCAGGGGGCATAAAGCATATCTCGGGGGCAGAGTGGCATATCAAGGGGACAGAGGGGCATATCTATATGTAAGGTGCATTATGAATTAAGAGGGAGGGACCTTTAAATGGCTATTGGTTTACCAAATATCTGTTTGTATATAACATATGCTGGCTAACTGCATAATAGATACCAAAAATGTTAAAATGCATGGATTTCTGTTCATTAGATAGAATAGCCTTTTACTATGTCACTCGTGCATTTTTTCTTTAAAAAAAATTTTTCTTTAAAATAGCACCAAATTTTAAGGCTGTGGCCTATAATCTGGTGCGGCCTATAATCTGGCGCGGCCTATTATGTATATAATGTGACCATGCATGTGTACTTGTGTGTGTGTGAGAGCATGGATGTTTGTGAGCATGGATGTATCAGTAGGGTGAGATGGAGTGTGTGTTTCTAGTAAGGCCTCTTGTTTTGCAAAATAGAGACATTACATTAAAACTACTGTAGTTGTTGCACTTGATAGTAATAGATAATGTACACATTTTTATGTGTTTACATAAAAATATGTAAATTACATAAATATAAAATTTACTTTACACAATTTTGTCAGACCAGAAGCTAGTCACTAGTACGGTATGAAAACTCACACTGTAAATCATTTTTTCAATATGAAGCTAGTTTAATGAGTCTTTTGCATTATGTTATCATTAAAATGTATGTCCTCCTTTTTCAATAAAAATGGATTAGAATTGCATATATACTATGGAACTAAAGGCAGAATTGCAATGAAATTATTAAAATTGAATATGTGGGTGAGTAATTTTGTACATCCTACGCTAGCTCCACATATATAAAACATTACTGTACTTTAAAAATGAAAGAATAATCATTTTCATTATATATTTCAATTGGTTTTTGTTATCTTATTGTAGATGCTGGCAAATACATATTCTTTCTTAATCCTTTGTGACTATTAAAAAGATTGAAAAGGCTCCAGGGAAAGAAAAACAAGAGATTAGAGAACAAAATGGTCTAACACACACTTAGGCATATGGTTCTTATGTAAAAAAATATATATATAAGCCTCAACAGAATAAG
This sequence comes from Spea bombifrons, assembly GCF_027358695.1. NCBI lineage: Eukaryota > Metazoa > Chordata > Amphibia > Anura > Pelobatidae > Spea > Spea bombifrons. The sequence goes on along the minus strand of NC_071087.1, from coordinate 137,200,003 downwards.
GAAAAAATATACCATCTTTGTTAAGTTGCAATCATGGAAGCTTGGCAAAAGGCTGAGAGGTCAGAGAGTGTTTTGCAAGTACACCATTTGTCAAGAAACTTTTATTTATCTAGTGAATTCCCCATAAGGAGGACCAAGTTGATCAATCAGTCCCATCAAAGAGGCCATCTTCATCCTATTCGACCCTTAGTGAATGATATGAACAGTGAGAGATTGACCATCTGGAGATCATTAATGATGGTCACTTCAGGACACTAGTTACGCAAAACTCCAGTGCTCTAGCCAAAGCTTGTATTTTGTGCATTATAACATCAAGGGCCAAGTGGGTTCCATGCTATTCTGATCTCAATAAATGATAATAAATGTGTAGTAATTCTGGAAAATTGAAAATCTGTTTACAATAATCCTTTACTAAAGACCAGAGAATGCTTTAAATTGGCAAGGGGTGGCACACGTTTTATTCAGACAACCTGAAACATTTTTTTCCTTTTTTTTTTTTTTTTGAGAAAAATAAAATAATTTTGCTGAAATACTACAGCAGCATTCAAATGGATATGATGTAGATGTATTTCAGTGTGGTAAGGTGCTTGGCCAATTACTTTATGCTACTAAATGTCTTCACACTATAATACACTGAAACACCCTATCCATTAAAAATCTAAATGAGAAGGAAAGAGACAATAAAGGAGATCACTATTTAGCATTTCAATTATGATTTTTTTTTCTCTTATGAAATAAATGTAGTACATTTGCTAGTATGTGATTTGGTATTATGCACCAATTAAAATCCTATTTTCCTCAAATAAGACCTGTTTAAAAATACTTTCTCAAATGAATGAACAATTGCCAGATCTTCTCCTTCTGCTAATGATGCTAATTAATCAGTGAGCATGCTTTGCAAAATCAACCAGAGCACGTTTTGTATACTGCCGTATCGTATTAGGTGAAATTGGAAAGTTTAGAATGAACCAGTAAGGGTCATTTTTCATATTATGTAGTCTTTACATCTAAGCTAAAGTGTAGTACTAGGTCTATAAAGAAAAAGTTGAGTAATGTTTGATAATATAAGGATCTAGGGCTAGCGATTTTATAGAAACACATTCTATGATTCTATGATTAATAATTAGATGATTCCTATAGGTCATTTAAATCCCAGCAACCTGGAGTGCATGCTCATTATCCCAGAAAATGGCTCTGTACTGGAAGAGTAATTCTCTTGTTTTATCACATGACTCTACAGTAATTCTCAGTCATCAGATTGCTCGTGGGATTTGTGCAGAAGAGAACAGAGCTCCTAGAACTTGTACATACTCTCATTCTCATGCTGACACCATGCTGGGAGTCAGTTGATCTTCATTCAACATACACCAGTGTTTCTCATTCTGGTTTTCATTTTCAGGAGCCTGCAAGCAATGTGTCTCAGCTCCTGTAGCTACTACTATCACTCACCACCAGGCCCGGACTGGCCATCGGGCACACCGGGCATTTGCCCGGTGGGCCGGCCCACTGCAGGGCCGCATTGACATAGGGGCTGATGGAGCTGCAGCTCCAGGCCCCTACCCTACCAACTGCGACCGGGTCCGCCACTCTAAGGGGCCGGGAAGTCCCCACCAAGGCCGGCCCTTACGGGTCTGCGGCCGCACAGGGCTTAAATTAAAACATCGGGGGTTTTTTTTTTACTTTATTTAACATGGAGGATTTTAAATAAAGTTGGAAAAAAACCCCCCCGATGTTTTAATTTAAACCCTGTGCGGCCGCACACCCGTAAGGACGGCCCTGGTGGGGGCTTCCCGGCCCCTTATGGCAGGGCCGACCTTTGGGGTGTGCGACCGCACAGGGCACCACACTCCAGGGGGCGGCCGCCACACTCCAGGGGGCGGCCGCTCATCAGGGGGTGCCAACTTGCGGCACCCGGCACCCCTCCAGAGACGGACAGTAATGTCCGCCGCTGGAGGAGCAGGCTCGCAAGGGAACGGTATCGGAGGTCTTTAACAGACCTCCGGTTCCCTTGAGTGATTTTAAGCCGGGTTCAACCCGGCTTAAAATCACTCAAGGGAGCCGGAGGTCTGTTAATGACCTCTGATACCGCTCCCTTGTGATCCGCGCGGCAACAGCTGTTGTGCGCCGGGGTTTGTTTTCAGGTCCCGGCGCACAACACTGAAGCCGCGCCCACTGCTATCCGTGCCCTCTGACCCGGAAGAAGACAGAGAAGACAGAAGAACTGAAGAAGAGGAAAAGAAGCTGAAAGAAGAAAGGAAAGGTAGGAAAGCATTAAGTGAGAGTGGATTGGTATGTGTGTGGATCAGTATATACGTGTGGATTGGTGTATACGTGTGGATTGGTGTATACGTGTGGATTGGTGTATGTATGTGTGGATTAGTATATATGTGTGGATTTGATATGTGTGTGTGGATTGGTATGTGTGTGTGGATTGGTATGTGTGTGTGGATTGGTGTATGTGTGTGGATTGGTGTATGTGTGTGGATTGGTATATGTGTGTGGATTGGTGTATGTGTGTGGATTGGTGTATACGTGTGGATTGGTGTATACGTGTGGATTGGTGTATACGTGTGGATTGGTGTATACGTGTGGATTGGTGTATACGTGTGGATTGGTATATACGTGTGGATTGGTATATACGTGTGGATTGGTGTATACGTGTGGATTGGTGTATACGTGTGGATTGGTATATACGTGTGGATTGGTATATACGTGTGGATTGGTGTATACGTGTGGATTGGTGTATATGTGTGTGGATTGGTGTATATGTGTGTGGATTGGTATATGTGTGTTGATTGGTATATGTGTGTTGATTGGTAAGGGTGTGTCACACACTGGGTAAGCAGGTTAGCGAGGGGCCTCGGTGCAGGGATAGCGTTGTCTGTTTGTACACTGCGATTCATGGTGCAAGGTAGACAGGCACACAGCAGACAGAGGTGCAGGACTGGAACTGGCAAGGCTGATGCTGAAATAGAAGCCCACCGGCAGGGCACACGACTGGAAGCTCACTGGCAGAGCACAGGACTGGACATGCTGCTGGAAGCCCTCAGGTTGGGCACACGACAGGAAGCCCACTCGCAGGGCACACGACAGGAAGCCCACTCGCAGGGCACACGACAGGAAGCCCACTCGCAGGGCACACGACAGGAAGCCCACTCGCAGGGCTGAAGGCAGGAGCAATCCAGAATCAGGTACAAAAGGAAGCCAGGAATAATTCAGGAACAGGACCAGGGCAAAACAGTCCTATTACTACAATGCCAAGGCCCAGTTTGCAGGAAGCTACAGCCCTTTATACTGCAGGGCAGCAGGTAACGAGGCCAGGTGGCAACAGTAGGAGGAGAGCAGAAACATAGGCAGAGCGGCCACTAGAGGCTGAACTAGGAACAGTCCAAAAACCTGAATGCACAATACAGGAGCCAGGAAACCAGGGCAGAATGTCACAGGGTGTGAGAGTGATGGGTGTTATGCTGTACCATTTCCAATGTATTTTTCATTATATAATTATGCTCTAAAAGTACATCATAACTCCCATCACTCTATACTGTTCCATACAGTGGCAGAGCTGGGAGGCAGAGGCCTTGCACCCCCACCGCAGGACTCCTGAAAGGTAAGTGAACTTCAAAGAGGGAGAGGGTAGATAGTTAGGAGGGGGTAGTTGCGGCGGGCTTAAGGGGCTCTGCGTTAATGCGGCCATATAGGACCAGTCAGTCCGGTCCTGACTGGGCCTATTTTAAGGTGGGGGCCTGGAGCTGCAGCTCCATCAGCCCCTAAGTCAATCCTGCCCTGCTGCGGGCCCGGTCGCAGTTGCTGCTTGCTCCGGCAACAAGGTAAGTAGGGTGAGGGAGGGGGGTGCAGTGAAAAGGGGCAGAGGGGGGTTAGATAGTGAGAAAGGGGGAGAGGGGATAGATAGAGGCGGTACAAATTGAGAAGTGGGGAAGGGGGTTACATAGTGAGAAGGGGCAGATAAGATGGGGAGACAGGGTAGTGTGAATGCGTATGAGAATGAATGAATAAATATGTGGATGAATTGTGTGAATGCGTATGACAATTAATGAATTCATGTGAGGATGAATTGCTTGATTTGTGAGACTGCATTAATGAATGTGTTAATGATTTGTCTGAATGATTAAATGCAAAGATGGTACATGAAGGGTGGGCTTTAACAATAAATAAATAAATATGGGCTGCTCAGGCTTAAATGCCCGGGCCTATTTTTTGTCCCAGTCCGGGCCTGCTCACCACACAGTCTTATGTTCAAGAATCTACCAAGGGAGGGCTGGTAGGATTGGCAAATGGGGCGGCTGGCCCTCTGCCACATAAATAGGAGGTCATTGCCCTATGGAGTGGTCAGGTTCTCTGGCACATACAGTAACTGCTCCAAGGGTACGTTGGGAGATCAAAGATCTTCCTTATAACCAGTCCATACACACTACGTATGTACATAACATTCTTAAATAGCACAATCAATTCCTCACACCTGTCTAAATGCTGCCCCCTCACCAGCTAAAACTGATTGTGAATCTATTAATTAACCCTTGAATTAATAGTATGGCTGTAATTAATTCATCCTATCTTGTTTCAAAATCAATAAATAAAATAATCTCGTACATAATTTAACCAAAGCATATTTCAACTATAAAATGTCAACAGTTTACACCCACCTTAAGTTTTGGAACATAGACGTATTTTCAAATGACAGGTACGTCCATGGGAGCAGCCATGGCACCCACCTACTCTAACATGTACGTATATATACAGTATAAATGTGAACACATTCTCCAGAAATTTGGCCAATATATTCCATTATATTGCAGGTTTCTGGATGATGTATTTTTGAATTGGACATTGAGTCGGGAAGATTTACTCAACATGGTGACAGATTTGAACAACTTGGAATTACAGGTACATTTTACTATGAACAGTAATCATCAATTGATACAACTTTTAGATAAAGTTATTTAGTAAGTTGGGCTTTACAGGAACTCTCTGTTACATTCCACCAGCTTTCATCCAAACACCATGTTTCTAAAATTGATTAGGAATAACTCTGAAGATGTAAGATGCCAGGTACAACTTGGAGAAAAGACCGAGAGGTTCAGCCAGAGAGGTTACAGACAAACCCCTATTCATCTGTGTTACAGAAAGCTTGAGTGGTTTGTAAGATTCCTGAGAAGACAAGTAATGTGAGTTCTAGAATGGTCTTTGCAACAAAGTTTAACATTGCATCCCATGAGATTAACAAGATAATTTGCAATAATTGGCATTTGATACAGAGTAATAAAACCTTGTTCTGTCTGATCCCAGACACTGTTACAATACCTAAACACATTCAGATTAGATTAAACTAGGATGTTTCAGGTAATCTGGCTAAACCCATTTACATATATATATACACACTATATATTTTGGGTGCAATAAGGGACCATAGATGGCCTACAGTCATGACCATGCCACCCCCTCCTATTATGGGGAGGGCTTAGAAGGACCGGCCCTGGGAAGTTTAAACATATTCTAATAGAAAATATTTAGAATTTATGATTTCTTCAATATTGGTACATCCACCAGAAAAAGAAAACATCACAACTCTTCTTCCTTTCTCTGTTGGATAAACTATATTGGGACAAGGACGTGTCCTGTGATTAATTGCTCCCTTATACGAGCATATGTTGGGTTTTGTGCTGCTATTATATACACTTTAGTATTAGTGACCCAGTTAGTTTTTACTATACTTGCACATAAGGTCACATTTCTATTTGGGATTTTATGCAAACTGTCATGAGCACAAGTATCAGTCAGTAGATCCATGAGTGTTCATGTGAACAGCTAGTGATTGCATTGCTTTTTAAAGGATCTATAGAACTGGTCTTGAAAGCCTATATGTGTCAAGAGTTTGAAGGATACTTTTCTTCAACTATCAGCGCATTGTATTCCTTAAGCTAACAATCCATCCAAAATTTGACATCAATTTATTAAATGAGTATTGCTTTCAAAATGTCCTTCCTCTTGTGATCAATGAAAGGTAAATTATACCAATACTAAAAGGCTTAAAGAGTGCTAGAAACTATTGTATCTGCTCTCAAAAGTAAAATCATCAATCACTCTGCAGAACATTTTCTGTCTAAAATGTTCTTTTTTTGAATTTTGACTTGTAAATGCATTTGCCAAATCAACAGTGGATTGCGCAGAAAATTGCTCGGAAATTATAACTTATTCGACAGAATAGTTCATTCTGTAGTTCAGTATGTTTCTGAACTGTGAAAATGTAAATTTTTCCATAAAACATACAGAATGAATCTGATTAGTATGCAGAAATTCATAATAGGATAAAGTTGTGGAACCATTTAGTTCTCTAGACAGCAAAGATGCATTGCTAAAGTGTATGCTTATAGCTGACATGGCAATACATTCCTGTAATCCATATTACATGCGAAATATTGCAATTTGTAAATTTAGGAATAATTTAGTGTACAATTGAAATAAATGCATTTAAACAAGTGTCCATTGTTAATTTGTTACCTGCCATACTGCTGAGGGTTATATGACATACTGCAATTCAGCTTATATTCATTTGCATGCCCAAATTCAACCGTTTACTGAAAAATTTACCAATAATCAATGACACATTTACCTTTGGGCAGCACCCCCAGCCACCCACTCCTCATCAGAGTCACTACTACAAAACATTTGTCTGTATATAAACATGCAGAGCAATTCAATGCTTTGGTCTACATGAACAACAATGAGAATTCTCAGCCAAAATCCACGTAAGGCACAAATATGCATTGTGAGAATGGCAGAACCAATTAACCACCAATGAGACAAAAATACATTGATTACAGCAGTTGTCTAAATTCCCAGACTTATTCTGGGAAATCTGTCAGGTCGATAATAATTTATAAGTGGCCAATTAAAGAGCAGGGATAGTTCTCAGAATAAGCCTGGGAACTTAGCCAACTGCTAATGTATACTATATTGTGTAGATGTGGTTGAGCATAGATATTTAAACCCATACAGCACAAGTTAAAATCTAAAAGCACTAAACAGAGGCATTTTCATAAGCTTGTTTTCCAAATGGAAGCTTCTGTACCAACATCCATGGCACTCTTTGGGCCATTGAAAGAACTGGGTGTGATTATGTGATGCATTTGGTCTCCTGGGTTTTGAGAGCAACATGATCATTAGCAGGGCCGGCCGAAGACTTAACGCCGCCTGGGGCGAAGTTTAAAACGCCGCCCCCCCCCACCGGGGGGGGCGGGGCAGGGCGCAGGGCCGAGGGGGGGCATTTTATACTTCGCCGACACCATAAACCCCCCCCTCCCCCGGTACTTACCTTTAAACAGTCCTGCGGCGAGTCTCCCTGCTCTGCCACGGTGCCGGCTTGTAATGCTGAGCGCCGGAAATTGACGTCACTTCCGGCGCTCTGCATTACAAGCCGGCACCGGGACCGAACAGGGAGACTCGCCGCAGAGGAGAGAGAGGGGCGCCGAGCGGGTAAGCGAAAACCACTCGGTGCCCCTCTCTCTCTCTCCTCCGCTTCAAAAAAACAAAAAAGTGCTTGGGGCGGCAAAGTGCCGCCCCTTCTAAAGTGCCGCCTGGGGCAATTGCCCCAGTCTGCCCCATTATAGGGCCGGCCCTGATCATTAGGCAACATTCATACCCTGACTGCACCCTCCCGTGCTTTATTTTTTAAAGGTTTTCTATGGAGTCTCTTTAAGTGAAAATACGTTGAACATGACAAATGGCACTTAGCCGATTGTGGGCCCCACGAGGAAAAAACCCTTAACCCCAAATCCCCATAAAATACACAATCATAATTTAAAAAAGTGAAATATATGTCCACAGCTTTATTACAAATAATAATACGTCATTGTCAAACAAACCAAACAATATTACAATATTAAGCTACCCCAAAATAAACAGTGACAATGACCCCACAGGTTGTAAACATCAAACATCATAAATTACAAAGGGCCAACAAAACTTTAACCAGGACAAATTGTAGGGGTATACCAAGATAACCCTATACCCACCAGGTCCTAAGCCAGAGGCCAACTCGAAACCTACCACACCAACTTGAAACCAGCTCCAATTGGTTATCCCAAAAAAAAGCACGTTCCACCCCTCAACTGTTCCATGGGATAAATGACCTTGCAAGTGTTTGATATTACCTTAAATAATATACACAATCAAGGACACCAGCCCGACTTGGATTTTGAAATGGCCACGGCATTCATTTACCTAAATGCCGCAACATACTTTATTGAGAAAACATAAACAAAATAAGCAGTTAAACGTCAATAATTCACTTAACCACTTAAGCCTGCTGTAGGGTCCCATTTCACAACTATAAACGGTGCAACATGGTGTATCAGCGGCCGACCACTCGCCAGGTACCGCTGGTCGTTCCTTAACACAGCGGGTCAGGTTAAGCGGTGTCACCTACTGACGTCATAATAAAACTAATTTTAACTCTAGCATCTAGCCAAGATCCAGATATTAACCCCTTGTGGGTTTCTTCCAAACAGGGCGGGCGGGAATCTTCATACAGCAGGTAAGCACACTCCATAGTCGTTGTTGTTGTGAAGTGCTATCCTTTTTATATAACAATTTTTCCCGCTATCTAACCAGACCCACCCCCCTTGTCCCTTCAGTAGATGGGGTCACCCAGAGGGCATTAACCCAAACATCCTGCTCCTGCTGGCCATTAACTACACGTAAAAGAAAGGGGGGCAGTGACAGGAGCACCTTCATTAATGCAGGCAGGGTTACGTAACACCTTCTGCTAAATGTTCCTCCTATCAGACAAACATGATTTGGACAGATATTATTGTTGTCTTGGTTTCCTAAGGGCTGAAGGTTGCCAGCCATCTTTCTCTTTATAAAAAAGGAGATATTAGGTGATAACATGTTTCTGAAATGTGGATTTTTTATGAACTAATACCGGTAGTACAAACTATGTAAACGAATAACAACTATTATTATTATTATTATCTGTTTACTAGCCTTGACTAAAAACTTTAAAAAAAATACATATTTTTGTAATATGCCTTAATGCATGTTACATAAATCATCAGGGGACCTCATAAAGAAAATTGTAACTTTGCCTCCTTTGTATTCAATTTGGTTTGCTGTAACCTGATGCTAAATCTTATTGTATCACCGTAATAGACTGCCTGGCAAGCCCAAACAAAGGTTTTCCCTTACTAAAAATGTTTTTTGTGCCCATCCCCTTTGATAATAAAACAATGACATACAAAGCATGATCCTGCCTTTATTAAAAAGTGCACTGGCAAAGTGTGTTGGTTGTGTGCAGACACCTGACATCCCTACTGAAAAGTGCACAAGCAGCATTTTTCAGTGAAGCTCTTTTAAGGCAGGGACAACGAAGAAGGTATGATTCGATTCATTGATCCCTGACAAATGGGCTTGGCTACCCTTTTTAATAGTATGAACTTACCTTATGAGCATAATCAAGAGCTATGGTAATAAGCAGGGCCGGCCCAAGAATTAATGCCGCCTGGGGCGAAGTTTAAAATGACGTCTCTTCCGGCGCTCAGCATTACAAGCCGGCACCGTGGCAGAGCACGGAGACTCGCCGCAGAGGAGAGAGAGAGGGGCGCCGAGCGGGTAAGCGAAAACCACTCGGCGCCCCTCTCTCTCCTCCGCTTAAAAAAAAAAGCGCTTGGGGAGGCAAAGTGCCGCCCCTTCAAAAGTGCCGCCTGGGGCAATTGCCCCAGTCGGCTCCATTGTAGGGCCGGCCCTGGTAATAAGTAACGTGGGTTCCTGTTTGGAATATTGATGTCTGTCCATACTCATGTATTTCCTGTATGTATCGCCTAGATTAGTTTGTTTTTTTTAATGATTTCTTGCTATTACAATAACAATATCATCAATAAGAAACATCATAGGAACGTATGTATATTGTATAGTATTTTATTGATAAATACTTTGAGTAATTACTTACCGTTTAAAATAGTTGATTAAGAGCTATATTTATTATGACCACTACATGGCCCAAGTATACTTGTTTCATTGTATATCTGAGCTATAATTCACCTGGGAATCTGTGTTTGATGTAGTTATACCAGTTTAAGTTGTACAATCTCTGACTCTGGCTATAATACATCCGTGACCAGTTAAGGTTATTTATTTACACCGTACCTGTTATCTTAATATAAAACTTAACTGAATCTCTTATTATTTTTATCTTCAGTTCTTATGGTGACAGGTAAAGTGGCTTAGCATTATTTCAACTCTACTGAAGGAAGACTTGCTTTCCTTTTCAGTACAAAGTGGAGAAGAAATGAAAGGTCAAGTCTCTAAGGAAACCAATAAAAATAAATCAGTGAACTGTATCTTTTAAGAGGCGAGTGTTTTCAGCCTAAAAAAACTGCTTTGTGCCCATAGGAAGCACAGAAATCAGTAACATCAGTCATATCGGATTCTAGTATCATTACAAAAATAATCTTATGCTATCAATACGTGATTGTATTGACAGTATTAAGAATAACGGAACCCACAACACATATATTTATATAATGCCATGAAATAATAGCTCAGTATTCCTGGTATATACAGTATCATACACATTAATTCAAAGGAGTAATTATATAAGCAATTAAGACTGTAAATGTTATATTCATATGCTGAATACATGTAAATCTAAAAATTTCTTGACTGCTAATTAGTTATCAGGTCTTTGCTGTACACTCGATCTGGCATCTTGAATAATTAACTGTTATTTTGACTAAGACTATCTCTCTAATATTGCCTTACTTCAACTTACCACTCCTAGTTTACGGATTTCTAAGCTACCTCAAATACCGTTCCTGCATTCTGTTTCTGAACTAACTTCTCGAACGCCCTTCAACTTGTACTTTGTGTTTCCCTCTGTGACTTTAGGGCCGCGGCATCTCTGCAGGTAAGTTCATCACTTTCCACCCATAGTAGGTCTCAGGGCCGGCCGAAGACTTAACGCCGCCTGGGGCGAAGTTTAAAATGCCACCCCCCCCCGCCGACGCGGGGGGGGCGGCATTTTAAACTTCGCTGACGCCATTATTCCCCCCCCCCGGTACTTACCTTTAAAGAGTCCTGCCGGCGAGTCTCCCTGCTCTGCCACGGTGCCGGTTTGTAATGCTGAGCGCCGGAAATTGACGCCACTTCCGGCGCTCATCATTACAAGCCGGCACCGAGACTGAACAGGGAGACTCGCCGCAGAGGAGAGAGAGAGGGGCGCCGAGCGGGTAAGCGAAAACTACTCGGCGCCCCTCTCTCTCTCCTCCGCTTCAAAGCAAACAACCAAAAAAACGCTTGGGGCGGCAAAGTGCCGCCCCTTCTAAAGTGCCGCCTAGGGCAATTGCCCCAGTCGGCTCCATTGTAGGGCCGGCCCTGGTAGGTCTGCTCCAGCACTCTGATACCAAAGCACAAGAACAACCTCAAATGAATTCTTAACCAATAACTACTACTAATAAATTGAATTATTCATCTATCTGCCACACAACGATGACAATATGGTAATATATTTATATATAAAAATATATTTTTAAATGTAAATTATCTCTGTAGAAAATAGAAAATGCATTAATTAAAGGAAGCCTGTAGTTAATAAGGGCTAGAAATAAATGCTTACTGATTTGCTGTCTCCTCTTTGTATACACTTTGGATTGATTACTTACAGAGGACTAATCTTAGATCTGTAAAGGGATCACAAGGATAACTATTGTCAGTTTGATGGATGTGTTCCTTTCAATGTCACCTGCTGACGTTGATAACTTTATACCTGCAAGCTAAATGTTTTCACTCTGGGGAACTATTTGCATGGTACGTGATTTTAAAGGATCACTCCAGCCATCATATATATACTTGAATAATTATCACCCCCACTTTTTTTCTTACCGTATGCAAAAAGCACTTAAAAAGCATTTAAAAAATTAAATTGTCGGACCATGGAGGGGGAGAACAGCAGCTCTTTAGCTGCAGCTTTACCCTATAGGTAAGCATGAATGCATATGACAGCCTCATAAGGGTTTAATATGTGTACTCAAGTAGTAAATAATATTTTAAATCCATTGGACAGCACTACTGAATATGATGGAGCGATATAAAATTAATAATTATAATGATAATAGCATCAATGCGTATTTCTTTTATTTTCAACACAATGTTCATTTTACTCCATTTAAATGATACTGATAAGTGTATACTTGCCCAACATATTTGGCTATCTCATCCTGATAAACTAGACAAACATGCTTAATTGTTAATTGTCATGTCTCAAAATTTGAGTAATATAGATCTATGGGAAAAGGACATACAAACTTCATAAAGCAATCAATACCATGATATTTACATTTAAGCGATGGAGTATAAATATCAGAAGACCATTTAAAATGGCCACCTCCAGAAAAAGTCCGTTTAATATGGGAATAACAAGCTAAACACAATGTATTAATTGTTAAACTAGATTGCCTTATAGTACAAGGCAAGCTATAATATTTATATTTTATTTTAAAAAACAAACATAATATAAATGATACTTTGTTATTCTTGCAATTGATTTCCAGGTGAAAGTGAGAGTTCAGGAGCTGAATAGTTATGGTAGTTACAGAGGGACTTTTTTTCTATTAAGTTTTCTTTTTACTTACGATGTTCTGCTGTATATTTAAGGGAAAGTATATATATATATATATATATATATATATAGTGCATGTTTCTAAAGAAAAGAAAATAAGCCAACACATTCTGCAAGCAGGATCTTTTGTGTTGGAGCCACAGGAGAAATGTTCTGTTAAAGGACAATCGCTTTTGATTGTAACTGGATTTTCTTTCATTGGTTTTCGTATCCCTGTATAGATAGGTTTTTTTTGTGTGGCTGCTTCAGGGAAGAACCAATTAGGAAATCAATGCTGCATGAGTACACATTAGCTCACACAGAAGTATCCCGAAGGTAAGCAGACCTGAGTTATTGGTGTACAAGCAGCAGGGGCAAAAGCAATAATAAAAGTAAAAGGGCTAGTGGTGTACTCCAAGGGTACAGGTAATGAGACAAGGAGACACGGGATACTAGGAATTAATGCACGTTTTTCAAAAGAGCTAAAATATTGGCACTGTTGATTGGCAGAATCTCTCTAAAATAAAGTACCGTATTTGCTCGATTATAAGACGACCCTGATTATAAGACGACCCCCCAAAATCTGAATATTAACTTAGGAAAAAAAGAAAAAGCCTGAATATAAGACGACCCTAAAGGAAAAAAGTTTTACCAGTAAATGTTAATTCATGTAAACTATTTTTTTTAATAAAAGCTATGATTGAGAAAAATATTTTTTTTTTGTTTTTATTTCTTGTATTTTCCAACCTGTCCCCCAGTTACGCACATCTGCCCCCAGGCTTGCCACACCAATATGGCACTGTGGCCCATGATATGCCTTTTAACCCTCTATATGCCACTGTGCCCCATGGTATGCCTTTTGACCCCCTATGTGCCACTCTGCCTCCAGAAATGCCTTATACCCCTATATCCCATTCTGGCATTTAGGGGGTTAAAATGCATATTATGGGGCAGAGTGGCATATAGGGAGGTATAAGGCATTCCAGGAGGCAGAGTGGTATTAAGGGAGTTAAAAGGCATTATATAGAGCACTCTGCCTCCAGAAATGCCTTATACCCCTATATGCCACTCTGGCATTTAGGGGGTTAAAAGGCATATTATGGGGCAGAGTGGCATATAGGGAGGTATAAGGCATTTCAGGAGGCAGAGTGGCATTAAGGGAGTTAAAAGGCATTATATAGAGCACTCTGCCTCCAGACATGCCTTATACCCCTATATGCCACTCTGGCATTTAGGGGGTTAAAAGGCATATTATGGGGCAGAGTGGCATATAGGGAGGTATAAGGCATTTCAGGAGGCAGAGTGCACTATTAAATGCCCCCTTAACGCCACTCTGCCTCCTGAAATGCCTTATACCTCCCTATATGCCACTCTGCCCCATAATATGCCTTTTAACCCCCTAAGTGCCAGAGTGGCATATAGGGGTGTAAGGCATTCCAGAAATGCCCTACACACACACACACACACACACACACACACACACACTTACTTACCGGTGCTTCCAATTTCCTGCTGTATTGCCGGGGGAGCGGGTTGACGTCTCATTCCGCGGCAGCCGGAAGGAGGTGGAGTTGGCAGCGGGGGTTTGTATGCGTCCGTCGCAAATACCTTCCCCGGCTGTCAGAGATCAGGAACTCTTGAACTCTGACAGTCGGGGAAGGTATTTGCGACGGACGCATACAAACCCCCGCTGCCAACTTCACCTCTGGAAGCACCGGTAAGTGTGTGTGTGTGGGGGGGGGCGACGACAGGAGGATCCAGGTCCCCTGCAGCGGTGCGGGGGATCTGGATCTTAGTCTCCTAATCAGACCTCTATTTGAGGTCTGATTAGAAGACGACCCCGATTATAAGACGAGGGGTATTTTTCAGAGCATTTGCTCTGAAAAAAACCTCGTCTTATAATCGAGCAAATACGGTAATAAGATCCATGCTCATAGCAGGGATCATTGCATGGAACAAGCATCTTTTCATGGTAAACGACAAAATATAAACCCCTGCATGCTGTCAGTATATATATATATATAAATGGGGAAATACCGTATTTCCCCATTTATAAGACGCTCCCATGTATAAGACGTTATGTTGGGGCCCGAAATTGGGAAAAAAAAGTATTACATAGTTGTTGAACTCATACATAGTTTTATCTATCATAAAATTCATACTCACCATCCTCATCACTCCCATCCATTAACTGACCCTAAATTAAGACCCCATCAACCATAACTGCCCTTAAATTAACCCTAAAGACCCTATTAACTATAACTGCCCCTAAATTAACCCTAAAGACCCCATTAACCATAACTGCCCCCAAATTAACCCTTAAGACCCCATCAACCTTAACTGCCCTTAAATTAACCCTAAAGACCCCATTAACCATAACTGCCCCTAAATTAACCCTAACATCCCATTAACCATAACTGCCCCTAAATGAACCCCCACCTCCCCTAAGTTTCAGCAACCCAAATATTTTTTTTTTACTTACTGTTAGATGAGTTTCTGAACCATGTGGATGCTATAAGAAAAGAGGCGGGGCCAATTGACAGTGAGTCAGAAAGGGGCGGGGCCGATTGTCAGTGTGACTGCAGGGAGGGACTGGGAAGTAGTAACTGCAATCTACAACCACTGTATAAGACGCACCTAGTTTTTAGACCTCAGATTTTTGCGTTTTATACATGGGGAAATACGGTACATATATATATATATATAGTATATTCACACCACGTTTCCTGAAAAACTAGTTTGACAATATATCATAAACGTAAAAAAAAAAGTTTCTTAGTGCATACTGAAAATTAAAAAAAAATCTTTGGTATAAATTGCATTAATTACATTCATTGCATTAATTGCTGCTTTAACCCTTTCTGGCATTGATTCTACATGTTCATGTAGAATTTACTGTCCAAATTTATACCTGGGAACTCTCTGGGTTTGATCCGGGGATCTCCGGGTGAAGCACCGGTTCTCCTAGTCAACACCCGAATCCTCCGGGTCACGGGAGCGGGGTCTTGACACGCCCCACTCCCTACCCATTTCCACTTTCAATGGGGTTGTTTCCCATGTCAGCGGGACCGCTCCCCACATCAGTGGGACCACCCAATGACATTAGTGGGCAGTCCTGGCCGCGTCCCACAAGGGAAGGATCCGGGTAGCCGGAGACAAGAAGTTCCCAGGTTAGTCCATATTATTCTAGCTTCTTTAGTGAATCTTAGAGAGAGATGTAACAGTATGTTATGCCTTTTCCCCTTCCAAATGATCCTGAAGTTGTTCAATGGGATTGAGGTAAACTGATTGTGGTGGGAAAACCATACCAGTTAGACTTCAGATATGCCTGGCACAGATTCAGATTGTGAAAATAAAAAAAATTGTCATGACCGCCATTTGCATTAATTACTTGAATTTGAATAATAAATGGTCATTAGGACTGTTTGAAAACAAAGTTTTTTAATATACAGAAAGCTTTTTCATACTAGATAATAAACAGGCAAATAAACTCTCTTAAAAAACAAGATTTCATACTTAAAATATTATTTAGCATTATTCAAACTATATTATTATTATTTATTGTTTTATACAGCGCCATCAAATTTCGTAGCACTGTACAATGGGTAGACAGGACATAACAAGTAGTATGTAACATAACAAATTGACTTACAGAGACAACAGGTGACGAGAGCCCTGCTCAAACGAGCTTACAATCTACCGATGCTCTCTCAGTTAGTTCCAACTCTTAATGCAATGTCAAGTTGCCACAATGATATTAACCCCTTAGCAACCAATGACTTGCCAGGCACGTCACGCAAAAACAATCCGTTAACGACCAATCCCGTGCCTGGCATTTCATGGCATTAAATAAGCTTAGAAAGCGATCTAAAATCACTTTCTTTGATAGAACAGGGCTGCTATAATGCCACCATGTTGAGGCATTCAGCAGCACCAAAATTAACTGCAGGGATTCTCTGTGGTCCCTCCCCAGCCGCCATATAACTGTGTGGCAGCAGACGCCCAATTTAAAAGAGCTTAGGAGGTGATCAATGATCGTTTCCTAAGCTTCAGTGATGTTGCTGAAATGTCTAGATAGTGAGGCATTCAGCGGCACCGAAAACCTACCCCAGAGTGCACTGTGGATTTGCCTTCTGCAAAGAAGGAGGCACTCTTTAAAAATATAAGCAAGTTTTCAAGAGGGTCACTCCAGACCCTCCCCCTGCAAGTTGTTCATAGTGCTTGCACATGGCTTGAAGGGCTAAGCCAAGCATCCGTCACGACTTGTGCAGCTTTGCATGCATGCTCACCCATATCTAGGTTTTGATCCTTATTATGACCTAATATAGTCACAGTTTCTGATTTTATTATATACCAGAAATCTTAATAAGTATTATTTAATTTTAAAAAACTAGCATGTGCCAGAGCAGGAAAATTCAAAATTTTATGTAACTAACCGGACATATGTATATGCCTTATGATCAGATTCAAATCCTAGCAATGAATTTCTGATTTTATAAATCTACCTTATCTACACAGCATCGCAGGGGTTAACGGTAGCGGAAGTCCATAGGTTCGCCATCAGGAGTTAAAGACCTTTAAGTCTTGGAGTGGAGAGACAGGCCAAGTTCCCCGTCTGGAGTTAAAGGGACGTGCAAGCAACTCTAGTGGTCGACTGCAGGGTCCTCCTTAGGCATCAACCAATTGGTTGATGCCAGAGGAGGCCCCTGCAGGTGACCAATAGACTCACTCGCACGTCCATTTAACTGCTGATTGTGGAACTTGGCCTGGGACCGCTCCAAAAGTTAAAGGTCCGTACAAGCGACTCTATTGGTCTTTCCAGTGGTCTCTCCCGGCCAAGTTGCAGCACCAGGATTTTAAAAGTCTGTACAGGCGACTCTACTGGTCACCAGCAGGGGGCTCGTCTGCCATCAACCAATGAAGTACATT
Source organism: Spea bombifrons (assembly GCF_027358695.1). Classification (NCBI taxonomy): domain Eukaryota; kingdom Metazoa; phylum Chordata; class Amphibia; order Anura; family Pelobatidae; genus Spea; species Spea bombifrons. The sequence goes on along the minus strand of NC_071087.1, from coordinate 137,182,464 downwards.
TAAAATCCTAGCGCCAAAGCTGCTGCGTAGTGCGTACCGCATTAACCTCGTATTAACCACTTCTACAAAAAACAGCAAAAAAGAAGAAAAAAAAGGAACATGAAGAATGTAAACGAATATTCGCCTGAACCGAACACAGGATTGGGCAAATATTTGTAGAATACAAATATTTTTTCCCACACAAAGACGAACACGAAGAGTTGGCCGGCGCCCACGTCTAGTAATTTCACCTAAAGGAATTGGCGAATCTGTTCTTATAGCTCACAACATAATCATTTACCACATTTAACATAGTTCCTCTTAGCACATTAAAGTAGCAAACCTTGTTTATTATACAGTCAAATAAATCATAGTCCACTTAAAATATCATACAGAAAATTATTATAAAAAACACATACATAATACATCGATGAAAGCAAGGCTTATAGGCTTATTTGTGATTTTGTGATCATTACTAGTATATAACAAAAACATTTTTTTAAAATATAAAAAATATCATTTTTTGCTAGATTTCATTTTTCCTGCCCAAAATAAATTAACTGAATATATATGATCATACTTTCACATGTCATAAAAGTGGATTATGCCATTCATCTTCTAAATGTATTCCGTTTGTAAAATAATAGAGTTTTGTATTTATTGTTATTTCTTATTCAAGCAATAACCCCTGTCAGAAACAAAACAGAAAGGAATATCAATCAGTTATATACTATGTGCATAAGCTTATAGAATGTGGGAGAAAATAAAAATATGTAAAATAAAAAAGTATGCATTGTCATTCAATTTATTGGGCTGAACATTTCAAATAAAACAAGGTAGATGTAATCAGATTGTAAATTATAATTCAATATGCCCTGTTTCTTAATCAATGCTGCAAAGGGTTATCCCTGACATTATAATAAAACACATCCCTTATTATGAAGAAAGCAGAGCAGGGCATGACCAGAGGAAAAAATAATGTACTTCCCGATTTCTTCTTTTTTGGCTTATTTGCCACATTAAATGTTTTCAGATCAGGCAAGTTATTAAATATAAGATGAAGACAATGTGAATAAACATAAAACACAGTTTTTAGAGAAACGTTTCATTTATTGGAGGTAAGGAATGAATCAAAATCTGTAACACTCATTTAAAAAAGAATTTGCCCCCTAAAGCTAAGAACTGGTTGTGCCACCCTAGGTAGTAACAACTGCAATCAAACATTTTTCTGATGTTTGTGGAGGAATTTTGTTCTGATTCAGCCATACTGGAGGATTTTTGAGCATGAACACTCTTTTTGAGGTCGAGCCACAGCATCTCAATGCTGTCAATATTTTATGTGTCCACCATTATTTTACAGCACTGCCTTAACCCTCATGGGCATGGAGTTCACCAGGGCTTCACAGGTTGCCACTGGAGTCCTCTTCCACTCCTCCATGACGACATCACGGAGCTGGTGGATGTTGGAGACCTTGCGCTTGAAGATGCCTCACAGATGCTCAATAGGGTTTAGGTCTGGAGACATGCTTGGCCAGTCCATCACCTTTATCCTCAGCTTCATTAGCAAGGCAGTGGTCGTCTTGTAGGTGTGTTTGGGGACGTTATCATGTTGGAATGTTTCTTGTGCATCATCTTTAGAAGAGGCTTCCTTCAGGGACGAGAGCCACGCAGACCAATTTGATGCAGTGTGCGGCGTATGGTCTGAGCACTGACAGGCTGACCCCCCACCCCTTTAACCTCTACAGCAATGCTGGCAGCACTCATACCTATATTTCCCAAAGACAACCTCTGGATATGATACTGAGCATACGCACTCAACTTCTTTGGTCGACCAATGGCGTGGCATGTTCTGAGTGGAACCTGTCCTGTGAAATCGCTGTATGGTCTTGCCCACTGTGCTGCAGCTCAATTTCAGGGTCTTGGTAATCTTCATATAGCCTAGGCCATCTTTATGTAGAGCAACAATTCTTTTTTTGCAGATCCTCAGAGAGTTCTTTCCATGTGCCATATTGAACTTCCAGTGACCAGTATGAGAGATTGTGAGAACGATAACACCAAATTTAACACACCCGCTCCCCATTCACACCTGAGACCTTGTAAAACGAGTCACATGACACTGGGGAAGGGAAATGGCTAATTGGGCCCAATTTGGACATTTCCACTTAGGGGTGTACTCACTTTTGTTGCCAAGGTTTAGACATTAATGGCTGTGTGTTGAGTTATTTTGAGTGGACAGCAAATTAACACTGTTATACAGGCTGTACGCTCACTACTTTACCTTGTAGCAGAGTGTCATTTCTTCAATGTTGTCACATGAAAATGTATAATAAAATAGTTACAAAAATGTGAGGGGTGTACTAACTCTAAAGGTTAGAGGAACATATCCAAAATATTTTAAAAAAGCTAACAAAACACACACGCCATAGTCCAGGGGCGTCCAACATGTGGCCCGCAGCCAGGGCAACTGATCTTACGCGGGCTGCAACTCGAGCCCTGCTACAACAAGAGCCCTGCTACTTACCTGTGTGAGGGTCTTTTGTACTGCCCAGAGGAAGCGGAACCCAGCAGAGTTCACGTGACATCACATGACTCTGCTCCAGTCCCGCTTCCTCTGTGCAGTACCAGAGAACGCAGAGGGAGGCCGCGCCCCCTGCTGAAGTCTGTGCAGGTCTGTCTGAGTGGCATCGAGGAGCTGCAGTGCAGGTAAGGGGGTGGGGAGGGTGTTTGAATGAGTATGCGTGATTGAGGGAATGAGTCTGTGAATGAATGAGTATATGAATGAATGAGTGTGTGTGTCATAGCATGGATGTGTAAGTGCTGGAACCTAGGCATGATGGGACTGTGATTGCTGTTAGCAATCACACTCCTATCATGCCAAGTCAGCCAGTACATGCTCAAACCTAGCTAGCTGCCCCCTTGTGTATTGATGCTGCCAGCAGTATGGGGTCTGCAGTTCTGCACATCACTTACAGCCACCCTGTACCAGCATGTACTGGCTGACTTGGCATGATAGGAGTGTGATTGCTAACAGCAATTACAGCAAGCACAGTCCCATCATGCCTAGGTACCAGCATTTACTGGTTACCTGGGTATGATAGGAGTGTGATAGGAGTGTGATTGCTGTTAGCATGATAGGAGTGTGATTGCTAACAGCAATCCCAGCAAGCACAGTCCCATCATGCCTAGGTACCAGCATTTACTGGTTACCTGGGTATGATAGGAGTGTGATTGCTGTTAGAAATCACACTCCTATCATGCCAAGTCATATTGCTATTTTTTTTTGTCCAATTGTGGTGTGTTACCTACTTTCATTAAAAATGTGAGTTTTTATTATTATTTTTAAAGGTGGGGGGTCATTTTCGGTTTTGGCTAAGTGAACCGTGAATGTTTTGGTCCATAATTTTCATTTTGGTGCATCCCTAGAATAAATAGAACTATTTCATTTTTTATTATCCAGAATCCTGAATTTGTAGTCACAAAACATTCCAGGCCCAGAAATCAGTGAGAGGAAAAGTAAAGGTTTTGTGTCATTTACTTTATTTTAATCTGAATATTTTATTAAAGGCCATATTTTCTCACAGTGAAAAATGAGTGCAGCCCACGCACGTCTACAATTCTGATGAAGTGGCCTACTGCAGAAAAAACTTGGACACCCCTGCCATAGTCAGATGTGAGATATATTTTGTTAGTATATTAATACTATCAATATTATTGAATGAGAAGCATGGGAGAAAATGTTTGATCTCAAATTGTTTGGCATTAGAAAAATAAATATTTTATTTGTGGCTTATGTGTCTTACAGACTAAACAAATGTTGCACCCGTAAAAACCTGTTTTTTGGGGTCAGAAAGTGAAAGAAAAAAAAAATTAAGTTGGAAGCCCCTCTAAAGACAACTCAAGGAACCTCTGAAAGCAAATACCTCAACACATCATCTTTCAGTAGAATATTCCAATGTTTTTTTTATGATTTTTTAAAACTTTGATTACTGTAATTAATAGAATTTTTTGTTGGTCTTTTGTTCCACTGGCTCCCCAAATCCTTCCGAGTCAAATTCAAACTCTTGACCTACAGAGCCATAAACAACTCCACACCCCCTTATATGTCTACCTGCTTATCCAAATACACCCCTCTTCATTTATCTCATGACCTTAGTTTCTATTCTACAATTATAACTGTCATGGAAGCCTCTGTGGCTTGGGACTCGGGGGCGCCTGGAGGCTGTTTTTCCCATTATAGACAGTGGACCCCTGTAATTACATACTTCCAGCAGGTGACAGTGGACACTAATTGCAGTGCAATATCTGGTTCCCTTGCTTGGATTTATGTTTAAGTCATCCTGTACCTGATTAGAGGTACAGGGTGGCAACAGTAAGAGAGCCAGAGCTCTCTAGATCCAAGTTTCCCCATTTCTCCTGCCTGTCTGACCAATATTGGTTCAGATGGCAGAATTGTGTAATTTGGTGTGGTTTTCTGTTATAACTAATTTGCATATGATCTGCATATTGTGTTTTACATATGGTGTGATACATACTGGTCATAACTCACCGCCAGCCAATTGAAAGGCTCTTGGAGGCTGGTGGTGATTGTTTCCTCAATAAAGTTACACTGTATACTACAGCGCCACCCAAAGAGCTATGTTTCCTGCTGTCTTCAACGCTAGTCCTGCCTAACAGTTGAAGTTTCAGGTTCCCGGTGGCCATGGGGAGAAGGATGGATCATCTGGTGGGTGTACCCAGTTGGGGTACAAGTCATTTCCGTCACAATTACCTCTTCCCACTCCCGCATATAGGATTTTGTACTGTACCTCTGCTCTGGAATTCCCTTCCCTGTTTTGTCAGATTTTCTCTCTCATATGCAAATTTTAAAAACGCTCTGAAAACCCACCTCTTTTGAAAATCATATGACCTTTCCCCATAACACTGTCAGTCTGCATCCTGTCTAAGTCATCTGAAAGCCAACAACCTTGACAGCTCATCCTGACTTGACCAACTCAACCTCATTCCCTTTCCCCTCAACTAGACTAGATTGCAAGGCCTCTTCTCCATTTGTATCAGTTTGTTATCATTTGTGATTTTAAATTTATTCTACCCATTCTGTAAAGCGCTACGGATTCTGCTGGTGCTATAGAAATAAATTTAATGTAATGTAAAATGTATTATTTTAATAGACTTTCTGTTCCTGCTATGGTCTTTATTGTGTCGTCTAGCTCATTTTATTTATAACTTTTCTAGGATTCTTTCTTTGAGTTTCTTAGCCTGTTTGTATTCTACAATATCTGTACAGTTTCTTCTTAGATTGGTGTATTAGCTTTTAGGGAGCCCTCTTAACCAAGGAACATAGCTTTCATTGCTAATGTAGTTATTTGTAGCCACAATTTTAAAATGAGTTTTAGTTTGTATCTGTCCATTTTCTATATACACATCTAAATCCAAGAACTATTCTCTTTGCTAAACGTTTTATTATTATTGTTTAGATAATCAAAAAAGACTTGGGCAACAATAAATGTCAGATTCAAGAATACAGTTAAATTACGTAAAGCAGAATACCAAGAGACATTATGATATACATTATAATGATATAGATTATTAACACCGCTCGTGGTAAAAACAATATATAGAAAATGATATCACAGATAGATGATTATATTGTATATAACATTGTATTAATTAGATAGCATGTGTACTTTAGAGATGACCATGTGGATTCTTTGATGTCCAGTGTCCAAAATGGCTCTTGTTTCCAGTTTGATAAGGAAGACTTAAAAGGAATTCTGCAGTAGCTATTTCAAAAATGTGCACATCATACCTAGAACATTCACACATGACGTAATAATATACAAGTCTGGAGTCTCAAGTTATTAAGAGTCCTGGGTAGTCTGACAAATATTTTCTAATTTTTTCCCATAAGGGGAGAAGATTAGGAATATTTTGTCCACATGTATTTTTCCCAGGGTGACCTTAAATCTTTATATTTGGATAGGTCAGAATGAGAACCATATACATAAGAAATATCTCTCCATATAAGACTGATACACAATTTGTTGTGTTTTACACATATTTGTTTTTTTATATGATACATACTTTGTCTTAGCGCTGTCTTTTTCTAGTTTATCCTTTGTCATTCTAGGTTTCCCTTGCTTAGTGGAACAATTCTCTTTTATTTTTCTATAACCCTACCTATCAATATATCTAAGGCTGGTAATTATCATTTTATTCAAACATTTTGTTTTTTGGGAATATACATTATTAATCTATTACTTCATAGTGGGTTATCTCTTTACATAAATGTATACACATATTTCACTTGGAGTCACACTAGCGCTTTATCCTTAACTCCTATTATCAAGCTAAACAGAATTTTATGTCTGCTAAGTTGTTAATCACTAAAAGTTGATGTATTTTGGTGCTAGGAGAAAAAAATATGGAAACGTAAGGCCTGCCTGAAAGGCAGAGAACAAGATCAGTCATATAGCTTAGTACTTCACTAAACATCTCATTTAATGGGACTCATGAGATCAAATTCCCACCATACATGGTGTCCTCTACTCTATTGCATCTCCAGCAAATGTCTGAGTTTGCAGACTGAAATTTCTTTATTCGAGAAGGAACTATGTACCAGCAGCGTAGAAGATTGAAAAAGGACTCCTGTAGCGTTACGCAATGATCAGCTTTCTCAAACGTATTCCAAGATTCGTATCAACTTTACTCTAAAAAGAAGTTATACAGATCTTTCTCCCATTTCTGTATTGAGGTGGGGTTCTCCAGTTTCTGGATAGAATATATTAGTTTTGGCAATCTAGATATTAATGTTGATCAGAGCCGGCCTTAGGTGTTCTGGCGCCCTGTGCGGACTACTCGTCTGGCGCCCCCCCATCCCAAAAAAAGAAAGGAATCAAAACTTGTAACAAAACCCCAATCACTATATACTACGCCAAACATTGATGTGGTGTAGGCCTACCACTTCATTGTCTGGCTTAGTAGTAGGGATGCACCGAAACGAATTCTGGACTGAAACCAAAAGTGCAGCATTTACCTGGCCGAAACCGAATATGACCCCCCCACACCATAACACATAACAAAACAATTAAATAACATATATATATATATATATATATATATATATATATGATTAACAGCAATCACATTCTTATCATGCCCGCAGATTCCAGGATGTACTCGTAGACTACTTGGCATGATAGGAGTATGATTGCCCTATGTACCCCGTCTCACTCCATTCTCCCTATCTACCCCCTCCTAACTATCTACCCTTTCCCTCTTTGAAGTTCACTTACCTTTCAGAAGTCCTGCGGTGGGGGTGCAAGGCCTCTGCCTCCCAGCTCTGCCACTGTATGGAACAGTATAGAGTGATGGGAGTTATGATGTACTTTAGAGCATAATTATATAATGAAAAATACATTGGAAATGGTACAGCATAACACCCATCACTCTCACACCCTTACCAATCCACACACATACACCAATCCACACACATACACCAATCCACACACATACACCAATCCACACACATACACCAATCCACACACATACACCAATCCACACATATACACCAATCCACTCCACACACACCAATCCACACACATACACCAATCCACACACATACACCAATCCACACACATACACCAATCCACACACATACACCAATCCACACACATACACCAATCCACTCCACACATATACACCAATCCACACACATACACCAATCCACACACATACACCAATCCACTCCACACATATACACCAATCCACACACACATATACACCAATCCACTCCACACATATACACCAATCCACATATATACACCAATCCACACACATATATACACCAATCCACACATATACACCAATCCACACATATACACCAATCCACACATATACACCAATCCACACATATACACCAATCCACACATATATACCAATCCACACATATACACCAATCCACACGCATACCAATCCACACACGTATACACCAATCCACACATATACACCAATCCACACACGTATACACCAATCCACACATATACACCAATCCACACATATATACCAATCCACACGCATACCAATCCACACATATACACCAATCCACACATATACACCAAACCACACATATACACCAATCCACACATACACCAATCCACACATACACCAATCCACACATATACACCAAACCACACATATATACTAATCCACACATATACCAAACCACACATATATACCAAACCACACATATATACCAATCCACTCTCACTGTCACTTTCCTACCTTTCCTCTTTCAGTTTCTTTGCCTCCTCTTCGCTCTTCTTCTTAGTTCTTCTGTCTTCTCTTCTTCCGGGTCAGAGGGCACGGAGACCGGTGGGCGCGGCTTCAGTGCTGTGCGCCGGGATCTCACAGCAAACCCCGGCGCACAGCAGCTTTTGCCGCGGGGATCACAAGGGAGCGGTATCGGAGGTCTGTTAAAGACCTCCGATACTGCTCCCTTGCGAGCCTGCTCCTCCAGCGGCGGACATTACTGTCCGTATCTGGAGGGGTGCCGGGTGCCCCCATACTGGCGGCAGCGGACCCCGCGGCGGCAGTGGCGTCGGACCGCGCTGCGGCGGCGCCCCCTGGAGTGTGGCGCCCTGTGCGGTCGCACAGGTCGCACACCCCAAAGGCCGGCCCTGATGTTGATGTATAGAGTTCATTAATGAATTGATCTAATATGCCTGGTGAAGTTACTGGATTCCATCCTTAAACATGTCTAATGCTTAAGTACTTGAAAAGCTCCCGATCCAAATATCAAATTTATCCTGAATTGCATGAAAAGGAAGAATGGAGCATTTGATAGAGGTTTTTCCTAATCTTAATATTCTTCCTTTACTCCATTTATTCACATACAATATCTGAAATACCTCAACAGGAGTAAACTGAGTGATACTTCTTAGTACTAATTATTTTCCTAAACTGTTTTATAGATTCTATTGCATCCTTCACTACTTGGTGGGTGTTCAAATTTTGTTTACCTGATGGATGATAGAATCAATAAAGATTAAATGGGTTTAAACTATTTGGATCACCTCCAGTGTATACCATCCTAGGTTAGAATCTTTATTATCCAGCCTAATACATGGATAAACATAATTACCAGCCAAGCTTGTTTGAAGTTCCTAGTTAAAATAGCTTTAGATACTCTTGAATGCCAGATATAGCCCCAAAAAGTCTGGGAAATTTTGTTGAAAAACTTCTTAGTAATTCTAAGAGGAATTATTCTAAAAAAAACAGATAGGCTGTCACAATTTTCATCTTCCCAAACCGAGGCCTCTATGCCCTTCTATTTATTTATTTGTTCAGTTAATTCAGGGGATTAATATAGACTAATTCATATTGAGGGAATACATTAAATCAAAGGATAGTTTAAATCCCAGGTAATCAATAGATCTATTTGTCCATGTAAAAGGATATAGGTCCCTAGAAGTCTTTAAATGTTCTAATGCACTTTTGACTCATCAGTCCACAGAAGAATAATCCAAAAGCCTTGGTGGTCATCAATATGTTTTTGGCAAATATGAGACAAGCCTTTGTGTTCTTTTTGGTCAGCGGTTGTTTTCCACTTGCAACTCTACAATTGATGCCACTTTGCACAGTATATTTCTTTTTGTGGAATAGTGAACACTGACCTTCACTGAGGCAAGTGAGGCCTGCAGTTTTTTACATGTTAGCCTGGGTTCTTTTGTGACCCTCTGAACGAGTCATCAATGTGCTCTTGGTAGACAGGTAACAGATTTTGTAAGGCCATACTATTGTATTAATTTCAATATCATACGATTGAAAAAATAAATTTTTTGGTGAAACGTATTGAGGTGAGGCTGGATGTGCAACCCACATGTTCACGCACATGAATAGGATCTGATCAGAAGAGGTCAGAAGTACAAAACAGAGGACAGAGGTCCAATATCGTAAGAGTATCATAATGGCACTCGCCATTCCGCATACGAGTAGATTTTAAAACATAGTAAAGGTCCATATGCATATTTATGTTTGTTATGCAAGGAACCTTATGTCGTATAGTTTACATTTTCCTCACTTGAAGTTGTGCAGAAAGCTATTTCCTTTTTACAAGTTTTATAAAATGATGTGAATTGTACTGATATTTGTATCTTCTTTTGTTTGTTTTTTTCACATTGTATTTCTCAAAAATGTTTCTCAAATATTGGAATTGATTTAACTGATCAATAAATACAATAAAACAAAGGTTGTGTTATTTTAACCTGTTTAAAAAATGGAATTATATTGGTTTACCATCAATCTTATGAAGCACAGCTTGAAAGAATTGAATTTTATTATCAGAACTGTGAATCTGGTTGGACGGTTACAAATTACTTGGACAATGAGTTGCCAAAAAATAGCATTCCAGCTATTGTGAAGCTGAGCATCATGGGAATATTAGCTAGCCAAGGGTACATATTTTTTCTTTAGAATGCTTGCTGGGAGTTGTTAAAATAGAATAAAGCAGAACAATGCATGACAAATTATAGTGTATCAACATTGGTTAGCAAATGCAATATTATGTATTTTTACAGATTGCAAGTTAACATATACTTTTTATTATCTGAAAATAAGTTTGAACTCTGGATAATGTGCATATGAGTACGTAATTATAATAAAAAAATCATAAATATCAATGTCCTAATTAATGTATTACATTTGAAAATGCAGTTTAACAATTAGCCCAACTAGCCATTTCTACCATATTCTGCTTAAGATGTCATGAGGCATCCATCAATAAAAAGACTAAGTAACAAATTAAAATTCCTAGTATACACTGATCAGCCATAAACATTGTGACCACCTACCTAATACTGTGTATGTCCTCCTACAGCCCTGCATGCACTGCACTAGACCTCTGAAGATATGATGTGGTATCTGGCACCAAGATGTTAGCAACAGATCCTTTAAGTCCTGTAAGTTGCAAGGTGGGGCCTCCACGGATACATCCTTGTGCCATGTGTTCTCCAGGTAAGCGACGCACCCGGCCATCCATGTTTGTAAAGGAAAATGTGATTCATCAGGCCAGGCCACCTTCTTCCATTTCTCTGTGGTCCAGTTCTTATGCTCACATGCCCATTGTAGGCTCTTTCAGCAGTGGACAGGGTTCAGCATGGGCACCCTGATAGGTATGCGGCTACATAGCCCCAAACGCAACAAACTGTGATGCACTGTGTGTTCTGAAACATTTCTTTTAGAACCAGCATTCATTTTCAGCAATTTGAACTGCAGTAGCTAATCTGTTCGATGTGATCACACAGGCCAGCCTTCACCTTCCATGTACATCAATGAGCCTTGGCTGACCATCACTGGTTCACTGTTTTTCCTTCCTTAGACCACTTTTGATACTTGGTACTGACCGCTGCAGACCTGAAACACCCCACAAGAGCTGCCCTTGTCAAAGTCACTCAGATCTTTACACTTGTCCATTTTTCCTGCTTCTAACACATCAACTTTGAGGATGAAATGTTCACTTGCTGCCTAATATATCCCACCCACCGACAGATGCCATGATAACAAGATTATCAGTGCTATTCATTTCACCTGTCAGTGGTCAGAATGTTGTGGCTGATCAGTGTATTGGACTCATAAAGGTTATAAAAGTAGACGAACATTGTACTTGATGTGCAGATACACTATATGGATAAAAGTATTGGGACACCCCTCAGCCGCACTCATTGCTAACATGTTTATAAAATCCAGCACCTAGGCATGCCATCTTAATAGACAAACACTGGCAATAGAATGGGTTATTGTCATGCCCCATCCAGGCTGCAGAGCTGCATATCTCTGGTTTTACCTGTCTCGCTACAATCCATTCCTGGATTTCCTTACGATCTGTCCTGAACTTCTGATTCTTAGATTCCAGTCCTGCCCTTAGCTTCAGCTTCTGTTTCCTTTATAAGGTATGCCCCACCCGTTCATTATGTTTGTCTCAGTCTGTAGGTATGTCTTTCTCTGATATGTCTTTAGATTCAATGTTTAGTTTGTTTATTAGTAGGCAGGGTTTAGTGTTAGGACCCACGGAGTACTTTGACGTAGTTGTGGGCTAAGCATGCTATGGCCATAATATGTGATGGAATCTCCAATCTTGTTATCTTAGAAAGGGGTTCTATTCATGTCCTTCTCTAGTCTATTCTGTTTACTCCTGTTATTTCTGTATAGTCTAGTCATGTGTAACCTGGTCAGTCTTGTCAGCCCTGTACTCTGTTGTCCTGTCTTGAGCCCCGGCAGAGGGATGTCCTGTCCTGAGCCCTGGCAGAGGGGTGTCCTCGCCTGACCCCCGGCAGAGGGGTTTCCTGTCCTGAGCCCCAGCAGAGGGGTGTCCTGTCCCTATAACCTGTATTCCTGATTCTGAAACCTGTTTCTACTCCTTTGGTTCTGTCCTGCCTTTTCTGTCCTTAACACCAGATATCTCTATATCCTGTTATCTGTACTGCATACCTCCCGGTGCTATCTCAGCTTCTTGGTATGTGGCCACACAACCCTGATGGCCCAATACTCAGGGAAGTGTGGTTAGCCTGCATCTTTTCCTGTGTCTCCGCTCTTGCACGGTGACTCCTGAAATTCCATCATTGGGCGCTGTGGGTCATTACAGTCATCTGTATAGCAGCGGAAAGTATGTGCGTGACAGTTATAGAGAAGAGCTTGATGCAACCTTTGCCACAAGTCAGTTTGTGAAATTTCTGCCTTGCTAGATCTTCCCCAATCCATTGCAAGTGCTGTTATTGTGAAGTGGAAATGTCTAGTAGTAGCAACAGCTCAGCCACAAAGCTTCATGAAATGAGTTTCCATAGCTGAACAGCTGCACACAAGCTGTAGACCACTATGCACAATGACCAGCGTTGTCTGGAATGGTGTAAACCACAACAACACTGTACCCTGAAGCAGTGGAAATGTATTCTCTAGAGTGATCAATCCAGCTTCGCCATCTGGAAGTCTGATGAATCTGGGTTTGGCAGATGCCAGGAGAACACTAGCTAATCAAATGCGTAGTGCCTATTGCAAACTTTGGTGGAGGAAGGATAATGGTCTGGGTTTGTTTTTTTTAGGGTTTAGGCTAGGACTAATGTTAATGCTACAGCATACAAAGACGTTTTAGACAATTTTGTGGGAACAGTTTGGACAAGGCTTCCAAATTGTGTGTTGTAGACTGCAAATATAGAAATATAGAAACCCTATATCGATCAACACCTAGTTCTTGACCCACTTTCTTCTATAGGCATACAAGATACAGCTCTCTCCTGGATCTCCTCATATCTGTCTCACTGTTTCTTCTCTGTCAGCTTCTCTGGCAAGACATCATCACCTCTTCCGTTTTCTGTTGACGTCCCCCAATTATCGGTCCTTGGCCCTCTGCCCCCTCTTTACACTTCATCTCTTGAGAACCGACGTTTCTGGCATCCAGTATTATCTACATGCAGACTCAAATCTACCTGGCTTCTCCTGACCTGTCTCATGTCCTGTGTTACCAACTGCTTGTCTGCTATTTCCTCATGGATGCCACAACACTACTTGAAACGTAATCTTTGTAAAACTGAACTCAGGTACTGGGCTGAACTCCTTCCATCTCCAGCCCAGTACCTGAACCCCAGAACATCTCTCCCACTAACCAGGCCCAATGCCTTGGGTCATCCTTGATTCAAACATCTCCTTCATCCCTCGCATTTAGTCTATTGCCAGATTATGCTACTTTCACCTAAAAACATCTCTCAGCCATGTCCTCTACAGTCTATCCAAAATGCTATTTCTAGGAATTTCTTCTTAGGACCACCACATCCTCAATCTGTGATGCCATCAATTGGCTCCCTATTAGCTAAGAATTACATTTAAAATCCTTGTACTAACATATAAGGCCCTCCACAAAACTGCTCCTCCATACATTTCTGCTCTCATAACAAAATACTCCCCTACTTGATCTTTACGTTCTTCCTATAGGCTAAGGCTTTTCTCCTCACTTAAGATCTCTTCTGTTTCCCCCCTACAAGATTTCACTCGTGCTGCCCCATACCTCTGGAACTCACTTCCACCAAACCTCCACCTTCTTCAGAGAAGCATACCATCTCAGTAGCTAGAATTTACCTGCCACAAATACAACACCACACTACCTCTCCCTTTTCTCCTCTACCTTCCCTTTCCCTCTATATTGTAAGCTTGCAAACAGGCCCTTCTATAACTACTGTATTGATTTGTCTTAGTCTGTCAATTCTAGTCTTGTTGTATTCCCTGAATATACATATTGTGAGAAGTGCTGCAGTCATTTTTGAAGCTATATAAATAAAAGGTAATAATATATTTATGTTTATATTATATACACTCACTGGCTACTTTATTAGGTACACCTGTTCAATTGCTTGTTAACACAAATAGCTAATCAGCCAATCACATGGGAGCAACTCCATGGATTTAGGCATTTAGACGTGGTCAAGACAACTTGTTGAATTTCAAACCGAGCATCAGAGTAGGGAAGAAACGGGATTTGCGTGACTTTGAACGTGGCGTGGTTGTTGGTGCCAGACGGGCTGATCTAAATAAATAAATAAATACAGTATATGTATATATTAACCTAGGTATGTGTGCTTTGTTTTATGTTTAGTTGGAATATATTTTAGCTACAAAAAAATTGTTGTAGACTTTATTTGCAGATGGTGTGATGGTCTTGTTTTTGTGTTTTTTGTACTTACTATTTGAGGAGGCAGTTTCATCTCGAATTCTCGCAGCCATGCAAAATAAAATATTAAAGGATCACCCTCATTTACTTCTTCAAATGCTGCCTATTATGGTAAGGCGGGAGAGATCGAAAAAGCATATGCATATATATATATATATATATATATATAATATTTTTTTCTAGCAGGTATTTTTAAAATTCTCTCTCTATGATAACCAATATGACTCCAGTTGTGCGATGGTCTTTGCAAAATCATTATTTCAGTCATTTGGTTTATTCAACCTATGTGAGCAACCCTTTATCTCTGCTGCATTGAAGACGTTACATTCATTATGTACATTTTTAATGGATTTCACACTACTTTAGCTGAGCAAAGCACCACAGTACAGACCTTTGAGAAGCAAGTGAAGCGTTCCTGTGACTGTTGTGACTACCTCTTAAAGTACCATTCTATGCAAGTGGAAAATTTTTAAGGTTTAACTAAAATGTAAAGAAAAAAAATTATACTTATTTTTTTACCAAATGGAAGTAGACTTTAGCTGTGCTTCCCGGTCTCTGATGTTTTCACAAAGAACATGTTATTACATAAAAAATCAATAGCACATCGAAACATTGGTTACATGTAATACATTTCTTTATAGCAGGAGCTTTTTTCATACCTGAATACATTATGTTGTCCATCTTCTATATTAGCTTCCATCAGTTTCCTGCTGATACAACTTGTTTACATATTTAAAACGTTTATTGTATGTAAAGTATTGAATCACTCATTCTTCCTTTTATCACCATATACAAAAATTAGTAGAAACTAATTGTCAGAAGAATTAAAGCCTCTTCTAATCAGTCTTACTGCCAGAAAAGAATAAATACTGTTATTTTGCTCCTGGGGCAAAATCACAGCACCATTTGACAGATGGTAGAAGGAAATATAAACAATTCTTTGTATAAACCACATCAGAATTTCCTTTATGCACTGTTGAGTCTCATACTTATTAATACTATTGCTACACCCCGGGGTTAATAATTAGTGTTTTTCCAATGACAACAAGTTAATTAAGGAAATTGCTTGTTTGGCTGCCTTCATGCACATTTAATCTAAAGCTTGCAAAATGTTTCTATACTTCACAGTTTATGGGAAAGCAGACTTCAGTCCCATATATATCTGTTTTTTTCCTTCACTGACAAAGGGTTCTGTAAGGTGAGACTGTTAATTGCTAAAACTAAGATACCTGGCTACATTTAAAAGGACAAGTAATATTTCATATTAGAAAGCTATTACTCACTTTTTAATTCTAGAATAGAAATACACTCTTTACTCATAGCTTTAGCCATAGTGCACCTTCCAATTTCTACCTCCAGTGTTGAAAATAAGATAATTTTACCCTTTCATGTGTTGCTTTTTATCTGCCTTTTTGAAAAATAAAAAAGTATTTTTATGTGGGATACTGATAACAATGCTATTATGTAAATAGGTACATGAGATGTTTTGAAAAACAAGCTTACAGCAATGTGATGTCTAGATAAATTTGTAATTTTTACTACTTTATTACAATACACACGGGGATTTATTTACTGAAGTGGAAGTTGCAGGCAATTCGGGGTTCATCTGTATTCTTCACTATACATTACAAAGGTCCAGTTCCATTGAGCATCTGCTGTTTGAGGAGCTTGGCTGGCAGTGTATAATGCTAAGTTATATTACTGAGATTTCCTGAAAGTCTCTTTATAAATTATGTACTATGCAGGCATGCTCAGCCCTCTTGCAGGAGAAACCTTTCAGGGATGGCTAATCATAGTACATTCTGGGACTTAAAACTTCCTCTTTATTAAATAAAAACTTCCTCTTTATTAAATAAATTTATGATGTGGGATTTTTTATGGTGAGGAAAACCTATTTGGTCCTGCATTATACATAGTAAATGCTACACACATACAACTCATGATTTACTGCATAAAACATATAGCTAAATGCTGCTGCTTGGCTTACTTCCTTGCACGCCGCTCCTCTTCTTCTTCCCCCCTCTGTGAAACCCTCCACTGTCTCCCAATTAAGTTTACAATCCTGGTACTAACATGTAAGGCCCTCCATAACACTGCTCCTCCATACATTTCTGCCCTCATAAGCAAATACTCTCCTACTCGATCCCTACGTTCTTCCCATGGGCTAAGCCTCTCCTCCTCACTCATCACCTCTTCCTTTTCCCGTCTACAAGGCTTAACTCGGGCTGCCCCATATCTCTGGAATCTACTTCCACCGAACCTTCAGCATTCACCCTCCCAACATTCAAGAAACATCTCAAAACCCACTTCTTCAGAGAAGCCGCCCCATCTTAGCTACTAGAACTTCCTTGTCATTGATACAACCACCACACTACCTCTCACCCTTTCTCTGTGTCTTATGTTTGTCACCCCATTCCCTCAAGATTGTAAGCTTGCGAGCAGGGCTCTCTCCACCTAATGTATCGGTTTGTCTTTGTCTGTCAATTCTCGTCTTGTCATACCCCTTGAATATATGTATTGTATTAAGCCCTGCGTAAATTGTTGGCGCTATATATATACAAGATAATAATCAAACTTATAATAATAATAATAATAACAGAAACAATAAAAAACATCCACCTGATCTAATTTGGTGGTCAAATTTGAGCAATGATATTTTACAGCAAAGTGTAAATGTAAACTGAAAAAGAATGACTAAAAATAAAACAGCAATTTTAATGTTAATGCAATATTTGGAATGGTGATGTGGATACCACACGAATGCTCAATTTACATATGCCACCACCATAATCTGGAACTTCCAGAGAGTGTGTAATTTATCATTAGCTTAAAAACAACATAAGGACAATAATGTCATGTTCCTGTTTTTCCCACTAGTTTTTTTCCAAAGGGATGTATTCATTATTTGCGAGTACTACTATAGAACGATTGATCAGATTTGGTATTTCAATATAACCAAGATCATAGACAGAATTTTAGTATCCCACTGAGTATTTTGTGATTTACATATTATACAGTACCTGTTGACACATGTATTTGGCAAGTTCACCAATATGTTTCTCCCTCTGTTCTTTTTCTGTCTTTATCAATGCTGCAAGTTATTGCAGTTAGACCGTGCAATACGTGATCAAACATAATATCAGGAGAAATTGTCTAGCAATAAAGTTTAGGTACTGTGCACACCTCTAATTGGCTAATAGTGATTTGAAGGGAATGAACTGTAAAGTAGAGGGCAGACCATGAAATCAAACTACCTGGCAAATGGCTTTAGTCAGATACGGTATAAAGATGATTTATTCACGTGATTATATCACTGTATTTTAAGGCAATCAGTTCTGCGCTGGAAGTCATTGAGATGTATACTTTGCAGTATTTATTGTAGCTGAGCAAATTAAATTTTCATTTTCCTGTGAGTTTCGTTCTTTAACTCAGTGACTCAGGATCTCTATTATAAGCTTTACTGGCTTTAGCAGTATTTAAAAGAAGAAATTATCTTATTCTATAATTACAGGGAAATTAAATTAAAGGCATCTTGTAACATGATGAACTGTATATAGATTTCAAATTTGAGCCACATTTGGACCTCTTTAGTGTGAATATGAATCACATGCTATTACTGAAAATATGTATCATTTATCCTTATTAGCAGCACTCTGCATTAGGAATGACTAAAATACAATATTGTAAAAATTGTAGTAGAGCACCCAAGTGTATCTTTTTATATCAGTTATTATTTTTTTTACATTTTGGGCATGTGTTGAATATTTTGATTTATTTTCAATTTGGTGTTGTGCCTCCAAAACCTGATATGTATTAAATGAATACTGAAGTGACAGGAATAACATTATTTTAATTAAAATTAATTATGCCGTATAAGGATACACAAAAGTCCTAGCCTGTTTGAGGTCATTAAAGACTGGCGTTGCACATCTTTGACTTATAGCCAAACAATGGTAAGTAAAGCGGTGCCATACTTTGGCCTAGGACAGGATGTCCAGAGAGGCTGCAGTCCCTCTGCACAACAGGGAGACAGATTGTCCTCTTGAGCAATCAGGTCCCCTGATGTGCCACTGCTCAATGGGCAGATTACAAGGGAGATCTCTGATCTCTCCAAGAAGCCCATTTATAGCATGCATAGATTAAATAGCCTCCATACACTTCCTTAAAGATCACCATATAACTTTAAGACACAGATAGTAACATTCTATTGTCATTTCCTGGCACACTATAGTGAGGATCATGGCCATGGAGCAGGCAGCTGGTGGCACTGACCTGGGTGGGGACTGAGGCAATGCCAAATATTCTAAATTCTCTTCTGAAACAAAAGCAAACCACACAGGCATATACTAAACAGGTTTATAGGGTTGTAGGTACCAAATGCATTGCAAAATAAATCCCTAACACTGATGGACCAATACAGACAGGAAAACACATTGTACTATGTGTGCACCGCTTTGGAGATGACACAAAATCTCAATAAATTCCTGTAATGTAACAGCCCCAGCCAAAACTTCTGTTGCAAATAGATACAATTATTATAAATAAGGTCATTAAGACACAAAATGTTTTTTTACATAGCTGTTTAGGAAAGCATGCTAAACATTTATTGCATTTAAATTTATAATTGGTTTCCTATGCCGCTAACTGACCATAAACAATAGCATTAATATCAGCACAAATGGTGGGAGCTTCATGGAATGGGTTACCATCACTGAGTAGCTGCATTGAAGCTTCACATCACCAACTTTGTGGGAACAGTTCAAGGAAGGCACTTTTCTATTCCAGCATGACTGTGCCCCAGTGCACAAAGCAAGGTCCATAAAAACATGGTTGGAGGAGGTTGGTGTAAAATATATAATTATATAGTGTCCAGTGATCGGGGATGTAGTCAGTTTACAGGACCGATCCCTGAGGTGAGGATTTCAAGTTTAAAAAGAAAAGTTTACAAAATTAAAGTAAAATAAGAATAAAAGAAGTGAAACATAACATAAAACATAACATTTAAAAAAAGGAAAGAAAAAATCTCCTCTTCAAAAAAGTATAGTGTACAATAAAGTCTTTTGGCCCTCCAAAACATAAAAAAACAGTGTACGTGGGTTATTACTGTACTTTGCTGAACACAAATTGAAGGTTATTTAGCAGTGGCATTTAACCTGTCGAAAAAAGAAATCCTAAGTAAGATAGCAAAAAGTGTTTTCTTTTCATTTTTTTTTTTAAAACTGTCCTGACATCCCACAGGGGAAAATGTGTCCTGGCCCCTGGAATGCAGGGAGCAGGCAACATCCCCTCTGTCAGCATACTAAATACACCATAGTGGAAACATTGTAATTAACCTTTGCAGCACAGCTAAGTATTAACCTCAGCCATAGTTGCCAACACATAAAAACAAATCTAGGAACACTTTGAAGCACAGCTTGAAAATTTACCACACCCACGCCCAAAACTCTGCTCACCCACATAATTAGCATAATTTATCCAGTTATTATGGCTTGGATTACATCACCAAGGGCAGCATCAATATCAGGCAGGTGAATTGTATCACCTTTACAGAGGATATATTAATGAAAGTAGATAAATAAATAACAAGCAAATATATAGTAACACAAATTTCCCCAAACCATATTCACATGTTGTGCTGGCTGGAGCCTAAGCTTGTATTTTGCATGTGTTTAATGGAAGTTTAGAGATATAGCAACAGTAAAAACAATATTAGAAACAGTAAAGTAACCTTTGGCACTCTGGATGTTGTGTACTTTAATCCCCATTAGGCAGATGCAGGTATTATATCTTAGCCTTCGTCAACATACAGTTAGCCAGACATAGATATGATCCAAAGCAGCTCTGATATAACTGATACCATTTTATAAAGTGATGCAGACACAAATGGTGGTACAGCATGACTCCCATCATTATAAAATGTTCCAGACATTGAATGTGGTACAGCATAAGTCTCATTATTCTATAGCGATCCAGACACTGATGGTGGTACAGCAAGGCTATCATTATATAGTGATCCAGACATAGAGGGTGGTAAAGTATGACTTCTATCATTATATATCCAGATACAGACAGTGGTAAGCATAACTCCTATTATTATAGAATGAATCACACATACAGTGGCATAGTATAACTCCTTTCATTATATAGCAAAGCACTGATGGCTTTGAACCATAACTCCCATCACTAAACATAGAGCTGGACATTGAGAGTGATACAGTTTAATCCCCACCTCCCATCATCATCATCCTTTTCAATTGGATTTTGCTGCTGTCATGCCCTCTCACTCATTTTTGCTCTCTCACACTTTAACACTCTCATGTGTTCTCACCCTTGCAGTCACAGACTCACATTTTCACTCATGTTCTCTCACTGTTATTCATGCTCTCTCACATTCACTCACTCTCTCATTCACTCACACTCTTATCCATGTTCTTTCATATTCTCACTCATTATCTTGTGCTCTCTCACTCTCACACCCCTTTTCACTCTCTCACACTCTTACTCTTATTCATGCTCTCTCTCACTCTTTCAACCTCTCCCAAATGCCAATATTCTAAAGTAATCCTGCAAGACCTAAGAAGGTACATATGTTTCCTCAATTACTACCCCTATGTACTTTCAATAAATCAGTATGGAACAATTTTCTAAAGTCATAGATTATTATTATATCAAAAACATAAATATACTGATTATTTTTGTCATGCTACATGATCCAAATATTTGGGAAGATTATCTCACAATGAGTGCAGCAATTATCCAAAAAAGGAAATTTCATTCTTTGGACCATTAATCCTTTCTGATAAGTCTATTAACAAGTTTCCTTAATTGCTTGCAAAGGTTAGAACTTGCGTACATATATTAACATACTAATAGTATACTGGCAATGTTATCATTAAAGGTAAGGCTAATAATGTGTGAATGTTTTGACTTGCACCTGGCAAGTAAAGGAATCTGATTCTAGGCGCCAGCACTTTGTTCTGTAAATGCATTAATGAAACACTGACACTTCCTTTGTCAATTAGCTGACAGATCCACATTTAAAGGGATAGTTTATTTGTTAGACTCTCCAGCGCTGTTTGCCAAAACCAATGCTGGAGCTGACTGGCAGTAAGTTTATGACATACAAAGTGATATGTTGGAGGACAAAAGGGCTAAGCATATAGGAGGATTCTGCAGAATGTATCTGCAGGGGGTGGCCTCACAAACATTTAAAGGAACCACTCTTTCATTTGCACATATGATGGCTTTAACCCCACCTCGGTAAGAGGAGGAATTTTACATAAAACTATCCCCTTATACATATATTCTGTAAAACAGATTTTATCAAGACAATTTAAGAATTAGTTTCATGTCAACTTAGCACCAGAAGGCAGGTATTGGTGGTGCAACCCACCAACAGTGAGCGGAGTGACAGAAGTAAATATAAACGTAACTCACCCTCACCCCAATGGGTTATGTAGAATAAATGACATGAAAAAATGACAAGAAAAAAAAAATTATAATAGTGCACTCTGTATGATAAAATATAGCAAATTTTTTCAAAAAATTTATAAAAAAACTCACACTCTGATGAGTCAGACAAAGACTGACTCAAATCATCAATGCCTGGTTTGATTAGGGATCACACACCCAACTGTATTTGAATGGAGATATCTACAAAAATCACATAGAGCAGTATTGCAACACATCCAAAATGGACCAGAAAAAGGTGGCTCCAGTTAGCCTCTCACCTTGCCTAGAGCCTGTAACCTGGCTCCAGGGATAAAGAACACGGTACTGACTTAGGGATGGACAGCGGAGTGGATCCAGCAGAGTGTATGGAGTATATGTATATAAATATAATATAAAAGTTGACGTAAAATGTAGAATAAATACTTTATTACATAAACTACAACACTCTGGGAATCCCACTCTCCCACAATTCAAGAAGATAAAAGACAAGTATCGGTGGTGCAACCCACCAACAGTGAGCTGAGCGACAGAAGTAAATATAAACGTAACTCACCCTCACCCCAATGGGTTATGTAGAATAAATGACATGAAAAATAATAATAATAGTGCACTCTGTATGATTACATAAATTATAACACTATCATAAAATATACTCTATTTAAGTGTCGCTTTGAATCCTCCGATACGCGTTTCGCCCGTGGGGTTCCTTAAGTCATTGGGGTGAGGGTGAGTGTTGTGGTTGTGGCCTGATTCTAACTTTAAATTATTTAATTAAGGTAATCAGGGAACCTTAATAACAACAATAAAATTTATTTAATCTATATACACTCTGTATCTTGATATACAAATGGTATATAATATGAGGTATTCCAGTCGATCATATGGTGAGAAATACTTAAATACTGTGGTGAACGGTAATTATACTTTAATGATCAGCAGAATTAAAATCACACACCAGTCTTAACAGATTGCAATAACATAACAATAATACTTAGCTTCGGTAGATGGTCAGCTTACAGAGATGATGAAGAAACCCAGCAAAACAATATCAAGTGGAACTCCGTTGGTCATAACGACTACTTGATGAAACGTTGGAAGGATTCCGGTCTATAACCCAGGGCGCTTACAAACAGGTGAAGCCCTCTGGATCCAGGCACCATCAAGCCCTGGATTGAAGTTCCAACTAGCACATGGTGTATGGTTCTTTTTAAGGTGTTTTTTACTATAGTATTGATAGGTTGCTATGTAAATAGCAACCGTATCAATTGTAAACTAGTAACAGTTTTTTCAGTTGAAAGGTGTACAATATTTCGGTTGTAACCATGCAAACCAGAATCACTAACACATCCTATACCTACACACATGTGAATAAAACAAAATGTGCCTCTGCCTATATGTAACTAAACAACACCAATAACACAAGAACTGGCTGTTATCGCCTCAGGCTAGGATAGGTTGTATAGCAACTTTGTTGTTGTTGGTGGGATCCTAGGACAACTATTGACCAGTAGGTCAATAGTTCAGCCTTTATATTAAATTAATTCTGCTGTCATTCTGCTGTCTATGACGTAAATCACAAATTAGGAAAATCATTTTCATAACAAACCACCTGTTGGTTTTCGTCATATAGCACCATTCATATAACACAAATTACAACAAACATTCACATAGCTGCAATTGGAATAACCCAACTGGGTAGCATTATGTCCATTTGTACTTGAAGAGACACAAACAGTTCCTTCTTTAGGGATATTCAGAATACGCAGTCTCTCAGTAGGGTGTGGCACTCCCTCTTCTCTGTACCAGCCGAATCCAGTTGTGCTGGTTCATTACAAGTCTTTGAAAGTCCACGGAATACCGATAAATGGGTATCCACCTTCCTCACTGAAAGAAATGGCTCCACATATCCAACGTTCAGTGCTATTTGATATTCCTCAGTATCTCGCCAGTAAATTCATATATGAAATATGTAATGTCCCATTTTAAAGGCATCCCTCATTTCTTACAGTCCCCACCTAGAGGGCGAATGAATCGCATAGAAAATGAGCCTTCTCAAATAAATAAAGTACCTTTACCCTTTGTACGTTGAAAGACTGTATGTTTTCACTGAGACACAAGTGACCCGACAACCACAGATATTTAAAATTTAGGGCACTGTGAGGCCTAATTTAACCGAATCGTAGAGGCACTCACAGTTATCATATTTCACCAATAATTTGAATTCCTTCAGCCATATCTTTAACCTTTCATTACCCTCACAGACTTGGCATCACTGCAACCATTTGCGCTCACTCCCATCACTCTTAGGTACCTGTGCCACCAACACTGCTCCCACCATAGGTTCATTTAACCCTGTGAATTGCATGCCTTGTTTTAGGCCTCTGACCTCTGTCCACTGTGACATCTGGTGTATTTTCACACCAACAGCATTCTCTTTGCTGTTCACTTACACAGTGTATTATAGAGACCACACAAGAGAGAAACTCGGTTTATTGATTGTATATAGTGGTGATACTCATGAAGGTGTTTGTGCACGTTTACTGAAACCTGTATAGCTGGAGTGGGTTTGTGCTTCAGCCCTTGAGGGTGTTTGATATTTTGTTAATTTGCCCATGGCTTCTGGAAATTAAAAGATACTCTACACAGAAAGGGTGTATTGTTATCTTACCCAAATTACTAGTGGTTCTCTTATCACTCTTGTCTCAGCATTAATACCCGGCTTTACAAAATGGTCATCTAAGGCATTGTAAACATATAAAATACACAACATATACATACATACATAACAGATATGAAAATCCTAAGACTTCCCATAACACTAACGTTGTGGTTACTTCTGTACCCACCCTAAGAAAAAATTAATTTTCAACAAACTCTATAAAAATGGAGAGAGAACAAAAAAGGAGATTGAATGCTACCATTAAATTCAGAGTCAGACTACATGACTTGGCAGCATGCAATCTAAATAAAATAAAATATAAAAAGTCTGTTGCCATTCAGAAAAATCAGATTGAGGCTGTATTTTGTTTGTAACCAAAAATTAAAACAAAACAAAAATCTAGAACAGCAAAAATATATAATGCTGAAGACCAACAATAATGTTACATAATCACATCTCTCCACTGTGATCAAAATATAAACCTCATATTGGCAACAATTCACCTAATCTATGACTTTTAAATTATTTAATCCAGCAACAAACAAAAAATATAAACAATAAGTCTGTAGCTGGCAGTGCAGGCGTCCTAAACTAATAAAACAAAAATAATTTGAAATTTGGCCCACCTGACTGTACTGAACAAATTTAGAGGCTTATCCTTAAGAAAAATAAAAATAGATATTAAGGTCCTCTATTAATATTTTGAATTTCCTGCAAGAAATCACACGTTAATGTCCCGATCTCCTCACAGGTTTGTCTCCTTTCTTTTTTTCTTTTTCATTTAGTATCGTCTCTTTTTCTGAAAAACAAAACTTTAAACAAATAGATTAGCATCAACAACAAATAGATTTTTACAACAACAAATCTAGAAGAGATCTAGAACACTAGTTTTCTTCTGATTTAGCTATCTTTTTGTTACTTAACATTCCTTTTATTCTGGATACTTCTGTCTTTATAGTGTCCAGTTCCTTCATATACTCTGTTACTTTACACTGTAACTCATTATTCTCTTTTTCAAATCTTTCTTTCTGTGCCTTAATAACATAGTAGGGAATCCAAGGCTTGATGTATTCTTTCCTAACACCATTACCTCTTCCCTGAGATCCCCACCTAGCATAATTAAAACAACTCTTATCTCCCTGCCTCCAGCTACCAACCATGGGTCTTTCCTGAACATGGTGTCCTTTGACAGAGTGACAGTGGCAATTTCTGGCAAAATGTCCTACTTTACCACATGCAAAACATTTAAAGGCTTCCCTTTTACCTATGGGTCCTTGAAATTTGTGTAGGAGCCTGCTCTGATACAACTGTCTCTGAAGCGAAGGGCTTAATACAGACACAGGCTTTGCAATAATTTTGCAGTGATTTCGGATCATTTTATGATTACCATTACTTTGCTTCTCATCTAACACTTTGACTGCAGCAACAACATCATTTCTTTTATGTAGCTTTACATTTGACTTGTTACTCATAGCTGTGCAATGCATATGATCAGCCTCCCTCTTACTGCAAGTTGCAAGGGTCCTAAATTTATTTTCATTAATCTTGTTAACAACTATAGTTGTACACTTATCTTCCAGCTGTGTAACCTGTGAAGCATTGCTATGCATACATTCTTTAGTCATTAGCAACTCATCTTGCACAAATTTTAACTCATTTTCTAATTCTAACCTCTTTTGCACTTCTCTCTGCAGTGCCTGCATAATAATCCATCCTGTCTCACTCGCAGCCTTTCGCTCATTTTTACCATACACACTCAGATTCAACCTTAAAGCGTGGTTCCCCAACTCTGTCCCAGTCTCAGGGTATATTGGGGCGGCATATTTAATCAACTCTTGAGCTACAGACTGCCAACAACCGAAACTAGCCCACTCAGGAATAGTTCCATACTTAGACCGTTCTTGCCTTCCCACAGCTGGTGATCTCTTTTTAAACAAAGCAAACATCTTAAACTAACACACCGTAACAACAAGCAATTGTTACTGCAAAACAACAAATAATTCTCCCAACAATCAAGTGGATCCTGCCGACTACGCCAATTGTTGGGAATCCTGCCGATTACGCCAATTGTTGTGGTTGTGGCCTGATTCTAACTTTAAATTATTTAATTAAGGTAATCAGGGAACCTTAATAACAACAATAAAATTTATTTAATCTATATACACTCTGTATCTTGATATACAAATGGTATATAATATGAGGTATTCCAGTCGATCATATGGTGAGAAATACTTAAATACTGTGGTGAACGGTAATTATACTTTAATGATCAGCAGAATTAAAATCACACACCAGTCTTAACAGATTGCAATAACATAACAATAATACTTAGCTTCGGTAGATGGTCAGCTTACAGAGATGATGAAGAAACCCAGCAAAACAATATCAAGTGGAACTCCGTTGGTCATAACGACTACTTGATGAAACGTTGGAAGGATTCCGGTCTATAACCCAGGGCGCTTACAAACAGGTGAAGCCCTCTGGATCCAGGCACCATCAAGCCCTGGATTGAAGTTCCAACTAGCACATGGTGTATGGTTCTTTTTAAGGTGTTTTTTACTATAGTATTGATAGGTTGCTATGTAAATAGCAACCGTATCAATTGTAAACTAGTAACAGTTTTTTCAGTTGAAAGGTGTACAATATTTCGGTTGTAACCATGCAAACCAGAATCACTAACACATCCTATACCTACACACATGTGAATAAAACAAAATGTGCCTCTGCCTATATGTAACTAAACAACACCAATAACACAAGAACTGGCTGTTATCGCCTCAGGCTAGGATAGGTTGTATAGCAACTTTGTTGTTGTTGGTGGGATCCTAGGACAACTATTGACCAGTAGGTCAATAGTTCAGCCTTTATATTAAATTAATTCTGCTGTCATTCTGCTGTCTATGACGTAAATCACAAATTAGGAAAATCATTTTCATAACAGTGAGTTACGTTTATATTTACTTCTGTCGCTCAGCTCACTGTTGGTGGGTTGCCCCACCGATACTTGTCTTTTATCTTCTTGAATTGTGGGATTCCCAGAGTGTTGTAGCACGTGTACACTTTTACGTATTGTTTTTTCAAATTTTGTTAGCACCAGAAGGGTTTATATTTAAACCTTGCTTCTAGCTTTAGAGTGTCCTTCAATGCTGTACACACTGCTAGGTGCATTAGAAATAACACAGAGATCAGTGATTTGCTTTATTGACCCCTTCGAAATACAGATTGGATTTGTCTGACCCTTTAATGTAAAATTGGGAAAAGAAAATATAGAAAAGTGAGAAAATGTGAGAAGTGTGACAGAGGAATAGTAAAGGCACTTACCTGGGGGAGTCAGGTCTCCCCGCCTGCATCCTCCTCTTCTCTCCAGCTGGACAAGAATCCGCTCTCAGCGGTGTGAGGCAGCCGCACTCTTGCATGGCCACCTCATGAATATTTATAAGGTGAACCGAATCTTTGATTCAGCAGTGTTGATAGGGCGACGGAAGACGCGATTACGTTCCTGAGCCTCCCGGGCTATTTAAAGCTCACACGAATGCCGGTGCTCAGTTGTACTGTGGCTCCCTAGCAGGGCCGGCCCTACAATGGAGCCGACTGGGGCAATTGCCCCAGGCGGCACTTTTGAAGGGGCGGCACTTTGCCGCCCCAAGCGCTTTTTTTTTTGAAGCGGAGGAGAGAGAAAGGGGCGCCGAGTGGTTTTCGCTTACCCGCTCGGCGCCCCTCTCTCTCTCTCTCCTCTGCAGCGAGTCTCCCTGTTCGGTCTCGGTGCCGGCTTGTAATGCTGAGCGCCGGAAGTGACGTCAATTTCCGGCGCTCAGCATTACAAGCCGGCACCGTGGCAGAGCAGGAAGACTCGCCGCAGGACTGTTTAAAGGTAAGTACCGGGGTCGGCGGAGGGGGCGGCATTTTAAACTTCGCCCCAGGCGGCATTAAGTCTTGGGCCGGCCCTGCTCCCTAGTAGATGGTCTTGTTTTCTCCTGCGCATTTTCTGTATATTTAAATACTTTCTGACCTCTGGTATCCTGACCCTGGCTTATTGTACGACCACCTGTCACTTCTGGTATCCCGACCCTGGCTGTGTTAGATGTCATTGTGTTCTACCATATCATGAATCTGACCTTCAGCCACTTCCCTATTCCACTTCCTTTTCACCTGTGCTTAATGGCAACCCACAAGAGCGTCCTGTTAACCGCCTTTAGGCCTCTCAGAATGTGTTCTGTCAGCAAGTGTGTTCATTTCTGCAATATGGGTTCCTCCTGGTGTAAACGTGAGTAAGACATCTACAGATCTCACACAATTACAATCAGGCGAGTAAAGGCATATATCTGTTTATATATTTGTCAGGTCTATCATAGACAGTATTTTTCTCAATGATTTTTCTCGGGAGGCTGTTATACTCTATTGTAGCAGTGGCAATGATGTTGAATCTCTACAGAATAGAGCTTGAGTTGATGCTATACAATGGATTGTGTCCTGTAAATCAGCCTGTGGGATCATCCCCAGTAGGTGAAGTATTTATATCAACTAAGCCGTCCATAGATGCTTTCCAGCTTTTGTGGACACTGAATCTGGCCTGGAGAAGGGTTAGGATCCATCAAGCCAGTATACAGAATATGAAAGAGGGTGTATTTCAGGTATTCGCTGCTAGCTTCTGCTGTTTAGACAAATACTTTACTGTTCGGCTTATGTTCTCAGCACTTACTTTGCTCCAGCACACAAATCACTCTGCTAAAATAACCACATTACAATTAAATAACTCAGAAGCAGCAGGGGATGATGTTTTGTGTCTGATCAGATAAACCGAGCTGGTAAAGTAAAGAGTTTCACGTTACACAAGAATCACTTAAAATATGCTGCAGTTACTATAGTCTTAAACTAAATATATCAGTTTGTTAACAAAAACAGCTGCCAAAACATTTTTTACACTTGACAGGCAGCTTTATAATCTATTGATTAATGTAAAGTAGTATTTAGATGGCAGAATATATTTAAACAAATATAAATGTGTATTCTACTCTTTTTCCGGACCTTTGATGTTTAAAGATTAGAATTGTAGACGGAAACATAGAGGAAACATTGTAGATTTATATTTACAAGACTTTCTAAACAACCACTGCTAAAAGTTCCCTAAATCACAGCAGATAAAAATGCCATATGGTATAAATAATGACAGCCTGCTTTTGTTGGTAGAATTAGGGACTATGATATAGAGAAAAAAGTGGTATAGCAAACCTTAGACACAGATGCTCTGGAGAACTTACTTTGGCACATTGAGCAAGGGGGATAATATGACAAAATGTCATATCCAAGGAAACTTAAATCCCATGAGGAGGGATAAAATATAAGACTGAATTACTTGTTTACTTCACATACTCACCTTAACAAAGTTTACTTAACAAAGTTTAACTTGTTTACTTCACACACTCACTATAACAAAGAAGTCAAGAACCAGTCTTTATTTAGACATAAAATGAAAATAAACAACCTGAAAGTTAAAGGACAGGCATAAAATTCGCAGTAAAAATGTCTGCTCATTTACTAGTTTTATTGAAAGGGAAATCAGAAGCATTGGGTAAAATAAAATCATACACATGGAATACATTTTTAAATGAAAAACGATACAACTGGTATTCAGTGGCTCGGGGGAAAGGGTGAATTCTAGACAAACTTTCCACCATCTTAACGCAACCTCCTGTTCAATGAAAAACAACAATAACAAATTGTAAAAAAACTTTTTTTTTTTTTTGCAGGTATAGAATAACGTATGGAAACATAGCATTGCAGGTATAGATCAGCAGAACACACAAGCCTAGCATTGCAGGTATAGATCAACTGGAAATCACATGTAAACTCAGCACTGAGGTTATAGATCAAATAAACACATGGGAACAGCACTGCAGATATTGATCAACTGAATAAGACGTAGAAACCCTGTACTTGCAGGTATACATAAATAATGTATGGAAACATAGCATATCAGATATGGATCTACAGAATAACACACAAACCCAGCTTTGCAGGTATAGATAAATTGGAATTTGCATAAAAACTCAGCATTAAAGGTATAGCTAAAACCCCATAAATTACAGGCACAGATCACAGGTTGCATACCCCAAAGCCAGCCCTGGTGTCCACACTGCCCACATAGAACCTGACCGGCAACCAGACAACACACACAAGACTTGCTATCTATGTCCCCAAACAGCACAGCATGAGTCAACATTGTCTCCAAAGAGCCATCTTTGTCCCATAAACACCCTGCCTGTGCCATCTTTGCCTTTCTACAAATCAATTATACATCTATGATACCCACAAACACTTTTACAGTCACTCACCAATTGACACTCATTCACATAATCATGTATTCTCTCACTCACACAAATCCATTACACATATTCATTAATGCATCCACACATTAACTCATACTCTCCCTCATTCAGACAATTCATCCACACATTAATTCATACTCTCCCTCATTCACACAATTCATCCACACATTAATTCATACTCTCACTCATTCAAAAAATCATCCACATACTAATTAATTTATAATCTGACTCTTTATTTCAATATTCTTACAACCCTCTCCCTCCTCACAATCTATCCCGCCTCTTCTCACAATCTACCCCCCCTAAGGTTTCACTTACCTTCCAGAAGTCCTGTGGTGAGAGCGCAAGGCCTCTTTCTCCCTGCGTGGTGCGTGCTGCTTCACTGCTACTGAGCGCCAGAATATGATGTCATACCGCAACCGAGCTAGAGGTGAACATTCTGTGAATACGATGGCCTGCAAACAGTTAGTTCCATCTCATAACAGCATTAACTAATATTAATATAAATAACAGGGAAACAAAAATGTATTTCTTCAGCTGACAATGAGACAATGAAGCTTGATATTGCCATATTTAAACCGTAAACCAATAAACACCTACCTGTGTTTACCTGTACTAGTAAAAATAATGCTTTAGGATCTCTTTGCTCTACCCATACATATATAAAAAAACCAATAATTAAACATTTGGATGGTTGGATGGCATACGCTCTCTACAGTTTTCCATCTACAATATGATTTTTGGGCTGAGCAGGACAAAGTAAGTATTCAGAGCATAAAAATGTTGGTCTTTTTCACAAAATTTGTCACAAACTGGATTAGCTTCATTCCCTGCTTATTATGATAGGAATGCCTTTACCGTGTAAATCAGACTTTGATGTAGAAATGGTCATACTACAAGAACCATATGGTTCCTATATGCATTAAATTCTGTATATCTACATCAATATCTTGCTGAATAATGTGATTTCAAGTGTCAGCACTGCTTGCTATTCCTGAGCTTATAAATGTTCTTATAACATTAAAATGTGGGTTACATATAAAATGTCATTATGAGATTACATAAAACTGTGTTATATATTGGGCATAGAATGAGACAGAATATATTTTGTGCAACTATAACTCATAGAAACCTTAAACTTTGATGTTTTGCTAGATATACTGTAAAAGTAAACTTGTTTTCTGCATTGCAAAGATTTATGACCTATAGATAATAGAATTCTTACAATTTCAAAACCGGTTCATTAATTCTGGCTACACCAAGCAGATACAATGGTTGGTGATCTGTTACACCAGATAGAGCAAATTTACAACTGTAGATTTCACTCAGGCTTTGTCTCTTTTTTCCCATTTCAACAATAAATGGGATAATATAAACATGTCTCAGGGAATCATGACTAAAACTGTGTTTTTTCTGCTATAAACTGAGCGTTATGTAGTTTTCAATTCCCGCTTTTCTACTTTTGTTTAACTGTAGCAATTGTTTTGTACCTTGTGACCGAGAAGGCTGAAGATTTCTTAGCCCTAACAGGACAGAGGAGTTTTCATACTATGAGTTTTCAAAAAGTGCATTTTTTTTGTGATTTTTACCATATGTTTGTTAAACCATTATCCATTTTTGATGTATAAGGACAAGTAGAACCTTCTTTTAAAATCATAGACATACATAAAATATAATATTTAGTGATAAAACCGGCACCTGTAGGCATGACAATGCTCAACAATGACCCATTTATTTGTTTCACAAGATTTACAGTAATAACATATTTTGTTATGTTCAAGAAGATCAAATTTATATACATTTATTCATACTGCTGTCTTAAGGGGTTTGGAGATTTTTAATATAATTTTTAACTTGTAGTGGCAGGGCTGATATATATACCGGTATATTTTTTGAAATATTTTGATTTCCTTTTTTCTCACTGTTCCCAGTGCAGTATGGATTGAGATCCCTTTGAGGGTCTCTCTTATATATTTTGGATCCCATTTTTCTCTTAATTCATCGATTATATATTTTTCTTTTTTGCAGTTGTTCTCTCCCTTATTTGTCTGTGCTAATCACACATTGATCCTGTGCTGGGATCAGCTTTGACACCTACCAGAAGGGAATGCCTGATCCCTTTCTTCTGCTGACAGAGGAGAGTCAAGGCTGTCAGCAAACAGCCTGATTTCCATTGTAACAGCAGAGGGAATCTGCTGCTGCTGCAACAAAGTCAGGACGTACAGGTACATCTTAAAGGGCATCATCTCACCTTTTTTAGGAAGTATCCATACATCCTAAAGGGCAAAAATGGGTTAAATGTTTCACATTCCATGGCTTTTAATTTGTCTGCTGACAATTCAATAAACGTACATTGGGTCTAATAAGAAAGCACAACAAAAGCTTAAATTACTCACAACCTGTGAACCATTTATATATGTTATTGTGTGCAAATTTGCCCTCTGTGAGCTTTAGCAAACTGTATTTAAGGTTTAACTTGAGCATATTACTCACCCTGTCAGAATCAGCACTGGGAGGTCCCGGAAGCACAGAAAGTGCTCCACTTGATTTTAATGGTAGCACTTTCCTGTCCAATTGGCTGCCTTAAACATGTACTAAGAATTTATAACAACACAAAATCATGAAAACTTCCATGATCAAACTAGTAAAAAAGTGACAAAATAAAGAATATATATAAATTTCCTGAAAGCTCACATCTTACCACAAATTAATCTCTTTTTTATTAATGCAATGAGTCAAACAATTTATATATATGTTATTCAGCATTATTGTTTCCTACACAACCAATACAGAATCTGGATATGAAATTAGGTTTCTCTCTCAATATTAGCTGAATGAAAGAAAAAATATATTACATGTAAATCTCAAGAAGACAATGTTACCTGAATAGCACAGTACTGCATACGAGTTGTATCACCACATAACATGGTCACAACAACTCATGTGTGCAGAATGGTTTCAGACCAAAACATTTTCATTTTATAATTTGCTTAGTTCACCAGGTAAACATGAGTTCCTTCACAATCAACGGTGCAAGAGATCATGGCTGAGGTGGAAGACATGGGGGTGAAACAGAAACACACCTGCAACCTCAACTAAGACCAAGGCTAGCATGTGGTGTGGCAACATCAGGGTAGGAAGAGGTGGATATGTTTGAAAGGAGAGACTAAGAACATCAGATTAACACCCACAAGTTATATATTGCCTGAAAGCACACCCCTAAAAGATTTCAAGAACACCCCATGCATCTTTCTAGATGGCCCACAGTAAGCATTACTCCTTTAAGAAAAGTGGGTGGATATTTGTGGGTGGATGCTACATTAAACCGAAAAAATGATCTCTCACGCCTCCTGAAGATGAGATGTAGTTGATCACTGGCTGAAAAGCATTCCTACTGGGATAAATGGGAATGCTTGCCATCCATGTGAACAAGGGTCTGAACAGCGTTCCCCAAGCCTGACATGATTGAAAAATACACTTTATTTTATAAATGCCTATGATGTCTGGGGTGTGTGTGTGTATATATATATATATATATATATATATATATATATATATATATATGTATATATATATATATATATATATATATATATATATATGTATATATATATATATATGTATATATATATATATATATATATGTATATATATATATATATATATATATGTATGTATATATATATATATATATATGTATATATATATATATATATATATATATATATATATATATATATACTGCTCAAAATAATAAAGGGAACACTTAAACAACACAATGTAACTCAAAGTCAATCACACTTCTGTGAAATCACACTGTCCACTCAGGAAGCAACACTGATGGACAATCAATTTCACATGCTGGTGTGCAAATGGAACAGACAACAGGTGGAAATTATAGGCAATTAGCAAGACACCCCCAATAAAGGAGTGGTTCTGCAGGTGGTGACCACAGACCACTTCTCAGTTCCTATGCTTCCTGGCTGATGTTTTGGTCACTTTTGAATGCTGGCGGTGCTTTCACTCTAGTGGTAGCATGAGATGGAGTCTACAACCCACACAAGTGGCTCAGGTAGTGCAGCTCATCCAGGATGGCACATCAATGCGAGCTGTGGCAAGAAGGTTTGCTGTGTCTGTCAGAGTAGTGTCCAGAGCATGGAGGCGCTACCAGGAGACAGGCCAGTACATCAGGAGACGTGGAGGAGGCCGTAGGAGGGCAACAACCCAGCAGCAGGACCGCTACCTCCGCCTTTGTGCAAGGAGGAGCAGGAGGAGCACTGCCAGAGCCCTGCAAAACGGCCTCCAGCAGGTCACAAATGTGCATGTGTCCACTCAAACGGTCAGAAACAGACTCCATGAGGGTGGTATGAGGGCCCGATGTCCACAGGTGGGGGTTGTGCTTACAGCCCAACACTGTGCAGGACGTTTGGCATTTTCCAGAGAACACCAGGATTGGCATATTCGCCACTGGCGCCCTGTGCTCTTCACAAATGAAAGCAGGGTCACACTGGGCACATGTGACAGATGTGACAGAGTTTGGAGACGCCGTGGAGAACGTTCTGCTGCCTGCATGACCGGTTTGGCGGTGGGTCAGTAATGGTGTTGGGTGGCATTTCTTTGGGGGGCCGCACAGCCCTCCATGTGCTTGCCAGAGGTAGCCTGACTGCCATTAGGTACCGAGATGAGATCCTCAGACCCCTTGTGAGACCATATGCTGGTGCGGTTGGCCCTGGGTTCCTCCTAATGCAAGACAATGCTAGACCTCATGTGGCTGGACTGTGTCAGCAGTTCCTGCAAGAGGAAGGCATTGATGCTATGGACTGGCCCGCCCGTTCCCCAGACCTGAATCCGATTGAGCACATCTGGGACATCATGTTTAGCTCCATCCACCAACGCCACGTTGCACCACAGACTGTCCAGGAGTTGGCGGATGCTTTAGTCCAGGTCTGGGAGGACATCCCTCAGGAGACAATCTGCAACCTCATCAGGAGCATGCCTAGGCGTTGTAGGAAGGTCATACGGGCACGTGGAGGCCACACACACTACTGAGCCTCATTGTGACTTGTTTTAAGGACATTACATCAAAGTTGGATCAGCCTGTAGTGTGGTTTCCCATTTTGATTTTGAGTGTGACTCCATATCCAGACCTCCATGGGTTGATAACTTTGATTTCCATTGAGGATTTTTGTGTGATTTTGTTGTCAGCACATTCAACTATGTAAAGACGCAAGTATGTCATACGATTAGTTCATTCATTCAGATCTAGGATGTGTAATCTTAGTGTTCCCTTTATCATTTTGAGCAGTGTATATATATATATATATATATATATATATATGTATATATATACCGTATTTGCTCTGAAAAATACCCCTCGTCGTATAATTGGGGTCGTCTTCTAATCAGATCTCAAATAGAGGTCTGACTATGAGACTAAGATCCAGATCCCCTGCAGCGCTGCAGGGGACCTGGATCCTCCTGTCTGATAACCTCAGCTGCTGCCGGCACTTCCACCGGCTATTGCCGAGCGCCGGCGAAAGTGCGGACAGCAGCGGAGGTTGCATATGTGCGTACTTCTCACAGCCGGGATAGCCCCCCCACTGCCGGGGAAGCAGAGCCGGTCGGAGAGATCAGAAGAAACACCGAGACCCCGGCGGCACTGTGCCGTCCCAAAGTCATCGGCGGATCCGGTAATTTTATGGAGGAGGCGGGGCCTAGCGGGGTCACACAGCATCATTGTGTGTGATCCCGTGGGAGCTGCAGTAAGCGCCTGCTGAGGTATCACAGTGAGTGAAGTGCCTTAGTTGCTTGAGTGTATATTAGGGTCTGGGTATGTAAGTGTCAGAGTGGGTATGTAAGTGGGTATATTAGTGTCTGGGTGTGTAAGTGTCCCCCTATATGCCACTCTGCCCCATGTTATGCCTTTTAACCCCCTATATGCAACTATGTCCCATGTTATGCCTTTTAAACCCCTATATGCCAGAGTAGCATATAGGGGTATAAGGCATTTCTAGAGGCAGAGTGGCTTATAGGGGGTTAAAAGGCATAACATGGGGCAGAGTGGCATATAGGAGGGTAAAAGGCATATCAGGGAGGCAAAGTGGCACATAGGGGGTATAAGGCATTTCTGGGGGTAGAATGGCAAAAAAAAGGAAATAAAAAGAAACAAATAAAAAGTTTACACAAATTAAACTTTTTTCCTATAGGGTCGTCTTATAATCAGGCTTTTTCTTTTTTTAAAAAAAATTAATATTCAGATTTTGGGGGGTTGTCTTATAATCAGGGTCGTCTTATAATCGAGCAAATACGGTATATATATATATATATATATATATATATATATATATATTTTTTTTTTTTGTCCTTTCTTTTAAATGTCCTAAATGATGATAGTACCATTAAATGCTGCTCGCACTTAGGTAACTGGATATCTTTTGGAGCCTTTCAAGAATTCTTGGGACAGTTTCTATAAAACTCAAAAAAGATTCACCTAATTTCCATACATGTTCATAACATAGAATAACATGAAATATAATATATACTATATATAATAGTATAATAATTAAATGCCATGAGGAGGGCTATTAGGGCTATCACTAGAAATCTTGGAGACCAGTACATGCTTAAAACCTGGGACCCCATGCCCCTCATATCAGTCCGCTCCATGTCCATTGTCCCACCCATCACTCTACCTTAAGATCTCCCATAAGCACACAACCAAGGCAATCCTAGGGTTAGTGCCATATGGTCCCACGTTTAAGTGACACGCATACATACCAACATGCAAACTCACTCTACCACCACACACACATTATTTCTCAGGCGCCACTAACTCATAACACACACACATGCTAACATCACACGCTGATCCTCACTCATATATCAAACACTAGATGTGGATATACACACTCATACTAATGCCATACAGTAACACAACACCACGCATGCACTGAATCCAACACCATACACTAACACACATACACTGACTCTAAAGCACTATATAGTATAGAGTGTGTGTGTATTTAATACACACAAACAGTACCGTACACATAAAAATACATACACATATATACACACACACACTACTCCCCTCGCTGTATAAAACAAGACAATTTACAATAAACAATTTATATGACTGAGAAAGAATATATAAAGTAATAGGAAACAAATATAAAAGTAACTATTGGCCATCACTGCGAAAAACACAAACATAAGTTATAACTAGCTACCAACTACTCTCGTGTGTCGTCATTACGTAGAGAACGGTTGCATAGCAACCACGCAGCGTGTGCGTCGTGACCAGGAAGTGACTGAACTGTCAGTGGTTCGCTTGTTCTCGTCTTCGCTATTTCGTGTGTTGGTGACCGCCGTCCTACTCCCCTGGTTGGGGAGAAGGCGGCATGTTCTGGAAGATGTGGGGAGCTTGGGGCCATCGGTCGCTTTATTCGGTGACTGGACTTCTCTGTGCACTGCTTGCTCTCAGTTTACTGCCAAACGTGAATTCCTCCCCGGGCGTCTCCCCCGCTCCACCCGCGTCTTCTACTAGTGCCAGCGGTCTCCGACCTTCGGCGGGTGGGAAGGAGAACAACTCGAGCACCGCTGTAGAAGGCCCGCTCTCAACGGTGCCTGCTGGTCCTCCGCCCAATAAACCCCGGACTCAGAGGGCCCTTGCAGTGCTAGTGGTGGTGAGCGCCGCCGTTATTATCTACTTTGTCATCAGGACAATCAGGTAGGAGCATATGCTGCGCTAATGAGCATTGGCGGGGCTGTCACGTGTGTTGTGGGGAAGCTGACACGTACTACTTTATAACGTTGGCTTCCTGTGTTATGGTTCTAGAAAATCATGCTTCCTTCCACTTTCCATCCTTATCATTTATCATTTCACACTTCGTGTACTCCAACGGTGAAAACTTTCTCCAACAGCACAGGATCTATGGTGATCTTTGGAGCTGCAGTTTGTGCTTCTCTTAGGGTAGATGCAGATTATTATTATAATTATTGTTATTATTTTATGTAGTGCTGACATATTCCATAGTGCTGTACAATGGTTTAGCCTTAGGGTAGTTGTAGGTTCTTGATCTTATGTTGTGATGCTCGGTCTAATTATTTGGATTTCTGCTTTATGTAAATCAAACAAATTACCCTGTTTGTGACTCACAGACCATTATGGCTTTCTGGTTGTTATAAATATCTGGTATTTATTTTTTAGTGTAAATTGGATGTTCGGGGCATGTGGAAAGTATCCTATTTTCTGTAAAAGACAAAGCAAAAAACCACATATTAAACATATTAACTATCGTTTCTTACCCATGGAAAGAATATTTTTCTCCTTGAGCTTAAAATGCAATGTATTACAGATTAAGGTTGGTTAACATTGATAAAAAAAACTAATTTTGCCGTAATGAGGTCCATATATCTGGTGAGCTGGAGGCTACCGTTGGGGTCAGTTTTGATACCTTGGGCGTTTTGTGTAGTAGACTAGGCTAAGGTAATACAGCTAGAACATAAACAAATGACTTATGTACTGTAGCTGTCTGAAAACATTTTATGTTAACATTAGAATTGTTCTAAAGCACAAATCAGCCCAATATGTTTGAAAACTTTTAGTCGTATACTTGTAAAAAAGAAAGTAGTGGATGTTTCCCCCTTAAGGACTAATTTTCTATTTAAAGTTATCAATATTTTCTTGTGAGGTTTGGTGATAGCCAGCATTATACCATGACAAACATAAATGAAGGTTTCAACTTTTCAGTCATACTTATGAATAACAAACCATTTGTAAAACCCCCTACATAAGTGTATTGCAAAAAAAGCTATATTTTAAAATGTTATTCCTTTATTTTTATTATATTACATGTTTTACGGGGTTAGTTTAAAATACAATTTTTTTTCCCAGGCAGGGCATGTGCTGGCAATTAAAGAACCATTCAGTAGTACGCAGAGAGAGATACCTTTAGCTATTGGAGAACACTTTTACAGAAGAATAACACAATCGTGTATTAAAGGCTGAAGAGATAATGCTGTTTTAGCTTCTGTTCCAACTAAACTTAAATCAATCAGAAATAAATTGCAACAGTCCTTCCGGTATTAGTAAGGCAATTGGACAGACCATTTTATTACATCAAAATCTTTTGGGGTTTATTTTTGGTTTTTTTTTTTACATTAAAAAAATGTAAGAATATTTCTACAATGTTTTTCTGTTACAAAAAAGTTAACTAGCAAGCTTGTACAACTGTCTGTACAATAGTACATGTTGGAGATCCTTTTATTGAAGGCATTTGTGAAATATGTAGACTATTATGAAATACAGTTTTTTTTCTTTTCTATAGATGTTTAATAGGGGCATAAAGTTGTATAGCCTGTGTTTCACAACAGCGAGTTACCACATTGCAATATATAGTGAGAATTTTGTTTGCCTGTTTCTGAGGCAAGCTTTATAATCGTTAGCAGCAAATGAAAATAAAGAATAAATAGGTAGGTTGCTGATGCATTCCTGGCCTCTAATTCTTTTCATCCATTATTTGTTATTACATATTGGTAATTACTAGTCCAAAATGATGGGCAGAAGGACCTGCTAACAATAGTGATGTGGTTCGCACATATACAGTGCTGTGAAAAAGTATTTGCCCCCTCCCAATTTCATCCATTTTCGCTTATTCGTTACATTTAAATGTTTTAGATCATCCAACTATTTTGAATATAAGACGAAGTGAGTAACCACAAAATGCAGCTTTAAATAATCATTTTTTAATGGTAACAAGTTAACCTAAACATATCACTTGTGAAAAGTAATTGCCCCCGTAAATCTAATAACTTGTTGTGCCACTCTTGGCGGCACCAACTGCAATCAAAGTTTGCGATAACTGGCAATGAGACTTTTTACATTGCTGTGAAGGAATTTGGCCCTTGAAAGAAGTGTTTTAACTCGGCCACATTAGAGGGCTTTCAAATATGAACTGCCCTTTTAAGGCCATTACACGCATTTAATTTTGTTTCTTTTGAGTCATTGCGAGGTGGACGTGCTTGTGTGCTTAGTATCATTCTCCTGCTGCATAACCCAACTACGCTTGAGCTTCACAAACTGATGGGTGAACATTCTTCTTCAGGATTTTCTGGTAGAGGGCAGAATTCATGGTTCCATCAATTTTGACAAGTTGCCCAAGTCCTGAAGCAGCAAAGCAGCCCCAGACCATCCCACTATCACCCCCATGTTTGACTGTTGGTATCATGTTCTTATTGTGAAATGTTATGTTAGTTTTATGGCAGATGTAACAACGTGTTTTAATTAGCATTTGCAGAAAGGTTTAACATAGCAATTAATATAATTGTGAATGTATACATGCCACTTTAGGATTTTGTGCATCTGATCCTTTCAAACGTTTTGGTTTCTGT
Source organism: Spea bombifrons (assembly GCF_027358695.1). Taxonomy (NCBI): domain Eukaryota; kingdom Metazoa; phylum Chordata; class Amphibia; order Anura; family Pelobatidae; genus Spea; species Spea bombifrons. The sequence continues at coordinate 137,140,946 of NC_071087.1, read as the reverse complement.
GACAAGGTAAACAAGTTGCAGGTTATGAAGGGTAAGGCTGGCAAAAGCCATATGTATCAAGATCATAGACAAACTTAGCAGCACGAAAGGAGTTTGAAGTAAAATCATTTTTGAAAGCGGAAATATTTTTCTCCTTGTGTATAAAAAAAGAGTAATACAGGTTAGCATTAACAAAAACCTGATTTTATCTCTGGACATGGAAGTTCACATTATTTTCTGTTATGTGCTATTTTGGGTGACTGCCTTTTTCACACTGAGCTGATTGTTTGTGGCGATGTTAATGAAATGTTTGCTTCCGCAGGCTTTCATTAGTCAGGGTGTATAACTGAACCATGGTATTTTTTTTTTTTTTACCACAGGCACTTAGATAGAGTCTGTGGTTTTTCTCTAGTAGATTGGGTTAAGAAACAGAATCGGAACATATACAAATGGGTAAAATATTATTATATTATGCACTAGAACTTTTTTTTAAATGTTTCACAGTATTCCCGAAATGTATTTTTGATCTGGTACTAGTAATTACAAAAAAAAATAATGATTTCCCTTTAAGATTAATGTAACATTCTAGATGTCAAGGCTACTATGCTGACAGAATTATCAAAACCATGGTTCATAATGTGAAAAGGAAGCAGAGAGTCTGTATATGGACCAGGAAAAATGTAAATGGTGTGGATTACAGACAAATGATGCAGAATGATTTTGTAGTTCAATACATATTCTTAGTGTTCTCTTAAATATTAAAATGTATTCTTACAGGACAAGGAGGAAACATAAGAAGACAAGAAAATACGGTGTTTTGGATACTAACATAGGGAACATGGAGTTAACCCCATTAGAGCAAGAAGAAGAAGATGATGATACATTGTTTGATGCCAATCACCCTCGCAGGTCACTTGCAACCCTTTAAATGCTTAATGATATGACTTTAACTGGTTTCTTAATTGTTCCTTGTCAAAATTATTAATCTATTACTTTGTTTGCTTGATTAAAATACTAGGTTTTTCTAGAAACAGTCTGAAAAAACGAACTTGTCTTTTAATTAAGTTCATCTTATATTCAAACCTCACATTGTGCCACTGATTCTCCGATATAGCCCTTCACCACTCTGCCAAATCTGCACTTCCACTGCCTATTATAACCCCTTGGACACGTTACTCTATATGCATGCCTGTGTGCATTTAAAGGCTTGCCAGACTCTGAAATGCAAGCCAATATGCGGATACACATAGGCAGGAGTCATGTGACCCCACCATAAAGGAATGATTTTCACGAAGTGTATTCTGCATAATGCAGCATGATCACATGATTACAGTCGTGCCTAACAGTCTGTGCTCCTCTTCACAAGTAGTGGAGAGCATCAAATAGGGCAAATCTTTGTGGATTACACATCCCATGATTCCTTTACTGCCTTAAGGTTGACTGAGCAAGATGTGCCACTCATCTCTGAGCCACTGACTGATAGGCAGATGAGTATACATGATTTTGTACGCATGAAATATGGTTTAAATTACCCCCAGTCATAACCCTCCCACACTACTTTACACAAATCTGTGTATGAGTGAGTTTTAGACATAATCCGTTTGTTAGGTGTTGTAATGACTAAACAATGTTTTATGGCTAAAACAGTGGTTTTGCTCATTCCTCATAGGGCCCTCTAATATTCAGGCCTTTTCTTTTTTCCTTTCAATAAGATCCAAAGCTTTGGGGGGATTGTTTTATAGTCGAGCAAATATGGTAAAAAGTGCAGATTCAGGATTAAACATTACCGTAACCTTGGCATGGCAGCCTTTTGGACGGACTAGCGTACCAAATATAAAGCAAGGCGCAAGCTATAATGGGGAATGATTTACAGAGCAGCCAAATACAGCCCAAAATACCGTATGTGCTTGATTTATAAGACAAGATTTTTTACAGAGGAAATGCTCTGAAAAATATCCGTTGTCTTTTAATCAGACCTCAAATAGAGGTCTGACTAAAATCCAGATCCCGCAGCGCTGCAGGAGACCTGAATCCTCCTCTCTGGCAGCCGGCGAATGTCTGCAAGATGCGCGCAGACAACCTATGCGTCTGCCGGGGCTTCTATGATGGAGCACCGGCGCTAAGTCATAGAAGCCCTGGCGGAAGTACCGGCCAGCAGCGGAGGTTGTCTACGCGCATCTCGCAGCCGTTCACCGGCTGTCAGAGAGGAGGATCCCCCATGACGGAACACCGGCCTGAAGTGACCTTCTGGTTCTCAGTCATAGAAGCCCCGGCAGAAGTCCCAGGTAGCAGCGGAGATTGTCTATGTGCATCGCGCACATGTCCACCGGCTGCCCCCACTTGACCCCAGGGAGTCTGGAGCATGAGGGACAAGTCTAGGGATGCATCACTAAGTCTGGGGGGCATATCAGGGGGCAGATTGGTAAATAGGAGGGTATAAGGCATATCTTGGGGGCAGATTGGCATATCAGGGGGCACAGTGGCATGGGGGTATAAACCTTATCTGGGGGGCAGTCCTGTGTTCCTATGGCACGTGGTGTCCACTAATCCAAGTTCAAGCTTTACATGAAAATAGCTAATTGACCCAGTAGTGTGTGTGTGTGTGTGTGTGTGTGTGTTTGTGTGCGCGCATATTTTTTAGGGTTTTTTGTAGTAATTTTTAGCACATTTGCTCACCACAAGTTTAATACATTTAGCAAAAGCATCTTTATTTGCCTTGTGAACTTGTAGAATGGAATTACAGTGCCATCGCATTTTCTACTGAAACTTCTCAACCCTCCAGACACTCGTATAACTTTTAAATGCGTGCAGTTAAATAAAGACAGCGAAGAAATGTTATTTATTTTTTCTTTAACGGCAACATCTTTGGGACCAACTAATAAAACTGAATGTAATCCTTAAGGTGGACACATGTCAGATGTTATTTAAACAGATATGGAAGCACAGCAAAACCACTTAAATTGAAACATGGTCAATTTTTATTATTTCAAAGATAATTTTTTTGTTGACAGTTTTTTTTTCTCAATGTTTTATTTTTTGTTTTGAAAGAAACAAAACAAAAACCTATTACAGTGATGCACTAATGGATGGTGGTATGACATAATGTCATAGTTATCTCCCTGCCCTGCTTCTGGTGCAGCTCAATGTCCTTCTTTACTCTGAGGGATCAATTATTTATTTTAATATTTAACATTTTGGGGAAATGTAGTCCTTTGCAACCTGTACAATCTAGAAGTGCTTACCCTGTGCCCAACCCTGTTGCTCAGTCTCCTTCCTTGCCCTGAGGGATCAGTTTTTTCTTTTAATATTTAAAATTTGGAGTGATATTTTGTCCTGCACAATCTGTGTCTGTCTTGCAGTGCTTGCTCTGTGCCCTTTCCTTGCCTATGCTGCTGCTGCGGTGGCTCAATCTCCTTCTTTACTCTGAGGGATCACTTCTTAATTTGTTTTCTAGTTTTGAAATTTGACATTTAGCCCTGTACCATGTCTGCCCATTGCCTATCTCCTTTTCCACAGCTACTCTTCTTATTCTCCGCTTCTTCTCCTTTGTGTTCTGTTTTTTCTTTCTTCTCCACTTCTCTCGGTGACCCGCTGGAGTGCTCCTGATGAACTTTAGCATCTGGGTAGAGTATTGGCACGCACCCATGATCATTTTTGTTTTTGGTCCCTGTGTACAAGTCTAATAAGTACCCAATCAGAGACTCTGCACTGTGTATTGCTAAGTTGTTTGGAAGCATTTGTAAGGAGAACAGCACAGGGACCAAGGCAGCAACGTTAGCACAGACTGCTTTGCTGATCACTGAAAAAAGTTTAGAATTTTTTTAAATACTCGTGTGTAATTTCTCAATACAGTTTTGTTTTTATATTGTTAGTTTTTGCTTATCTTGTATTTTCCCAGGTGTTATAAAGCATTATCCCCACTTTACATTTTATTATTCTTAAATATTGTTTGTCTCTGCAGAAAATCACGATCACCCTGTTGCTTATGTCGGTTATATTGTAAACATTTTATTCAGTCATTACATGTAAAATGTTTCCTTTACTTTGTGTATACAATTCTAAATGGTTCATACTGTAATTATTATAAGAATTGGCAATGATTATTAAACAATTCACTAAAGAATGGATTTTGCAGCTTCTTGAAATCACTATGCTTTATGAAGTGAAAACCCCAGTGAGCCAATCCTGCACGGAAGGCTGAGCTGGTCTTCTATAATACACTTGCAAGCGGGGGACTTCTTAAAACTCGGCTCATTGATTAAGATATGCATTATACAGGACCAGCTCAGCTCTTCTTGCAGGTGAAGCTTTCTAGGGGTTTGCATTTTATCAAGCATTGTGATATCAGGGAGTTGAGTTCTTCTGTTCTATTGTTAGCTTGTAGACCTCAGTCTTGGCTTTTATCCACATGCACAGGAAGCATTTTGGAAAAAATATTCCTTAAGAGATAACACTATAAATGTACAATCTGTGTGTGAGTATACATATAATATTTGTGTGGGTTAGTATGTATATTATTATAGAATACATTTAAATGTAAACAATTTTCGTTCCTTTTTTAGGTGAGCAACTGCCTTTTCTTGGATGATGACAACCAGGAAATAGACTTTGTGCTTAAAAAAATCCACAAGTCTCATTTTTCGTGGTACCCAAAGTTTGTTTTTGACTGCACTATAGTCATTTTGTAAATACTTTATAGCAGAAACACTAAAAATGTAAATTACAAATTTTTCATTAAAGGATCTTATTTAAGACCACATGTATTTCTTTTGTTTGTTTTGTTATTGTGAACAGTTAGGCATTTTTGTTCTCATCGCACAATTTTGTACAAAAATGTTGTGATATGTTTTAGCTCATCCTGTGTCAAATATGAATTTTTATTCACTTAAATATATTTATTGAGTTTGGAAGCCTTCACATTGTAAAAAATGCATGTTTTCATGAAGAAAGTAACAATAAAAAATAAAAAAATATGGTTTATTTTATTTGCTTGCGTTGCATGCTGGTCTTATACCCTATTTTATACTAAGGAAATACTCTACTATCATATGCATTAAAGTCCATATGATAGCTGGAGTCTTCCCTTTAAGTTGTCATTCCCTCCCCATCTTGATTCTTCCACACATTGCTTGCCTGTGAAAGCATGCACTATGCTCACCTCCTGCCAGCTCCCCTGCTGTCTTGTGGGAGAGTTACTGGGGGTCTTCTGAGACATCAAGCATTTGTATACAATAAAGGTTGAGCCGAGCTACTTATACCCGACCTCCTTCAATAACACAGAGAAGGCAGTCATCAGAAGATGTGTGGAAGTTCTCCAATGAGCCTCATCCTCGCGCAAGGGTATTCAATAAATTGCCTCTCCTGATTGGTTGTTTTGTGTATCCTTCTGTATAAAAGTCCCGGTTTTGTTCCTAATAAACAAGTACTTAATTTGCTACACTCAATATGAGTCGTCTACTTGGGAAAAGCGGGCATTAATTACCTGACAAAAGAGCTACACTATATGGACAAAAGTATTAGGACACCTGACCATTATACCAACAGGGACTTTTATGACATTGCTTTCTAAATACATAGACATTGATATATAGTTGGTCTCCCTTTTGCTGCTATAACAGCTTCTACTCTTCTTGGTAGGCTTTCCAAAAGATGTTTGAGAGTTTCTTTGGGAATTTTTGGCCGTTCCTTGGACACTGATGTTGGATGTAAAAGCATCTTCGTTCCAGTTCTTCCCAAAGGTGTTTTCATGGGGTTAAGGTCAGGGCTTTGTGTGGGGTCCAGTCGAGTTCGTCCACACCAAACTCATCCAACAATGTCTTTATGGGCCTTGCTTTGTACGCTGGAGCACAGTCATGCTGGAATAGAAAAGGGCCTTTCCCAAACTGTTTCCTCAAAGTAATAAGCATATAATTGTGTAAAATTCCATTTTAGACCATTATGCACATACCTTTTATGGCACCAGTTTGAAGAAGGGCCTTTAATGTTCTGGTATCACTGTTCCACTGAAAACAAAGCAGGGTGCATAAGAACATGGTTTGATGTTTGGTGTGGAGAAACTCGAGTTGCCTGCACGGAGCCCTGACTTTTAACCCCACTGAACACCTTTTGAATGAATTGGAACACAGATTTAGATCCATTAATTAAAGAGACATAAAGATAAAGGAACTCCATACGACTATCCGTACCATATTGTCCACAATGAGCTTCTGCTGTGTCACTGATCAATTAGAAGTTTACGTTTAATTTTATTAGATGTGTTTATGCTTGATTATGTGCACATTTCGAGCAATTAGCGATCATTTTCTGTATTTGTGGTCTCAACAGATTGTTTTACAAATATGATCTATGCATTCAATATTCATTTTCTCCAAACATTGCATCTACATTTTAGAAGGGTCATTAAAGCAAGGTCTCAATATACTAGGATTATTGCTGCAAAAAATGAAAAACTCTATAAAACATGACTGTTGACTGTACAACATATATTTTTCTATGAAACCATTATAAAATGGCTTTAGACCAAGGAAAAATATGCATAAGTGTTCCAGGAGCATATGGCTGACTACTAACAGGGTTGCAGAAACAGGTGTTCTAGTGGATTGCCAAAGGATAGGCTGGAAATCAGCTACATGAATGAATCCTTTTTTGATGAGCTACAGCCAGGAAAATCTGGCATGCATATGGTAAGTCCTTGCACTTTAGATGTAATGATTGGCTAACATTTTCTTTTATTAGTTCAAGGTTACAAAAAAAATAAATGTAATGTGACCAGTATAATTAAAGACAAAAAATAAGAATTATTAAAATAATATTTAAGTATAGAATGTACCGTATTTGCTCGATTATAAGACAAGGTTTTTTTCAGAGCAAATGCTCTGAAAAATACCCCTCGTCTTATAAGCGAGGTCGTCTTCTAATCAGACCTCAAATGAGGTCTGACTATGAGACTAAGATCCAGATCCCCCGCAGCCCTGCAGGGGACCTGGATCCTCCTGTCTGGTAACCTAAGCTGCTGCGGAGGTTGTCTACGCGCATCTTCCCCGTCTGCCAGAGAGGAGAATTCCCTGCAGTGCTTCGTCCAGCCCCTGTGAAAACCTTAGGGGCAAAAACGTGTTTCATGGAGGACTGAGCCTTATCTAGGGCTGTAAAGGTTTTCACAAAGGAACCGACATTCTTAACGAATGAGTCGCCTAATAAAAGGCCCTTAGCTGCCTGGCCTGGTTCTTGAGTAGCCATGTTCACAAGTTTGGGCTGTATTTTAATTAAGATCGACTTGCGTTGTTCGGCACAGAGCGCAGAATTAACATTGCAGTCAAGCACACTAGGCGCGGAAGCCAACCTAGAGCTTTGTCAAAATTAAAAGCAGCGGGGAAAGCTTTACCTGCTTCTAGTAGCTTAAAGAGTCTAGTAAAAGGACCTAAAGTGTCCAAAAGCTTGTCTTGACAGTGACGCAGGGAAAATTCCAACCCCTTTCTGGTTCCAGCCCGTTTTGGAGTTCTACAGACCCCACCAGGCACTATGGGTCGTGGGCATTCGGCCCTAAGCTTGTGTCTAGTTTCTTTAGAGAGGGGTTTGCGCACTCAAAGCGCCAAATATTGGGCAATGTGGGCTGGGGGATCCCACTCTGCCGAGCGGGGTTGGCGTAAGTCATCAGGGTCCACCAGGGGGTTACCCTGAGGATCCCTTACCCCATCATCCCCCCCCGACAGTCGTAAGGGCAGGGGCAGCGTCACCTCGAGAAGGGGAAAATGTGAGTCCAGGAGAGTCCTCTCCATCGGAACATATGTGATTCTGGATCTCTGTAGGAGTCCAGGTCTCCATCACTCTCTTCAGAGCGTGACAAATCTTGTTGAGCTTTAGCTCTTTTCCAGTGTGCCTGAAGTAAAGCCTGCTGTATGGATTGGCTGATGGAATGGGACATGACACCCATGGCAGAAGAATGGAATGGGACATAGTGGCATCTAACAAGGACTGGAAATCCTCTGATAACAGAGGGTGAGAGTCCTCAGGTTGACCACCTAAAGGAGGGCCTGACTCCATTGAAGGAGTGAATTGGTTCCACAAGATGGCCAACGCTCGCGCAAATGCGCATGCGCGGCTAAGAGCCTTCCGGCCGAGAGCCCTTGATCGCGGTTATAAAGAGGATAAGAACCGCGATGCGGAGAGCCAAACCGCCGGAGGGGAAAAGACAAACAAAATAAGGAGGGTAAGCTCGATCCTAGGAACAAAAGGGGACCGAAAACCAAAAGAGACAGAGCATAGCACGACGGCACAACGTAAGAGACAATAACAAGTAAGTAGATGGTACAAAAATTATATCAATGGCAAATAAATATATATGGAAACATATACAAGAAATGAATGAGAGAAAATATACTTAACTGTCCGTGAGGGAGCAGCAAAGAAAGAGGGAGTTCGTCAGGATTACACTCCCTTTGATGATGATTAGGACTGTTGATTTGGTTGGCCTATCCCTAGGCAGATTTATTTTGTTACTATACACTTGTTTAACTCCCTCAATATTTGCTGCTGAGGGAGTAATAAAGAAAGACATTGCATAATAGGAGCCTCTGGGTCATTAATAAAATCAATATTCTTCTGAAAAAGAATTGAAAATAAAAAATAAGAATGACTGGAAGACTATCAAGTTTTTAATTTACTTTTTAATATTTTTTTGTTTGCTCTATATAAAGTACTAGAGATTAGAGTAGAATGCAATGCGTTGCTTGGTATACTGAGACAGAAGTGGTTATGCATGCTGCCGATGAATATCAACATCTGACACTGCTGGGTTATCAGGTCTTCTCCTATGAGAATGACAATATATCTTTTTGTTGATAACTAGACAGAAAGTGCTATATTGTCAAAATCTACCTCAAAACGATGGGTGCAACAGACCAGAAATGTTCTGGGGAGTACTCCTAGAGGAAATTTGAATCCCATATCACCATCTTGTGAGACTAGAATTAATGGTAGCATTAATTATGCAATCTGGATACTATGTGCCTTAAGATGAGCAACATAAGATGTTATGTAATAAGCAAGAAGCAACTCCCTGTTTTGCTCATTATCCAATCTTGGGTGCATATTCTCTTGAAATCCAATATTTTTAAACTGGGTAAAGAATATACACAGTTGAAACTGCAGGCTGTCCATTTGCTCTCAATATTTCTCTGCACATCACTGAAAAATGTATACAAAAAATGCACAAAAACTAATGTCTAAAACTAATAGTGCCTGAAACCTGAATAGAACTGGAAAAGCTGAAAATCCCAACTTTCTAAAATATCTAAAAAATTATAAATCTGTAGGATAGACAAAAATCACACATTGATAACAAAATGTGGCACTTATACTTTATGTTCTAATCTTTACAGCCCTTTCCGACATTTTCAAACTCATCATACAGCAGCAGGGTGAAGAAAAAAAGACCATCGGCACCACCATTTATACATAATTGGTATACATTACTTGGTATAACTGAATCATTCTAATTTATATCTACATTTCATTTATAAAGCAAACATAAAGGCAAATCTCTATATAGAGTATGTTTCTCTTACATTGTCTAGTTGTGTCCTATAAAGCTGAATTCGCAAAGCTAATTGTTTAGCAATGAAAAGCAACACATACATAGAGCTTTTACAAGTGTTAAATCAATCTGGCAATGGTTCCAACCAGTAATTCCATGATAAATTATAGTAATTGGACATTTTTATCACAAGTTGTTTATTTTTACGATATTTTCTTATTCACCTAGCAATTTATCCGGTATACTAATAAAAATATTTTATGTGCATTCATTTGAACTGTGTGAAATCAAGTGTAAATTACACTTTAAACTGCAGAGTTTTGGAACAATCTTATTTTAAAATGCACTAAATGTATATTCAGATTCAACATTCTGCTCGAAATATTAATCAGTTTTTGTGAAAGATAATTTATAGTGATTTGTCTGTCTGAATCGGTCCCTGAAATATATCACTTCTGTGAAAAGCTAACAAATGATGTGGATAGGATTTTTCTAGGATTGTAGGATTAGACATGTGAGTGAATATAATATCAAAATGTAATAGCCTTTGTACTTAGAAAGTAAAAATGTATAGCTTAACACATAATTGGCCAATTACAACTGCCCTTTAGCTTCTGTTCTGTAAGATAGTCTTGTCTGGTTGACAGAGGGAGGAAAACATATTTTACTGGCTTATTGGGCCACTTGCTAATTTCTTTATGATGAAATTGTGCCACAACAATCAGATGTTAAAGGCCTGTCACATAATGGGAATTAAGCATCTGGTTCAAAGTCAGAGCTTGGCTGCAACAGCATTAGTGGGATATTTCCCTTCCCTTCTTCAGCAGCAGTGACATGTGAGACCCCTTCTCCCACCCAGGTAGGTCAAGAAAAAGACCTATAAAACCCTCCCTTTGCCTTCCACCTACGTTTGTTCTTGCCCTACCAGGTAGTGACTGTGTTTTTAGTCACCCCTTTTTTTTTGTTTTGTCTGTTTTGCTTTCTAGGTGGGAACCATATTTCCACTTTTATCTATGCCCTCAGTAGGGCATGGAGACATGTTGCTTCTGCCACGTTCCACAGTTCTGTGTGTGTGTAAGGGAGCCTGTTTATGTAGGTTTGTGGATGGACCTCAGTACCTATGGCTGTATATGGGAAAGGATCCTCTAATCTCCCAGATGTCTTATAAAGTCTCATCTGATCTAAGGATCCCTGCCAGACAGCTGCTGCTGCTGCTGCTGCTGCTGCTGCTGCTGCTGCTGCACGGGGTCCCGGATTCACAATGACAGACGATAGGCAGCAACATGGCAAAGCTCCACTAGGTGAGAGGGAGGAGAAATAGCGTATGTGAGTGTGTGTGTGCTAATGTAGTGTCAGAGTCACTATGTTTGTGTGTATATGCATAGTCAGTGTGTGTGTGTGTGTGTGTGTGTGTGTAAGTGTATAGGGCCAGAGTATGTCTACTGTATTGTAGTGCCAGATTCAGCATGTATGTGTGCATAGTGTTAGACTGTGTATTTTTATAAATTTATACTGTTAGCCAGTGCGCGTTGTTGGCTAGTGTGTTCATGTGTGTAAAAGTGTGGTGTTAGCATGTATGGTTTTGTGTACCATAAGTGTGTGTATTAAGTTTTTGGTGTTAGCATGTGTGTACATGTTAATTTATGCAAGACTCAACAAGCCAGGTTGCCATGGCGACTATAAATAGAATGACATCTCTCTGTGGATATCTTCTTGTTGCAAGAACATTAAATCTTTAAGATGCAAGATGTGGAAATATTTATCTTCAAAGTGTGATGCCAGAAAAACTGCTTCGCTAAGCTTTTCAGTTCTGGATTTTCTGGAAAGTCCAGCTGTGGACTCTTACTGTGTTGCTCGATTGAAAGTTGGCTGAACATCCCTTACTGTGGCAGTTTATCCAGGTCACCACAAGACTTTGCCCTAGGACCTTAATGTGTTTTTAACCAAGTGATAGATTTCCTTTTTGAACCTCTGGGGATTTCAGATGAAAAGGTCTCATTCTCGTTACCCCCTTTTGGAGGATTCTACTTACCGATAATTTTTCAATGTTCATCCTTCAGCATCAGGTATTTCCCACCCAATAATTTCAGCGTTATTTTTGGTATGCCTTTGTTATTACACATATGGGTGGAGGGGAAGATGATTGTTTTATAGGTCTTTTTTATGAATCCTCCATATCCGTATTGCACACAGAGTCTTGTTCAAAGACTGACATTTATTTGGCAACCTAAGGAAATGTCCATTTAGCAAGACCTCATAGAGGAGGTCTATGATGATAATCTCGCTTTTGAAACGCGTTTGCATCTGAATCCATTTCTTTAATCACCAGTGTATGCAATGCCCCATAATAAATGGTCTGCCATTTTGGTGAAATTCTCTAAAATATAGTTAGCGCCAACCCCACTTTCATAATTCATTCCACGTTTAATAGCAAAAGTTATGAAACAATCACAATTTGTGCAAAAAAATTAAACCAGTCAGTAAAATTATATTTGATGGCACTAAATGCTATGCAATGTAAGCCCAGTTTAGTAGTTCTGTTTCTTAAAGGCTATTTTTATTAGAAATCCTTTGCATGATATTCATTTTGAACTTGCCCTTTTTGTGGTGTTTTTTACAGATGTAAAATGAAGGCCACATAAAATAAATACTGTATTGGCCCGATTATAGGCCGGACACGATTATAGGCTGCACCCTTATAGTTTGGCGCTATTTGAAAGAAAAAAAAATATTTTTAAAGAAAAAATACACATTAGTGGTATTGTGAAACAGTATTTTATTTAATGAGCATGAATGTCCTGCTTTTGGCAGCATATGTTTTATAGAAGCAGACATTTGGAAAACCAATGCACCCTACTTATAGAGTGCATCATTAATTAAGCGCTGCAGGGGACCTGGATCCTAGCCCTGTCCCAGGCGCCTGGCGATACAAATTGTGCATCCTTGAGCTAAACCCCAATTATAGGCCGCACCCCCACCTTAAAGGCTTAAATTAGGGGGGGGAAGTGCAGCCTATAATCGGGCCAATACGGTATATTTGCTACATTTTTACTTCAACGCTTTCTTTAGCCGCTTTAGTCCTGAAAACCTCTTTTCATCCTTGAAACCTGGGCCTAGATGCCCTAGTTTACTAATTGTCAAATTTGTTTGCTCCATTATTATGGCGTGATGATTGTATTTGCTGATGTAACCTTAACAAAGCCATAGTACAAAAATAGTAAAGGAACAATGTGAAAGAAAGGGAAGACAGATATAAAAGCACTGTCTCATGAGAAATTACTGGCTGCTATGTTTACAAAGACTTCTTTAAAAAAAAATAGGAAAAATTGCCTAGTTCAATTTAGTTTGTTGCTGCACTTTTAATGGCAGTGTAGTCATTATACTAATTAAGGTTATCCTTAAAATATACTTTTAATGAAATTACCGGTATATATTTTTCTGCCCATTCTGTTTAACTTAATAAGTGTGTGCAATGTTAATTTATATTTAGACATTTGTGCATTAACACAATGTATACTATTTTTTATTCTGTCAAAATTTGATATCTGTATAGTGTGTATTGTAAGTATACGTGTATATATAATATTATCATACATGGAAACTTTGATAAAGCTGGGAACATTGATTATACTTTAGTAGTATGCAGATCTGTTTATGGTTTGTATACAAGAAAAAAAAACATTAAAAAGTAACTAGTGACTAGTTAAATGCCTTCCAGTACTATCTTTGAAATATAGATTGCTTCATTATCTTGTTTGGCACCCTGTTTAAAATCCCTGCGTCATGTACATGTTCCTGCACCTTATTCAGTGTATAGAGAAATACTTACAGGCATGGATAGCATGGTGAGAGTAACCTTTTCTTTAGGTTTAGGAAAGTTATTTTGGTAGTAGTTTCTTCTACATAAGACAAAGTTGTGCATCACATATATATCTAATATGCTATGTCTGAGGTAATCACAGACAAGTGAGTCTATGTGTAACGGTCTGGTGAAGTAGGACCCTGGAGGGTGGCGCGTGCCAGGAGAGACAGGAATGGAGAAGCGGCCTAGAGAACAAGCCAGGTCAAACCAGGAAATCAAGACGAAGCCGAATCAGAACCAGTGTGGTGAACAAGTCGATGCCAGAAATCTAAAACCAAGAGCAGAATCCGCAAACAAGAGCAAGGTCAACAAGCCGTGTCAAAATGAGGGAAACAGCACAAATCAGAGCACGAGCAAAACAGATGAGTTACACCAGCCAAGGGTAACACATAAGTGAAAGTCCCGGGCAAAAATAGGGAGAAAGCGAGGAGCTTCCTGAAGGCAGAGTTCACCTGAGGCCATAAGAGTGCGTCACTGCTGGAATGCGCAGTTTAAGGTTGGTCGACCATGAGATCAAGCCAGCACACAGGAAACGGACCCAGGACATGTACTCGCTACCGGAGAGGGTCTGGAGTCAGCCCGGGAGCCGCCGAAGGAAGCTTTGCCGCAGGAGCAGCCTGGGCGCAGGAAGACGAAGACCGGTGTTGGAGGTAATTATTATTATTATTATACTTTATTTATAAAGCACCAACAGATTCCGCAGCGCTGTACAAGGTAAACATTTTTACAGATAACGACAAATACAAATGACAAGCAATTGACATACAGATACAAGAGGAATGGAGGGCCCTGTTCCCGCAGGAACTTGCAGGTGGATAAGGGGTGAGAAACTGGAGGTGAGGACTGCGTGGTAGTGAATGATGGTAATGTAGGGGGAGTTTATGTCAGTGGTGTCCTTCCCTGAAGAGAAAAGTTTTTAGGGAGCGTTTGAAGGAGGGTAGAGTTGGTGAGAGTCGGACAGCATGGAGAAGGCAGTTCCAGAGGGTTGGTGAAGTCCTGTAGGCGGGCGTGGGAGGAGGTGATGAGTGAAGATGCAAGGAGCAGGTCATTGTTGGATCTTAGAGGTAAGTTATTACACTATGATTACATTGTTTTAAGTGACTTGATTGGAAATTGCATATAGCTCTTTTAACCCAAGAGCAAATAGGGTCTTTAGTTATGCACTATACGGCCAAAAGTACATGGTCATCTCTCCAAATTACTGAGTTTAGGTGCTTCAGCCACATCCATTGTACATACGTGTATAAAATAATATACACAGGCAGCCATCTCCATAGACAAACATTGGCTGTAGAATAAGTCGTACTGATGGAGAATTAGGCAGATGCCAGGAAAATGCTCCATACTGGAATTCGATAGTGCCTACTGTAAAGTTTGATGGAGATGGGGTAATGGTCTAGGTCTGTTGTTCAGGCTTTGGGCTAGGTGAATGGGAAATGTTAATGCTACAGCATATAAAGACATATTAGACAATTGTGCACACAACTTTATGACATCAGTTTGGGGAAGGACCTTTTCTATTTCACCATGACTGTGCCTATGTTAACAAAGCAAGGTGCATAAGGACATGGTTTGATGTGATTTGTGTGGAATTGTCCTGTCTGAAATTGGCCTACGTCTTGCTGTCAACCTTGTAACTTTTGGATGCACCTATTTTTAATTACCTTATTAGAATTGCATCCTAACATTCTTAGCAATTTCCAGAATAGAACCAATTACAATAAAATTGACATGTTTATTACTTAAGTTCTGTACTTCCTGATGTTTACTTCTATTTAAAGATCAACTGTCCTTAAGCCGCTTCCTTTTTAAGCACATTTTGTTTCCTTTGTTGTAAACAAGTATATGACTTTGATGCTCTACAATCTATTGGCTTAATTCCATATGTTCCATTCCTTTTAGTGTCCTCATTTCCCAACTCCCATCACCGTGAGACCACCTGAATGTCCACAAAATTTCCTGTTTTCATGAACTACTTATTCAAAATATTACAACCGTATATTTTAGGAACACGCAATTAAGACAAACCTTTTTTCTTCTCAGGTAATTCCTTCCACACATTTATGTTATAAATTATTTATCTCCTTATAAATAGAAAAACATATTTTGAATGGAAATTTAAAAAGTTGGACTACCTTGTCAAACATTTTCTTATGTATAAAAGACAAACGTTTATTTATTTAGTTCCTTATTTATTACACCTCGGGGCATCCATCTATTACATTACATTTATTTATTTTGCTCCAGCAGATTCCATAGTGCTATTACTTTAGGGGACAGTGAACATAATAAACAAAGACAATTTAAAGTAACAACAACATTAAAACATTCTGGTATTTAAGAAGAAGATGATCTATTTGGTGGCTGAAGTGGAAGTGAGACAGTATTAGTGGACACGGTGAAGGTGATATAGAGAATTCTATGTTGACCCTGAAAGTCTGTTGCCCTGTTGGTTGAAGGTAGTAGGAGGGAAGGTTGCACGCTTCTCAAAATAGGTGGGTTTTTAGTGAGTGTTTAAAGTTTTAGTTAGTCTGACATAACAGAAAAATGAATTCCAGAGAATTGCTACAGCACTGGTGAAATCCTGAATATGTTCATGGGGAGAGTTAATATTGGTACAAGAGAGGTTCTGGAATCAAAGAGGATGGTTAGGCGAGTAGCACGGTACAGATTTTTTAAAGAGTTTATAGGTCAGGAGTTTGAATTTTATTCTGAGTATAGAGAGCCAATGGCGCGATTGGCACAGTGGGGAAGTAGATCAAGAGTGGTCGAATTACCGTATTTGCTCGATTATAAGACGAGGTTTTTTCCAGAGCAAATGCTCTGAAAAATACCCCTCGTCTTATAATCGGGGTCGTCTTCTAATCAGACCCCAAAAAAATGGCTGGGGCCATGCTGCTTACCGGTCGCGAGCAGCGTCTCTTCCGTTAGAAGCAGGAGGACAGGAAGCTTGTAGCTTCCTCACAGAACTCTATCTCCCCCTCCCTCCTCTGGGGGCGGGGCCAGATACGTTGCTGGTACAGCCGGTCCCCTGCAGAAGTCTTCGAGTGAGAGATCTGCAGTTCAGGTAAGGGGGTGGGGGAGGGTTTTTGGGTAAGTATGTGTGATTAATGTGTGAAGTATGTGTGATTAATGGAATGAATGAGTATTTAAATGTTTGTGAATGTGTGTTTGTGTGTGATAGCATGGATGTGTAAGGGGGTGGGGGTTGTAGCATGGCATAGGGAGGCTGTAATCCCACTACTATCATCCCCAGGTTCCAGCATGTACTGGCTGCCTTGGCTTGATAGGAGTGTGATTGCTGTTAGCAGCAATCACACTCCTATCAAGCCAAGGCAGCCAGTACATGCTGGGTTAAAAGGCATATCATGGGGCTGAGTGGCATATAGGGGGTTAAAATGCATTTCTGGACCTCCAGAAATGCATTTTAACCCCCTATATGCCACTCAGCCCCATGATATGCATATATACCTCCAGAAATGCATTTTAACCCCCTATATGCCACTCAGCCCCATGATATGCCTTTTAACCCCCTATATGCCAGAGTGGCATATAGGGGTATAAGGCATATCATGGGGCAGAGTGGCAAATAGGGGGGGTATAAAGCATTTCTGGGGGCAGAGTGGCATAACTGGGGTGGGGCAGGTTGGCAAATAAAAGGAAATTTAAAAAATATATTTACATGAATTAATATTTACTGGTAAAACTTTTTTTCCTATAGGGTCGTCTTATATTCAGGCTTTTTGTTTTTTTCCTAAATTAATATTTTGATTTTGGGGGGTCGTCTTATAATCGGGGTCGTCTTATAATCGAGCAAATACGGTACTCTGGTTGCAGTGTTCAGGATAGATTGGAGTGGTGAAAGGTAGGAAAGGAGGAGACTGATTAGTAGGGAATTGCAATAATTCAGGCAGGCTACAATAAGATAATGGGCTAGTATTTTGGTTGTTTCTTGAGGGAGGAAAGGACAGACTTGGGGATTCCTGATGGGAAGTCGGAATAAGGGAAGGTTTCTTAAAAAACTATGAGATATGTGATAATAGCATGTTTGAAGAGGGATGGAAAACATCAGAACATTGGAAGGAGACTATAGTACAGGGGTGTCCACCGTGCGGCCCGCCGGACTTCGAGGTGCTTAATGAGGGTATTCATCCCGCCCCTTTGACACTTAAGGGGGCGGGCTCACATGGAAGAGATCCTCATGACGGGGAGAAGAGCATGTCGGAGAGTGGTCTGCAGGGGAAGGAAGCCAGCAAAAAAAGTAAATATTTAAAAAATACTTGGGCTGATAGGTGGAAGGGGACCCATATTTAAAGGGGGTAACAATTGGGGCAACAATTTAATAATACAAAAAAAGGGTGGCTGAGGTTTATAAGCACACAACAGGGTGGTTGGGGCATCACATATAACTCAATACAAAAAGGGGTGGGTGGCTGTTTACAATACACATGGGTATGTGAGGCATTACATTAACCAGTACAAAAGGGGATGGGGGCATCAATACACAAGGGAGGAGGGCTGGCTGGGGGCATTACATAAAAATCAATACACAAGGGTGGGGGGCATAAATGCCCATGGGGCAAGTGTGTGTGTGTGTGTGAGGGAGTACATTAGTACTAAAGGGGGGCCTGGCTGGGGCATCAATACACAAGGGTGCAAACACACAAACAACAAAGCAGTGTGGAAAGCATTGTTTATGCTTTATGTAGCTTAACCCATCCTGATGCAGGTGTCGATGTGGCAGAGCCTGTCCTGGTGTGTGTGTGTTTGGGTGTTGGTGTGGCAGAGCCTCTCCTGGTGTGTGTGTGTTTGGGTGTCGGTGTGGCAGAGCCTGTCCTGGTGTGTGTGTCTGAGTGGCGGTGTGGCAGAGCCTGTCCTGGTGTGTATTTGGTCATGTTTCCTGGCTCTTTACTTACTGTAGGAATAAATAGAGCTATTTCATTTTACTTATCCAGAGATAAAATTGTGACTAAATTGTGACTTAAGGCATCCCGTGTATGATGACTTTTTTTTGTGTACTGAGGTACTCCCGATCCTGTACTGTAAGCTCGTTTGAGCAGGGCCCCCCTTGCCTGTTGTCTCTGTTAGTCAATTTGTTATGTTACATGCTACTTGTTATGTTGTGTCTACACATTGTACAGCGCTACGGAATTTGATGGCGCTATAAAAAACAATAAATAATAATAATGATGCTCTTAATCTGGCCCTGATCAACTCCGTGTGCGTCAACTAAAACTCTTTATAGACTTATTATTTCTCCTACTAGGTTGTAAGCTAACAAGAGCAGGGACCTTTTCTCCATGTGTATCAGTATGTCTTAATGAGTGATCATCTTATTGTCAAATTATACATTGCCAATTTTAATGTTATTGTTAATTTTCACTGTCCCTCTACGGTAACAGTGGTATATAATCAGTTTGCACTCTATAGATGAAGATAATCTAATGCAAATCACCTAGTCTCCCTCATACCTATGTAACCCCTTTACAATCTTCACTGCCTGTACACATCATGATTTAATGTAAAATACTGACACAACCCTACAAAACTCTTCATATTGCT
Source organism: Spea bombifrons (assembly GCF_027358695.1). Taxonomy (NCBI): domain Eukaryota; kingdom Metazoa; phylum Chordata; class Amphibia; order Anura; family Pelobatidae; genus Spea; species Spea bombifrons. The sequence goes on along the minus strand of NC_071087.1, from coordinate 137,122,011 downwards.
TCTCCTAGCTCCCTCTCTTCACTTGTCTCCAAATACCCATCTACTTTTGCGCATCTGATTAATTGGCAGCTTGTCAAAACAAAAGCTAGGAGTTAGATCTGAGAAATTAGTCGTTTTGTTTTTGCTCCATTCATTTTCGGACAACAAACTGCCCTTTCGGTTTGAATAGAAAGCAGAGGTCATTTTACATTCAGAAAACAAAATGCTTACTCACACCCTCACTCACTCTCTCATTTGCGTTCTCTTATACTCTCATTCATCCTCTCTCACACTTTCTCTGAATGTCTTTCTACCTTCTCAGCCGGCCGCCTCCATGTCCCTGTCTCCTTGCTGCACAGCTCAGCTTCTTTTCTTGCATCTTCTTGTTCTTCTGCCTTCTTTCTTTGTCCGCTGCTGCTTGTGTGTATGGTATGGACCCACTGGAACCCCGGACCTTGGAACAAATGGTGCAAGGCCCCCTCAAAACGCCAGGGCCCTGGATCAATTGCTCCCTTGTTAACCTGGTCTTGGCAGTCAGTATATGTGCATCCACACTGCTTAGCAAGGGATGTGTTCAATGGAACACATCCGTTTCAAGGCAAAGAGCTGGGGATGGAGAAAAGGGCAAATGCATTGAGGGGATTGTGATGAATCTCTTTGTGTCTGCATGCAAAGAAAAAAAAGCTAAAATTGGCCTGGTGTTCTCTTACTGTCACGAACCGGGGGAGCAGGTCTGATAGGAGCTCAGGTGCAGGGGATACGAGGGGCTCTGTCTGTACCCCACGATGCATGATGGCAGGAAGCCCTCGGGATGGGGCACACACGGCAGGAAGCCCTCGGGATGGGGCAGACACGGCAGGAAGCCCTCGAGATGGGGCACACACGGCAGGAAGCCCTCGAGATGGGGCACACACGGCAGGAAGCCCTCGAGATGGGGCACACGGCTAGAAGCCCTCTTGCAGGGCACACGGCACGGCAGGAAGCCCTCTTCCAGGGCACACAGCACAGCTAGAAGCCCTCTTGCAGGGTACACGACTATTAGCCCTCTTCCAGGGCACACGGCACGGCTAGAAGCCCTCTTGCAGGGCACATGACTAGAAGCCCTCTTGCAGGGCACATGGCAAGTTGCCCACTTGCAGGGCACTCGACTTGGGAGTCCACTTAGTGGGGCGCTGGCCGCAACTCAGGAATACGGCAGGTTGCCCACTTGCAGGGCACACACCAGGTTGCCCACTTGCAGGGCACTCGACTTGGGAGTCCACTTAGTGGGGCACTGGCCGCAACTCAGGAACACGGCAGGTTGCCCACTTGCAGGTTGCTCACTGGCAGAGCACTCGACTTGGGAGTCCACTTAGTGGGGCGCTGGCCGCAACTCAGGTACAAATCAGGAAACAAAGCAGGAACAGATCAGGAACCAAAGCAGGAACAAATCAGGAACCAAACATGCAGTCCTATAACGTCAATGTCAAGGCCCAGACTGCAGGGCTGGGCAGGTTTATAAAGGCTGACTTGATCAAGTAATCAACTGCAGCTGGACCTGATAATCAGTCTGAGTGGTTCTGAGTGGCAAGGGCGGCCATTAGTGGCTGAAAATGTAAAATGAGTAGCACCAAGTTTAAACAAGTCCATACAGCGAAGGGTAAACGTTACATACCCCCACCGCAAGGAGCAGCCTCCGGATGCTCACAGACCTGTGGTCTCACCATCTTTCTTTGTGTCTGGGTCTTGGTCTTTGTGTCCACGCAATCAGCTTCTAACACAGTCCTTACTGACTTGCAAAAGTGGAGTACACAGTCCTCCAACAATTCCAGTGCTGCAGGTATCCCCGCGGACTCCTTGTAAAGGCCTTGACATTCTGTCACGAACCGGGTACACAGGTAGAGAAGGAGCCCAGGTGCAGGGGATACTACAGACATGAACAAGACAAGACACTCCTATACAGAAACTAGCCTAGGGGAAGAAATGCTGAACACAATAACGTTGGTTTATTCTATTTACCTATAACTTGTACTTTTTATTTTTCAATCAGTATACTAGTTTTGGAGATGTTTAGTTTAACATATAAGACTCTTTTACCCCAGGGAATTTAGACTACCAAATACAATCAATTCCCTGTTTACCTTCCATTGCCTGATCCCATCCCTACCAAGATAGCTGCAGTAAAGTTGGCTGCTTCCACTGTGATATCAATAAGGTGGGTTTCTAATACATACATGTTATTAGTAGTAGTATTCTGTAAACAATATTATATTAGAGGTTAAAAGTTTGGGAGATGTGACGGATCATTTTTAACATAACGTTAAAATTAAGCAATATCTACTTTTAACTAGTACCTTTTTATATAACCTAAATCTATCCATCCATCTGGCACATTTCTTTTTTTTAAGGAACATCCTCCTTTATTTCAAAAATATATTTCTTAGCATGGATGGGTTCCAATCCGCTAAAGCGGCTTTTTAACATGTTCCCAGTTTAAAAAGTATGAACATTCCCCCCTTGTGTCATATCCACAAAAAGAGTGATTTCTTCACACTTCACCATAAAGCCATGTTCCATCAACGTACATTGATATATATTGTAACAATATATACAAGGACCTAGTAGCTTTTTATTTGAACAGCAATACAGTACCCTTGAGAAGAGAAAAAATAACCCTCAGATTTATGTTGTTCCAGGAAATTAACAAATGTTTTGTGTCCTTATCACACTGTATCCAGATTTGTATTTTCCATAAAAAGAGAGGAGCCCAAAATACAAATTACCTGTGACAGTAATACAAATTTATGATATTTTCATCCCACAACTAATCAAATCAGCTTCTCCTTTTTTGAGCATACAAGCTGTTTTCTCCTTTTGCATTAGAGATCTGGAATGAGAAAATGTGGGCAATATGTCTTGGATTCTTTACAGGTTCATAGTCACACATGCATCACCTCCAGGGCTTCAGTGATTATGAGAAGACAAAGCAAAAAATACACCAAGCACTTTCAAGCAATTAAAGAGGTATTGAACTGACAGATAACAGCTATAAACATTTCTAACCATTTGTAATGCAGAATAAAGCTAAATATGAGATCTACAGATTCAAGTCTAGAAAAATTTTCTCCAAATTAACTGTTTGAGCGCCAGGGCATAGCACATACTGCTAAACTGGTTGATTATTTTTATCCTGTTACATTGTTTGGGCTGGGAGTATTCATCAATATCCCCAAGAATGTCTGAAATGCACAGATGTCATTTTTTAGACATTTCTGGAACTTCCTTGAGTAGGCTACCCCAGAGCTCTCCCTCTTTTGGGAAATAGTTATGTGGAGGAGCATGGCTAGCCCCCAAAAAAGCCCTCTAGTGGGAGTAAACTGAGCAGGGAGCAGTAGGAAATTAAGCAGCGGTTGGGCAGAAAGCAGGCCAAGAATGGACCAAGCACACAATGCTCTCCAGTCTGCAATAAGAAGAAGGTCTACTGTTTAATTTAACGTATTATGTACAGTAAACTAGTGTGGCAAAAAAACTCTACATCCCTTCCATCTCTACACTAAGTAGTTATAGCAGTTACAATATAGCAGCAATTATTTGTTTTTTTCTCAAAATGTGTATTTATGCTAAATGTATGCACCATTTTGCAAAAAAACCCACAATAATCAAACACAATAATGATTGAATAATGTTCATTCATGGTGGTTCCCAAGAAGGCTTAGCGTAGTTGTGACAACATTTTATTTCATAGTACCACATAATTATTATCATTTTGAAGAATGAAAGCGAATACTTTCTTACATACTTTTGGTGTGTCTAGATAAAAAAAAAATAGTACGATGATGAGTATGACAATAAACTTGATTCTCATGACTATTTCTTGATTTTTGTACTTTTTCTTTACATTATTATTTGTTTTATGCAAGTCTCAGTTGTCGCCTAAAGTAATGGAGCAATAACTAGGTAGATTCACAATGGTTTCGGAAATAAACATCGAAAAATTATACGGACTCCAAAGTGATTAGTATTGACGGCACCTTGATTAAATATGTTGGTTTTTTTTTAGTAGGATTTTTGTGTTCTGATTTACAATGATTATGATTGTCAATTTGTTCCTGTATTTAGATTTTTTTTATCAAGCTATATCTATAAATTAATCAACTTTTTTCTGGTATCAGTGTATCTGTGCGTAGGTAGGTTTCTAAACATAACTTTGTGCATGCATCAGCACTAGAAGTGTTCAGATACATTCCTTCCCTAGCTCCCCACTACAGGATTCAGCCTGGAAGAATCGGGGAAGGGTATTGTTTCACATAGAAAGGATAGCATAGGACAAAGGGCACAGTTTGCATTTTAAAGAAATATTTTTAAAAATACCGGTCCGTTGTTTGCCAATTACAGTGAATTTTACTTGCACAAAGTTGTGAAACAGCTCAATGAACAATTTTAGTTATTTGGCTGTCTCCAAAATGTATTTACTGTTCCTTTTAAAGATTATCATTATTTAAGATTCTAGCCTGTATTGGCATTTTATTTGCACAACATAATCTTAAATATATTTATTTCAATATTTAAATTGTTTTGCAAATGCGTAGGAATGTTTGGATCTGTGGAAAAATGGTTTATTTAATTGTGCAGTTCATTTTACTGCGTCTATTGAATGGTTATTTTATTGTGCCATTTAGTTTAATACTTCAAAAAAAACATGTGTTTTGCAGTTCACTTCATTTTATTGTTTAATATAAGGTGGTTTTGTGTTCTGCGGTGTGTTTTATTTTCTTTAAGGTGACATGTGCACTAAACCATTTAATGAGGAAACAATAAACCTAATTATGCAGAAAATGTTTCTAATACATTATTACTTCAAAACAAGTCCATTTATTTATGTCTAGAGTAGAAATTTCACCTTAGTTTATTTCTATTTTTCAGTAGAATGGGAAAAACAAGATTTTCTAATAACACCAAGCTGGCTCACATGCCACAGTTGATGGGAAGCAAACATACACTGTCCTTCACACGCATGTACAAAGACATACATGTACTCACACTCTGTCGTAAACATACTTTTCTATATGTATACACACATTCCCTCGCACATGCATACAGATTCTCACATTCACACACATGGGAATTAATGACTTTTAAGGTGCCACTTAACCTTGTTCTACCGCTCCCTTAGCACTAATTTTACACAACTTATGACCTTAATTTGTCTATGAACATTTTTAGCTAATGTTGAGTAAAAATGCCTTTTAAGTAGTGGTGTCCTTTAGGAAGTATATAATCATGTAAGACTTGAATTGCTTGCATTGATGGTTTTAGCCTCCCAAAAATATATTCTTCCTGATCCTGCTTAAATGTACTTATTAGGCTTGGACTTGGCATATGACACCCAGGCAAAAGTAGTGGTGTCCTTTAGGAAGTATATAATCATGTAAGATTTGAATTGCTTGCATTGATGGTTTTAGCCTCCCAAAAATATATTCTTCCTGATCCTGCTTAAATGTATTTATTAGGCTTGGACTTGGCATATGACACCCAGGCAAAAGCCTGGTGGGCTGCTCCCAGTGCCTTCCGGAGAAGAAATGTCTTTGTCGGAAAATATTTTTCCTACGTATAAATATGCTTCCACCCCATACCATGTTCAGTCCTTTTAAAGTACGGTATTTGTTTTGTGTCTTGTAGAATGAATATTTTCTTTGAATACATGTGAATTTCAAGATCAATTTATACCACAATAACCTTAATGTTTTGAATACTAGTTTAATCAACTTTTATTTTCCTAACAAACAGTGTGTTGCTCACCAACTTGGCACTGAAATTGTGACTTAAATTTAAAATAGCTGAAACCGTTTTCCATATTATATACTTTCTGAGAACCTATGACTCTGAGACTCTATCATGAAATGTTTTTTTTGGGAACAATAACTATTTCAAAGCCCACTACATCTTAGTAAGGTACTGAAGTATCTGAAGTGCACTGAAAAGATGCTTGGAAGGTTCATTTGAATGATGAAAAGCCTTTCACCTCAAATGAGATACACTTGGAAAGAGAATTGAGAGCCTATATAAATTATTACAGCGATCACTATAATGGAACAAACAAATGAAAGAAATAGAGCACTTCACAAGTTAATCTGAAGATACATTTGTACATTGCTAAATGGGTAATACCAGTCACCAGTTCTAACTGGAATGTATAATATATTTATTGCATTAAGTACACTATTATGAAATGGAAATCAGTATCTAAACTTTAATATATGTTTTAGAATCTTGTTTAAAGATAATAACACATAAGAGTGTAAAAATGTGTTACGACTGCTGGGTTAGGCGGGAGTCTCTGTACTGGGATAGGTTCAGGCTGGTTTAAATGTGCCTGATTGGAGATGGCTGGCTGCTGTCAAAGCCAAGGGTAAAAATACTAATACCAGATGCATGTGCGCCAAGAAAACAATGTTCTAGCAAGCAAGGCGAGATTAAGGAGCTTTGTGCAGTGGACCAATTATACAGGAAGGGCCTCTCTTACAATTAAACCAACTATTTTTCAACAGTAGTTCAACTAAATTTAATAATAGTTTGCTACAATATAAAATACCGTAAAACCTATTGCACAGTCTACCATTCAGAAAATAAATCCTAAAGGATAACTTTCCTTGCTTTTGGGTGCTCAAAGCAATTGATTACATACTCAAAATATATTTTAGAAAACAGAGTTATTTTAGTGCTTATATGCATCAATTAAATATGTATATGTATGTATATGTATGTATATATATATATATATGAGAAAACTACAGCGACATAATCAGTAAATATATTTTTTTAAATGTCAGTTCTTAGAACAAAATAGCATTCTTAATACTATTAAATGCTGGTTTTGACCACACTCCCTCCATTTTAATTGGTCTAAGGGCGGCTTGGTGATGGGCTTGCTCGATGGGTTGGTGTCCCTTTGCAGCCTGGTCGAACGTTGCTGTGCTAGGTGGAATGCCAGTATGCAATATGAGAAGAAATCCGCCCCCTGAACAGGCCTTCTCTTTGTTTATATGTTTAATGTTGTTCATCAATAATTGACTTGTCAATGTATAATACTTTGGCCTATTAATTCCAGATATGTCTCCGGTGTGTCTTCTGCTTTCTGGAAGGTTGGTGTTTCACCAGTCAAGCATTTATCATTTTTGCAACTAAATTGAGCATTCAAATTATCATGCCAATTATATACATGGCAAACCTACAATACTATGTATGTTATCCAGTATAGATGGTCTTTAAATAGCAAATAGTCCTAAGACCAGTAGCCCTGTGGCCCTCAGACATCAATGCGGCCTGACAGCCACCTAATGAGAAGTGGGGGAGAGGGGGGGTAGTGAGAAGGGATGGAGAGGGGGTAGATAGTAAGAAGTGAGAGAGAGGGGGTAGATAGTGAGAAGAGAGGCAGAGGGGTAGATAGCAAGAAGGGAGAGAGAGGGGGTAGATAGCGAGAAGGGGAGAGAGAGGGGGTAGATAGCGAGAAGGGGAGAGAGAGGGGGTAGATAGTGAGAAGGGGAGGGAGAGGGGGTAGATAGTGAGAAGGGGAGGGAGAGGGGATAGATAGTGAGAAGGGAGGGAGAGGGGATAGATGTGTGAAGGATTTGTGTGAATGAGTAAGAGAATAAATTATTATGTGAATGAAAGTGTGAAAGTGCAGGGGTTCTGGATCCTAACCCTGCTGCCTGCCCGGCGTCCGGAACTGCATGTCCCGGGCGTCAGGCGATATGAATTGCGCATTCCTGCGCTAAACCCTGAATATAGGCTGCACCCCACTTTAAAGACTTAAAGTGTGGGGGGACAGCCTATATTCGGGCAAATACGGTATATATACCTGTGTCTGTAATCTCATGCACTTCATAGTCCCTGAATGGCAGAAATAAAATGTGGTCACCCTAGAGTTGAGAGGTGGATGCCAGAGGTGATTTTAACTTAGCCCTGTGTCAGTTTTATTGATCACTCAGTTATGTTCCCCATGGGACCCTACATCCATACCCTGGATGCTCCATTGGTGGAGGCACTGCCACAGTTAGCGGAGGCTCAGGATTGGCCTGCAGAGCGCAAAGATGTTAAGGACCACAGAGATATTGGTTGGCCTACCCAAAAACCCGTTACACATACATACATACAAAAACAAAGTACTGTATCCTGTAGTAGGTCCCACTTACAACATCCTGAAAGTACTATAGCCACTAGTAGCTCTCTCACTGTGTCAGTGAGGGAGCTGCAGGTCACAGTACTTACGTGATGCAAAAAGTGGCAACTCCCTTACTATCCAGTGAAATTATGTGAATTTGACACACAGTGTCAGTGAGGCGCATGATTGCCAGTTTTGCATAAGACTATGCCGTGAGACCCAATGGGATAACCACTTTGTGGGACCAATGAAAAGTATGTGCCCCTTAGAATGCTGGGGCCCTGGAGCAATTGCTCAATCTGTAATCTAGTCCTGCCAGCAAAGGAGGACAGGAGTAACCCGAGTTATAAAGGCTTCTGATTAGTAACGTACAACAGGTGTGTCGGGAATCTAATGCAAGCTTGCTGGGAACACGAAGGAGAATGGTAGGTGAACAGTCAGGATCGGGGTTGCTGGTCCAAGCCCTATGGTTCCTGACAACAGGTGTTAAAAATAAAGATTTTGAAAAATGGCTGATGGTTAAAATATTTCTTTCGTGCACAATGGATTTATTTGTGAATCAAACCAGATGGATAGCAAACATTGGGTTTACTCAAGAATTCAAGTGGTAAATCCAATTTAGAGTTAACTCAGCTGACCAGACACCAGTTTCAGACAAGGACATGCAAGGGCAAGCAAATCCAATGAAAACTTGTATGACCTCACATAAAACTTGCTAATCCTGTCACTGCCTAACGTAAAAATAAAAAAGGTCAATTAATACAAATAAGAATCATAAAGGCCACCTATTAATTGGAGGGTGCTTGGGTGGTGGTGTGGAGGGTGGAGGATGCAATACATGGTGTGTGGGAATATATATACACATACTTCCTTGCAACCATGGCCATTTACAGTCCACTTCCATCAGGAGGGGATTGGATTAGAACTCACAAGCACTCACAGTTTAGTAACCAGGCCCCCGTCTATTTTTATTTGCTGATAATGCACAATTGTGGTTTGAACACATTTCTAAAGCTATTTACTTTTTAAATACTAGCGTCAAACCAAGTAAACAATGCGGTTCCTTTTAGGAGTGACCTGGCAATGATATCACCTTTTCCTGCGTTAGACCTTAGAGCACATGGTCATCATTTATTGTGTATGCTAATTATTGTGTCCTCCATGCTTTCACACAGAGCAAGGCATGATGTTATACCTTGTCCATCTGTGTTGTATAGCTAACACTTTAACATGGGTGGTTCTTCAACCTTTAGAATGACCAGAGCAGGGCATCTGGAGCGTGGTTTCTGCAGGGAAGTCTTTTCAGATTTTCAGCTACTCATTAGACATTGTATTGCCATATGGTACCAGGTCATCTGGATTTCCCTATAGCATTGTGTACATTTACACTTCCTTTCAGGGGCTAGAAACCACAGGACCCTGATGTGGAAATTGCCACGGAGCCCCCTAACTTAACTAAGCAACATGTCCCACAGTTCCACGTTTGCTCTGAAACAGCCTGTAAGTGCTGCATTTGCCCCCGCCAAGCAGCTTATTCCTGCCACTCTAACCCCCAAACACTCTCCCTGTGCCAGCATTACCTTCAAACTGTTTGTGCCATGTAAAAACAAGAATATTCATACATATCAGATTAAAACTTCATGAGTACATAAAATCATGTCGCAAGATTTGTATAGCATGCTGGGTTACACAGTTCCAATCATATATCAGAAATTGGTGAATTAATGATAATTGGTATTTTACACTAGTGTATGTGGAATATTTATACATAACATATATATGTGAAGATATATTTTAAAACGTGGTGTCAGGGACTGGGTCCATACAGACAACTGTAATGACCCAGAGTGCCCAAAGATGCTGTTCAGGAGGTATTGCGCAGTAGCGGAGTCGGACAGGGCCTGGTGCAGGGTTGTGCCCTAGGGTTGTGCGGCCAGATAGCAGGGCCCTGACATAGCAGCGCGTGTTGATCCGGAACAAAACAAAGTGATATCCTGCAGGCACCCTGGAGCAGGCATGAGACATAGCTTGTGAAAAATGAATTTTAAGTAGTGAAAGAGAACTGGATAACCCAAAATAAATTCAGTGTTCAAAAGTTAATGTCAAATATTTATAAATAATAAATACTTCCCTTTGTTTAAGGCACTATTGTAAGTGCAATTTACACCACATATTGGTCAGTTTGTAATTACAGTCTACACTAGTGTTGTTGTTCTTGTGTATTCTTTTTTTTTACATTAGCGCCCCTGAGACATAGCTCAAGAGAGAAATGTGCAGGATGCTGCAGGCTGGGAGTAGGGAAGCTAAGCAGAGTAACAGCAGAAACATAGCAAGGAAGGGGGGTAGAGAAAGGAACAGGGAGACCGAGCAAGAAACGTAACCAGACAAGGCATACATGGTACAGGACACAACAGAGGACAGGGAAACAAGGCAAGGAACACAGGGGATGGAGTGAGGAGCTGAGATCCTCAGACGCTTCTCCTTTAAGCATAGATAGGAAATCTTAAACTGGGACATGGGGAGAGGAGAGAGGAACCAAGATCCTCAGATGAGTCAGGGAAAATAGGGCAAAGGTACATAAAAGACTGACACACAAATACAGGACTAGCCTGGGACTATATGATAACAATTGGAGATTTAATCACATCTTATGGCCATAGTATGCTTAGCCCACCACTACCCAAAAGTACTCCAATATTCGGTGGGTCCTAGCGCTAAACCCTGCCTATCGAATTTCAAAAAGCTGAAACTAAACATTAAATCTAAACACAGAACAGAGCTAAAACATACCTATAGACTAAAGCTAAGAGCAGGACTTGAATCAAAGAATCAGAAGAAGTGGTCTTAAATGTGTATAGTGTAACCTGAAAGGTGTTTTTTTGAGATTTAAATGATATAGCTATATTAATGTGTCAATATTAAAATGATTTTTAAAAATCTATATTTAACACTTTAGGTGTTAAAGTCTTCATGTTATAGATTCATTGCATCTCCAACTTGCCTAGTTCTTAATATAGACCTCTCCAGTTCTTATTTGTGTTGGCTATTGCCTTGAAGGCTGGCTCGTTGGGGTTAATGTTATAGCATAGGTGCGATGTGGTTAATAAACTTTTTTTTATTTTATTTACTATATACTATATATTTACAATGCTCCTTAAGTCTCATTTTTATCTTTCTGGTGGTCCTTCCTACGTATTCTAGTCCACAGATACATTCCAACCGAGAGATGATGTGGAATTACAATTTAAAAATTATTTGACTTTATATTCACATCTGGTAGTGTTGTATTTGAATGTATCTCATCTATTCAGCTGACTTTTAGTTGATTTACAACTAAAAGTCTGTGTTAATAAATTATATTTCTTTTTCTCACCAGGTAGTCTATGGTGTGTGAGAATCCTAGAGATTTACTAAAGTTTGAGATTTTTATTATTATAGTCCAACTCCACACAAATATCCTTTTTTACAGTCTGTTTTTAATAAATGCATTTGATCTTCACATATTGATGTTTCTGTGCAGTTTCTTTTGAGTCTCAAAGCTTGGCTTTTAGGAATGCTATTTAACCACACGGGCTAATGTCTACTGTCTATCATGAGAAAACGATTGACATCTACTTTTTTGAAAAAGTTTTGCTCTGGACTTATTGATATATATCTGCAAGTCTAGAAAGTTGACTTAAGTGGTGCTGTATTCAATGTTAAGTTTAATACCCAAATTATTATTGTTGAGATAATTTATAAACTCTACCAGGCTATCTTTGTCTCCAGACAAAAAAACAGATCATCTATATAACTATTGTAAGAGACTAAGTTTGCTCTCCACTTATGTTCAGACCAACTTTGCATAACTTGGGGCAAACCTGGTTCCTATAGCTGTACCACATTTCTGTGGGTAGAAACCTTCATGAAACCAAAAACAGGTATTATGCAAAATTAAGATAATACCTCAGACTATGTGGTCAATCTGGTCTGGAGATAATCCACTATCCTCTTCTAGAATATGTTTAACTGCATTGCACCCCCGATTGTGTTTGATAATACTGTGAGATGTTACATCTCTTGCCACTAGTATCATGTTTTCTCCCCATTTTAGTTTGTTTCAGAGTACTGAGGATGCTTCTGGATTATCTGGATTTTTATACACATTACACCACATTATTTTTCTATTTGCTCTTTTCTTTTACATATGCTGAATCCACCTATTCCTTGTATCATCTTGTTATAGCGCACCTACCCACTTTTATATTTTGACCCTAGAGAGTGCGGTGCTGCTACATAACTGGCAATATCCTACTTAACTTTACAAAATAGTAACAGTTTTGGTTAGAAATAAACCTCACTATTCTGAGTAGAAAAGGGCTTTTAGAATAATATTTACAATAACGACATTGTAATAAAAAGTGTTTAAAATAGCCATTGCAATGCTTTATGGAATGAAAAGTAAAGTATTAATGAAAAGTGTTAAATAATACCTTCCAATGCTGGTACTTATTTAATTTAATATCATTGAAAGGCTTACAATATCCATGTAGGAGTGTATTTAGAATCTTCACTTTTCTTTAAATATTTTCTTTATGTTAAATTAACCATTTAGTGCGCAGAGGAACAGACAATTTGCCATGCCATTGTTCTCCAGCAGTTTCCTTCAAAGGTGGTTTTTCCTCTCCTGAGTGCCAAAAACTGACACTCCGAGTGTCAAGGTGTAGCCCTTTGTTTTACCTCCTTTGAGATGAATATATGACTTATGCTTATATCATATCATCTATTTCAATTAACAATATAGTTTAATTCTTCCCCTAACTATTGTTGTCTCTGAGTTATTCTTGACCCGTCTGGCTTCTCCGAAAATTATTGCCTTAAAACATTGTGAAGGTGCCTTTCACATATAGAACATGTTTACCAGTTTTAATAGGTTAGGAAAGACAATATATTACTATGACAAACAATATTTAGATTATGTTTATATCACTTTGGATATATTTGTTTGTGGAAAAGTCCATTTGTTCTTTAGACAAGCTCAATATAAATTTCAAATAAAATCAAAAACAACCAAACATTGTAGAGAAAAAAATGCACAACAAGATTATGTAAATGCATTTGACATACATCTTGAATTTTAATTACCATTTTAATGATGTAATGGTGCATTTATCGTGTTTATATTCCTAAACTATCTCAGTGTATTCACCTGAAATGTAAGTTTTATACTCTGGTTTACAGAGTATATACAGAGACAAAAATTGATTACAGGTGCTTTTTTGAAGATTAAAGTATTAGAATAATGATTTATCCTTTTTAAAATTTCATTTCTGCTAGAAAGCACCTCTTGAACTGTATTTGTTTATCTGCTAATTTTATTTCAACAAAGAGTCGAATAGAAATTTAAAACAATGTATTTTGCTGTTTCATAGTCTTCAGACCTCTTTTTTAGACTGTTCTTAAAACTATGCTTTGGTGTTTCTAAAAATTCTATATATGATGTGTGGGTATAGCAGGTAGACAATGTCCAGCAGGGAGCATGTTAAAATTCTAAAAATAAAAAAAATAAAGTGACTCTGACTAAAGAACATTTGGCCTGTTCATTCAACACAAGATTTATCATGCTAACAGGGAGGACAGGCAGAGATTTTTATTTAACTACAAGGGTGTAGTCTCTTGAAGTCCACAGGACAGGGGGCTCCTCTGACATCAATGAAGGGCAGCCGCACTATAATGGCTGAATGACCATTGTGTAAATTGTTTACATTTCAGAATTTGTCAGTTGCCACAACCTTTGTTGTACATGATTTATATAATGGGAAACCATATTAACACGCCATCTGCTCCTAAACACAAGGACCATTCTGTACTCACACCTTAAAATAGGGAACTAAGAAAGACTCTTGGGGGATAGGCATAAACTGAGTGTGATATAATAGGAAACTTCCCAATTTTTTGGAGTGATGTAAGAGTAGTGGGATTTCTATTAACTCCCCCTTTTTTGCCTCTTTTAGTAGCACTGAAAATATGGTATTTTAGTCATATCCCTAATATATCGAGTGTGAAATCTAGACATTTTCATGACCTTATTCTGGGCCACTGCTGCCCAAGATAAAAGAAAAAATATAATAGGAAAAAAAGACAAAATTTTATACAAACCTGTATGAGCATCATGGAAATAAGGTGCTTATAGCCCAATGTGTAATTACTAAAAACGTTGTTGGAATAAGACTGAGCATTAGGAGTGTATAATCCAAATGATAACACTAATTTATTTATATATATAGTTGGTTTACAAGAAACCATTTTTATGCGTTAAAATCCATTTATCTTTACTGACCTCAATTTTTTGTCTTTTTTATTTTTGTCAAAAACTGAGCCTAGAGCTTAACAGCAGGAAAGCAAGCTAGATTTTTTGTTTATTGTATGTTGATCTGAAGTTCTGTAAAAGACAAAGGCTAGAGAAACATAAAAGAACAATATTTGCTTGCTGTGATCAACAGAGTAACGTACAAATATCAAATGGCAGCACAGTATTAGTAGCTTTAACAAGCAGTTACAAGAAAAAGGAAATTTATTGACAAGTGTCTGTCTTTTTAAAATACTAAATAAGAATTTCTCTGAAGTTGATAAACTTTCTTTTCTAAAAAAACACAGCTACTGTTGCTGATTTTCTTTTCTTTTAGGCGAATCTCGTGGTATAACTTTTGAAGTGAACAACACATATAGCAATGTTTTAACCTACAGACTACAAAACTACATACATACACTGAAGAATATACATGGAAGTAATGCCAAAAAGGAGTGTATTTGTATGCCAAACAAAACAAAAGTTTGACCATTTGACTGCTAATGAGATGGCCAATATTTTTCCTTATAAACTGGCTTGATCTCTCTCTCATTAATAAGCTGCCAGTTGTTGTTTGAGTCAGGCAGCATGTATGAGAGTGGGAGAGAACTTCAGGACAGAAAAGTATTGAAGCTAGTTGCCCAACTTTTACAAACCTCATTTACCCCAAGATGGCACATTCCCCTGCAAATTATAGATGGTGTCCTGGTTTGGCACTGTCATACTGAAGATGATTGAGAGGTCAGAAATCCGTTGTAACCTACAAATCACGCAGTGGTGCACTATGGGCCCCCCTTCAGCACAGATACAGTTTCCAATTAATCAAAATGATAAGTTGTTTAAAAAGCATAACTCAGTAAGGCATTGGAAATCCGTTATAATGTACATTAGCATTTTCTATATTTAAAGTTCAATTTTCTTTTATTCAGATGTTTATCTTCTATTACATATATAAAAGGACATTTCATGCAAGATTTTATACTAGTTATACTATACAGCTTTTTCACTTTTCCTGGACCTGCTAGAGGATGCATTTACCACCTATGGTGTAGCTGCAATACTCGACCAGAGTATCTCCGCCATAGTCTCTCCCTTTTGCAGAGTTCATAGTTACATAGTTATATAGGCTGAATAAAAGACATACGTCCATCAAGTTCAGCCTTTCCCATATCTGTTAATTGCTGTTGATCCAAAAGGCATAAAAACTCAGTTTGTGGCTCTTTCCAATTTCGCAACAAACTAGGGGGCAAAAAAATCCTTCTTGACCCCAGAATGGCAGTCAGATCTCTCCTTGGATCAAGAAGTGTTTTCCCCATAACTTAAAAATGATATCCCTGAGTATTATGTTTTTGCAAGTATTCATCCAGTTGCTGTTTAAATGTCTGTACAGACTCTGATAAACCTACCTCTGCAGAGAATTCCACATCCTTACTGTCCTTACTTTAAAGAAAACTATTTTTTTTGCCTTAGACTAAATCTCTTTTCTTCCAGTCTAAATGCGTGACCATGTGTCCTATGCATAGTCCTGTTTACAAATAAGTTTCCACACAATGGTTTCTATTGGCCCCGAATATATATAAACTAAACAGATTTAATTAGTTAACCTTTCTTCATAACTAAAGTGTTCCATTCCTTTTATTAATTTTGTAGCCCGCCTCTGCACCTTTTCCAGTTCTATAATATCCTTCTTTAGAAGAGGTGCCAAAAATTGCACAGCATATTCAAGGCCAAAATGGCAGAGGTTTTGGTGACACCCCTTTCCGACTGGAGAATCATGGAGAGGACATTACCAGAAGTTCAGCCGTTTTGCCCTACAATAACCTTGCCAAAATGGGAAAGTTTCTGATGACGTCCACTCCCCTGATTGGGGGATTGGGGAGAAGACGACACCAGAATCTCCGCCATTTTGGCACAAGTTTGAAGGAAGTTATGTCCGGGGAGACCAGACAAAGAGAGAAGAAAAAGAGAGAAAAGAGAAGATAGAAGAGAGGAGAAAGGTGATGGAGCAGAGACAGTACAAGAAGATGCAAGACATGGAAGCAGAGCTGCGAGACACGGAAGTGGAAGTAGTGGGCAGACAGCATTAGAGAGTGAGGGAAAATGAGAGTTCGAGAGAGATATATATTTGTCTTGTGTATATAAAAATAGGTACCAGAAATAAAACTTTATTATTAATTTTCCTATTTAATTTGGCTTCATAATGTGCAATTATTTTGTATTTACTCAATGTTATTGTCAAATTGTATGTTGTAATTTTAAATTTTACTATTCATTTTCACTATCCCCCTATAACATTACTGAATCTTCTAGTGTTCTATAAATAAATATAATATAATATAACTACTTTATTTTATTCAAACACCTGTGTGCTACCATTTTCAGTTAACTTGGGGCATTAACTGTCCATCACAACATAACAGCATAGAACTACTACCTCACTTTGTATCTCTGTGTAGCTGAGACTGTCTGCTTCAAGCTGAGTTCCATGCCTGATCTTGCCACTACACAGGGACTCCAACCTGACCCGGGGACCCGGAACCCTGATACATCTTTACAAAACTGGTTCAGTTCATCAATATTCATATTCTCTCTGATGTCAATCACTCTCCTGAGGTCATGCCGCATTATCTCAATTGGGTTGAGGTTAAGACTGTGCCGATACAGAAGGCGTATTTTGTTCTGTTGAAACCATTTTGGTTACTTATGTGCTTTGGGCCATTGTCCTGTTGTTTCACCCAATTCCTGTTTGGGTTCAATAGACAGACAGATGGCTTAACATTCTTTTGAAAAATGTCTTGATAAACTTGGGAATTCATTTTTTCATCAATGACACCAAGCTATCCAGGCCCTGTGCAGCAAAGCAGCCCCAAACCATGATTCCCTTTCCATCATACTTTGCAATTTTGTTATGGTTTGATGTTGGTCCACTGAATATTATGCTAGTAGCGCTGTGAAACATTCATGCATCCTCCCATGAACACAGTATTGTTCATTATTTTTTGCATGACATATTCCTTACTGTAGACTGGTGAGTAACAAGGCTTATAGGGATACTTTTGTAACCTTTTTTTGTCAATTGTCAATTCTTACTCTTAGATCTTCTGAGATCTATTTTTTGAGGCATGGTTCACATCAGGCAATACATCTTGTGAATGGCAAACTCAAACTTTGTGCGTGTTTGTCTAGGGCAGGATAGCTCTGATCAACACCTTCAAACTTGTCTCATTCTCCTGGTTAGCTGACTCCTGACTCCAATTCGCTGCTGGAGAAGTCATTAGCCCAGGAGTTCACATACCTTTTTGCACATTGCAGGCTAAAATTAGATTGCAGCACTTGTGTTAATAGCACAACAGAGGAGACCACCTGACCCATACGCCATACCACAATGCAAGGGAACCCCGGAGAGATCACAGGGTGACTGCATTGAATGTCACCCTAGGCTGTGCAAAGATGTTGCAGAGTACCCAGCCCACCATATATAAGATGGTATAATATGGCATTTGCAGTATATTTGTAGTGCTTGCAGTCTATTTGTGGTGCTTGCCTCATGGATACTTACTTATAATTACTGATAATATTACTCATTATGAGAGCTTTTTCTACTTTTGCATTTGGGACACCTCTGATCGCCCTCCGTGTATGATTTCTGGTGATGCCACTGTTTGTAGCTTGGTATGACAAACTTTCCTGTCTCTGGTGATGGATTAAAGACTGCAGCTTGCACATTAGCCATATGATAAAAATCTGCAAATCTGCCAGTGTGTTGAGCCAAATAGCATGGATCCCAGCAGGGAGTTTCTTATCATTCCAGGCAGCCTGACAGAGTCAAAACATGTATTCTACTAACATGATTTACAATATATAAAATAAACAATTTTCATGTCACCTATTAGCTAAAAGAGTACTTGTTATTAAACATCAGCTTGCCCTCGGTATCTGGCAGAGGGAGATAGGGGATATGGTTTTATGACCTATTCAAACTTAACTAGTATTATAAATGCTTTCAAAAAATGTCACTTTCAAAATAAAGGAAATTATACATAATGATACTACCAATAGTAAATATCCCTTCATAATACATACAAATCTAAAACAAATTAAGTCATCTCTAGGTCCACTTTCCACAGCATACCAATCATAAAAATAGAAAAATTAAAATGCCACATAGAGTAAAATAATAAATAATATATTAAATCATAGATAAACAGACGGCAATGCAGACATCACCAAACATAAAGGTACTCAAACTTGCAGTTGTACAATATTGTCCATAATCCACTTCTGCTGTGGCAAAGACCTGCCCTAATATTTATTAAAAAAGTTTTTTTTCGATTTTATTTCTATTTTTAGGCCTGGAATTAGTGCATGGTGTGATTAGGTTGCAATGTTTGTACATGGGTTTGAGCCATTAGCAATCTTTTTGGGACTTGCGCCCTGGGAGTTGAATAGCTTATTTTTTTTGTATGATTTTAGCATTTATTCTTCGGGGTTTTTTGGGGTTTTTTTTAGCACCGTTTCTAAATTTTAGATGTGTCATTGAATCTAGCCCAATGGCTCTACGATGTATAAATACTTATAGTATATGAAATGTAATCATTTAAATTTAATGTGATTGTGTTAGTTATTATGCTGTCAATTTAAAAGATTGACTATAAAGTAAAGTGACCAGATTTTTTAAATGAAATCCAAATGGTAAAAAAACTATTTTTTCAAACTATATATGCAGTATATTTGGTATATGTTTATGAAGTGATTGTATGATATATATGTTATTTCTCACATTTTGTCCATGATTAAAAAAAATACTTCTTAGAATCTTTTGGGCAGATTGTGAGCATCATGGGCCTGTGTTGAGGATTAAAATAGAATATAAACTCCTCAGCATCGATGTGTACTGGATAAAGATGACATCAGTGCTCCTCAGATTATATAGGATAGAATCTTATGTAATGGGATTGGGAGTACATAAATACACTAGAAAAGTCATCATAAACGGGACACCTGAAGCCACAATTTAGTGCCACTAATCCTTCTTGATAAAATATGCAGATTGAAATATATCAAAAAACAAAAAAACCTTTACTTTTCATCTTACTGATTTCTGGGCCTAGAAACCACACCAAGACAGGCTCTACCACACCAAGACCCAAACACACACACACACACACACCAGGACAGGCTCTGCCACACCAACACGTAAACACACACACATCAAGACAGGGTCCGTCCTGCGGCTAGTCGCGCGTCCCTGCAAAGATCGAGGGATCTTGACGGCCGTGCGTCTCAACGTAATGAGAGCCGTTCGCGCATGCGAGAACAGCTAATTTAGGAATATTCATGTCGCTTCTTAAAGCGACATTTATCTTTTTTCCTCCTCCCCTAATTATGTGGTTGGAGGATCTAGTAGTATGGAGGGATATTTAAACCCTCAGTTGGCATTACACCTTTGCCTGTGATAGTGTCTTATTGCCTACACTAGCATTTTGACCTGGTTGTATCTATTGGTTCTGACAATCGTTGTTTGCCACCTGCCCTGACCTTTGCTTGTGGCCCCCGACTACTCTTTTGCCTGACCCTTGAAATTTATTATTTCCAATTTCTGCAGCCAGGATCGACAGCCGGTACCACCTCAGTGACAGCCCCACAACACGCGAACACACACCAGGACAGTCTCTGCCACAGTCTCTGTCATTAACCCCCCTTTTATATTTTTGCCTCTTGTGTATTAATGCCCCAGCCAGGCCACCCTTTTTTATTGATTAATGCCCCCCAAACGCTTGGGTATCGCCTCCCTTTGTGCATTTATGCCCCCACACCCTTGTGTATTGATTTATGTGATGCCCCCATCTAGACCACTCTTAGTATTGATTTGTGTGATGCCCCCCATCTAGACCACTCTTAGTATTGATTTATGTGATGCCTACCAGCCAACCCCCTCCCTTGTGTATTGATGCTCCCAACCCATTTAGTATTGATTTATGTGATGCCCGACCACCCTCTCATGTATTGATGCCCCCCACTGCCATGTATATTACCCCCAGCCACCCCCTCCCCTTTTGTATTATTTAATTAATAATGAATTTCCCGGTTTCCTGGTGGGCCAGTCCGGCCCTGCATCCGGGGACTGGTCCAAGGACATAATTTGTCCAGGGACAGTGTCCTTAATCCAGGGACTGTCCTTGGAAACCGTCTGGTCACCCTACTATAAAGTGCAAGGTAACAAAGGACATAGGTAAGTTTAGTGGTAGGAAAAATCAGGCAGATAAAAGGAAATTAAAATACCTTACTCCATGGTACACATATAAGTTAGGTTTTTAATTGTTTATTTTAATTTATAATAAATGTATATTTCTGAAATGTATATTTATTTACTGTATAGAACTGTAAAACGTAAGAACTGGGAAAAGTACCACATCCGATTTAAATCATAATACACCCTTTATTTTTCATTGAGTCTAACGCCTTAATGAAAGCATACATAAATTATTACTAAATGGCTATCACAGGCGTATAAAGTTATATTAATTCAATGGATGTTTGAGAGCTAAATTTGCTTTGAGCAAGGAAAAGCACTACAATTAGACTAAATAAATAATGCCTAATATGTGAACACAAAATGCAGGGGAAAATGTGGTACTTTGATCAATATCTGTAATGTGGTTGGTTATGGAGTCGCCCAATGTTACTTGACCTTGCAGCAAAAAGAGGCCGCTTTGTGGCCACTCTATCCTGCTGTCCTACCGAGCTCTACCTCTGTCCTGCTTTTCTGGATTCAGGACCACAATTCCACAGTCCCAATTTCATTCGCTGGCGTCAGAATTTTGGCAAAATGTATATGAAGATGAAGACACACAACACGAAGACACACAACACCATGGTCTCCCCACTCCAAGAGTTAAAGGTTCGTACAAGGGGCTCTATTGGTCGTTCATACAGAGTTTCTGTACCAGGATTTTAAAACTCTGTACGAGCGACTCGTACAGCCTTGTCTGCCATCAGCCAATTAGACCTTTAACATCTGACGGCGTAACTTGGCCTGGGTCTCCCTGCTCTAAGAATTAAGGTCCGTACGAGTGACCCTATTGGTTGCCAGCAGGGTGTGTGTCTGCCATCGCCCTGCAGGCAACCAATAGAGTTGCTTGCATGGACCTTTAACATCTGATGACGGAACTTGGCCTGGGGAGACCCCGTTTCAGGAATTAAAGGTCCATACGAGCAACTCTATTGGTTTCAGCACCAGGATTTTATTCACCAGCAGGAGGCTCATCTGCCATCAACCGGTGCACTTTATTGGTTGATGGCATAGGAGGCCCCTGCCGGCGACCAATAAAGTTGCTTGTACGGACCTTTCAATTCCTGGCGACAAAGCTGCTGCATAGTGCATACCGCGTTAACCCCTTCTACAAAAAACGGCAAAAGAAGAAAAAAACGAACACTAATAACGTACACGAATATTCGACTGAACGAAACACAGGAACGGGCGAATATTTGTGGAATACGAAGATGTTTTTCCGCACAAAGACAAAGACGAACACAAAGAGTTGACTGGCACCTGTCAGAGTCCATCCAGGCTGCGGAGCTGCATTTCTCTGTTTTTCCCTGCCTTGCCTCAATTCCCATATTTAGCTGTAATCCATTCCTGGATTTCCATATGCTCTGTCCTGAACCTCTGATTCCTGGATTCCAGTCTTGCTCTTTGCTTTAGCTCTGTTTCCTTTATAAGGTCTCCCCACCCGTTTGTTATGTTTGTCTCAGTCTGCAGTCTAAAGATATTTCCTTGGTTTTGTGTTTAGATTCAATGTTTGGTTTCAGTTTATTAGTGATTCGGTTAACAGGGATTAGCGTTAGGACCCACCGAATATTGGAGTACTTTGGCGTGGTGGTGGGCTAAGCATACTATGGCCATATGATGTGACAGAATCTCCAATTGTTATTTCATAGTCCTAGGCTAGTTCTTGTATTCATGTTTGTCTGTTTCTTATGTACCTTTGTCCTCCTTTCCCTGAATCATCTGAGGATTTCGGTTCCTCTCTCCTCTCCCCATGTCCCAGTTAAGATGTCATATCCTTGCTTAAAGGAGCAGTGTCAGAGGATTCTGGTTCCTCACTCTATCCCCTGTGTTCCTTGCCTTGTTCCCTGTCCTTTGTTGTGCCCTGTTTCATGTATGTCTTGTCTGGTTATGTTTCTTGCTTGGTCTCCCTGTTCCTTGCTCTGTCCTCCTTGCTTGATTTGTTTCTGTTATATACTCTGCTTAGCTTCCCTATTTCCAGCCTGCAGCATCCTGTACATGATTCTAGTGCTTCTCTCATGCCTGCTCCAGGGTGCCTGCAGGATACCTCCAAGTTCTGCTTTGTTCCGGACTCCATCCGCTGCTATGTCAGGGTGCTGGTATGTGGCTGCTCAACCCTAGATGCCCACCTGGGATAGTGCAGTCGCCCTGCACCAGGCCCTGTTCAACTCCGCTAC
The DNA here is from genome assembly GCF_027358695.1 of Spea bombifrons. NCBI lineage: Eukaryota > Metazoa > Chordata > Amphibia > Anura > Pelobatidae > Spea > Spea bombifrons. Next base: position 137,099,098 of record NC_071087.1, on the reverse strand, counting down.
TTCGCAATACCTCCTGAACTCCATCTTTGGGCGCTCTTGGGTCATTCCAGTAGTCTGTATGGACCCAGTTCCTGACAGCATGCGAGTCTAGTTTTTAGCACTATAAGCAGCAAATCAATCTAAGAAAATCAGGTATTTCCTTATGGTTTAATGACATAAATCAAAAAACAGCGTAAGTTGTGGTGGGGTGAAGGTGATGAAAAAAAAACCACTCAAAGTTAAGGGGATGGCAAAGGCATTATTAAACACTAATGTGCAACCACTAGAGAAGCCCATAGACTTGCTGTTGCCACATAAATCTTGTAGTACTGCCACCACTGCAAGGGATTCTGGGTAGGTGTGTGCAAATTAGGTTAACTATCATTACTGTTTTGCCTCTATATCCACTTTATACATGAACCCCTTGGAGCTAATGTCCACTCTACTAGACTAGAATTGAGGAATTCTGAATTAAGCTAAATTTGCATGAATAAAGAAATCATTTATATGAGGGGACTGGACGTGATACTTTACTAGGAAATACATTTCGAATGCTATATTGAGTTATATAGGTGTACCATTCAGCACAGTTACTGAATAGCACCTTTAACATATGGTGCATTTGTTTAACAAAAGAAGGATTTGTTTTTTGCCATGGATTTTGCCCTTTGATTGCACACAGGATGGTGAATTATTTTCATTGTTTACCCTTATACCCAAAGGATGTTTAGATGGACCTTACCCCTCCCCCTACCTAGAGATTTAAATACAGAAGGTGGCAGTTAGGGCTTTTTAATCCATACCTTCATTATCCCATAGGGTAAGGATGTACTGTAAGGATGAGTGGCGCGGGATGAGATCCGTGCCCTTCCAAATGGTTTTTAGTATTTATTTAAACCCTCGCCCTGATAAACAGGATGTGGAGGACATGTGCGTAAGAACCGGGGGGGGGCGCAGCCCCCCCACAGGAAATCATGCAGGAGTGGAGGAGTGGGGGGCGGGGAGACAACTCCCCAGATAAATTAGCAGGGCCCTAGGAAGGGTGAGGCAATTTCACTTCGGGCGCAGCTGCAAGGTGGCGCAGAGCCGCCCCATCAGCAGCTGCAGCCTGCAGGACTGGTTGGGGAGTTCACAAACACCCTCTAACTGGCCCAACATTAGGGAGCGCAAGGTCTGTCACTTGAGACCTCAGCTTCCGTGTTCCCTAATCGCTAAGTGCTGGCAAATGATGCAGAGCGCCGGGATATACGTCATACCCCCCACGCTCTGCATCAATAGGCAGCGCACAGTGATGAGGGAGCACTAAAGCAGAGGTCTGAAAGAACATACCTTGCACTCCCACGACCGGATGGAAGAAGGAAGATGGAAGAAGAGAAATGTAAGAGATGGGGAGAAAGGGGTGTAAGGGCAGTGTATGTGTATATATGTGTGTGTTTGTAAGCTTGTGATTGTGTATCAGCAGGTATGTGTAAGAACAATGTAGGTATTTGTGTGTTTATAAAGCATTTAATACATAGATGGATTGCATTTGCCCACACTATTATATTGTCCTATACATAAATAGAGGGGATAAAAAATGCACGTATTGATTAATATGTACTGTATAAATTATGTGGTACTGTATTGAATATACCTTTGTTTATTTTTGTGAAAATCGGTTTCTCTATCTTTTCGGCAACATATTATGATATTGTGAACATTCTCGTTGATGGATCAAATATTGCGCAAAACTAACCTGTCTCGCGAGAGGATGATGTATACGGAACATAATCAAGGATGACGTATATAGGAAGCAGGATGCAGATCAACAGGACGCCTGGTCGAAGTCCTGAACGGGTGAAACCTGTTGCATATCGGACTGCGGCATATTTTACTTTGTATTTGCAAATTTTATCTATTTAATGTTATTTTCAATATTTAAATAAACGGAAATTAATGGAAGATTTGGTATATTGGAAATGTTGTCATCTCTCTTCTATTGAGGGGTTACCTGGGGTAGTTGGAGGTCCAGGGTGTACATTTTGAGGAGCCTATACTACCTTCTCCTTTGTAAGAGCAACCAATATTGGGGAGGGATAGTTTATTTGGACTATATTGTGCTATTGGTTTGTTTCTTGTTTCCTTTTAATATATTTTTACAAGATTCGTTAAACCTGGGATGCATTGACATGTATTGATTTTTAGATATTAGATTTGCACTGGAGTTTATTTGTGTGTTTGTAAGCTGGTGTGTGTGTATGTGCATATGTGTGTTTGCAAAGGCAGGGTTGTGTAAGGGCAGTGTATGTGTATATGCGTGTTTATGGGCAGGTGTGTCTAAAGGCAGTATGTATGGGCAGGTGTATGTAAGGGCAGTGTATGTGTATATGCGTGTTAATGGACAGGTCTATCCCATCAGGTTCACTTTCCAGATGGATAGATTTCAGCAACTTTGTTTCTCCCGAGCTTTGTCTTTTGATCTGAAAAAAGAAAATAATTGTTGCTCTACATAAAGATGGCCTAGGCTATAAGAAGATTGGCAAGACCCTGAAACTGAGCTGCAGCACAGTGGGCAAGACCATACAGCAGTTTCAAAGGAGAGGTTCCACTCAGAACAGGCCTCACCATGGTCGACCAAAGAAGTTGAGTGCACATGCTCAGCGTCATATCCAGAGGTTGTCTCTGGGAAATAGACATTTGAGTGCTGCCAGCATTGCTGCAGAGGTTAAAGGGTGGGGAGTCAGCCTGTCAGTGCTCAGAACATACGCCGCACACTGCATCAAATTGGTCTGCATGGATGTCCTCCCAGAAGAAAGCCCCTTCTAAAGATGATGCACAAGAAAGCCCGCAAACAGTTTGCTGAAGACAAGCAGACTAAGGACATGGATTACTGGGACCATGTCTTGTGGTCCGATGAGACCAAGATAAACTTTTTTGGTTCAGATGGTGTCAAGCGTGTGTGGCGGCAACCAGGTGAGGAGTACAAAGACAAGTGTGTCAAGCATGGTGGTAGGAGTGTCATGGTCTAAGCCTGCATGAGTGCTGCCAGCACTGCACAAGGTCTCTAACATCCACCAGCTCCATGATGTCATCATGGAGGAGTGGAAGGGGACTCCAGTGGCAACCTATGAAGCTCTGGTGAACTCCATGCCCTCGAGGGTTAAGGCAGTGCTGGAAAATAATGGGGGCCACACAAAATATTGACACTTTGGGCCCAATTTGGACATTTCCACTTAGGGGTGTACTCACTTTTGTTGCCAAGGTTTAGACATTAATGGCTGTGTGAACAGCAAATTTACACTGTTAAACAGGCTATACACTCACTACTTTACATTGTGTCATTTCTTCAGTGTTGTCAAATGAAAAGATATAATAAAATATTTACAAAAATGTGAAGGTTGTGCTCACTTTTGTGAGATACTGTATATGCACATACATATACACACAGTACTTACCACATCCTCTACTTCCCTCCTGTATGTTCCTTGAGCCTGAAGCTCCCTCACTGAGCAATGATCTGATTATGTCCTGTGATGTGTAGCGACATTCTTCCTTACTGATGCTGTGCATCAAGAAGTGCGCAGTGTCAGTGAGGGAGTGGTTGCTGCACCTCGTGGGGTCAGATCACCACTTCATGGTACAGATGACATTTATGGATCAGTCAGAATGCTGGGGCCATTGAGCAATTCCTCTGTGTTCTCTAATCTTAATCCGGCCCTGAAGACAGGTTCTATTTAATTGATGTTTAGATTCAACAGGGCTGGCAGTAATTGTGCCAGGGGTTGTCTAGTGACATTGAACTTAATTATCAATTAAATTTGGTTAATTGGTTCATTTAGTCACTAAGGGGGCAATTACTTTTCAACATAGTGCTATGAAACATTTAAGAGTGACAAATATGCAAAAATTAAAAAGATCAGGAAGGGGGCAAAAACTTTTTTAAATCACTGTACCTTTATGTTCCATGAAAACTTAATTTTTTTCAATACTCATTTACCTATATTACAAACCCAATGCCTCCTTTACAACTCTGCCTGATTTAAAAATAAAATAGAAATCACAAGGGATAACACCCTGTTCCTCAGCCCCTCTTATTGACAACAACTTCCCTCAACTGTTTTAGTCTGGTAACCCTCATTGAGGTTTCTGATGTCCTCTGCCACATCACCGTTTACTTAACTCTAGGCTGACCACTGTATGTATCATTCGTGCATATTCTTTTTTGTTACATTTTCTTTATTTCATATTAGGGAGAGCTAACATACCATAGTATACTTGTTATTATTGGTGTGGCAAGTCCAACGCAAGTGTTTTTTTTTATAATTAAACATTTTTGGCCATTTCCAGTGCCAGACGGTAGTTTTTTCCCCCCTACAAAAATAAATAAGCTTCTTTCCTAATATTTTGATGCGTAGCTCTGTTTTGACTTACTGGTGTACTGAGTATATGACTTTGTGACCCATTAAAGCGAGTGAGCAGGTGGATGTACTGATAAAGGTTTCTAAGTTCCTTCAATCAATATGTACTTTACAGAAGGATAGCTTGGAAGCTTGTTGTTAAACTATGCACAGAAAACAGCAGGCTACAGTTGAAAACATTCCACTTTGCTCATTACAACACATACAGTTTATTTGTAATACCCTTCACTGTTCAGCAGGAATAGTCTTTTTTTTTTTTTTTTTTTTTTTTGCGGGCACAAATATTCTGTTAATATGTAAAAATCCTAACTGGCAGGTAGATAACCCTACCATAAAGCTGTCACACTAAAAAGAAATCAAATACTGTTGTTTTATTTTTTAATTGAGTTGTCAAGGCTATTACAAGTTGTGTTTGAAGTTTGGTGGTTATCAACACAGTTGTACTAATTTGGGTGGTTTGTATAACCTCTAACTATGGCTGTCTTTTCCACATGACAAGAAAGTTACACAGGGCCCATATTCCACGAGTACCCTCTTTTCAAAATATAGTTTACCATAGGCACATGGTAAAGAAACAGGAAAACATATGAATATTGTTTCAATGAAAAGATAGGGGAGTAAAAGAGTAGACGCCAAAGTAAAAACATAATAACATTTTCCCCAAATAAATCACTTGATTTAGGATCCCTTACAAGGTTGTGGAGCAAGTGGTGAGTCATGTTAAAGGTATGGTAACACATGCAAATAATCCCTCTTATTCACTGAAACCTGAGTTGTTAATAAAAAAGGAATTAATAAAATATATTTAAAAAAATGAAACGGGGGTCCCCAGTGCTCCCTATGAACCAAGGGAGTGGTCACTCTTTAGTGGTCTACTCTTTTTAATACTGATACTGATACCTAGATTCCTGCAGGAACAGGGCCCTTCATTCCTCTTGTATCTGTATGTCAATTGCTGTATTGTACTTGTCGTTATCTGTAACATTTTCGTCTTCGTACAGCGCTGCGGAATCTGTCGGCGCTTTGTGAATAAAGTATAATAATAATACTGAGGCAGGTCAACTTGTATCCCGCCACATCATACAGAATAGCTGTGAATGCAAATGGGGGAGAACCCACACAATCCTAAATTGTGCCTACACTGTATCTGTAATGGTGACATCTGTTTTGTTTTTGTCTGCTCTTATGAGAATCAACTTCTTGCTGTTACGTTAGATCCGGTTACTCCGCCATCTCCATATGATCAGAATGTGTTTCAACCGAGTGGGCCATGGATTGATTAATGATATATAATAAGTGACATTTACAATAAAACCAGATTTTGATTATATACACTGTTAAATGTAATTTGTCATGAGAGCAAATGAAATTGCTCATAACCCCAAATTGTCTAAATACATAGTAGCATCATCCTTGTATGGCATCACTTAACATGCTTTGGTATCAAGGACATGAAAATGATCTTTGAATTAAATTAATCAAGTTAAGGTATCACACAATAAAATACAAATTTAAACTAGAAATTGGTTTTTCCCCACTCTAGATTAAGTGCATTGTGGATACAATATGAGAGGATTTAAATACAAAAGAAAACATTTTAATAACATTTTAGAATCATACAAATGATTAAATAATAAAACAACAAAATGTGTACATAAAAAGGATATGTATTTACATTGATCTTTGATGAAACACTGTTTATTTCAAATGCCTACAAAATATTAATCATACAATAATTATCGACCAGGAATACCACTCAGTAAACTGCATTTCATATACAAACAGCAACAGGTAGCCTCTAGCACCCAGAGCATGGTGGGATTTGTCCACACCAGCTGCAGTGACAGTGGTTCCTTATTGCGATATACAAACAATTGTGCTTTTTCCTACATATACAGTGCTTCTAACATGGAAATAATGTGCAAATGTCATAGAAGAAAAGGCATAAAACATTGAAATCAAGGCTGTTTATTTTTAAATTCGCAATCAAGCAAGAAGTATTACTTTGAATTTTTGTAGCTGATGTCCCATACAGTTTTCAGTAAAAGCAGGTATTTCCCTGCTCTGACTACTGATGAACCTAATGTTTTCCTAAAACATTTATTCTACTGACTATGTCGCATCCTCATGGCCACAAAATGTGTTATATACAGGTAGTCCTTACATTACATTGAAAAAACGTGGTGCTGTTTTTTTAACCTAACATAAATGCTATGTAGCATTGTATTCATCATGTAAAGCTGACATATTATGTTTTGCAGGCCATGTCTGTATTAATAGTGCAGTAAGATGTACATAAAAAGCACATGGGACAAGTGTAATAGTAATATGATGTAAGTCTGAGTCTGTTATTGAGATTCAATATGGCATAGGCATGGAGTCAGCGTATTGGTATCCTTAATATATAAGACAAGAGAAAAGAGGTTTGAGTCTTTGCAGTAGAAATAATGAGCAGACTTGATGGGCCAATTGGATCTTATCTGTTCTCAATTGCTATGTTTCCATGAGATAAGTTATAAAAGGGAAGTAAGATGTATATGTTGAAAACCGCAATACTCTTCTGTTTGGCATTCCACTGTCTCCACTCTTTCCTCTGCAGTCTTTCCTAAATGCTGCTGCTAGGCTTATCTTCCTTGCATGGGGCTCCTCTTCTGCTTCCCTACTCTGTGAAATCCTCCACTGGCTCCCTATTACTTTTAGAATAAAATTTTAAATCCTGGGACTAACATATAAGGCCCTCCATAACACTGCTCCTCCATACATTTCCGCACTCATAAACAAATACTCTCCTACTCGATCTTTACATTCTTTCCATGGGCTAACGCTCTTCTTACTAATCACCTCTTACTTTTCCCGTCTATAAGACTTCACTCGGGCTGCCTCACATCTTTGGAATCTACTTCCACCGAACCTTCAGCATTCACCCTCCCAACATTCAAGAAAAATCTCAAAATCCACTTCTTCAGAGAAGCCGTACCATCTTAGCTGCTAGGACTTCCCTGTCACTGATACAACCACCACACTACCTCTCACCCTTTCTCTGTCCTTTATTGTTGTCCTCACCCCATTCCCTCAAGATTGTAAGCTTGCGAATGTATCGGTATCGGTTTGTCTTAGTATGTCAATTCTATTCTTATCATACCCCTTGAATATATGTATTGTAAGAAGCGCTGCATAAATTGTTGGCGCTATATAAATAAATGATAATAATAATAATAATAATAATAATAATAATGATGATGTGTGATGCCCAGTCAATGGAATATACTTAGTTTTGTACTTAGTTTAAAACTTGTGTGTTACATCAGTTTCTTACAAGGTAATACTTCTTGTTTATTCAGCTACATTATAAACATAGAACAAATGTGTACCCATAAAAACATCAACAATGTAAGCAAACATAACATTTTCTAAAACACAAAACAAAAATCTTTCAAAGATAGATGGAAATATCACTATTACATCATTACATAATGAAATTCACACTAAATAACTGATTCTCCATAGAAATCTTTTTTGTAAATCTGTTTTCTTTAATTAATGGAGACCACCCCAAAATCCTGGCTATTATCACCCTAGCTGTGTTTTCTTTTTAATTTAAGTGGAATAACCAAACCTCTATTTTTTATGTAAAACTAATTAAATTTCCTAAAGTGCAGTTAATTTAAACATTGCTTGTTTCAAAACTGCTTTCTTAGATCAAGTTTCAAAGACATTTAAAATGGCACTGCCTATAATACTGTATTAAATGCAACTGCTCTAGGAAAGTGCGGATCTCAGAAAAAAAGCAATGCCACATTTTTATTCTTTAGCTTCCATTTCTTGTTTTTCAGAAATATCACCATTATTTACGTAAACTACAAGACTGGCTAAAACTAAAACAAGACGAGAAAAATCAGTAGACACAAAATAATGTAAACACTCAACTTGAGTGAAAATAATCTACATCACGTGTTATAAAATTAAAGCATGAAGAATTTCAGTGGGGAAAAAAAAACAATAAAAAATAATACTGTAAGATGTTACCAGCAGCATAGCTTTGCAGTAATAAATGCACATTTGTTTTCTTGTTTTATATATAAAAACAAAAAGAACAAAAACCTCACAAATTTATACAAAATCATTAAAATCTTTGGTACCAAAAGTAAGGGCACCCATAATTTATAAACCAAAGCTTCTTAAATAATATTAAAGGTATAAGTGTCTTTTCTCTTGTCTTCTTGGTAGCAACATGGTTGTTCCAGGGTCCAGTATGCACTGAAAAGTTTACCATGGCTTAAAATTGCTGTTTTTGAAAGCATTGTGATTTTTCAACATATAATTGTTTGATGCCTGATCATTATACATGATCTAAGTCTGGAATCAATACTGGCACTTAAATGGTTAACCAGGATGATCTAATAAGGTTGAGTCCAACGCCATGGCAGGCAATCTTGTTTCATAGTTATATCAAATTGATATCATTTCCTTTTCCGATGTACTACATTCATTTGCAAATCCTAGCTTACAAAACCAAAAATTCTTACAAATCTATGATACAAGAGCAATCAAAATCATTAGCAAGAAACCGTTAAATTAATACAGATTATCAAATTTGATTGTAAACTAGTTACCGTATTCTCATGAGACTTTGCAGAAAATCTATCCATTTCAGCAATCCCGATTTCTCATTCTGCTGCAAACTCTGGATATCGATTCAAGTTCATTCTTTCGGTTCATTGTGACTGCATTTTTTAGGTCTTGTAAACACTAGTTAAACATTCAGGCTTACTATCGACGAAAGTGGCACTTGCTTCAAAATCCTGGCATTTTAACTCAACTTATAGCACCTTGCAATTAACATATCAATGAGCAACAGTAACTCAGCTTTAAGCACTTTTCGAAAGCTTAGGCTTCTAACAAAGTTGTCCTGTAAAAAGTCCAGTGACGATGTATCCCAGGAAACATGATTTATTCTCCTTAGCCACCAAGTTTCAGTGTGTTTTATTGCTGTACACAATTTCCAGTTGTGAGTTTAAGTGCCCCTTTGTTATGTAATAAATTCAAAGTCTTGAATTCCAGTGGCATCCTGTGTGGACCGGCACTGGAAAAATACTTATACTTCAGCTCGTCATAATAATGATATTTAACATGATTTCCATTAACATCCTTGGGGAAGGGCCAGAATCCATATAGATGAATTTCATCACAAAATCTGGTTGCTAATGTATACATGAGAAGGCCAGTGCTTGGTCTCTTTATTTGTACTTTGTTAGTTAACCAATACCTAAAAAAAAGAACAAAAAAGATAACGTTAACCTTTATCAAATGTTTATTGTACAACAATTACGATAAACAGCACACAAAAGTTTCAGAAAAAATGTACTTTTACATAATACAAAGATATATTAGGGGAACTAAATAAAAAATGAAACCCATCCAATATGGAATCTATGATATAACTCAAATATGTATTCATATAAAACGTCTTCAAGTTCCTATAACAGAAGTATACATGCTTTAGTTTGGAGGTCAACATTATATCACATTTCCTACAGCATAGGTTGTGTTATCATATCAGTAACAATCATCACATCTCAACTGCAGTGACCCTCGCATACCTCGCAACCATCCCATCTTCTGTGGGTCTATCTTGACTTTTGGGCACTGTCCTGCTGTTCTACCGAGCAATCCCACTGCCTGGCTTTTGCAGGCAGTGGGGATCATGGGCCGGTTGGAGAGCCCTGCTGTTCTCCCCAACCACCCCAAATGAGTTGTAAAACTTCCATTGCAGATGCCACATGGCTACATTCCAATGCTCTGAATCCGAGTGCCGCAAAATGGCTCTGAGTAAGGTAGGTGGGCAGCCTGGTAGCCAGCCTTAATGCCATGACCCTTGCATACCTCCCAACCATCCTATTTTCTGTGGGACCATCCCAACTTTTGGGCACTGTCCTGCTGTCTGGTAAAAACACAATCCTCCTTTCCAGCCACATGTCTATATCACAATGCTGAGTGCTGCAAGATGGCTCTTTAGGTAAGGTAGGTGGGCACCCTGGTCCCGGCCCTGACACTCCCCACCTCTAGCCAGACCCCCAAAATATGGTTTGGACACCTGAAATTTTATAATGTAATTTATAAAATTATTTTGTATGTGTAGTCACTTAAGAGATGTAAAAAAGAGGGGGTACATTTAATTTTTAAAAATGTGAACCCATATATTTACTTCTTTACTCCTGTGTTCTTTAGAGATACGACGGTCACTTTAATAAGGAGCTAAAATAAAGAAGCAGAGGCTCAGCACTTCAAATAATAAGGTGAGTTTATTTCACACAGGCTTCTTTATTTTGGATTTATTGAGGGACTTGGTGGTACCCTGGCTCGTGCACCATTTCACTGCTGAGTGCTGCATTCCAACCTCTCTTTTTGTGTTTAATAAGGAGCTGTCTTAACAAGTGGAAATCCATCTGCTTTTAATACAATTTGTAATTAGGTGTTAAAGGGACAGGAGCTTTGACAGCTTGAAGCATCCAGTCACTAGAAGGAAAGTACTCCCACTGTAATTAAGTGAATAGAAGTGCTTTCTTCACATGTGAGCAGGGGGTCTTGTTAAACTCATTGGAACTCTTGTGCGTGCCACTGGTGGTGAGTATCCTGGGCATGCAAAATGCTGACCAGAAGATACGTTCGCTAGAATGCATTTCCTGCAAGGTAAATAGCTGGAGGGCAGGGAAAGAGAGCGGATTTTTAGAGAGCATGCAAAAATATTAATTTAAAGCTTACACTGGGCTATTATATGGACTAAAACAAATATCATGGCTGGAGTTTACCTTTAATTTCCATTTATATTGCGACAGTGTTCACTGCAGTACACAAATGTTTAATATGTAACTTTTATTATATAACACTATAAACAAGAAATGCAGAACTGTTTGGATTTCTGCACAATATACATAGATTGTTTATTAAATTTTGTGTGAAGGTTATAAAGATAAATCCCATAGCTGCTGATGCCAAGAGCCCAGTGATGTTTAGCCAACTATCGCACACAGCTGCTGTTACCCAGAGTTCTGCATTACAGCTACTACATACTCCACAGGACCTGTACATGATTCAGAATCACGGTGGTAGTTTACACTGCTTCAATCATGATGGCAAAGATTATGTTACGTGGCATCACAATATATATATATAAGTACCCATCTAACACATGACTGGGAACTTTCCAGGGTAGGCTAGCTGCACACAGGGGCAGCACTAACACCAGACAGCCTTTAGTGGGAAGTAACTGGCACCACCAGAAAAGTAGCTGGGAAGTACCCAGAAGTGAGCAGGGAATGGGTGCCTGCACTGACCTGGAGAGACAGGGAAGCAGGACTTTCCTTGGAGACTCCAGGTCAAACCTGAAGCTATGCCCATAGAGCATACCATGTAGCTGCTGAATTTGAAATTATTCATCCAAGTGTGATTACAAGAGCACATACTGAAAACACACACTGCTGGGAGAACTGGTCTTGTATTCTATTTGACACATATTTATTTTACTGATTTGTCATCATGGTTTCCATTTAGTAAGAGGAATGTAAAACATTTAATCCACAGGAAAAAATGCAAACAAATTCAATAATCAATTTCATAGTAAACAATTAAAAACAACTGTTTTTGTGAGTCCATGTATTTCTAAAGATAGAGCTTGTTAGTCCTATCTACATTAACCTACAAAACCATGATTATTATGGTGTCCCCCCCAAAAAAAAAATACAATATAGTAATTTAGTTATTTAGTATGCTAAGCAAATAAACCTTAGCAGATCTATTATTTTATTATTTCCTCTGAAGGTTTTATCGTAAGGCAAAATCTTTTTTAGATGATTTTCAGTTACTATGGCAACAACCTATCATTGCCTGCTTTGTATCACATAGCTATTAAGTGTTCCTGGCACAGATTATGAGACACAATATTACATGAACAAAGGAACTGCTTCTGGGAAGGGTTTCGGAATTCAACAGTATTAGCAATGAGGCTTCTAATGCTGCATTTAGTTATAATTTCAAAAAAGGAGGATTACAAATTATACCAAATGTTACTGCATGTAAGAGACCACAAATAAAGAATGCATATTAAAGTACTTTGTTACTAGTATAATACTCATAAATAGATAAATACTCATTCACCCTGTTTTGTACCACTTGTGGCACAGGGTATTGTTAGCTACCTGGGGCTCTCGCGCAAACTAGTGTTGGTGCTGTCTGACAGTGAGTATAGCAGGCATGAGATGTGTTCAGCTTGTAAAGTTATGAGCTGGGGGTAGTTAAAGAGGGAAATGCATAGAAGTGGGGATTCTGCAGATTTTCTCTGTGCATTTGCAAGAGAGACCAAACAAATACTTTAAAGGGAACAAAACTATCATGTGCTTCAAGCATAAGATTGTGGCAGTGTCCCTTTAAAAAGAAGAGAGAAGTAGGGGGTTTATAGACCTTAGCACAAGGTTGGCACTGTTAAGTTGCCTGGAGACAAAGATGGCAGAGACAAGCTGTGGATAAATATAGCACTGGGAAGCTGTTTGGGGACAAAGATGACACTGTTACGTTGTTTGGGAACAAATATAGCACTGTAAAGCTGTTTGGGGACAAAGATGTCAGAGACAAACTGGGGGACAAAGATGGCACTGTTAAGCTGTGTGGACACAAAGCTGGCAATGTTAAGCTGTTTGGGGACAAAGTTGGCACTGTTGAGCGGTTTCAGGACAAAGATGGCACTGGTGAGCTGTTTGTATGGCACAAATGTGTGTGAATGTACAATTACACTAGTTGCTGTTACGCACATCATGTTCACATATCGGATTGACCATGTGCTAATTCAACCAATTTGAGCATCTGTGGTCTTTCTACTGTAGTATAGTCGACATGGATTACTGATCCTGGTGAAAATGGTTTGTTAATTAAAGAGAAAACGCTTGAAATGGTACACAAAATTAAAGCGTAGGTTCTCAGTATCCACGCTTGATATACAGAAAGGAAAAGGTGGAGCTCAAATAGGAAAAGTTAGAGCCTAAAGAGGAGGTAGGACCAAAAGAGGAAGAGGTGGAGTTTACAGTGGAAAAGGTGTGGCCTGAATTTGAACACGAGTTTAGTCAGACCAAGGGAACCACAAAACCTAAATACACCACTGGTTAGGGGTATTGACCAGCTATTGGCCTGAGCAATCAAGAAGATGCTTTTTAAATAAATTAAATTGAAATTTCTATGAAAAGCCAAAGCACAGCCGAATAATCTCTAGCATAATGCTAAATTATGTTTTTGGTGGGTTTCTAAACTATTGACAGTAATTCCAAAGTAATTCATTGGATGACAGCTGTTGTTAGATCTACAATGGAATACTCTTTAGGGAATGTCCTATAAAAATGTCACACTTAAATTTATGCTAAAAATAAATATTAGGGAAAAAACATGTTTTGCTAGCCATCCTACAAGAAAATGAAATATACATATATATATTCCACATTTTTTTCTCCAGTGCTATTGTGCTTAGTTAGTGACAATGGTCTGCTGGATTAAGTGGGCACTCTGCTAGCACAAATCCAGACTTCATACGAATGAACATTGCCTTCCATCTTAAGGACGTGCCAGTGTAAGTGGTTTGCAAGACCTGCAATATTGTGATTTTTCTGTTTAATAATAAAAGACTTGCAGCCAATTTCAAACAGCCTATTCGTGGAGTGGGTGAAATAGAAGTGATTTCTTTTGAAATATTTTGTGGTCTGACAAACATAACATAAGAAGAAAACCATATTTATAGGAAGATAAAAAGAGGGTTCATAATCAATTGTTTTATAAAAGCAGAATACAGAATCTCGTTTTCAGGGAGGTTTGTGATTGCACACACGGCAACTTTCCTTAGTAATATTTTTTGTTGACAAAAAAATAATAATTTTCTACCCAATTTTGTATGCGTGCAAACCTTATGCTATTTGCAAACAGTAAAATTTTAAAAATGCATACTCAGCTGGAAAAAAATTGCTTTGGACCTTATGTAAGCTAACAACGTGTGCACGTGTATAAGGCTATATTCTCGGTAGGACAGAGTTCTTTGAAGTCGGCCAAACGTCTGTAGCAGTGTCTGAAATTCTCTCAAACAGCACAGCTCCAGTTTTTTCAGGCATGAGTTCCTTATTTTCTGAACCATAAAAAATTATGCGGAGAGCATTTAGAGGATGAACATAGAATAAAGCTGCTGAAAAAGCATAAAAACAGGTACACATTTAAATACCTAATTTAATTTTACTGTATTTGAAATAGCTAACAATATATAAGTGGATAAATAAGAAATGTTTGATTTGATTGCCATCTATATTTGTAGATATTAGTGGTGCTGGTAGGCAGTAAAATACACTCACAGCTCAATTTCTTATCAAAAGTTTACACTTGAAAGAGGAAGAAAAGCATTATGGGTAATCCTGATTTAAATTACCATTTTGCTCAGCCTTACTGAGATAAAGACCAGAAGGCACCAGGAGTCTTTTGTATACAATTGAGTCTGCCAAGACTGAAACACAAAGCACAGACATTTTTCCAATTTGGAGCTTGTTAGCGTATTGAAGCATTGAGTTCCATCCAATACTCCTATAAACCATAAGGGGGAACATGTAAAATATTGAAAGATCATAAGTGAAAATGAGAAAGGCAAGAAGAACTCAAGTAAGTTATTAGACTTGTGCATGTGGATTCATGCAAATTTTGTTAATTCGTACAAATGTCTGAAAATAAGGAAGGACCCCCAACAATACAAACTCTCTGAACTTTCGTTTGCATTTTTTTTCATTCTCACTCACTCACTCACTCTTACTCACAGTCTTTCTCATGCTTTCTAACACTCTCAAACACATTCTCTCACGCTCTCTACCAATATCTCCTTCTCCAGTGACCACTTCTGTGTCCCTGTCTTGTTTTCAGCAGCTCTGCTTCTTGTCTTGTCTCTTCTAGTACTTCTGCCTTCTTTCTTTGTCTGCTTTTCCATGGTATCAGCGCTGTTAACCTGGCCTCCCATAATGCTTCAGCAAATGGTGATTTGCAATATTCTGGCCTCTTGGACTTGTACTTCCACAAAAGGGTGGAGGCATGCCATGCACCACAGGGATAGACTCTACCATGTTTCTCCAATAGGGGAGAGGGTCTGCACAGAGGTTCTACCCATTTGCAGAAGCGCTCCAAAAGGCCTGGTTAATAGAGCTGATGCCAGGGAGAAGTGGCCGAAGAAAGGAGACAGAAGACTAAGAAGAGGCAAGAGAAGAGGCGGAGCTGTGGAAAAGGAGGCAGAGAAACGGAAACGGTCGGCTTAGAAGGTAGGCAGGCATTGAGAGAGAGAGTAAAGATTAATGAGAGTGTGAAGGAGCGTGGTTAAGAGCAAGTGCGTGTGAGGGAGCATGAGTAAGAGTGTGGGTGCTTTTACATTTTAAAGTGTAGGGGGTGAGGGCTGCCAATTATAAGATCCGCCCCAGTTATCAAATGTTCTAGGTACAACCCTGGGAGGAAGCCCACAAAATTTTATCCGACCAAAAGGACAGGAAATTAAATTTGCAGTCCAAAAATGAATGGACAATGGACCTTACAGTCTATATTTGTGATATTTTGGGGTGCTGGTGGAGCCCAGTTCAAGCACCAATGCTTGTATTCATTTTCAAGTATGTCATGGGGAACAAATCTAAAAAAGGATTTTACATACAGGACATTCTGTTTTTAGAAGTTTTGGACATATTATACAAATATTATCTGCCATATATTATCTGTTTCATGGAAGGCTGGCCCAGGAGGCCCTGTAATATAGTATGCTTATTTGGCAAACACAAACTTTATCATCTTGTCGAAATCATATGTAAAAGACAGGGCATAGAAAAAAACGCATTAAGTACCCTGATGGTTAAGTGTGGAATTTTTTGATAACTTAATAATGTGTATTCACTGAAAATGAAATAAAGCCAAAACGGGTTCAGGCAAAGTGCACATAATTTTTCTATCAGACCACTATCACTATGAAGATATCTTCCAGCCTCATCAAAACGTCTATACTACTAGAGGTGAAACACAAAAAGGTAAGACCAAAACATAATGATAAAGTGCCCAACATACTCACTAGCAAGCTGCTGGCTTCATCACAGGAAAATGGTTAAATGTGTTAACTGAAATCCCACCTACCATTAAGTAATGCTATTGTAAAGGGCATTTCCATGTGATTTGTCCATTGATTATGTTGGTGTGATTTTTAGCTTGGCACACCTCCTATTTAATCAATAAGATTGTGATTAGTATGTGCACAATGTGGAGCCACACATTGCTCTGAGCTTCCATTTAGCCATTTTCCTATGATAAAACCAAAGACTTGTGAAACACTTTATTGTTGATTTTTGTGTGCCTAGGGGACACCTACACCTGTCATTTTCCATTCCTCCTAATTATGTATTAATGGAGGGGATGGGTTGTTTTTCTAGGTTTGACCCAGGGCAGCAACCCCAGAGTTACCATATCATGAGGTTACTTCATCAGTGCAAAACACCAGGGCAAGACATAAAAATGTGTTAAAAAAAGACTACAAAGGTCTGCACAGAGGTATTGCCTTAAAATTACTTAAGATTAAATGTCCACTTTTTTTTAACCTAGATTGCACCATCATGAAAAGGATTTCAAAGAATCACATTATACATAGGTATAGTGACTGTAAAGTTAAAATATCATCAGTGAAAAAAGTGGGTCATAGTCACACACAGACTGTATAATACCAACAAAATAACAAGGGAGAATTGTCAAGTAAGTGTGTGTGTTTTAAACATCTATTAAGTATAATAAGTTGTGCATTGCAGTGTTGCAACAATGAATTTGTCAAGGAGAACAGTACTAAAGGTTAATGGGAGGCAGAGATGTGCTTACTTTAATGCCAGTACCACACTGCAGGAGATTGTTCTGAAAGGGAGCCACATCAGAACAGTATTTGAAGATCAGAGGTTTACATTGTGGGAACTAGGAGGCTGTTGAAGAACTGTATAACTCATAAATATCAAGATTTCTATTAAGGAGTCTGCTTTTCTTTAACATACAGTTAAAACATCAGTTTATAGTATTTGGATGTGTCTTTAGTACCTTAGTTTTAGTGGCATTTAGCATAATGTGTCTGTGGTGTTTATTATTAATGGGTTAAGTGGATGCCTTGCCTACATTAATAAGATCTCTCCACTAACTCGTCATCCATGGTTTGAGTGCCCCCTGCTGCTGGGAACCAGGATATGACATTGGTTTCCAGGATATCCAACAGTGGTGTGAAAGAATGAAGGAAGTGCTGGGTCAAATGGGCACAGACCGCCACCTCAGGACTATGGTAGCTGCAAGGAACAGCTGCTACGGGCCCCTTGTGTTTGCCTTACATTAAAAACAGTCCTGCTCATAGCATGAACTACTCTTCATAGGGGTGCAGTGAACTGTGTTGTTCATTTAGCACTTTTCTGAGTTGGGACAAATGCTTGGGGTTGGAAGCCAGGTCATATTTTTGGGGTTTTGTTATAGTCATGTCTATGTGACTACCTGATATAATACTTCTAGATAGTCCACTCTTATCCCACCAGACTGACTCTTGTAGTCATATGCATTACAGTTCAACACAAAATGAAACTCAATTTGATGTCAGGCACACAAATTAAGTACATTTCCTTTTTTACACCAAGTGAAGTGAAAAGGGTCATTCAGCATCTTAATAGTAAAATCCTAAATCAATTTTTAACTTTGTTATGATATCCATTCCCACTTGTAGGACTACAAACACATCTATTCTAAAATATGCATTCTTTATTGACTTTGATTCCCTAAATGCAAGCATTCTGAAACAAGTTCAGCACTTTTTCTATCCTTTAATCACTTCTTTCTTTCGTCTTACAGTCTGCATAATTTATTGTGAAAAGCTAAAAGGAAGTCAAGGATCGTGATTGATCTTCATTGCAAAAATATCGTTAACTTACATGCTCAACTACTTCAATTACAACAGCTAAAGTTTACTGGAGAAGTAGAATAATATAGCTATCATTAATCTAAATTGTAAATCCTAGCTAAATCACCCAGTCACAAATGATGAGATTGAATCAGTTGACAAGTATTGAAAGAAGGTTTTATGAAAAAAATAGGAATACTCCATGAAGATATCCTTTAAAGTGATGTTATTCACAACTTATAGAGTTGTCTTTTAACCTGTGCACGCAAGCTGATATTGTATACATCAGGTAAACACGGTGGGGGGCGGTCCTTCCCGGGTGCCACTCATCAGGGGGTGCCACCACGCCGGCACCCCTCCAGAGACGGACAGTAATGTCCGCCGCTAGAGGAGCAGGGGTCGGTTGAGGAGATCAAGGATCTCCCTCTAACCGGCTTAAAGTCAATCAAGGGAGCGGGAGGTCTGTTAATGCAGACCTCCGATCCTGTTCCCTTGGGATGCGCGCGCCCACCGCCTTCCGCACTCACTGCACCGGAACATAGAAGAAAAAGAGCCAAGAGGAAGAACAAAGAGGAGGAGGAAAAGTGACAGTGACAGAGGAAAGGTAGGAAAACATTCAGTGAGGGTGTGTGAGAGTGATGGGTGTTATGCTGTAGTTTATGTAACAGCAATCACACTCCTATTATGCCCAGGCAACCAGCACATGCTTGAACCTGGGCATGATAGGAGTGTGATTGCATATATATATATATATATATATATATATATATATATATATATATATATTGTTAATATTGTTTTTTTTGTCTAATTTTGGTGTGTGTTACTTACTTTTAATAAAAGTGGGTTTTTTTGTTTGTTTTTAAAGGTGTGTGGGGGGGTCATTTTCAGTGAAGTGAATACTGAATTTTCGATTTTGGTCCAGAATTTTCATTTTGGTGCAGCTTTACTTTATACTAAGCCAGGCACTAAAGTGGTAGGCCTACACCACATCAATGTTTGGCTTAGTATATAGTGATAGGGGTTATGCTGTACCACCGTCAATGTGTGCCTCAGTATATAGTGATATGTGTTATGCTGTACCACCGTCAGAGCGTACCTCAGTATAAAATGATAGTTATGCTGTACCACCGTCAATGTTTGTCTCAGTATATAATGATAGCAGTTATGCTGTACCACTGTCAATGTTTGCCTCAGTATGATAGTTATGCTGTACCACCGTCAATGTTTGCCTCAGTATATAATGATAGCAGTTATGCTGTACCACTGTCAATGTTTGCCTCAGTATATAATGATAACAGTTATGCTGCACCCCCGTCAATGTTTGCCTCAGTATATAATGATAGCAGTTATGCTGTAACATCGTCAATGCCTACCTCAGTATATAGTGATAGGTGTTATGCTGTACCCCAGTCAATGTGTGCCTCAGTATATAGTGATAGGTGTTATGCTGTACCACCGTCAATGTTTGCCTTAGTATATAATGATAACAGTTATGCTGTACCCCTGTCAATATTTGCCTAACGATAGAAGCTATGCAGTTTTAAACTGTGTGTGTGGGGTGCCACATACAGGATCCGCCCCGGGTGCCAAACAGTACAACAGCACAACAGTTGCTCCCAATAATTTTATCCTTTATGCTGCCCGGAGTCTCCGCTCGTGATTCGCTCATAATTTACTAAAGCAGTGAGAATCTCACCTTTAAAACAGACCATGGAAGTGAAGTCAAAAGGGGTGGAAATATATAGCTCCACCCCCTTACAATGTGAATTTTTTCAGCTCCACCAACTTCGCTTTATATGTACTGTGTGACAGAGCAAAATGGACATTAGGAGAGAGGCTTGTCTGTCAGACAGGCTGACATTACAATAAGTAATACTGTTGTGTAACTTATAGTATATAATCACACTATAATGTAGTGTTATCAACCATGAGTGAGCTGTATCAAAAATATAGAATAACAATTTAAATGTAACATTTGCAGAAGCATATTGTGTGCACAAAATTTTGGCTCTGGGAAAATTTTTGTACAAGAAAAATTTTCTGCGCCCACCACCTAAGAAAAATTAGAGGGAACATTGATTACTATTACAAAACATATTCCAACATCCTCTCTCACTTGCCTACCTCTCTAGACAGGGGAGGAAACTTTATCCTATAAGGTCTGCTTTTGCTCAGACATTGACCTCCATGGCCATTAATTCTAGGAGTTTTGCGTGCTGTTAATGGACGACACAGAGTCCCATTGTGGGGCCCCAGGCAGTTCTTTAGGGTCCCTAACAGGTGAAGTTGCCGTGGGGATGCAATTTTCCTTACAACTTCAAATTAAATTGTGTTCAACTCTAGATTAATGTTTTTTAGTTAACTTTCTATATATTCAATCAAATTATCTGCAAGCACCACCTCACCAGCTACTGCATTTCCTTGCTGTGAAGAACTATTCTCTTTAGGATTGAACCTCTATACTTTATGTATTAAACATAATTTTGATGTATGATATATATCATTGTTCTTTACTCAGTTCATGCATTTTGAAGGGGAACCACCCATTCATACTAAAAAATGTTAATAACATATTTTGTTTTATTCTTTTCGGGTATTATAATTTTAATATTACTCAAGGGACTAAATATACATTCACTTGTCAGCAGAAAATGCCAGAAATATTTCAGACACATTGTGTGAAGAATCTTAAGTTATATGTGTAGTTGATAAACACAGGCAAACTCAAGTCGAAAATATAAGCAAACATGCTATTTCCTCCAAGAGTAAATGCAGGAAACCTGCAAGTGTTCTGTTACTGGGTGAATTTCAACAAGGAGGAAGATAACTTTATTGGTTGAAAGAATTCGCTGTGTCATGTGCATATGCTCTACAAACGTATTTATGATTGATGAATGGCCCGGAAGGAAATATAATTTGTGTAAGAACCATAGAAAACAAAATAACAAGAGGAAGTGGTGCTGAGGGAAGGAAGTGATGAAAGCAAGAGCAAATAAATGGATTGTAAACGTCGCTTGGTCTGCACTCGTGTAAATAATGCATCGATTAAAATAAAAAAGAACCAAAGAGGAACAGAAAATCGGATGGTCAGTAAAATAGTTGTTAAACTGTAAAAGGATGAGGTCACAAATATGAAGAGTGCTTTGGGATCTGCTCTAATGAGCCTGTTGGCAGAAGGCAAGATACTTAACAGCTTATTGGATTTGCTGTTTTTGAGACTTGACTTGGATCGTTATTTAGCCTGCTGACATCATCTTGTGGAAAGTAGGACACTTCCCCTTTAACTAGTTCTACAGTGAGGTTTCTTGGTTGCTAGATTGCTAGGTTGCCTTATTCTCTTTTTTTGAGGACAAACAACATTGTTGCACAGAAACTATATGCTACAACCTACAGACTCCAGATCTTCTTAGTGAATTAATTCTACACCAGTCTTCAAACACAGCATAATATTCATATTCCAACTATTCCTTTCTAAGCTGAGAGTTCTTACAGAATCCCTCTTGACTTATAACACTCCACGCAAGTACCTATTCCCCACATGAGTAAAAAAAAAAAAAAAAAGAGTACCATATGTTTATAACAAAACACAATTTATGCAGAGTATTTGTAACCGATTAAAGTGATTATATTGTTGTAATGTTGATCGATATTTTAATGATTACCCATAAAGTAGTAATTTGACACATACCTGTACATTACCTGTATACAAGGTATTAAAGTTATGATGTGTCTACTAAAGGAGGAGAAGTATGCTTAGTTTGGAGGGATGACTAAACAGATACATTTTTATTTAACCTTATATTTTGCCAGTTAAATGTTAAACACAGTATTATTTGATGTGTTATGTGTGATAAATATCCATCATGTGCAAACTAGACTGGGAAAGATGACCATTATGAGCAAACAAGACCGTCGAAGATGACCGATGTAGCTCCATCCTGGATTTCATACATTTAGGGAGTTCTTTGAGGGTGATGGATGAACTTTTGAACTTTGTTAAAACACTTTCTACACATGTACAGAAGGGCAACTTAACCACTGAATGAAATTAAATGGCTGAATTAATTCATCCTTTTCATCAATTTACATGCACGGCTTATTGTTAACAAATGGTGGCATTTCATGATCTGATACTTTAAGCCATTTAAAATGTATTTTTTGCCAGCTTTCCATTTGTGACAGAGGTCACATCTCTTTCAAGTACTTCATTGTATGTCTTTAGAAAAATACCCTATTAGTTCAAGGTCATTAAAGGCTATGTGGTTTGCTTACTGGAATTACTTTGCAATTATTTTTCCTGGCAACGACTACTGAAAGCCGAGAATCATTTCAATCAATTATGCTGCTCATTTGTGCTTTGCACTTTCCACAGCTCAACTTTTATATTGTTAGGCCGTGGGTATCTAGCTTACCTCTGTTTTTCCATTAATCATTACATGAAGAATCCAGCAAAAGTTATTTAAAGTGATACGTGCAACCAACCTTCTGTCTAATGTATATTTGAGCTAGAGCTCATTGACTTAATGTCAAAATTGAGAGCTGTCGATCAACATGGCAGCTAAACCCTGCTATTCCAAAAGATGCTCAGCTAAAAGTGAAGAATTTTGCATGTGGCTGGTGGAGTAGCATATACATTTTTGGTCCACAGATACTTTCACATAAAAGCTCATTTTCTCATGATTCTTTTTAAGACCATGTTTGGTTTACTGTCCCAGTTTTCTTGACATAGGCATTGTTTCTGGCCACTGATTTACCTAGGGATGCTTTTTGACCCCACATGATCCCACTGTGGTTTCCAGCTGGTTTCAGCAATGAACCCTGTAGCTTTATATGCCTACCACTGGAAAATCAGATGAGAAACACATTTAATTTGCTGCCTCACCAATATTTATGTGCGTGTGCAAATATTCTCTCTCCACATACACACATGCTCACATAGATCCATACATGTGTGCACACTATATCTTCCATATTGTTTGGCTCACACACATGCTTACAAACATACCTCCAGTAGTCAAATTGCACCCAAACCCACCTGCCCCTCTTTTCTAAAAGCTGAAAAAAATGATGGTGAGTATCGGTATATTACAGTGTTCTACAGCTCTAAGAAAAGACAATAATGTGTGTAAAAACATAATATGCCATATTAATGTTATATAAATAACTATTAATATGTCACAGAAAAAAAGTCTCAGTAAAGCAATGTCTCATAGCTACTCCACAACCACATTCCTTAATATAAAAAGGTCCCTCTTTGGTCTTTTAAGAATGTTGGGAGGTATGCCACATAAATAAACACGCTCAGAAACAAAAGCTGCTTAGCGGAGAACCACAGCATGGTGCTCACTGCTCTCTAAAGTCTGTTGGAAAGATGTTGCCTGTGACGTGATAAATATCCTGAGATTCATCAAGAATCTATTTTATGAACATTAAATTAGCACACCAAACAAATATACTTTAGCAGACGTGTCAATTTATTCTTTCATCTGAAGGTAAAATGACATAAAAAACTGAGAAATGTTTAAGAAATATTCTCCTGTTTATATGGTAACAACCTATTAGTCCCTCCTTAAGTGCCATATGTCATGTGTTCCTGACCAAAATATGAACAATTACTTTTTCCAAAGATTTGGGGCATTCAAATAAGACTGATGTTAGTAATGATGCATTTAGTTTTGAAATAGTTAAATTGCGTAAATTAGGTGGGACAGCATTTTAAAGACTCTCATGAGCAGTCCATGGCATTTGAATACCCTAGTATGCCTGGACTAGCAAAAGGAAGCGGCCATAGTAGCTCATAGAACTCTGCAAAACTCTCAGAGGACAGGTTTCTGTTTTCCATATAAAATAATAATTCTGAAGTATGACTTGTTTTATAAAAAGATTGGTTTTGTTCATTTGCCATGGAGCAGGGTGTTTTTTCTCGTTGTTTCCCACCCCCCTCATTTTCATTGCTGGGTGCACCTGACCCAAACGCAGACACCACAGACACACGTCACACTTGAAGTCTGCAATCTCCACTAAACAAAGTGCAAGGCAATTTGCTATTCATTATGTATTAGTGCTCTATAAAACACATTTACTGGCATTTGTGAAATGCCAAAACGCAGTGCTTTCACATCTCAAAATCAAAACAGTAACACAAATGTTCACATTCCTCATTCTATATTCAGAACAACAGCTGAGTAAAAATAAAAGTTATAGAAATGAACTACCAGAAACACCTTTTATATATAGCCTCTATAGATTCATATTGGCATTGTTGCAAGAATAGATATTTTGTTCCTTTCGTTTTAATAAAAGGACACCATGCAGTGTGGGAATTCTATACAGTATACACTAGTGCTGACAATGAACCAAAATTATATTATTGTACCTTGTCTACATCTGATTGTGACCTGCAGTTCCTTCTGACAACAGGACACCCTTTGAGAAGATGTTTCCTGGTTTAAATGTTTTTATAAACCTCATATACCTCTTTATGAACCAGATATGCTTATAGAGGTATAGCGGAAGGTATCCAAATCAAACCTTCTCATTACCATTGCTACCATTTAACCCCCAGAACTTGGTGCCCATTATTGATTCATCACTGCTTCAAATGTAGCTGTTATTGTGGACAACATTCCTTCCAAGCGTCCTTTTTTAGTCCATCTTTCCTCATCTTATGCCACCCTTCTCTAGGAGCTAAGAATATTTGTTGGGTATGAGTCTATTACAATGGTCTGGAGTGTACTAAGTAAACATAATGTGTAAACAAGTGTGTGTCAACTACACAGCTATAAATAGGGCTCAAGATTACAAAGAAATGTTTTCCACCTACCCAAACCTCTAACCACACCCCGCAAAACAAAGGTGTCAAATGTTGTGAGAGAGTAGAGTCAGGAGAGTTTTAATACTCCTGCATCATAGCAATACAACATACTTAATCATATAACTAAAATTAATTACCTTTTACTTCATCTAGTTAATTCTTTCAAGTATTTTTTTTTCCAGTGGAGAAAAAGTGAATTATCTTAAATTTGTGTTTTTAATATAAAAAAATCAACAATGCTAACTAGAGCATATTGTACAGATGTATACTGAAATTTAAAGTCTCCTTATGAATAGTGAAACTGCAACTTTAACAAGTATATGTGTATATTATAATAATATATATATAATTAATAAATAAATAAAAGCTGGTCTTTTTGAGACACTATACATAAGACTTCTTATTATTTTTATTTTTAAGTATCAATTTGGTGTAGCTATTTTGTTTTTACAATACAGATTCCTTAATAGTATTATTGTTTTGCCATGTGGTGTGTTAAGTAATTATGCAATATATAAGAAACTTGCAGATTCTCCTTTGTCATGTAAATTGGGGCTATTGTAAGTGATTCATTAGTACAATAATATGGAATTATATTTTAGAACGGCTTCACACTTTTAGTATCAGATTAGAAACAAATATATGAGATCTGAAAGAAAATAAAAACTGAGGAGGTGTGAAAACGCAAATTAAGTAATTATAATAAAATTAGCTATAGTACCCTGTCACTTTTATGTGTACGAGTAGACAATATATAGTATTTAATTACCTATCAGTGAATAATTACACTTCCATTGTTAAGAGTTGGCACTAACATTCATTTAGAACATTAAAAAATATCTTTGTAAAATAAATGTAGATTTTGACCGTTCTTTTGCTTTAGATCTAAGATTGTTTTACCACATGTAGACCATGTGAGGTAGGTCACTGACATTCTTTCCTATGAGTGGTTGTCTTCTTTATCTGGAGGAAACATATAGATAATAGCATCTCATGATTTATTTCTGCCAAAACTGCCGTTCTAATGTTTTGTGGTTAGAATCAGGTATGCAGCCAGGGGTTTCAGGGGAACTAGAACGGGATATTATGCAACTCTCCCACACAAGCTTACCCTAGTTTCACAAGATACCAACGCCTACAAGGGTTTCTCTTCCTGATATGTTATTTGTCCTAAAAAATGAGGTTTTCGAGTAAGATTATCTGAATTGTTCCTTCATAATGCATAGTAATTTAGTGATTGATTCTATAGTGTATTGATTATATATATATATATATATATATATATATATATTGACCTAAGTATTTTCTAGGGTAGGCCACCAGGATATAGGTAGGTTCCCTTTGGGAGAGTGCTTTGATAATGGGGCAGGACTAGAAATCTAAAGGGGGGGGAGCTAGACCTCAAACAGTCTTTACAGGGTGGGGAGTTGAAGAGTAGTTGGCTGAACACTGGGGAAATAAGAAACCGACCCAGAGCACTAGGTGAACGTTGCTTCACCAGGGACCTCTAGGTTAAACCCAAGAAGTTCCCAGAAATGGCTATATGGATTTTATAATGTGGGACACAGAAACAATATTGAATATTGCATTGTATTTATGGAGTACTATTACTAATTTACATATGTACTACAGTATGTTTCTATAAAAAAATATCTGTTCACATTTCAATCATTGTATACGCCAAATGGTTCTTATCTACTATCAAATTATATGTTTCAAAGTCAACAAAAGGTCATATGTATGGGTAGTCCTGTTGCACATAACTACATAAAGTGCACGCATTTTAATATTGCTGTAGCTATGTTCAGTAAAGCGCTTGTATTCCCCTGGTTTTTTGTACTGTATTATAGTATTAGAAAGCACATCTGGCAACGACACAGATGAGCAGTTGCCAAAAAGGCACTGAAGCAAGCTCTAAATTATATCCATATTCAAAACTGAAAGCTATAATACATGATACACACTGCCTAGCAAGCTGGAATTATGCTAGTGAAATAGTACATTATAAGACTATTAGAATCTTTGCAAGCTGAGACACATACTAGTTTATTAAAATACATGGATAAAGGGCATATTTGTCACCTTCCACTCATCACTCTTCCCTGTAATTATGTCATCAAATTGTGAATGGGTTAAGTTACAAAAAGCAGTAGAAATGATACAGAATGATAGTTTAGAATGGATGGATAGTGTTGGGAGTGTTTTGATTCAATGGATAGTATGGAAAGAGGCCAAGGTCATCAGTCAAATCAAAAAGCTTACATTCACTATACTGATATGTGCTAATCAGAAGTTACTAACAAGTTATTCTCCTGGTTCTAGAAGGCTCTAACTAAACAGTTCTTCATTCCTAGAGAAAGAGTGATAAATCATGTTACTCCCTAGAATAAGAAGCCTCTCCATATTGATCACATTTGGAGCACAAGCTTAACTTACCACATTGATGTATAGTCATTTAAACTGACACTAGTGATGTCCGGATCATGAACGAATCGTTCATTTGATCCGGTTCTTTTTAGTGATCCGGATGAGTCGGTTCACTAGACTGAACGATTCGTTTGTAGCGGTTCAGTCTGTGAATCATCATGCAGCTGTAACCTGATCCTAGAGCTGTGAGTCATCTGCAGAGCACTCTGGGGTCAGGTTACAGCTCATTAATTCTCATAGGAACGATGACTCAAAGAGTCAGAGAGTCGTTCAAAGAGTCGAATGATCCGAAGAGTCGAATGAACCGAAGAGTCGAATGAACCGAAGAGTCGAATGAACCGAAGAGTCGAATGATTCGAATCTTACAGGGATCCGGATCTTACAAGGATCCGAATCTTACAGAGATTCGAATCATTCAGAGAATATTACTGATACCATACTTTTATAAATAAATACATTAATAATGTTCACACTGCCCCCAGGATTTAGATTCCCCTGAGTTTGCCCCCCTTTACCTATAACTGCACCTACAGTTAACTTTATTAAATTAATTAAATTAACCCTCAGTCATCAGCATAAAATTAACCCTTATACCCCATCAACCATAACTGCCCCTGAAATTAACCGTAAAGATCCCATTAACCATAACGGCCCCTGAAATTAACCCTAAAGACCCCATTAACCATAACGGCCCCTGAAATTAACCCTAAATACTCCATTAACCATAACTACCCCTAAATTAATTGCATGTACTCCAGATAAATTACCTAATAAATTGGTATGGTTGATGGGGTCTTTAGTGTTAATTTGGGGGCAGTTATGCTTAATGGGGTGTTTAAGGATAATTTAGGGGCAGTTATGCTTAATGGGGTCTTTAGTGTTAATTTGGGGGCAGTTATGCTTAATGGGGTGTTTAGGGTTAATTTGGGGGCAGTTATGCTTAATGGGGTGTTTAGGGTTAATTTGGGGGCAGTTATGCTTAACGGGGTGTTTAGGGTTAATTTAGGGGCAGTTATGCTTAATGGGGTGTTTAGGGTTAATTTGGGGCAGTTATGCTTAATGGGGTGTTAAGGGTTAATTTTAGGGGCAGTCATGGTTGATGGTGTGTTAAGGGTTAATTTTAGGGCAGTCATGGTTGATGGGGTGTTTAGGGTTAATTTAATGGTGAGGGTTAATTTAATTAATTTAATAAAGTTAGCTTAAGGTGCAGTTGCAGGTAAAGGGGAATGTAAATCCTGGGGGCAGTGATTATTAATATATTTATTTATAACAGTATGGTGACATTCTCTTAATGATTAGAATGCCAATGAAGGCAGAGAGTCGTTCAAAGATCCGGATCTTACAATGATCCGGATCTTACAATGATCCGGATCTTACAATGATCCGGATCTTACAGTGATCCGGATCACTGTAAGATTCGGATCCCTGTAAGATCCGAATCTTTGAACGACTCTCTGCCTTCATTGACATCACTGGAGGCAGGGGGGAGGATTCATAATAAAAGGGGCGGGGCCAATCGTTAGTGTGCCTGCACGGAGTTACTGGAAAACAGTAACTCCGTGCAGACACACTGAGTGATCCGAAGATCCGGATCATGAATCGGATCATTTCAGTGAACGAATCGAAATGATCCGATTCACTTTAATGATCCGAACTTCCCATCACTAACTGACACTATTGCTACCTACTAGCTGCTCTAGAAAAGGAAACTGCAATAATATTTTATCTTTAAGTGGTAAGCAGTTAGGTCATTAAATTGAATTATGTCATGTGAAGGAGCCTCACGTAATTTGATTGTTTAATGTAACATCTTTGGTAATTACTGTTGCTGAGAATACGTACTTTTATCTAAAAGCAATAATAAACATGCTCAAAATTCAGAAATAAATGATATAAATCAAAAACACATCCATGTTATTATGTATAAGAAAGAAATACCATGGACATACTCTATACAAGGAGTAAAACTTGTTTGTAAGTCTATAAGTGTTAATTGCCCAAGTGTGAATTGTCTTTTTTTTTTTTAACTTGCCTTAAAATTAGGTTAATTGTTATTAATGTAGTATCAATATAGTGAGATTTATAAACTTACGCTAGCATCCTAATAGAAATTTAAGTTAAAATTCTAAGACAGAAAAAATATGAGCAGGGAAATGAGATAAAAAAAGTGCAACCAATACAAAAAATTCACAAAAATCCAGTGAAATATAAAAGTATAAATAAAGTTAAAAGCCAGAGATGTTATGCCAGAGATGTTGTAAGGGTGCTTTTGCTTCATGTAAGGCTACATTGGGTATCCAATCTTCTTTCCCTTAAAACAAGGTCCAGATCTCAAAATATGGGGGCCAAGGAAGTCTTCAAGGGGACCAGAAGGTGCAACCCACAACGTCCAATCGAAAGACGAATCTTCAGGGGCCCGGCTCTACTGTGGCAATTATAATGAGTGCATGTTTTGTGTGAATAAACTCAATCATGGTTTCCAAACGCAAAAAAATGAGCGTACCTGGGAACTTCTGGGCTCCGGCTACCCGGAGCCTTCCCTTGCGGGACGCGGCCCGGACTGCACACTGATGTCGGTCCCGCTGATGTTGGTGGGCGGTCCCACGGACGTTAATGGGAGTTCCCACTGACGTCAGAGGCGTTCCCGCTGACGTCAGGGGCGTTCCCGCTGCCTCCGCGACCTGGAGGATTTTGTCTTGACCCGGAGAACCGGAGGAGCAGTGCTCACACAGCAATCTCCGGTTCAAACCCGGAGAGTTCCCAGGTATGCACATGAGCCCAGGCCAGATTGCAGAATATAAAAAGTGCAAAAAAGAGTCCAATTGTCCATATAAAAGTGTAGCAATAACCCCCCCACACACACACTCCATAAATTATCGTAAATTATTAAATAAGTTAAAAAGAAAAAAAAAAAACACAAAATAAACTTATGCTTAAAAATAAGGATGCCTACAGAACAACGTATAAAGCTCAGAATGTTCTTCTATTACAGCACAGACCTTAATATAATCCAATGATTTTATACAGGTGGTGCTGTTATGAAAAAGAAGCAGACACAATTCTCAGACAATTCTCTGCAGGCACAAATAAGATATAAATAACACTGAATACAAATGAGCTACATTATGATAAACGTAAACATATCAACCATTTTTACTGCTGATAGAGGGGCTCCTTGCTAAACTAATTCCCAGAAGCAATCTTTCCTTGACAATAACAAGGAAATGGAACAGAGTTGCAGTATGACTACAGCTAAGAGGTCTATTGGACAGTGTTTGATTTAATACAACGGTTCAATGGTTATCAGTTTCAGAATCAGTTTCCAAGTCACAACTGAAAAAAATATATTAAAGGGTTTTTTTTAAAGCCCAGGTCAATGGACTATGTCTGAGTTTCAACATTAACTGTGAGTTTTACCAAAGCAAAATAATAATAATAATAATAATAATACACATATTATGTTATGTCAGAATAAGTGAAATTCTTTTCAAGGGCCAAAAAAATGATTTGTGCTCTGGAGACGTACCATTGTGTAATCTGCATTTTTAAAGGAATTTTTCCATAGTACACGAAACAGGGCAAAATACTTGTTTTTTATCCAGATTGAATAATTTATATGTTATGAAACATGCAGCATACAATCAACTAACAGAAGATTCTTAGAAAAAACCGGGGATAAAAAGCTGTCATGGCTAAGGACATGCAACTAAGCTTCTTCTTTTCTATAAAAATGGTAACTTCAGCTTAAAATATTTCATGTGAGAACAAAAAGGGAAACAAAAGACACTATCAAAGAGAAACCAAATGGAAGGATAAAAAGCATTGCTGTAGCCATTTTTTTGGTAAAGGTGCCTTCATCTGAATGAAATTTAGCTAGTAATCAATACAGTAAAAATACATCAAAACTAAGCAATACAGTACAACATGTAGAAATAAAAAAGCATGAAGCTGCAATGTACTTGCTGCCCTCAACACCTTGTTTATTTGAGATATGAGTGTTATTTAACAGAAATTAGATTAAACTGTCTCAGTTTTAAGGCTAAATACCTGATATATTGGAGAACTGCATAGATTCTGAAGAGCACAGGTTTATAAAAGAAGTGTCTTTGTGTAAACACATAAATGCAAATTAAACGAGGTGTTCAATTATTGAAATCATTTGTAATATAGCAATATATATATACTGTAGATTTTTTTGGTCTCTACTTCATGACTTCACAATAAAGAAGAAATGTGTGAATGATATGATTTTCATAGGGGTGTGGGGATTATAAATCACCACTAAATGATCAGGTTAATTAAATATATGTTACTAAAAATATAAAAACGACTAAAGTTTCCTTTTTTTAGTATTAAAACAGCATGAAGCCAACTTGCAAAATATTATTATTATCACTGTTATCAATAATGTATTCTTGAAAAAGACAAAATAAGATATTTCACAAATTAGATGCCGCAATCAAGAAAAAGTGCAATACTGAATATTGAATTGTCTTCCGGATGATATATTTACAGAGGCACTAAAGGCCAAGCTAGCCCATTAATAGCCCTGAAAAACGTCTTGGGTTTATAGACTAACAAATATAACATGTTTAATATTAGCCCTGCTCACTCTCAGGGGAAACTTGTCGGAATCCTTTTATATCGCACACGCTATAGAAATACGATGAACATTTCTTTGTGTTGTTAAACTTGCAAGAAATTGACAACCTGTACATTTCTCTACACAAAATGTACTACATATTGTACTAGTAACAACACTCTACTCCAAATGTAACCTATATTTTAGGGAATAAAACCCATAATCAGAATCTCAAAACATCAGTGAGATGAAATCCTTTTATGTCTTCACATACATAGAAAGACGAAAAGGCAGGAAGGAATCTCCTTTAACAAGATGTTTTTAACAAATACTAAAAAAGTTAAAATGTATAACATCCCAAAGGTTCAGACAAAGTAGGAATTCTGAGCGTTACAACAAGTGTGGTACCAAAAGCTTGAGGCAGCCAACCAGTGGCAGGGAAGCACTCCCATTAAAATGAATGCGCACGTGAAGATACCTCAAGACATTCGCGAGCCGGTACTAGTGACTGGTGGTGAACAGATCCTAAGCCAGAAGATGTGTTCGGCCTTCTCATGCATGGAAAATCGCTGGAGGTTGGGCAAAGGGGCATATTCACATTGAGGGACTCTGTGGAATTCCACTCTTGCAGTTCTATGGGGGAAACCATGTAAATTTAAGGGCTCTCTCAGCTATAATATACATTATGATGGTTGGAGTGTCCCTTTGATAGTGACAGCAGTGGTATTACCTTTGCGTGCTGATGACTTGGAAGGTTTCTCTTCATTGTGTTAGTCACAGAATCTGAGAGAGATAAGTTCAGGGCAGGGAAAGTAAATAGTCATGCAGGCTTTACCACCAACTCCAGTGTGACAGGTCTGCTAAGTTAAAATAGCCCTTTAATATATAAATAAATATTGATTTACAAGCAAATAAACCATCAAGCTTCCAATCCGCCCTTAGAGATGTGGTGTTAATCCACTAAAAACTTTCCCAAACTCCTACTTTGTCAAATGAAGACTAAAAAAAAACTAACCTATTCCCAATTCCCAATGTAAATCTCAACTGGAGAAAAATAAAAACCATGGTGCAGCAGGGCAACCTTAATTACAAAAACAACTTATAGAAGCATAAACATTATTTGAAATTTAAGCAGCTAAGAAAAAATTGATTTCAGTGGGAAGTCGTACAATAATTTAAACACAGCTATTCACCCTGTTGTGCAGCAAGGCTTGTTATAAATGACACCTCTAATCTTGTGGGTAGTGATATTTTATATGTTATTAACTCACGTACTAAATCAGTCATTTTATCGGTTTAGTCAGACAATCACATCTTTCATTTCTACTGAAGACACCAAAAGCTTTTGTTAATCTAAAGGAACATTCATCAACTCGGTGGATAAATCTATTCATCCTTCCATATGCAGGCTTTGTATTGGCATTTTTGGGAAACTTATCATTTATAAATTTACAGATAATGCTCTTACAAAAACTGCCACAATTCCTTCTCATTGGATAATACTCTTGAAAAGATATTGCATATTTGTCTGTCTATCCGCCCTTGTATTCATTAGCAAATGAATGCCACTACTCATACAAATTTTTGTTTGTTTCCATTTGATGATATACTGCTCAATAAAGACACATAGTATTATTGTTTTAATTATTTACTGATTTAAAAGCATCATCATATTTCCCAAGTATGGACTAGCTATCCATACACAAACACCATTGGATCTACATGTCATTTGCACAACATGTAATAACTCAATCCGTGGGCTGGTGTCCTTTAAATAAACATGACTTGGTGTTGCCCCAGTCCAGTCATGGATGAATAGATTATTAATATGTAATGGATATTTGCTTGGAAATGTTAAAGGCTCATTTTTTTAAAACAAAAAGGTACCAAGTCACCTGTTTTAGGTCCTTTACTGTGTTGTATAGATTCATGCCCTTCAATGATCTCCAGTGCCCATACCTGGAAACTATCCATATTTCTCCCATGAGTCCTCCCAATAAATATTTATTCTCAATGTTTAATACTACCCAGACCCCAACCCCGTTCAAGTCTATTGAAATTAGTCT
Source organism: Spea bombifrons (assembly GCF_027358695.1). Classification (NCBI taxonomy): domain Eukaryota; kingdom Metazoa; phylum Chordata; class Amphibia; order Anura; family Pelobatidae; genus Spea; species Spea bombifrons. Next base: position 137,064,882 of record NC_071087.1, on the reverse strand, counting down.
GCTCCTTAAGGAACCCCTGACTCTTCCTGCCTCCTCCACAAGGGGTAGCCCTGTAAATTCCTAGGCAATGGTGTATTTAGGCTGGGAGCTACCCTAAACCTGACCCAGAGCAGACTCCCAGTTGCCCCCAAAACTCACTTCTGCTCCAGCATCCACTCTCCTAAGCACAAGGATATGAAACTTTAAGGAACCACATGCTATGGAAACTGTGCTAGCAATGAACAGACCTTCATGATCTAAATGGACTGGTTACAACTGGTCCATTTGGTAAGTAAGGCACCAGGAAGTCTGATCACCCAAAAGGGCAATTTGCCCCTGCTTTCTTGCAGAGGAGCTGCCACCCCCTGGATCTACCACCCTGGGTTTAGCCAGTGTTGCTGGGCACATCAATACCAAACCAAGGTCTGATGTAAGCCAAGGGGAAGACGTGCCTCTATAACGGATAGGTGAGCAAGTATAATCTCTAACCTGAAATTAACAATGTCTTTGCCACCAACCTCCTGGGCATCAGAGGATTAAATAGCAGGTGCAGTCAATATTAGTCAATAAAAGAGTGAGACATCAAATACTCTGTCAGCTTTTGTAAAGGGCAGTATTTTAATCAATATAGGCAACTGATGGCAATTATTTCAAATGTAGATAACCAATTGAGTACAGTTGTCTCCCTGGTAACAAATTTAACTTTTAGCTTAACTGTTCTACAGCAAATAAAAAAGAGGACCTTGAGGTCAAAAATGGTAAAACACATTACAGCAATGTCACCCTGGTCTCATATTTTAAGTTTATTTTCGTTAAACAACTATATTTATGATTCACAAAATATAATATTTAACAGATAGTAATATTGTGATTTCCTACATCATAGTATAAAAGGTATCCTTCTTCTATACAGTTGTGTCTCTGCATTCTCTATATCGTAAACTTGCTTACCTGATTTATTGGTTTGCCTCTGACTTATTTCATAAATATATATATATATATATCGCTACATTATCAGGCAATTTACTGAGGCCCTTTCTGCAGTATATTTAACCAGTGTTCCTCAGCTTTAGTAGTCTATGCTATTCCATAGAAACGTAGAGTAATAAATTAGGTTGACCAGATCTCGTCTTTAATGAGGGGCATTTTATAAAATAGATAGATTGATAGATTAAACTCCACCTAGCTAAAAATGGAGGCACAGTTACCATACAGCTGTAAAAAAGATACATTTATCATATAATTTATTAACCTGAGTAATGTAATAATTTGTTCGCTTAAAGTCTACCACAACACATGTTCGATGTGCAGTTTTCATTATCAGGGTTATCTCATACATGGAGGACACTCTCCAGTTTTGTGGTGGATGCTCAAGGCAAGCAACTGATAGGTAAGCCCCAGGGTAATGACTTTTTGGAAGGGAGAACTTTAAGCTGCTCCTTCTTTGTACCTTTTTATTTATTTATTTTTTACCTACCATTAAACCTGTTGTGATTTCTCATCCTGTACTACATGCACTCCACAGGAAGCCTATGCGAGGGCATCAATTTGCAACATCAATAGAATGTATAATGGATCTTGTGAAACCAGGCACATTTTGCTTTTCAAAGATAAATTAATTTTAAGATCACAAAAAAAAATAATTTGAATGAGGGTGACACATCTAAGCTCATTTTCAGAACTCCAATGGTTAATGGTTAAGTAATCACATGAATTCTGCATCTAAATGCAATTCTGACGGTCTTGACCAGCTGCTGCGGAAATCATATCCACATAACCGGAATATAAATATACTGTCAATGTGACATTAATGGGAAATGCACAAGTGCCTTAAATAACAACGTAACAGGAAATACATCAAGTAAACGATTACTGCAGATTACAGGAGTCAAAGTTGATACCGGTTATTGGGCCAGTGTAGAAAAAAAGATGTAGCTACATAATCTTTCTTGAGCCCAAAAGTCTGTTCTTCAGATTTGAAGGAGAGACCACTGATGTCTTAAAAGCTTTTGTAACTCTACTTCTTTTTTAGCTCAATAAAAGGAATTGTCTTTGGGTAAAGATTCCATTTTCTCTTGGGCTAATGAAGCTATATCCATTTTTCTTTTGTGGGCTCCAACTGAACAAACTAAAATGGAGCTGTAAAATCACATGTTGATAAACTCATGTTTTGAAAAATTGGGACATCGGGGGTAAAGTTCTCCCTTCCTCCGCGCTGCTTCTTTACCCAATCACCTGTCCTCCAATGTCTATTCTCTGGTCCACTCCCTCCATGCACACTCTCTGTCAATCCATTTATTATTCATTCTGCCCCCTATTAAGGGTGTCATATTCTTATCCACTCCTGCTGTATATTTTCATACCACAGGGAAGGGCACAGGTTTGGCATAAGGTGCCAGAATCCTTAGAGACTTAGATTCCTGGATCAAGCACATCAAACACATGTATCCAAAAGCCCACATTGCCCCCGGGTGCAAGGGATGCTGTATTATTTCTTTGTCAGTGGATGAAGGGATAATTTGCCATTGCTGGTATCCTTAAGTAATGAGTCTTTTTCAAAGTACTCATTAATCCTGGTGGATAAAGCAGCCTGGCATGTACCCGCTGGCTCACAAAGGGTTAAGAGCCACATACAAAATAAATTGTATCTTTTCATCTGTCTCTGGCTATTCTTTTAATGAGATTTGGTGAAATACTATACATGAATTCACACTAAGATGTATCCAGTCTTTGTTAAAATATGACTAAATATTATTGGGGCATCTGTATTAAGGTCACCTTACTGTAGATAAAAATGAGCACATAATAAAATGTTGTACCACGAAACATTATTATTTTATTCTGCTGCAGTCTTGCTCGCTCAATATAAATCAATAAGAGGAAAAATGGAAATTTATTTATTTGTGAATTTATTTCAAAGTGGACAAACACGCCATTCTGAATTGAGTCTGCTTATACATGCCCAGTTCATACATTTCCTTATAAATCATTACTTAAGATAGAATGTTACGTATGAAATAGGTGGTCTCTAGGACAGGTTAGTCATTTGATGGTACTTACCCTCTGACAGCATGAATGAGTCTCAGTGATGGATATGCAGTTCGTACTTTCAGTTTATTTTTAAGGATTAATGCATTAACCCATTCCACATGCTTCTCGCCACCTTTGACCATGAAAGCTGGGATCCACAGGACACTATCATTGAGCATGGATAGTCTATGGACAAATCTCTCTCTGTCGCTCTCATTGCGAAAGCCTCCAAATGCTCTCTGTACCACAGATGGATTCATGGTAATAAAATCCGATTTAGTTCCAACATCAGCAGCAAATTCCACCACTGGTGCCAGGTTGCACCTGGAAAGCATAACATAAAATAATTAATACAGGGTGCCACATTACAGCACAATAACATTTGGTAGAGAGAAAGAGGTAATTATGTTATGAGAAGGGGCTGTTTAATTGACATACCTGGGAACTTTCGAAATGACCTGAACCTGACCCTTTGACTCTCTACATGTTAACCCTTTGACATTCCATCATGTAGATTGTATGGAATGGCTCATCAAATGTTTTAAACTGGTCCCCAAAGATATCAGTCATTACCTACTGTTATAAAACACACTGAACAATTCAAGTAAGATATATATATATATATATATATATATATATATATACAAACACTGTATCTATGGTACTGAATTCACATACAATTGACATAATACTTGTTAAAATGGGCACCTGTTTTTATACACAGTTTACTACCCTTAAAATTAAATTTTGAAAATACTGTTTCTTGGCTGCATAAATAATTTGTTGAATTCTAAGAAATGATCTCACAAAGGAGGTCAATGTGCAAAAACAGCCTTTTAAAAAGCTCCTGACAATATTCGACACTCAAATTTGACAATTATTCCTGCGGGGGACTATTATTTAATTGTAACTCAAGACCAATCAACTATTCGTTTTAGTCAAAGTACCTTGTGGTTTAGAAGGGAAGTATCTGGATGATATTTCACTGTGATATAATGTCTTATATGGAAACATTGACTCATTTCAGCTCAATGGTAAGATACTAATATAGGGTCTTAAGCCTATTTTGATCTCTAGCCCAAAATCCACTTGAACCTCCATTTTCTGGCCCCCAAAAATAAAAAAAAACAGACAACACCCCCATCAAAACTTTTTATGACTAGCTATTCACCCAAGAAAACATATCTCAGGAGCATTCATACAAATATTACAGTCATTCTCTTGCAAGGCAATGTAAAATACTACATTGGTTTGATTGTTATAAAGGTCATTACATGGTTATTTAGGCTGCCAAACATACACAAACCTACAAACATACACAAACATATTATCCTTGTTTGCTGATCCAGAAGAAGGAAAAAAAAAACTATTTCCATTTCAGTTTTCCCAGAATAAATAACCGTAAATACTATATCTGTTTCAGTTTTCCATGGGTCAACATTACCTACGTGAAATATCGTAATTGGAAGAATATGGAAAAAGAAGATGATGTTATTATTCTTTAAATCGTTAAATTGTCCCAATTCCCTTGTTGTAGGCATGTGGTTTATTTTCACTAGCAAGATATGAACTAATAATTGGACTGTAGTCTGTACTGCATCTTAATTTCTGTATACAAGCCAAATGATTAATAGTTAATAGGGAGTAATATTTGATATGTCTTCCAGGGATAACATTGCTAGAAACTTATTCTATCTCTTAACTTTTTACTTAATTGCGTAATAAAATTTTAGCCAAATAAATGAAGCATAAAAAAGGCAGTTAAAACAAATTGAATCATGCATTTGATGTGCTGTAGTTAATTGATAATTTACAGTGTATAACAAAATGGATATCCTTATCTCTAATTAAAATACAGACAAGATAAAAATGTTGTGAGGATTTTTCTAACTCTACTAAGACAAGCTAATGATAAACAAAGACTGCATAATTTAATGGGATTCTACATGTTACTGGGCGTTTCCAAGAACCACAGGGTCTGGTGAAACAAGGTATTCTTCTCATTGAATTCCCCATTATGATTATATTATATATATATAATAATAATAATATATTATGTGATTGTTAGTTATTGAGGTTTATAGCACCATCATGTTCCACAGTGCTTCAGAATGGGTATATAGGACACAGACAGTACAATACATATACCATACATTGTACACAGAACAATTTAGGCTTACAGAAACAAACAATTAGGATCAGTGGCATATTTACACTGGGCCTTACCCTAGGCCTGGCCCATGGCAGCACCCCCAGCCTCCCCTTCGCAAATGCACAGACATTTAAAAGGAGCTCTCAGGTACCACGTGACTTCTGGAGTTTGGTTACTTTGTTAGATAACATTCTATGTGTTTGCTTTACCACCATTACCTCAGTAATTATGAAGCAATCTGTTACACAACATAAGAACTCTGCTAGCATTAGCAACCTGGCTTATGACTCTGTCAAGATGCTTAGATGGCACTTAATTTCCTCCCCACTTGAGACAAATTATTAGTTGTGAAGGTGAATCTTTGTAGTTCCCTGGAGTATCATCTATCCTCTGTACACAAAATCCACGTCAATCACAGTTAGTCAAGTGTTAAAATGTATTATGTCTGTAGATTGTCTTGTAATGCAGTAAAATGTTGTATAGGGTGGTCGTTGCAAGACAGATTAACGGAATAGGATCATTAACCCTTTTATTTTGAAATAATACTTTATCCTATGCAGTAATGTATCCAGTGACACCACATTTGTTATCTAATAGATAGCAAATAATGGGTAGGTCCCGTTATTTTAATCCCTTTCCACATGGCATTTGTGAACAAATTAGATCATAATAAATATTATGTGGTTTATTTATCTCTGGGGTGAATAATGCATTGCTGAGTCCTACTAAAAGTAAATGGTAGCTGCCGTTGGTTTTGCAAATATTAGATTACAATACTCTACCAAGCAAAACAGGGATTAAAGGAGAAATATATCTTCTTCCTTTTCACTAAACAGTGATTTTTAATGCAGATAACATTATGTATGTTTTGCCAGGAACCATATACATTCCAAAATGAATACAAACCTCTAGGTAGCCGTGGCGGAACAAATGGAAAATTAAGGCTAGAACAATTTGTATAAATAGTTTAAAAAGTTGCATAATAATTTGGGTTGATTACATAATCATAAGATAAATACAAGATGATTACAACATTTCTTGCTTTCTATCTGTAATTTTACTTCAAAATTATTCCAAACTTTGTATAGAAATAAACACTCCCAAACATGTTTGCAATTTTAATAGTGGTTTTCTATGTAAAACAATTTGGGTTCAAAGTCATAAGAGTGGAACATTCACCATGGCAGCCAAATGAATGACCCTGCTGTTCGACTTTTTTAGAATGTTGCACGAGAATTGCTCTTTCTACTTTTAATTTTAAATACAGCTTGACCTTTGTTAGTAACTGGTCAAGTTACTGGTCATATTAGCAATCTTAAAGGGACACTTTAGCCATCATATGCCATTTAATGCAGACAATAGCTGAGGGGTCCCTTTAAATTTTTATGAGCCTCCCCCCTTTTCTGAACTCTTCAAATTATGCATCCACTTGGCTTGCAGGAGATATGTTAAAGATAAAGGGTTAGTATGTATGTATATACATATATGTATGTTCTGTACCCTAAATAAACCTCTGTTATGGTGTTAATTGTATTATAAATCATCTTAAATTTATACTACAAGGAACCTCCATTTTTGTCCCTGATAATTTTGATAAAGAATTTTTGTCCCTGATAATTCTTCCCTATTGAGTTACCCCTCCCTCTTAGTGGAGCATCTGTATGGATGCGGTAAATAGATGGAGGGAGAAAATAATTGTTATGCTATTTTGCTGTAGATGTTGGCATCCTCTAGGAAAGCAGTTACACTGAGTGAAAAAAAAAAAGTCAGCGCTAATAAATTAATTTAGTTACACTAAAAGCTGTGAAGGTGTTATGACAATGAGGATGAAACACATTATACCTGAGCGGCGAGAATGCAATATAACAGTAACAAGATTGCTGGAGTGATAAAAATGATGGTCACAGATCATTAAATGAAGTAGGGTTGTAAAAAACAAAGGCGTAGAGGGTTCATACTGGATTAGTTATGATTTGAAACTGGCTTTTATACAGAATAACAATTTAGTGGTATGGAGAAGGAATAATGAGCATGGTACGAAATAATACTCAAAATACAAAAAAGTGAAGCGCAATATTCTAATTAAGTATAAGTATTACACCTTCTGGTGAAGTGGTGCTGCAAAAACACAGGAACAAACTCCCCAAAATGTTCCAAATTAAATACAATCAAAACCACACAAGTGTCTGCGCACCCAAATGCACCAGATGAAGCGATAAGCGAAACGCGTAGTGCGTGTTGACGACATTGGGAGGAGGAGTAGCATTACGGAAGTGGATCAGAGGACTAAGATGGCGTCTCTTTGTGGTAGCGCTGCTACGAAATTTGAAGCCTGGACTCTGTAACATCCGAAACGGAGGACAACAAGTTTGCCTTTCTTTTATACATTAAAATGATCATTTTTATCTACTCCCCTCAGCTGCCTACCTTCTTTATCTACAAGTACCAGTGTGGGATAAAGAAACTCCTAAGGAGATCATCACACTCTATGTATGGGCATATTTATGCCCTTTAAATTGTAAGGGTCCGATCTGCTTAATAGCGTTTTTTAAAGACCTACTTTGATATACTACACCATCATTTTTTTCTTTCTTTTTTCTCTTCCTTTTATATATGAACCTTTTGGATACTGTGTGTGGGAACTCTCGCTGGAAGGGTATCTTTGTACATATTATTTTTGTGTTGCACATATAATTTAATCACTTATTATTTGGCTGCGCAGACACTTGTGTGGTTTTCATGGTACAAAATAAGATGGATAGCTACGTGATCCCTTTATGTTTTCTTGTGGTCTGTTTAGCCTGGGTGGATTCTATGATGTGTTTCAGCTGTACACATTTTCCTGCACATGATATACCCACATACAGTCACCTCTGCCATTGGCTTAGGGAATTTTTCATGCATGTTCAACCCTCCACGGGGTTCAACCCTCCATTGGTTTCAATGGAAACACTTTCTTGCCACTGACTGACTACTTTGAGCAGGTAATACATAGGGTTCAAAAAAGAATGGGGAGATAGCTAGTACCATACGTGGATATGTCATCTGCACAGCGAATACACTTCAGGCTCAAATGAGGAGGAAATGTTTTACTGTTTTTCTATTCTAGAATAATCACTGGTAAATTACAGGAAAACCACAGCCCAAAGCACAAGGGATAATGTTTCCAATTCTGCATTTAGTTACAAATGTGTCAAATTCAGCAGAGTAGACTAGGCAGTTCCATTGAACATAAAAGTGATATATACACAATGCTGCTAATAGATCTCCTTTAAGCCATATTCATATACAAAAATGTAATCCCTCTTTAAAAGGGTTTTTTTCTCGGTGATCTCAATCTATATTTATATGAATATTTGTTCTCTATAGTGGGTATTTCTCTTGGTAGGGAACGCTATAAAAATGTAGGATATATTGCATTCAACTTAATGTTTAAATGCTATTTTTATAACATCAAAACCTATTTTCTACACGTTTTAGAATAATACAAGCACATCCATATAGAATACAATCTGAAAAAGTGAAGTTGTAATGGGCTAGAAGGCCAAGTTATTATATTGTTTGTCTAGTACACACTGCCATTTATAATTAATTACAATACAGCAGTATACGGTATGCATACAATAATCATATGTTTACAATAAAAAAGCGGAATGTACATCACTGGGTTTGTGTTTTCCCTAAGCTTTTACAAAATAGATTTACAATCTGGGCAGCTTAAGAGCTCTTTAAGTATTGAGTGATTTTAACATTTTCATAATATCCACTTAGAACAAATGGATTTTAAGATTTTGGAGATAATTTGTTGGCATGTTCTAAACAACCGTTATAGCCTCATGTGAGTCTCAGACAAACTGTTTCCAATTTTTTTTACAAAACCACATTATCTGCCTTACACTCACTAATATGACTTACCAGCTTAGCAGCTTTGGCAACTTTTATTATTTACCCATCCTTTTTAACTGCAATATTTTACAAGCTTTCCCAAAAAATCCACACAGTCTGCAATTTAAACACTTCATTTTTCAGAAATCCATATTCTTTTTTTTCATCTGAAATTTATACATCTTTCTGGATTTACCCCTGGGAGATAAAGCTGCAATTACACTATTTTTGTACGTTACTAGGAAAAGACAAAAGACCCAGCATATTTTAATATTATTTACAATAATTGAAATACAGTGCATGTGTCCTTTTTCTTAATCTAGTACATAATAGATATGAACATGCTGATCTAGTGGAAAATACAACTGAAATCTGATAGTTATAGCAAAAAAAATCCCAACAGTTTGAGCACACAAAACTGTTTTTTCTATGCATTCTAAAGGGACAGTAAATATATTATAACAAATAATATATATATATATATATATATATATATATATATATATACACACATTTACGCTACACTACTTATATATATATATATATAACACATATATAATCCTCAATTCCAAAATATCATCTTAAAAGTGAACCTCTCTTTGGAGACACATGACACTGTTTGTATCAAGGGGCATTAAGATTTATTGGGCGTCACAGAGTCAATCTGAAATATACACTTCAATACAAAATAATCAGGACATAACATTATTTCTTAAGTTTGCTTGGGCTACTTTTACTAATAGAATATCCTAAGATTGTTAAAGGGTTAAAAGTGAACCTCAAGGAAGCTAGGATATGTGTCTGAATGTGACACAGCTAACATTACCTAATCACGTCTCTGTCCTATAGCTATCCCTTTAGCCTGTCTAAACCAACAATCTATAACCTAATAATATGAGAACAATAACCTAATGGTGAGAAAAAACCATAGACAGCCTGAGAACAGAAACATATAAGATGAATGTACAAAAATGGCACAAAAACACACTATATCGACAAACGTATTGGGACGCCTAACTATTACACCAACAAGGACTTTTATGACAAACACATAGACATCGATATGAAGTTGCTTCCCCCTTTATAACAGCTTACACTCTTCTGGGAAGGATTTCCACAAGATTTTGGGGTGTTTCTGTGGGGATTTCTGCCCATTCATCCAGTAGGCACTGATGTTGGCAAAAGGGCCTGGATCACAATCTCCATTCCAGTTCATCCTAGCAGGGTTCGATGGGGTGCGGGCCAGTCAAGTTCTTCCACCCCAAACTCATCCAACCATGTCTTCATGGACCCTGCTTTGTGCACTGGGGCACAGCCATGCTGGAATAGAAAAGGGCCTTCCCCAAACTGGTCCCATACAGTTGGAAGCATAACATAGCATAAGACATTTTGGACAATGCTATGCTTCCAACTTTGTGGGGAAAGTTTAGTGAAAGCCCTTTTCTATTTCAGGATGACACAAGTTTTTGTAGTGTAGAGAATTGTAAAATGTATGTAATGTAATTAAATGCGGGAAAACTAATAGTTCTGCTTGAGAGCAAAAATGTAGAGGGTTACAATATCTTTGTAAACTCCAGTCTATGGGTCACTTATTATAACTTTCTTGACAATTTCCTTGTATATCCCATCATCTTTGCTCAAGATCCAATGCCTGCAAAGCACTTTCCACTATTTTGTTGATGAAATTCTAGTATTGCCTCACAAATAGTACACTTCATAAATATATACATTTCATTAATGCAATCTCTCACATAAGAGTGCCAGGTTACTTGTACTCTTTACCTATAAAGAGGTAAGGGATACAATAGGCATTTTCTCTCGTCAGTAAGTAAACATGCTAAAAGTCTGCTCTGTTAGTGTTTTACAAGGTCAGAACATTCATAATTACTGGTAAGAATCTGCAAAGCTCTGGGAAATCCCATGGACATTTATAGCATCATTGAGCTCCTGAATTTAGCAGCTATTGTGTAGCACAGTTAGATACTCTTCACTGATTTCCCAAGGAACATCTTTATGGAAGAGTATTAAAAAATCAAAAAGGTTCATGTCATTCGCCTGGAAACAAATTAGCAATTTAGGTAGAAAATTGTGGAAGAAATAAAACAATGAACTTGGTTCAACTAAATATATTTAACTAAAGATACTCACAAATTCATTTATTTCTTATGGTCACTGTAGAAAACATTTTTCTTTAATATGTTAGTTGAGTTTGGGAGATTTTAACCCCCTCCCCCTCTGAAAACACTATACATTAAAAAAAACAACACATTTTCTGAGCATATTTCTTATGAAATGATAGCCTGGAAAGCTTTAGTTCTCTGCAAGCATTGAAGTCATAGGTTCTCGGATGGTCTCTCTGCATACTGAGCAGGTATAGCTTTTACCGAGATTCAATCCTGATCATCCTTTATTAAAGAAGTTTGGGTCTCTAAACCTGGGCCTGTATTAAACTCCAAGCAACCCAGACAGAAAAGCCATTTGTGGGGTATAGACATAAATATGTGAGGCATCAGAAAATGGATGAGGGAGTCCAGTACCCGTGGGTGAGGGTAGACATTTAGGGTAGTGAGACAGGGAGGAGATGAGGGAGGTGAAGTAGGTTTCTTTAGCAAGGTTGAGAGCAGAGTAGTAGGAACGTAGCATTAATTTGTAGCGCCGATAGTCAGACTTTCGCCAACTACCTTCAGTATAGACTCCTCCACAAAGCAATCAGCTGCAGGATGCGCGCAGACAACTTCCGCTGCTGTCGGCACTTCCGCCGAGGCTTCTATGGTGGAGCACTGGAAGGTCATGTGATGCCGGTGCTCCGCCATAGAAGCCCCCAGAGGATGTGCGGGTAGCACCAGAGGCTGCCAGAGAGGAGTATCCAGGTCCCCTGCAGCGCTGCGGGGGATCTGGATCTTAGTCTTGTAGTCAGACCTCTATTTGATTCCATTTTATGCGGCCTTGTATATATCAATGGTGCAGAAAGATGTCAGCGACGTCTGAGACTCAAGATGCCGCATCCCGTTCAAAACTTCCTCTTTTTCGGTAAATTCCTCTAGCATAGATTTTAGGTTTTCTTACTTTGGGAAAACTTTCTTTTGTATTGTATCCTTGCTGGAAATGCTGCGTTATAATCCTGCAACTCCAAAGTGAAATTACAGGAAATATTTTTATACAGAAATACCACTGGATACACACAGTCTAAAGATTTTTTTACTGAAATTGACAAATATAATTATTTTCTTAATGCTGGCCCTTTTTAATTTAACTCTATTCTCCCTTGTATAAAAAATATATCCAGCTCCAAGCAATCAATATAGTTTAATATTTCCTAAAATCAATCTACCACTCCTGAAAGGGCCACACCAGAGAGATCTTCTCTTCCCCTTTTTTGTTTGCTTGTTCATGTTTTCTATCTTAATCCCTATAGAAGTCTTAATTATTTTTGTATTTATTATCTGTTATCGCTGTCCAATGTTCTAACCTGTTCAGAGGTTGGGTAGACTAGATGGACCAAATGGTTCTGTCGTCACTTGTTTCTATGTTTCTGTTTTCCCAATATGCCCTACCTATATGCTAAAAAAAGCCATAAACTCATAGCAAAATGTATGAGCAAATAACTGAGATCTTCTGGGATAGTCTTTCAGATTAGGAGGTGCTTGTGTAACAAATGCTGATAACACTGTAGCCAGCAATTAGTGAGTACAAGTTCTGCAAGAGCTGCAAACGGATTGTGTCTTCAGCAACTCTACACGTTAGTTATTTCATTAAATAAATATATCTCTTCTCACTGCATGGTGAATATCTTTATTTCTATAACACAATGCACAGACAATTAAATACGCAAACAAATATTTGCGCTGATCTTTAGAGTCAGAAGCAATACATTTTATCATAGGTGTCAAACCCTGTTAACAGTGTTAATATAGGCCAGTTGTCTTTGGAACTACAATGCATGTCAGTTCCAGCAACAGGTGAGCATACCTGGGATCTCCCCGGGTTTCACCTTGAGACTCCAAGTGAAGCAGCGGGTCTCCGGAAAACTCGGGGTTGCAGGGGCGGATTTGTGGTACCCCCACTTCCTGCTCACTTCCCATCAAAATAAGGCAGCTTTAAGTGGGAGTGTCACTGTCTGATGATGTAAGTGTCACCGTCATCCAGCCCACCTCCTACCAATGTCAGCAGGACTGCCCACTAACATCAGCAGGTCCTCCTACTCACATTAAAAAAAAAGGAATGATTGCCAGGTAGCTGGAGCCTGGATGTTCCAAGGTATGCCGAAGAGGCTAAATTGCTCTGAGACAGAAATGTTTCTCATAAAAGTAATTGCTAAAGGGAAAATGCTAAACTAAGAAAAATAAACAACACAAAATCAAAAACAAAAATGTGATATATAGGTCCCTTCAAATGGGATACACTATTAGCAACAGGATGTGTGGCATACAAAGGGTTAAAAATGAGGCTAGGGAGGAAGTATGTATGTATCAGGGCATAGAAATAAGGCTATACCTGCAGGTACACTCTATACCTGCCTGCCTAAAGGATGATAGCTTGCACAAATATAGTATACACCAATTACTCAAATCCTCTATTTGAAAAGTTAAATGGCTATATATTAAATTAAGTAAGGTTACTCAATATATATAGCACAAAATAGGCAACTGCAGACAGATAAATCAACTTTAAATAAATCCTAAAGGCATTTATCTTTCCAATGATGAACGAGTACTAGAAACAAAATAAAACTGGCACGTGGGTCACACATTTTGTGGAAAAATACTGTCAAATATATCACTGCAGTTACTGTGCAGTTCAACTTAATCCTTGAGTTTGATAGATAGTGTCTGCAACCCTAGACTGAAAGGTCCAAATGATCCATATCAAGTGTTAATCTCTAGCAACAGATGGCAACTCACCTTATTACAAAGTCATGGCTGTCAATCTCGTTGCCACATCCACTGTTGAGAAGGATCCCAGAATTACCAACAACTGCGCAGGTCTTGAACCTCCGACTCTTCATTGGCGATACTTCAGGCAGCAGACTATGTAAGTTCTGTGAAATATTTAGAGTGCGGCGTCTGTCCAGAACGTAATGAATAACATCTCCCGGCTTGAAACTGCTTTTAACCACAGACACATCCCTCTCCGCATCCAAAAATCGGAGAATATCCTTTCTGGATGAAAGAAAAAAAATAACAGAAAAGAGCCTGCGTCATAATTTTCAGATGTAAAACACATTAAGCACAAAGAGCAAATAGTTTAAATAATTTATTTTACCAGGTTTTGAGGTTTGAGACAACAATACATAGAGAATATTAGTGAGCATTCTATTATAACATAAAGTAAGTAACACATTTATAAATACAGGTTGTTATTGTCTACTGCAATGAACCCATAATAAAATAAATCAAGATGATAAAGGAGATAAAGGATCAGTACTAAAGCATGTACCGGGTGATCTGTATGGCTTCCAGATCTATTACATTTTCACATCTCTGTAGATAATGACCAATCCCTCAGTTTAGAGTGATGTTTTTTAACGGTCCAGTTGTACATGTTTGAAAGCATTTGGTTTATTTGTAATAAAAGTTATTCCGATGCAGGGAGCTAATTATCATCAATAGAAGGCATTACTTTCTATTCTATCTGCTTGTTTTTGAGGTTATAGCACAATAAAAATGGATTACGCTTGCAGAACTACCAGAAAGCAATTTAATGCTATCCATCAATATTGTACATACTTGTTTTTACGTTATATGGTGAGTTAACCAACATGTTATTTATGTTTAAATTACAAAACTGTTATATAATGTCTGTTACTACAGGTAGAAGTATATGTTTATATAATTGGAAAGGTCTAATAATTTTCTAAAGCTTTATAAAATACATGTGTATGTTTCTGTTAGATGTCTGGCAAGGAATAACAATTTTTTTTATAAGTATGGCCTATTATATAAAAAATGTACAGAATAAATATTTACAATGCAACAAAGTAGTATAATTATAAGTTGTTCAATTATTTTAGGATTAATAGGCATCTATAGGCATTATATCTTCTTTGTGACATTTTGAAAACCAATAATAGGAAGGCATTTATATATGTATACAGTATACAAGGCCAACTAAGCTCTTTTTGGACAAGAGGCTTACTAAGAGTAAGCCATTCATGGAGATGAAACCACAGCAAACTCCCACTCTAAGAAATAAACCCCTAAGAGATATATTCACCAAACCTAAAAACTGAAGGCATTGAAATGATAAATAAAAAATTATTTGGCTCTGTGATACCTGCAAAAAGAAATATGACTTCTTTTTAAGCGGCTAAGCTAATAGCAGCTGTGAAGATATCTATAGGTGAAGCCGTAGATAAAACTAAAACAGACTATGGAGGAAATCAGGGAGACCAAATTCACTGAATTTATTATTTATACGTCATAAAAAATGGTTTGATTTTTCCTTTACAAAAAGACTTCACGTTGAAAGCAGAGCTGACCCAGATATCGGTAACATTGAATTAAAAAAAAAAATCTGAAATTAAAGATAATACATTCAAGTTCTAATTAAGCTTTCAGAAAGTGGATATATAATTATATGATATTTCTATTTCATTTCAATACGAACAGCTCTCACCCAACTATTGCTTGTCATTAAAGTGACAATACTAATTATTTTTCCCAGCAGGATAACAATTTTGGTAATTGAGTATAAGTATAATGGCATACAAACAATAACTCACACTATTAGTGTGCCCATTTGAAAGAAAAGAAACATCACACAACAAATCATTTATAAAAAAAAAACAATTTATATATTTACACATAAAGTTTGCACAAACTTGTTCATACTAGGTTAGAAAAAGGTCCCAATGATTCCTGGATGCCCCCTTGGGAGAAAAAGTTTTGTTTTCCTTGTCCCTAAAATCCAGTGCTGTATACAGAAAGGAAAACTTGGTTTTATTTCATTTTGTTCAAATAAACTTCCTTTATCTCCAAACCTGGAGGCTGCCATTGCTGTTAGTCATGTGACAGTTTGGGTGACCTTCCCTGTAGAGGACTGCATTGGGAGGCGGGTCCCACGGGTTCCCGCCAAAAAACTTGCGGGCGCGGGCAGTCTTTCTGGGGCTGCGGGTGGGAGCGGGAGCGGGTCACGGTAATCCCGCGCAGTCCCGCAAGGATGCCTTCTCGCTGCTCCATTACAGTGTCTCCTATCTTGCTCCGCCCATGAACAAGGTGGAGTCACGTGATGTGACGTCACGTCCTGTGACTCCGCCTTGTTCCTGGGCGGAGCAAGAAAAGAGACGCTGTGAGGGAACAACTCGAAGGCGGGCCTGATTGGCCACAAATGTGGCAGGAGCGGAACACCCACATTGCGGGAGCGGGATTCAAAACAGCGGGAGCGGGATTCAAAAAGCAGTCCCGCGCAGGGCTCTACTTCCCTGCTCAAACACCACACTGCTTTGATTCTTTATGGCAATGCGAATTCCCTCTACAATGTACGCATTCCCACCCTAGACTTTCATTAGTCAGAGTATTAGATGGGGTGATTAAGACCAAGCCATTCTATTCTTTATCACACTCAGTATGACAATGGTGTTTGTCTAGTAATCTGGACTAAGACAACAGAACTACAATACATACAAATGACTAATATGCAGCTGTCTGAAAATATCTTAGTGTAGAGCATTAAACGTTAGTTCATTACACTTACCCTTGGCTTACGAAACAGGAAATTGTACAGCAGATGTCATGAAATATCTTATACATATACGAAAATTATAAGAAAAAAAACCCTGGGCAGAATCAAGTGTATCTGGAAGAGTTGCAGCTATGGTTAAAAAAGGTTCACAAAATTCAATAATAAAAGGCAGAGTAAAAATAAATGGTTAATCAGTGTATTTTTTTGGAGGCTCAATTTATTGACCTGTTTAAAATATAGATGTATTCTTAAATAGAACTTTGTATGCTTAAATCATATTAATAATTAAGACAAAAACTTCTACTAGGGGAGGTCGTTGCCACAGCTGAAGTTCATTATAGCCAATGCGGTAAAGCCAGTAGCTGATTTTTCTTTTATGCATCTGTATCCCTGTATTGAATGAATATATTTGTTGTAGGTAAAAATATGTACCAACTGCTATATTTCTTTGAAAAATAACAGATCATTTTGGCAAATATGGGAGATGAAAGTGAATATTTGATCCTGCTTAGTTTCCTTCCATGTAAGGTGCCCAGATATGATATCCCGGTGCCCAGAAACAGCAGTGCGGAGAGGATGGCAGGCAGCGCTGTTCTGGGTACGGCCTGTTCTGTGCTAGGTAATAAGTTAATTATTTCAGTATTTGGAGTAGTATAGTGGCTTCAATGTTGGCATTGAAAGAGTTAAATCATCACTGGTTTATTGTTCATTTCTTGTCTGTGCGTGTGCAGGGTGTTTATTTAAGACTTGTACAATGTATTACATTTTATTAGTGTGTTATGGAATCTAGGCTTTTTTATTGTATAAAAGTACGTATATACAGTAAATGTATTATTTAAAGGGCACTAGTAGTCTGCTTATGCCATTCAATTACTTAGTAGATGTTTTAGTCATAATAATGCTAACCTTTTTCTTTTATATATTCATAATATAGCAAAATTCAAACAATTTTGTCTTATGATTGTATTAACTTAACAACTTCCCTATATACATTCATTTCTCCCCCGCTACACTGTTGTAGATAAATTGATACATATCTCAAATGCCCACATGCAGGCCAGCATACACAATTTTAAATAATACATGTGAAAAACATTGGCACACGGTATGAGGGGTATAACATTGCCCTGAAGATGTTTCTATTTTTACCACCACTCCTGGAGTAGAAACCTTTAAATGCAGAATTTGTATGTAAGCTAGAAACATTCTGAAAATTGTCTTCAATGTTCTGGCTCTAGATGTTGCATAAACTTTGCTGTTGATTGTGTATGATGAGTCTTCCTGTAGTCAGTACATGTGTATGAGTAAGATAGGAAGAATATATGTTTAATGTACAGCATTTTGATTGTTTTTTATCTCTGAACAGAAAATAATACCTTATTATAAAGGGCATGTGTACAAGCTACATAGAATTGCTCTCTGTTTACTCATGAACCTATTGCTCAATTTAACCCCTTAAGGACCGGGCTCATTTTTCGTTTTGTACCCTGTGGGACCGAGGCTGTTTTGACACTTTTGTGGTGCTTGTGTTCAGCTGTAATTTTCTCCTCACCCATTTAGTGTACCCACATAAGTTATATATTGTTTTTTTCAGGACAAGATGGGCTTTCTTCAGATACCATTATTTTGATCGTATCATCTTATTTACTATAAAAAAAATAAAAAAAACATGGTGAAAAATTGGAAAAAAACACATTTTATGACTTTTATTTGAAAAATCTTTTACTCACCTAAAAAAGCAAGTAAAAAAACTAGCTAAATAGATTCTACTACTTGTCATGAGTTTAGAAATACCCAATGTTTTTATATTTTTTTGCTGTTTTTTGTAAGTTATAGGGCAATAAGTACAAGCAGCGTTTTATGATTTCCAAATCTTTTTTAACAAATCTGGTCAGTCTGCCTCCATCTCCTCTTTGGAACATCTTTGAAGCCGGTTAACTCAATTTAACCCATTCAAACCATATATTTTTGAAAACTAGACACCCCAGGGTATTCCAAATGCTGTTATTTTAACCCTTTCCATGCACCAATTATACAACTACACTTTGTCAAACTTTGTAATAGTAATTTTTTTTATTTTTTTTTCCACACAAATTGTACTTTAGTTATAGATATACAGGTTCTGGTATATGTCACTGTCAAACAACACCCCAATATGTGTTCAGCAGCATCTCCTGAGTACAGCGATACCCCACATGCATGGGTTTGTCAGATTGTTTGGCTGGTAAAAGGCTACTTTTGGGGCATGCGTAATTCAGGTGGTCATTTGGTCATTGTGCCTCCCTCTCCTCTTTGGAATATCTTTGAAGCCGGTTAACTCAATTTAACCCATTCAAACCATATATTTTTGAAAACTAGACACCCCAGGGTATTCCAAATGCTGTTATTTTAACCCTTTCCATGCACCAATTATAGAACTACACTTTGTCAAACTTTGTCATAGTAATTATTTTTTTTTTTTTTTCACACAAATTGTACTTTAGTTATAGATATACAGGTTCTGGTATATGTCACTGTCAAACAACACCCCAATGTGTGTTCAGGAACATCTCCTGAGTGCAGTGATACCCAACATGCATGGGTTTGTTGGGTTGTTTCAGATTTAAAATGCCACATTTGGGAAGTGCGCTTTTTTTCTCCATTTTGGTCAGTCATTTTGGATAGGTACACTATGCCTTATCTTTGAGCTAGGCCACTCCAATTTACCCCATCAGCCATTTTTTTTATATATTAGACACCCCTTGGGTATTTGAAGTGCTTTTATTTTAACTCTTTGTTGAGATTTTTGAGAAATTTTAGCACTTGCTCAAAATAATAAACTTTATTTTTTAATTTTATTTTATTTTTTTAATACTTTTTTTATATTTTTTTTTACACATTTTGCTGGTACTGGATGGTTCATCTAGTGACATCACTGCATAATTATTTTTAAATGTTAGCACATTTTTTTTATTTTTTTTTTCCATTTTTTATTTTTTTTTTGAATATTTTACTAATCACATAGTGATTAGAAAGCTGGGCTCCATTGACTTGCATGGTTGAATGCAGTACCTGTATTCAACCAGCAAGTGGAGCCAGTTCTCTAGAGGGTCTGGAGACCCTCTAGCGAACTTTTTCGTCTTTATTGTTGTAGTTCCCGGGCCGCCGCCATCTTACTTGATGGCGAAGATCACCGGCAGCGGCGGCTGTGACCGCTCTCCGGAGCGGTCACAGCCCACCCAGAGGTAAGTGTTTGGTGTCGCTGGATGCCTCCCGATCGAGGCATTCCAGCGACACCATTTAAGTTTAGGAGGCGATCGTTGATCGCCTCCTAAACGCTTTTAAAACGGGCGTCCGCCGCCATACAATGTATGGCGGCTGTTGACGCCCCGGGGAGGGGCCAGACATGGCCCCCGATGCCGATCTCGGCCTTGCTGAATGCCTCGACATCGAGGCATTGCAGCAAGGCCGTTTAAGCGAAGAAAGTGATCCTTGATCACTTTCTAAGCTTATTTAATTTTTTGACGGTTCAGGACCGTCAAAGGTCATTTAGTGACCTTCTTGTTATGACGGTCCTGAACCGGCAAAGGTCGCGAAGGGGTTAAGGGTAATTTAAACAAATTTAGAACCAGTATTCTGCTGTTACTGGATACTTGCTGTGATACTTTTTCTTTCCTTTCAGGTTTTGATTTGTGGATTTAGAATTTAGTAATTTGATAGCAGATAAGAACCATCCAGGCACAGACCATACTCAGCCTTTGGTCTTGTGTTAGATTCAGGGTGGTTTTCTGCCTACCCCATGAATGTTTAATTGGTATGACCCTTATGTGAAATTTATACTATTGGTATGACCCTTGTGTGAAATGTATGTTCAAAGGATATGATGCATAGTAACAAACTTTATGAAATAAGCAGTGTTTTAGATATGGTGGTACACTAAACATTGTAGAGATATTCAGAGTTTATTCTGAGACCAGAAGATAACTCATGAGTTTACATGAGAGTTGCAATTTTCGAATGGAGCCCCCACTGAACCTACTGAGCAAGACGTGGCTAGTTGACCCATTATAACACATAGGTAAATCAATGAGATTTCTTGAGCTATGCATTTGTCCCGAACTCCTCTTCTAGTAGGAAAGAAGGCTCACTTGGTTGTCCCCTCATAATGCATAATGTGATTTATGAGCGTAAGCTGCTACTCTGCTGAAAACAGTATTGCTTTGGAGAGTATTTAAATATAAGAAAGTATTTAGGTCTCGTTAAGAGTTTTTGAAAACATTTAGAATTATATGTTTATATAATTTGTTGGTGTGCTAAAGGTATGAAAATCGCCAGCGCAGCCTTGGTAGTACCATCCTATACTGTAATATACATATTCCTTTAGCTCACCTCTCCTAGTCCCTATTCTGCAATACTTACACTAGTGTGGCTGGTCCATCCCTAACAATGGCACGTTTACCCTTTACCTATTGTGTAATACACCCTAAATCCCTCTAGATTGTAAGCTCGTTTGAGCAGAGGCCTCCTCACCATACCTGGGAACTTCTGATCTCCGGCTACCCGGAGACTTCCCTTGTGGGACGTGGCTAGGACTGCTCACTGGCGTCGGTGGAAGTTCCCCCTGACGTCGGTGGGAGTTCCCCCTGACGTCGGTGGGGGCATTCCCGCTGACGGCTGCGGGAAACACCCCCTTTCAAAGGGAAAATGTGCAGGGAGCGGGGCACCAGCGACCCAGAGGATTCAGATCTTGACCCGGAGAACCGGTGCTTTACCCGGCAATCTCCGGGTTAAACCTGGAGAGATCCCAGGTATGCTCCTCACCTGTTGTCTCTGTAAGTCAAACTGTTACATACTACTTGTTATGTCCTGTCTACCCATTTTTTCAGTACTACGGAATTTGATGGTGCTGTATAAACAATAAATAATAATAATAATGTCTGATGGTACCATACTATACTGTAAAGTACTGTACTTAATATCTTCATGGACATATCTGACACTGAAACACAGCTGGGAAGCTTTTTTGTTAATTTGATTTTAAAAAATGCAAATCTAGCTGTATTGGATATTGGATACTTAAACCCGGAGTCAAATTCTACCATAAAGATAAAGGAGCAAAAGAATATCCACACTAATTTTAAAACTTAGTTTTTAATCACTTCAATTGAAACCCTAATTATTCATATCCAGCTACTCACGAAAATACACTGATCAATAATTCATTCCCTAACACCCTATCCAGACACCATCTAAGTATTTTGCCTTAGTATGAATGAATGAGTATAGCAGCTTTGCTAACAATTTAAAAATAAATCCTGCCTATCACTGTCCTACATACATTATGCTAAGCAATACATTTCTTGCAAAAAGGGTTAATTTGTCTGTTATAAGGATCTTTAGACTTCTAACTTTTTTTCTGCCTAGAAAACGTGGCTGAAATGTATCAATTGTGGCAATTTTCTACAGACCCCATTGAATCGCTTAAGTGAAAATATTTTTATTAGCTTTCACTGTAGTTTTTTTTTTTTTAGCTAACCTAGATTCTATGACTGAAAAACATTTTTAGGTCACTGACTCACTAACCATATATTTTTATTTTACGTTAAACCCAATTAAGGTTGAGACAGCCTAGTAAATTAAACCCAGTGGCTCTCTTTTCATAACCCACTATACCTTCAAAGAGGTTCTTTTGGCGCTTATATTATGTGTTCCATTTAGCAGGGGTGAGCCAAGGGTTAGTGGCTCCTGGGTGCAGTGCCCTCTCCAACTAAAATGCACAAACACATGCATACACACCAACTCGTTCTAAGACCAACTCATTCTAACACCAAACACTTACACATGCATACACACACTGTTCCCCTCTTCTGCCTTCAACCTCTAACCTTAGGCCCACCCCTGACACTCTAGCACTATACACTGACACTCAAGCTAACACCCACAAACATGCTAACACCAAATACTAACACGCACAGCCTACATAGCACCATTTACTTACACACACGTATGCCAACAGCATATACTAACACAACCGCTAACACCATGGACTCTCACACGTACACACTGTAACAACATGCTATAACATGCTACAGAACTAGTCCCTATAGATTATTTCTGAAGGTTTTCCTTACAGTAGAATGTCCACCTTCTCAGCTTTTATCTAAACTCAAATTTTCCTTTTGATCACGGTTTCTTTTACAGTCTCTACGTTTTGCATTTTCTATGTTACATACCTCTATGTTTTGCATTAAAGTACAAAGCTCTAAAACTACGGGACAATTTGAATAAGAGAAGGTGGGATCCGCATCTCAATGTTCTATTCTGAATATATAGCCCTTGTCCATTTCAAAATGGTAAGAAATTATTATACTGATCTTGAGAACAGGAAATAAAGATTACTGTCTCTATTTTATACACAAAACGATGGGTTTAGAAAACATGCCCATTCCTCATTTTAATCTATGAACGCTATAGCATAGATTTATTAAATGTGAGCAGAGGTATCGGTTTCTCTTAGTCTGTCAATTCTTGATTTGTCATACCCCTTGAATATATGTTTTGTATTAAGCGCTGCATAAACTGTTGGCACTATATAAATAAAAGATAATAATAATAATAATAATAATAATAATAATAATAATGTGCTAAAGTATAAAATGTAGTATTTGGAATAGGCCAATCCACTTATGCTTTCCTTTTCCAGTCTCAGAGCTGCTTCGTTTTCCTCCCTTCTCCCAGGAGCATTTACCCTAAGCATGACCTCATTCCCTCCGCCATAACCAGGCTTATGGTTATTTGTAGCATTTTAACAAATAGCTAATGTAAGACTTGTTCCAAATATCCCAATGTGTATTGTAAACCGGGCAGTCTGTCTTCCCAGTGGGTATGGAAACCAATGGCCTGCTTTATAACACAATCAAATTATTAAGAGGAATCTATAAGCAAATAATTCATCCATAGTTACTACTAATACATTTTGTTATTGTTTTACTTTATATTCTTTGACTGAAATTAATGCCACGCAAAGTTGAGGAGACCAAATATAATAATAATAATAATTTTCTCTTTATTTCATACGTACACCATTTTAATGTAGCGACGAGAATTTGAGTTGTGAAAAACATTGATATACAGTATTACTCACCACTTCCTCTGTTTTTCTCAACATTTTTTTGTTCCTGTTGGGTTTAATACATCAGATCTATGCAAATGTTTTACTAAAATGAGTCAGCCACAGCTGCAGTCACATGATGTTGACTTTGTTCACATTTATATTTTATGTGAGCTGTGCCTAGATTTGGAAAACATTATTTGGCATGACAAGAAATATTATTAATAATCATACCCTACATGACCAAAGGTATGTGGATTCCCGACCATCACACCTATATGAGCTTGTTGGACATCGCATTCTAAAACCATGGGCATTAATACGGACTTTCCCCCCACCCAGCGTGTCAGCTAAAACATCCTCCACTCTTCTGGGAAGGCTTTCTACAAGATTTCTGGGGGCATTTGTGCCCATTCAGCCAAAAGAGTATTTCTGAGGTCAGGCACCGGCATTGGATGATTGGGGTTCCAATTCCTCCAAAATGTGTTCAGTTGGGTTAAAAGTCAAGGTTCTCTGTAGGCCACTTGGGTTCCTTCAAACAAAACTTGTCAAAACCATGTTTTTATGGACCTTGCTCTGTACACAGAGGCACAGCCATGCTGGAACAGGAAAGGGTCTTCCTATATCTGGCGCCATAAAGTTGGAAGCATACAATTGTATGTAGCATTAACATTACCCTTCACTGGCACCAAGGGACCTAGCTGAAAAACAACCCAAGACTATTATCCCTTCTCCACCACGCTGTATAGTAGGCTATATGCCTTCTGGTAGGTAGTGTTCTCCTGGCATCTGCCAAGCCCAGATTTGTCCATTAGACTTCCAGTGAAGCATGATTAATCACTCCAGAGAACACGTTTCCACTGCTCCAGAGTCCTGTGGCATTGGGCTTTATGCCATTCCAGCGGACACTATGCATTGTGCATAGGTTTCTTCAGCTTGTGTGCAGTTGCTCAGACATAGTAACCCATTAGATCATAGGCTGGGGACTGACTATACCAACAACTAAGGCTAGTCTAAGGATAAGCTGGACCCAGAAAAACTATTTTATTATGTAGGATAGGTTGGGTAGGCTAGGATAGAGATTGAGACCTGGGAATTCAGTATATTAACAGCTATTAATGTGAGTGAGCTCAATATTTACTGAACTAATGCTAAAGTGCCCCCAGAACAAGGTGGTTTTGCAGAATAGAAAGGATTTACTATTTGACCTACATTATTTCTTCCAATTGTGATATTGTATATGTACTTTCTATTCCACATGGATATTAAGTTTTGTTTATAGGACATGATGATGTATTCATCAATATTATATGTTATGCATTTTCCATCTCTGCATCTGTGTCCCATTGCTATATATATATATATATATATATATATTGCATAGTAATGTCTGGAATGATGATTGTGATTTTCAAAAGTCTCTAGTCTTAGGTGGGCCAAAATAGACATTTAGATTCGCAAAAGCTTATGGGACATCAGAGGTCTTTGTTCAGATTGAATTTCTGTCTGAAGAAGAGACCTCTGAGATTCTGAAAGCTTATGTGACCCATTATCATTTTGAATGTTGACCCACGTATCAACTTTAACTAAAGACTCCATTTTCTCTCTGACTCATGCTATATCTCTTTTATTTTAAAAAGTAAATACAGAGAGATGGTATAAGCCCTCAAAATAAAGCAGGCCACACATACTGCCTCTCCAGACCGAATAATTTCCATTCTATTCAAACCCTGATCTTTTTCATGGAAAATCTGCAAATTAGTACTGGAAGAGCATCTATTGGTAGCCAACAAGCAGTGTCTGAAGAGAGTAATGAACTACTGTGTGTGTCTTATAAAATTGCCTAGGAAGACACAATAGCCTATATCTCTTTGTGTTGTACTTTTACTAGACAATAATCATTGAACTCACTACAGTAAGTAATTGAATTAGTGCACTGTGTATTTTATGTGACTGTTCAAAGTAAGCAACATTTTGCAACCTCCTGTGTCAAAATTAGCAACTGATGTGATTTAAACTCAGCAGATCTCTTAGGAGTGATCTTTCTTTTGTGCTACTAAACTGAGACACAAGGGAAAACGTCTGATTTTAATACTAATGGTATTTAATAAGCTATAGAAGTCAGGTAGTTCTCAGACTCTAACAAGATCAACTTTAAACAGTAGATCAATCACCCACTGAACGCACGGCATGGTCGCTATACCACTTCTGGTGTATATTCTGGTACTTTCCAAAAGACTTTTGGTTATTCTATCCCTATATAAGGAAGCAGTACAGAATTAGAACAGTGTTTCAAAACACTTCTCATATAAAATTAGTCAAATCAAAAGCATCTACCAGCTGCCTTGTAAACAAGGGGTGATAAGAATCCCTTGGGGCACATACAACTTTCCAGCCCTTGCCGGAGATACGGAAGATATCATAAGTATTTTAAAGTTTGCCATTGAAAAAGGAAAGAGAAGGGTCATTTCTGTCCCTCCGGCTTTTATAGATGTTACTTCACAGCCAGGAAGAATGTATCTGTACTGTATATTAACAGCCAATTTACATTTGTTTTTCTCCTTCTCTATCCTGTTTTATTCACAAATCACAATCTGGTGCTTCCTGCTTTCCAATCTTTGACTGCACAGATGTGTTTTTTTTCCTCCTACTGGAATATCCTAAAAGTAAGTATAAAGCACCAAACTTCCTCCCTAGGGCAAAAAGACAATTTAAAGCACTGATTAAAGAACTCAGTGAACTGAGCCAAAGTCCAGTCAGGACACACCACTACTGTATGCCAAAGGCGGACCAGCCAGAAGAATCCAAACAGAAGTAATTCAGCTTCGTCTTGGATGCCTCAGGAGCTCATCTTAAAAGTAGTCTTTCAAATCATCCTAACAATATTCCTTCAGCTGCCTTTGTCCTAACTAACGTCTCTGCTCTTATTTATTAGAAACGCATTTTACTGCGGGTTATGCACGCATCGCTGATGTTAATCAAATGATATGATACTTTGTGGATGTTCCACCCGTTCCTCTTTCACTCACTTTGATTTTGATTGGAATGTAACAAACAAGGTATAAAATGCAATTTAGGAGCCTGTGGTAAAGAATCAGTAAGCTTTTGTCATTTTATTAAACACACATTTAATATCTTAACGGTGTTATGTCTACTAAGCAACACACAGGACATTGACGAGGATAAGTAGGGCTCTCTCGTCTTTTCATACCCCTTGAATATATGTATTGTATTAAGCACTGCGTAGATTGTTGGCGCTATATAAAAAAGAGATAATAATAATAATAAGTCACTAAACTTAACATACACACTGCACATGATTTTTAACCCCTCAAGGACAATAGGCGGTCCCTAAACCCATTTTGTCATTAAGGGGTTAAACTTGCTTCCAGTACATAATATGTGAAAACATTATTACCTACCTTACGCTTATTTCTGTCGCTAATGCAATACCCCTATGTGTGATGTAACATTTAATTTTGTCAGTAATTTTGATGCAAAAACTCATGCAAATGGCATTATTGTGCACTTCATTTTGGTGCACCTTCCAGAAAACACTATTAGACATTGCTGCAGTATTTTGGCCACATTGCAGGTCACATTAAAGCTGGAAAAAGTTCTGATTTCTCTTTGTCTCATTCTTTAAAATCACAAGAACCTGGCATTTCAGGGGTATGTAGACTTTTTATACCCACTGTATATGGGGATAAACTATATTAAATAATACATTTCAAATCTGCTGTTTTGTTAATCAAAACAGTGGATACCATTATACTTTATCCATCTTCATTCCTCGCTTTTACGGCGGTTCCCTGATCATACAGTCATCAGGAGTTAAGCAGAGCAGAGATTATACGTTTTAAGGTAGTTTTTGTCTGTTAATTATGGCACAGGTAATTTGAAATATTGTAGATGCTATAGTGTAATAAAACCACATATATTTGTGACTATAACATTATGCTACATTACATTGATTTATAGAATGCCAACAGATTCCATAGCACTATTACAACAGGGTGAAAGAGAACACAAACATTGAAATTGGCAATATAGAAAACTGACAATAACGTGTTAAGACACACGGATACAGAAGAGAAAGAGGGCACCGCGCTTGTTAGATCTAACTGGGAGGATAAGGAGGGAAACATTGTTAAAATGAAAAAAACAGCTGAAACAGAATATTTATTTTTGGTATGGAATTCTAAAAATCAAATTGAATAAATGAAGTAACACACTCGCTTGATACTATATAGATTACCCACCTAATCTCCAGAGCCAATGAAGAATTGATTTTCCAACCTTCTCCGGCATGGTGAAAGATTGCCGATCCTTCCTTTCTTAGTATTTTATCAGTGTTGTTTACCATCAGTCTACTTAACGTTAGCTCACCCTCTCTGGAATGCAAGAAAGAAAGAATTCTAATTAATGTCATTCCTAATAAAAATAATAAATGTAAAGCAGAGTCATTACTAGCATCATTACTAATTTAAAAGAATACTTGTAAAGCACACCTATATTTAGGGCTTATTTTTTAAAAAGAGAAAAGTTTTCCTGATTTTGAAGGTTTACTCTATAACAGGGGCGTCCAACCTGCGGCCCTCCAGCTGCTGCAGGACTACATCTCCCATAATGCTCTCTCAGCTTAGGGGCTGGCTGAGGAGGATGGGCGATGTAGTCCTGCAGCAGCTGGAGGGCTGCAGGTTGGACAACCCTGCTCTATAAGCTTAGGTTTTCCTCTTGAATGCTGATGTCCCAAAAGAGCCACAGTCTGATGCACACAGCACAAACGAATCCCTAGTTGGGTTGCTTTAAGATACTGGGCTATCATCACTGTTAACACTTAATCCAATCTGCTACTTTGTGATGTTATGATTGGTTTAAGAAAAGAAATGGGTGATGGGGGTATTCTGTATGTCAGCAGAATCTTAAACCTCAGAAATAGGAACATCCTAGATCAGTGATGGCGAACCTATGACACGCGTGTCAGTGGTGACACGCGTAGCCATTTGGGGTGACACGCGCAGGATTTCCTGCGATTCATCCTCGGCTCCTGCACGGCCGCCGAGGATGAAAGAATCTGTGCTGGAGGACCCGTTCCTCCAGCACAGATTCTTTCATCCTCGGCGGCCGTGCAGGAGCCGAGGATGAATCGCAGGAAATCCTGCGCGTGTCGCGGGACGGGACGTGTGTTAGCGTAACTAGCAGGGGGCGGGGCGGTGGAGGAGCAGGCTCGCAAGGGAGCGGTATCGGAGGTCTTTAACAGACCACCGGCTCCCTTGAGTGATTTTAAGCCGGTTCAAGGATCTCCCTTGAACCGGCTTAAAATCACTCAAGGGAGCCGGAGGTCTGTTAAAGACCTCCGATACCGCTCCCTTGCGATCCGCGCGGCAACAGCTGTTGTGCGCCGGGGTTTGTTGTTAGATCCCGGCGCACAACACTGAAGCCGCGCCCACCGCTGTCCGTGCCCTCTGAACCCCGTGCCCTCTGAACCCCGTGCCCTCGGAAGAAGAACTGAAGAAGAAGAGGAGCGAAGAGCAGGAAAAGGAGCTGTAAGGAGAAAAGAGGAAAGGTAAGAAAGCATACAGTGAGAGTGGATTGGTGTATGTGTGTGGATTGGTGTATGCATGTGGATTGGTGTATGCATGTGGATTGGTGTATGTGTGTGGATTGGTATGTGTGTGTGGATTGGTGTATGCATGTGGATTGGTATGTGTGTGTGGATTGGTATGTGTGTGTGGATTGGTATGTGTGTGTGGATTGGTATGTGTGTGTGGATTGGTATGTGTGTGTGTGTGGATTGGCATGTGTGTGTGTGGATTGGTATGTGTGTGGATTGGTATGTGTGTGGATTGGTATGTGTGTGGATTGGTGTATGTGTGTGGATTGGTGTATGTGTGGATTGGTGTGTGTGTGTGGATTGGTATGTGTGTGGATTGGTATGTGTGTGGATTAGTATATACGTGTGGATTGGTATATATGTGTGGATTGGTATGTGTTTGTGGATTGGTATGTGTTTGTGGATTGGTATATATGTGTGAATTGGTATATATGTGTGGATTGGTATGTGTTTGTGGATTGGTATGCGTGTGGATTGGTATGCGTGTGGATTGGTATATATGTGTGGATTGGTGTATATGTGTGGATTGGTATATATGTGTGGATTGGTATATATGTGTGGATTGGTGTGTATGTGTGTGGATTGGTGTGTATGTGTGTGGATTGGTGTGTATGTGTGTGGATTGGTGTGTATGTGTGTGGATTGGTGTGTATGTGTGTGGATTGGTGTGTATGTGTGTGGATTGGTATGTGTGTGTGGATTGGTGTATATGTGTGGATTGGTATGTGTGTGGATTGGTATATATGTGTGGATTGGTATATGTGTGGATTGGTGTATATGTGTGGATTGGTATATATGTGTGGATTGGTAACTGTGTGAGAGTGATGGGTGTTATGCTGTACCATTTCCAATGTATTTTTCATTATATAATTATGCTCTAAAGTACATCATAACTCCCATCACTCTATACTGTTCCATACAGTGGCAGAGCTGGGAGACAGAGGCCTTGCACCCCCACCGCAGGACTCCTGAAAGGTAAGTAGTTACTAAGCAGGTATGTTAAATAATTTGTTTTTGGTTTATTAAATACAATTATATATTGCAATTATAAATTTTTGTAGTTTAAACTATAAATTGCGCAAAATTATGTTTTTTTGTCGAAGTGACACACCACGCGAGTTATGCTCGATTTTTTGCCGATTTTTGACACACCACGCCAAAAAGGTTGCCCATCACTGTCCTAGATGCTACCTGGCCCAGTAGCGATGCCAATCGCCAAACAGGTTTACCAACATGCTTTGTCTTCTACCTCCCAGCCTACCGATTAGATCATTTAGAAATAATATAGTTGTATATTTGCAGAATGTTTATACTCAACTCAAAACGAAATGATTTTAGAAAATAAAACTAAACTGAGCACACCAATGTCTTGGTGGACAAAACTGATTTTCCTTTACTATTGTTATTTAGTGTTACTTAGTTGAAACTTCAATCACATAATTCAGCAAGCTTTTTTTTATTTCGAAGCATCTGGATAGACTGGCAGCAGAAAAACACACAGCCAAATTTACATCCCACAGAAAATGTGACATTTAAACAATCATTAAGCATCTGCTTATAGGCCTATTGGTACATGGGATACATAATACTCCGTGCAGATCCAACATCCAAATTTGGCACTTGCCATAAGCATACATGTATGGTACATAGTGAATCATGTTGAAACTTAGTTGGTGCTATATAAATAAAATAATAATAATAATAATAAATATTAATTTAATAAACATGGTGTTCTCAAATATGACAGTGACATACATTACAAACACAGTAACAATTAGTATTATGGATATTATTATTTTGTATTTATATGCAGCATTTACAGTACATACATTCAAAGGGCATGAGAAAACTAAATTTGACAGACTAAGACAAACTAATACATTAGATAAAGAGAGCCCTGCTCACAAGCTTACAATCTAAAAGGGATAGGGTGTAGAAAAACATAAGGTAGAAAGAAAGAGGGAGAGACAGTGCCATAGATGGTTGTGGGAGTTGTATTAGTACCAGATAAAATCGGTTCCACTCGGGCTATGGAGCCAAAATGGCTGGATAAGCTTATCTTGCTTCGCACAACAATTCACAAGCTTCGTTTTAACAGAAAATAAAATAGTTATCAGCAATTATTTGTTTGCTTTTCTACAAATCAGTTTCTAAGTGACTCAAAATGCAGTAGGGATTAGGACTTAAAAGGGCTTCAATGTGACATTAGAAACATGGTCCTAATAACCAGACTTTCCAAGAAACGTGTAGAGACTTTAATATATGGCATAGTCTCAGGGGCCATTGGGTATTATAGAACAAAAAATTGACTATTATCAAGGAACATGAAGTTTTACACATATATTCCTTTCCATTTTTTTGGTACTCTGTTGAACTATAGAAGTAAACATGGTGATTGCTCTTGAGGGCATAACTAGATAGATTTTTCATTATACTGTACCATAAAAGTTGTATACAATTTGTCATTTTTCTTGCGAAGCAGTCCCCGTCCCTGGTGTAAGGCAATTAGATTAAATGTGATTTATAAACACATTTCTTTGTCTGCTGATTCTATATAAATTATTTTGAGGACACTGTGATTTATCCACAGCCACCAAATATTCTAAGCTTCTAGACAAGCAGTCCTCGAGGTAGAAAATGATCTCAAAGAAAACCTGTACTTCCTCCTAAAAACAGGCAAAGACAATAAGGCGTACATACTGTGCCGTGGGAAAATAAAATATTTAGTCATTTACAAATAAAATATTTAGTAATTCACATTAGAGGTGACAATGGCGTATAGTAACTCAGTTTAGACGGCTCCCATGCAGGGCGACAAGTACTGAAGCTCTAAGTTGGGTGCATCTGTCAGTAGCAATCGGTATGGACCCACCTTTCAGATATTAAACAACGATGAGGATGTGAACTCAGCTAAGCATAAAACAGAGATACCATCTTTCAAAACATTTTACTATAAACTCACTCTACCAAGGTTGCACATAGTATAAGCAGTAAGGGGAAACACTAAAGATTGCTGGAAACAACAAAAGAGTCTCAGAACAGACTGTCACATTGAGATAAAGAAAAAACTACAGCCTCTTAATAGTCATAATTTAAGTCTATTAGTATAAAATGTGTGCTTTATATAAGTGTTCGGGTTATGCACATCGATTTAAGGACAAAACAACGTCAAACAATCTCCAATGTTCATTATCACTGTTAAAATTCCAGAAACATAATGCAGATTAGAACATTCACATTTATTGCGAGAACAGCCAAGTGGGAACAACACTGAGACATTAAAATGAGACAAACAAAGCATCCAAGTAAAATAAATAATTTACACCTATTTGATTTTTATTGCAGCTATGTAGTTCATATACAGATATCAAGCATGGTTTGTGAACATATACTATATCCACAAAGATGATTTAAAAGTAATTAGCAATGAGCATAAAATAACAAATAAATAAAAAAAAACCTTTTGTTTTGGCTCCTGTATACATTATTACATTGTAAGTCTGCTTCACAATTTATTTTTGCAATAACAGCTTCCAAAATCCATCCTCTAGCATCAGCCATAATCCAGAATGTTACACTGTCGTAAAAAACATACTTGCTCGGTATCACAACTGGGACCTTTCATCTCTCTTTCCAGCATAATTATTCTGACACCTTCTAGTTTTCAAAGGTTCTTGGTGAGCCAGAATGTTATAACTAAGCCAGAACACGCACGCAGACAACCTGGACAGCATGCATACAAGATTTGCTCACATTTGCCTGTTTACCCAGTGCGCAAAAATGGCTGGCAGGCCTGCTCCTGTGACTAAAGGCTACCACATTGATGATAAAGCTGTGGTAGAACACCAGTATACATCTAGCATGAGAACCGATACAACACATAAACATACTGGGTACTCTGGCACATTGGGGGAATGTAGGAGCCCTTGGGTCTACAACATTACAAAGTATAGTTGTATGTTTCAGATGCAGAGGTAGCACAGGCAGATTTATTTTTTTCAAGTCCAGTGGGGGCACAGGCAGGCTCCCCAAAAGGCAGAGGTGGCACAGGCAGGCTGTTTCAGGGGCAGTAGTGGCACAGGCAGGCTGAGATGCTCAGTATATAGTGATATGAGTTGCGCTGTACCACCATCAATGTCTGGCTCAGTATACCGTGATATTGGTTATGCTGTACCATATCTGTTCAGTAAAAGTTAATTTATTTTTTCAGATTTCTAGTTTGCAAATTGGGGGTGCCACATACAGAATCTGCCCAGAGTGCCAAATACTCAAAGTATGCCCCTGCTGTGTTCACTGAGCCAGCACTCAAGCTGACTTATACTAAGTATATCACATGCAAGAAAATGTATTCACCTGAACACATTTCCAGCAGAGCATATAGTTGGTGGTTGGGGAAAGGGGCAAATGCACCCCCATGAATCCCCCAATGCATGTGCAAGGGAGACATATGATAGCTGGAGTATCCCTTTAAAGAAATAGTCTAGTCTCATCTATGTTCATTCATGCGATTGGCTGCCACAACAACTTTAAAACAGGAGGAAGATGTAAATATGAATTAATGAAAGTTGGGTTGATGTAAGTTGAGGACTACTTGTACTTATAAGCGATCATTTGACATAATTATCATTCTCTGCCATATATGTAAACCTGAACTTGCTTGTATAAAACTGCAGAACTTGCTTTAACCCCACTATGCAAGAGGACTGAACTTCCATCAACTTTTTATTTTTTAAATAAACTTCTGTAAGTACACTAAAAATATAATAATAATAATAATAAATGGAACTATGTGTTCATTTTTACATGCAAATCATTTTATTTGAACAAAGCACTTCCTAATATTGTGGAAAAGAAATCAATACTGGAAATGAAATAGTAATTATTTCTAATGGATCCTTCTAATGATAACAACACAAACTGATGTGCTGAATTTGTAAGGCATTTATCCTAAATTGTTCACGTTTTTGAGTTTCTGCCAATTTTTTTTTTAAAAAAAGTTCTTGAGACCATTACAATTCTTATTAGTCATTTCCACTACTAAATTAGGAAGATGAATACGGCACATGCTTTAACAAATATCCTACAGCAGGACACAGATGCACGTCTTCGGCGTAGGACAAACAAATCGCATAAAATAATGTTTCAGCTGAAAAGCAAACAAAAAAATATGTAAATCAAAACGCATACATGGTTGCGTAATATAGGCTCCAATTACTTTTGCAGAAGCCAGAAGTGTTTTGCTAATTACCATATTCACAATCTGGGTCTTTGAATTTTCCATTATGATGTCTCAAGTAAACTGGATGACATCCAAAGCCATATCTTCACCAAATAGGAAAGCTGTGCTTAAAATGGCTCTTTTTTTTTCATAAAATACTAATGTCCCACAGAGATAGTATATTTTCCTAGCGAGATCATTTGTGGTCTCTAGCGCTGAATAATAATATACAAAAGGAGCAGCAGAAGGCTTTAGAATTGGAGTGCACCCAATCTGTCTCAACCCACAGATTTGTAATTGGTGAAGTTAATTAAGAAGGAGGGCGCTGCTATCTGAACGGCGTACGCTCATGTGTTTATTGTAACAAAAACCTTTTGTGTGGGCTTTATTTTTTGCTTTCTTTTGTTTTTCCCCTTAGAAGTTGTAACCATTAATGGTACACAAAATGCAGACACGCAGCTTAAGCTGGGGGCATATTGCTGATATTAAAAGTCACAAGGTGTTATGGTAACAATCAATGGAAGCTCACAGACAAGTGAGACTTAATAACTGCCCAATGTAGTTGGCTGTCACTTCTGTCGGTAAAATACGAGTTATTTATCCGTGACTTTTGCCATACCGGGCTGGACAGCATCCCACACTTATTTGCCTTGATATCCA
The DNA here is from genome assembly GCF_027358695.1 of Spea bombifrons. Lineage (NCBI taxonomy): Eukaryota > Metazoa > Chordata > Amphibia > Anura > Pelobatidae > Spea > Spea bombifrons. The sequence continues at coordinate 137,029,571 of NC_071087.1, read as the reverse complement.
GACCTGTCAAACTGATCCTCTATTTGATTGACAGTTCTGTACGAAACCACACAACATGCTTCACACCCATCTAGCCTGCCTTTCAGACACTATTGATTTGCCTCTGAAAGCAATGTGCTACACACCACCTGCACACCGACGGTTAAAGGGACCTTTGTGTTCCTTTATTTAAGTCACTGTTGTTCCTGAGATTTCACTTCTGAAATGATTACTTTGTCTCTTATGACAGTAAAAACCTTTAGTTTTTTTCTGATTTTTTTTGTCTTTTAACTCCATCCGTACTCCTCTTAATTTACCACATCGCAGGTTATAATACACTTGCATAAGGTTCTCTTACATTCTCTATCTGCACCTTGTGGCCTGTTTCTTTGTCTTTCTGATGCTTTGTTCCTCTCATTCTCTATGCACGTTTTTTCTTTTTGTCTGTGTCTTTATGTTGGCTCCATGGCATTGTCTTTCTCCATTTCTCTTCTTGATTTGACCCATTGAGTCTTTATAGTCAGCTCCCTTTTTCTTTTTAAGACGCTTGACTTTCCTGACCTTCCCTTTTATACCCTGTATTTTTTCGGCTAGTCCTCTGTGCCCCTTGGTTGGGATTGTACGCTGCACTCTTTTTTGTCTTCTCAAATATCAAACAAACAGATAAGCCTTCTAGCCCCAAAAGTAATTTCTATTAAAACAGTAGTAAATCAAACATGAATCATTAACATAGGATTATTACTTAGCAGCCAATGTAAATTGAAGCGCTAGGGCTCCTATGCACCTTTTATTCCTAGGTTAGGGTGAGGGTCGGCCCTTATAGCTGCTATAGGGTTTTATAGACATCAAAGAAGAGTTTTTTAACTATTAGTAATATTAACATAGTGTTCAGCATGGATACATACAAACAATTACTCCAATCTGTAATGTGACTTGGGGAATTCTGTATGTATGTAACATCTGGAAGACAAAGAACCATAAAGCTCTGGCTGTAAAAAACAATAGAAGAAAACACAGGATCTGTATGGGCAAGCAGGGTCAGCTACATATATCATTACTAAGATGGTCATCAATTTAGAATTAGAATTATTTGTTAAATAGTGAATCATTTACTGTTAGTATTGTGTGGATACTACTAAACTATTACAAATGAATGGTGAAAAAATACTATTCTGCTATAGAACAGGATTAACAATAAAAAGTTGAAAGTTTTTAAATACTGGGGTTGACAGTATAAGATGTTCTGGAAAACTAAGTTGCTGGAATTGTTTAGCTGCCATTAGATGAAAGGGGATATAATCACAATTTACCAGAGGAATGGAGAACATCAGCAATGGACTGCATTATAAATAAACACGAAAATCCGTGGCTTTTATCTCTTGATACAGAAACAACAATGGAAATAACAACATAAACAAACATAAGGATGCAGACACCCAGCCTGTAACTGACACGCTCAGCACATGACAACGGTCGCTTAGATTGTCAAACCCACAGAGGAAATCCTTAGCAGACACAGCAAGCTTACAAGTACAGAAGTAAAAACCTACGGCAGCTATTGTGAGTGCAGGTTAACCCTTACTGGTGCAAGCCCCACAGCACCCTTAACGCCCCACTGTACTCCTCTAAGATTCCAATTCAATGTGTCACCCCCTACCCGGCACCCATTGAAAAAGATGAAAGCTCTAAACCAAGCAGTGAGCAAACGAACATCCATTTAACCCATGAAGTGCCAGGCAGCACTCTCCCCACTCTGTTGGCATTCACATGGTCACCCTTCCCCGCTGAACAGCGTTAAATCCACCCACACACATACACACCCTTTGTGGCAGTCAGATGGTTAAATAACAAGTTACGGTGTATCAGACCAACGCAATACAAACGCACCCACACACCGTAGTGAGCCCAGACATAACTGCACACCTTCTCCATTTGTTAGCACTTCGCATTTACCCTGTGAGTTGGGAATCCTGGTGCTCCTCCGGTCTTGCGATCTCTTTCGTCTTGTAAAAGATCAGGAGGATGCTTATGGTGCAGATAGTCCACCTTTTCCTTACTGAACGCATGTCTCACAATCCCTGAAACGAATCCCCCAAATCCGTTTTGTGATGCTTTAGACCAATATCTATAAATATCAATTTTTCTATAGATGGTTTAAAAATAAAGGAGGAACAAAAAAACACCAGCCACAGAGAGAAAAAAAACACCAGTGATAGGAAATAATGGTTTGGGATGTAAGTATCCTTCTGGATGCAGCTTCTTATTATATAGGTCCTCAGGCGTATGCTGGCTGCAGCCACAGAGTGCAAGGAGCAGCACCAGCAGCAGGTTCCTTCTTCAGTTCACAAGGAGCAGCCCTCCCCACGATCTGTGTGGGCCACGCCCCCTTCAGAAGGGATATCTGTCAACCCCGCCCCCTACACGTCACTCTTTAGCCTTAGTGGCTTGAATGTAGAATCATTTTAAAGCTGGACATAGGGGTACATGTGGGAGATGTATCTGGTATCCTATTGTAAGCTTCTACCTTTTTTAAAGCAGGAGTTAAAGGTTTATTTGGTGTATGTATTTATTTGTGTATTTTGTTTTTCTTCTACAAAGTCTGGTTTCTACTAAATAATAGTCTATTTATACACACACATTATGATGCCCTTTGTATCTATACTTGCAAGATGTCAGATTTAATCAGGGGTCTCAGACTTGACTCCAATCCTATTGAAAAGCAGTAGATGGCAAATCATAGACTATTGTGACTGTAAACTTGGGCGCCCTTTGGTTTTATTGGTTTGTCTCTGTCAATTCTAGTTTTGTCATACCCTTTGAATGTATGTACAGTAAGAAGCGTTGTGTAAGTTGTTAGCGCTAAATAAATACAAAGATAATAGTGATATGAGATGGTAAATTGGCAGATTCTCTTACAAGTCTGTGTCTGGATCCAGGTAACGCTAGAACGTGTTTTATGGTATGTTATTCAGATATAACCCTATTATAAAATAATTGAGTCTGCCTTACTGTGAGCCCTGTATAGTGACAATTGAGAGTTATGTAGGAATGTGATGCAATAAAATGGTTTGTGTAAATGGAGCTACCTGATCCATGACTAGAGCTCTTATTGCCTGGGGCAGGATCAGAGATCTTGCCCAGTAATGATGTCACATCTGCTTATAGAAGTGGAAAGCTGGAAGAGTTTTACAGCTGGGTGGCTCAAGTGCACCCTATGGAAGCTACAGCCCTGCGAAATACCAGCCTTTAACTCCTTAAGGACAACGGGTAGTCCTTAAACCTATTAATGACAATGCATTGTGAACCTGTATAGGTATGGGCTTTGTGGTGAAGGGGTTGAAAAAAACAGATGTACTGCTACAACCTAAGTTGTTGTGGTTGCAATGTGGTAGGATTGTTTGAGCATAAAAACCTGGCAAAAATATTTATATATAATATGTGCCACATGTGCAATTTTGCAACATTTCATTTACAAATCAATTTTTATATGCTTTGGTGTAAGTGTAGTTTTATCCCCCCCCCCATTTTTTACGTAAATACAGTATTACCTAGGACTAATATATCTCCTCTCTTGATTACACCAGTAAACTTGCCTCCACCAGTGGGTTACCTGTTCATATCCATGGCAGATATTCATCACTGACTGAATAGGTTAACTGTCAGCAGCCTGCCATGCCAGGCATGTAAGGAGCTGCATATTACTGTGAACCAACATCAGAAATGTTTGGAGAGTGGAGGCTACAAATTATCTCCATTGACAAAACATTTTTTGTATAAAACCCCTCCTGATTCTTTGCTGTCTCTAGTGACACTGTTGTCATCAAACCCCTTTTGGTTTGATGGTACACTAGCCTTGGCACAAACGGCTGCCAGCTGTGAATGTTGAATTATTCTGCAAATGGAGAATGTACTAGGCACATGCTTCCCCAATGCCTGCACATGCGTTCTCAGTATTGCACATGCATGTACCACACCAGCAGTGCAAAGACAACACGGGTAAATATGACTGGGCATATAAAGCAGGTAGCTGCACACAACAGGAGATCAGGTGTGTATGGAGCAATGCCATGCAGAAGCCCATGGTGCCTTTGCCTGTTGTGCCAGGTGGCCTGTCCGGGTCTGCTGTCAGCTGATGTGTTTGCAATGGTTTCTACAGTAGCAGCAGGAGCAAATTAGTAGGAGATGTACAGTAGGAGATGTAGGAGTTTATTAGTAATCACAGCTTTCACATTCCCTATACAGTGACATCGCTAGGGGGGGTCTAGAGTGTGCCATGGCCCCCTTACATAATGGGCAGATGTGGGAGATGCGGCAGACAGGACAGAGATACTAAGAAAGAGGAGAGCTATCTGGGAGCTGTGGAAGTCCTGTGGATGCGATCTGTGTGCTGGGCAAGTCCTATGTGTGCAACATGGGTGCCAGGGCTATCTGTGCAACCTGTGATCTATGCCTGCCGTTTCCACGCCATATTAATTTGATATACCTTCAGTGGTGAGTTTGTATGTGATTTTCCAGTTCTATGCCTGCAAGGCTCAGTGACATATACTGAGCTAGACCGACTAGGCCTGAGGTTGCAGGTCCACGGGGGGCGGCAGGCAAACCAAATTGCATGTTTGGGATTACAAATGATCTCAAAGTGTTTGTTAAATTTATTATATTATTTTTATCAGTTTTTAACCTTATAAATTGTTAATCTTTAATGACTCTTTAAGGCACTGATGATTGATCAATCTCACCAATCAGTGACCTAATCTAGTGGGTGTGTATGATACACAACTACTACATTTTTTTCCAGCAAAATTGAGTGTAAAGTTATACCTGTATAATATATACCTGATATTTTAGGGTAATTTATGTGGCACAATTTTTTTTTCAATGTTTTTGAACTGACACATTTCTGAGGATGACAAGGACGATGAAGATGAGATTGCTACAATATTTCCCTCTTATTATGTGCAGATGAGCCTGAAGCCTTATGGTGATATTTATTTATTCTTCTAACTAAAATGTATTGATTTGGAATATTTGTTATCATAATTGAAACAGAAGTGTTTTCAAAATCCACAGAAACAAAGCAAAAGCAAATGAATCCCTTTATGCATTTGGATGTATATATATATATATATATATATACCGTATATATGGAGTGCAAAGAAATGAAAGTGTAAGGACTTACACTCTATAATAGACCATCCTATATTTGTCTGATACTATTGTTATTGGGGAGAGTAGGCTCTGCTGAGCGTAAATGCATCCACTCTAAAATCTTGAATAGGGAATGCGAGATTATTTGATGTTGTCGTGTTTTAATAGTTATTATTTTATCAGTTGTTTATTTGCTATTAAAACAAATGATTGAATAGGGCAAAACAGTAGAATGCATATTTTAATGTACAAAGTATGCAACATTTTTTAAGAATATATTTACTCAAGTGGTATCCCATTCTTTATATATATATTTTATTATTACACAATTCTCAGGGCGAACCAATCACATGCTATCATAAAGTATGTCTAATCATTAAATCTATAGTCTCTATTATATCTCTGGGTTCTTGTGACACGTTAATTTACCCAACAGTTTCTTATTTTACACTAAATATTAATGGATTCTTCAACTAGGACTTTAACTAGGTTATAATATAGTTCATATCACACCTCATTAACACCATTAATTCATCTTCTCATAAAACACTTAGATCATCCAATCCATTAAACTAATGCCTAGCGAGCCCCATTTCCCAGTAATCACATTTTTTTTTTACTGCACCTGCTTCCACATCATCATTCAATACAATAATTTGCCCCTTTTCACTAATATTTACTATTATATGTCGTTTTGTCTTGTTTATTCAAGTACTGTTGATTTCTATCAGTGTTAGTTAGGGAAGTTCTCCTTGTTTGCTTTTCAAGAAGATCTGTGGTAGTCACAGGACTATCTATAGTCAAACAGTGAATGGTTTTTATAAAGATTGTTATTAGAACCAGTTGTCTGCCACCACCATGTAACTCCGAAATAGAATCGTTGTGATAGACTGTGAAATGACAAATATTTAAAGAGTCTCGGGCGTGGGGCGTGGGATGCATACTGCAACTCAACAAGTATTTTAAACATTTATTTGCATTCTTATAAATGGGTTGATGGATTCTGATTTGTGAGTTGCAGCCAAGTTCATATCAGTTTGGTTCTCTAATTCACTTTGTTATGGGAGATGTTGGTTTTAATTAAAAGGCAGGACCTGCAGCTTACTGTGAAATTAATAGTGGAAGAAGGGGCAGGGGAGCATCTATGGTGGGATGGGGTTACATTAACCCACGGGGCGAAGACCAACCAGTTTCCAGGATTCATTTTTTAAGTATTCTTGAATAGGCATTGTGAAATATAATGTAATGGGTATAAGATCCCAGTAGGAGGGTTAGCAGGAGATAGCTCAGATACATTCAAGATGATAGGGTCGTCAAACAACAAAATTGGTACTGGGCTGCAACTAATTCAGGATCAGGCAACGATCTGGAACTGGAAGGAATAGTAATGAACACTAAATCAGTAGCGAACCCAGAGGGCTTGTGACCTGGGTTTAAATGGCAACAGCTTAGGGGAAAAGGTAGCGTAAAAGTTGTATCATACACAGTGACAATTATGCAACTATGTGGTTTGCTGTAGTGTCCAAGCATCATCTGCCCATATCCTGTTACCAAAGTGATGGGCACTGCCATGACAATGGGATAGATGTAACCCTATGTTAGTGATTTTGGCTAATCCTGGCATGTTTGATACTATTAACCCTCAGGGATGAAGTAGTGAAACATAAAGGAGCACCCCTTTGCTTGTCCCTTCGTAATTTTACACCGCTTTTAAAATTGACGAGGTAAGTTGAATTGGCCGGCTTCAACAATGTCCCAAATAAGAGATGAGGGAAGGGTGACCACATGTCAAATCGTCAGTTTGAAAAATGTGGCCTTTTAGCCCCCAAACAACACAACAAACCCATGCACGAGAAGTATCACTGTACTCAGGAGATGTCGCTGAACACATAGAAGGCCTCTTTACGAGTTTGCTCTTCAACTCCTTGTTTTCAAGATAAATCCAGTAGGTAGTTTATAATATCTGTACTCTTGACACAGCCAGCTACTTTGGTTTTCCAGTTCACATCAGGAAGATTAATGTCGCCCATGATTATAACTCAATGTCATTTTAGTTATTGCCTCAATTAGTAGATTACCTAACTACTCTACTTGTCTGGGAAGTCTACTCACACCTACATGAGTTACTGTTAGCAAATTCCAACATAATCCAAATTGACTGTATGACTCAACGTCAAGGCATCTATAACCAAGCTCAAAAAGGACAATGGCGTATTTTGTAGGAACTGAAAGTATCATCATCATGAAAAACGGGAACTTGCCAAGTTGTCATGGATATTAAGGACTTCTTTTTCCATTTTTGTTAACAAACACAATTCAAAAACATATATGATGTATTAAGCTTGATTGTCAGATGGCATTGTATATTAGTCATCTAACTTTGTAAGTAGCTTATAACGATGTGGATTATCAAACTTGAACTTTTGCCCGCTTACCGATTTCAGTGTTTTGTCAGTTTTAAATGTTATTCCATGTTTTCGGATTTCATACATTTAACATTTGGGCTATATTGATTCATCCATAGTGCAGAGCAATTATTTGTTGATTATTATTTAAAGACAACTTGTAGCCTCAACATAATCATACTATTCCAACATTTAACCCACCTCTATGAACTCTTGGTGTGTTTAACAATTAAACACATTGTTTTAAGGTATCGAGAAGTGCCGCTGCTAAGACTAACGGATAAATGGCCTCTCTAGCAATAGGACATCCCCCTAGATTTTGGTTGCAGGAGTAACTTGTCTTACATTAAGCTTGCCATATTGTATTTGTAATGCAATTGTTAAAGAACAACTAATGGGTTACAAGTAGACTTGTGCATTCTTTTGTGAACATGAAAACAAACATGAAGGGCGCGTTTTCATTGTTCAGCAGGAATACCGAACAAACAAACATGGCAGCGGCAAAACGTATACGAAGGCGAAGACACACAACACGAAGAATCTTCGTTTGTCTTCATCTTCGTTTATTAATATCCCTGTTCCCTTCCCTCTCTAGCATTCCTTATCTTTGCAACATCGCAGGGGTTAATGGAAGAGGAAATCCGTAGGTTCGCCTGCAGGGGCCTCCTCCTGCATCAACCAATAAATGGCAAAAAACAAAGAAAAAAACGAACACGAAGAATGTACACAAATATTTGCCCGAACCGAACACAGAAACGGGCGAATATTCGTGGAATACGAAGATTTTTTTACTCTTGAAGACGAACACGAAGAGTTAGCCGGCACCCAAGTTTAGTTACAACCCATTTTATTACACAAAAATGTATGGTGTGAAAAAAATGTAACTTAATGTATGAGTACCTTTTATATTCTACTGATTCATGTCAAGTTCATTTTCGGCGACAGGTACACTTTAAGATTATTGGGTTATTCAACATCCTCACTTTGACCAATATATGCCATGAATGATTCAAGGTTTATTAGATGTAGCATATTCTACATCTGTGACATTTCTTACACAAAGAAAGAGGCAGATATTTCTAATACAATCTTTGTAGATGACATGGAATAAAATATAATTAAGCATAACTATGGCTCTCAGTTAATAATGGTGTCATGTGAAATGTTATTAAATTATTATAACTGCTGCTACTGCAATGTATAAAATGTCATAGATTTGGGGTATTTGTCTTATCTAGACTATGATTTCATGTGCTTACATTACCTTAGATTTATTTATATTGTTTTAGCAAATTCCGCAGTGCTATTACAATATATTTAAAATAACATTAACATGACAATATACACAACTGACAATAACATTGACTCATGTTGAAAACTACTGGTACAGGAGGAGAAGAGGACTTTAAGGACTTACCTGCCTCTCCGGTCCCGCTCCGTGGCCGGTCCCACGACGCTTCCTCCTAAGCGGCTTCCCGTGCAGCGAGTACCACCACTACCTGGTCGGCGTCTTCACATAATATTGCACGTTACATCTGTAAGGTGCTCTTATAACCTTGGGTGACCTCTTAATGCAGGACACACCTCCACCTTTACCTATTTAAACCTGGACTTCCTCTTCTGGGTCACCCTTGGTTGGTGTATTCTGCTGTTTTCCTGTGCGAGTCACTGTGACTGATTTATTCGTTTGATCCGGCTTGCTGACTTCGCTCCTGTTTACTGATTTGTCTCCTGTTCTCTGAACGTTTGGTATCGACTTGGCTTGTTTGACTACTCTTCTGGATTTGATTCGGCTTCCCGCTTTACTGGTTACCAGACCTGATTCTCGGCTCAAGCATTGTCAGGTAAGGGGGTGCGGAGCGTGGCGCAGGCACCACTATACAGAGTCCAGGAGCGAGGTACAAAGAGGGGCAAATCCAGGAGAATAGTCGGGTCACGGTCCAAAGGTCAAGGCAGGCAGCAGACAGCATAAACGGAATACGAAAGCCAAAAAAGGTCAGGATACCAAGGATACGAATACTATAGAGAGGTACAAGCAACACTTGGAGCTTAACAAAGAAGCACTGGTGTAGAGGCTTGGGGAGTTTATATAGGGGCAGGTAATTAGGCTTCCACCCCCTATCACCTGTACTCCTCCCACCCACAGTGCCTGTCTCCCTCCCCTTGCTACACCTGAGTGGAGGGAGACAGAGCTGAGTCTGCCGCGAGGAGGTCTGCCGGTGGGGATCGCGCTCCAAGGCGACGTCCCCCGCAGCGAGGTAGGTGTTCCCGGCCGGGCCTGACAAGCATATATGGTTTGAGGGGGTAAATTGAATTGGTCAGCTTCAACAATGTCCCAAATAAAACATGAGGGTAGGATGACCACATGTCAAATTTTCAGTTTGAGAAGTTTGGCCTTTTAGCCCCCAAACAACACAACAAACCCATGCATGAGAGGTATCACTGTACTCAGAAGATGTCAATGACGACATATTGGGGGGGTTGACACTGACATATTCCGGGAGCGGTAATACCGAAAGTACAATGTGAAAAAAACCCACAAAAAATACTACTGCAAACTTTGATCAAGGCTGGTGGTAAAATGTGTGCATGGAAAGCATTAAAATACCAGCATTTGAAATACCATGGGATGTCTAGTTTTCAAAAATATATGATTTGATGGAGTATTGAACCAATTCAACTGAATGGCTTCAAAGATATCCCAAATAGGATATGTGTGCAGAATTTTCAACATGTGAAAATACAATTGGAAAAATGCACACTTCCCAAATGTGGCCTTTTAGTGTCCAAAGAAACGGACAAACCCATGCATTGGGGTATCACTGTATGCAGGAGATGCTGAACACATATTGGGGTGATGTTTGACAGTGACATATGCCAGGAGCGGTAAATTCATACGAATGGTACGTGTGTGAAAAAAAAAAACACAAAAAACTACTATCACAAACTTTGACTACGGTTGATATCTAAAGACATCTTCTTGTCCTGAAAAAAAACAATATATAACTTGTGTGAAAAAACTACAACTAAACATGGGCACCACAGAAATGTTAAAAATTTATATCAGCCATTGTGAGAAAGGAGTTAAAGCAACATTATAATAAACCGTTTTTTAATACTTTTAAAAAATTCTTCTACAGATTAGAAGTAGCTCACATTAAAGGTGCTGCCCCACTTAGACAAAACATTAATACACTCTTGTTTAGGTAACAGCTAATAAGACCTACTTTTGCATCATGTAGAATGAAGTGTTCCTGTTCAACATTATGAACGAGACCACCTTTTACACTTTTGAGGAATTATTTTTGGTTTGGGCATAAAACAGCACTGGAAATTATGTTTCTAATGCAGTATTTAGTAAGAAAACTGAACAGTAGACTGGATGGAAGAGCAAAGACTAGAGACGTCTGGTAATTGGGTAATGTCGCTGTCTATCCCTTTTTGATATGTAACCAACCACAGTTAAAAGGGTGTGTATACTTGCATAAGCCATCACAGAGTGAAAAAAGTATCTATCGGTACATTATAGCGATTGACTGTTATAGTTAACACATATATTATACAACCTATTAATTTGGTAACAGTTCGGCTCTAACTATATGAAAATACACAAACTTTGAAATGCACCCTTTATTATTGTTTTAGTGTAATTATTTATGAATGACAGGAATATTTATTTGCCCTTGGATTGCTTTATTCCCAAATACTCATGAAAACATACAAAAAACATTATACTGTACCTTTGTTGTCCGGCAATAACCTTGAACAACATTGAGACATCTACCCATTAAGAAAAATGTCTGCTACCGTTAGACTTTATTTTGTTTCTTTGCCACTGAATTATAATTAATTAGTTGCATTTTTATTGCCAGTGATGGTTGCTCCAGCTGACAGGGGAGGGTCCAGGTTGTAACAGAAATGCTGGACATACATATAGTTTTCACTCTTTTTTGAGGATATATCAGTTTACCAAAGGGACATAAGGGTTTAAATAAAATATCTAGTATCCAGGGGCATAGAAACTAGAAACTACAGGGCCCCAGAGCAAAAATTACCCTGGCGCCTCCCAACTTCACCAAACAATATGACCCACAGTGCTACCTTTGCCATCTATGTTCACACACTTATACATACATTCATGGACATACACGCTTATATATAGACATCCATCCTCACATACACTTATACATAGACAGTCATGCTCACATACCCTTTTACATAGACATCCATGCTCACATACATACAAACATACATATCCATGCCCACATACACTTATACATAGTCAACTATGCTAACATATACTTATACATACACATTCATGTTCACATACTTACAATATTCATACCCCTTCACTCAGATGGACCTCTGTAGTTACGCCACTACTAATATCTCTAAGAAAATGTAAGATCACATTAGCTACCGTATATTCCGGCGTATAAGAAGACTGGGCGTATAAGACGACCCCCAACTTTTACAGTCCAAATATAGAGTTTGGACTATACTCGCCGTATAAGACTACCCCTCTACCACGGTACAACAACCAGCCATTCACGGCAAGTGATGTACCTTACCGGTGATTTGCTGGTTGATTTGCTGACTTATACATACATGCACTGCCCTTACACACACACACACACATATATAATATATATATCTATATATATATCTACACATATGCCTGTCCATACATACACATTTATACACTGCCCTCACCACACACCCCTGCCTTTACACACACATGTATATGTATATATATATATATATATATATATATATATATATATATATATATATATATATATATACACACACACACGTATGTATATATATATATATACACACACACACGTGTGTGTGTGTGTATATATGTATATATATATATATATATATATATATATATATATATATATATACACACACCAGTGTGTATATATATATATATATATATATATATACACACCAGTATATATATATATATATATACACACCAGTGTGTGTGTGTGTATATATATATATATATATATATATATATTTCTCCCCCCCTTTTCCCTTTCTCCCCATCTCTTACCTTATCTTCTGTCTTCTTTCTTCCATCCAGTTGTGGGAGCCCGAGGTCTGGCACTTCAGACCTCGGCTTCCCTGCTCTCTAATCACTACGTGACGGCTATTGATGCTGAGCGCCGGGACATGACATCATCCCTGCGCTCGGCATCAATAGCCGGCGCATAGTGATTAGAGAGCAGGGAAGCCGAGGTCTGAAGTGCCAGACCTCGGGCTTCCCTGCTCCCTCATCACTACGCGCCGGCAATTGATGCCGGGCGCCGGGACATGACGGCATCCCTGCGCTCGGCATCAATAGCCGGCGCGTAGTGATTAGAGAGATTGGTGGCTTTGTGGGAACCTCCGGCTTGGTAAGTACCCGGCGTATAAGACGACCCCCCACTTTTAAGATTTTTTGGGGTTAAAAAGTCGTCTTATACGCCGGAATATACGGTATGTTAATTTTATTCTAGATTTAATCTTTACATTTACATTTTTAAATATATTACATGGAAGAACTGGGGCACATATAGTACCTAATCCTATATATTTATAGAGAACAAGCAGATTCCATAGAACATTGATATTGACAATAAATGTATTGTATACATAATTTTCATTTAAAATTGCTTAAAAGTGTATTTTTCGAACTAAACAACAGCAGTGAAGCTCCAGTCAATAAAAAGTTAATTATATCTGACAGTAGGCTTAAAATACACTCTTTTCTTAAGAGATTGGTTGCTAAGGAAGAATCCAGTAAGTATCTTTATATTTGAAATTAAAAACTCATTTTTTAAAGAGCATTTCAAAATGAAATAAATTGTTTCAGAAAGTCGGTGAAGCATGATAAATAAAGGATTTTTAAAGAAAGGATGATTAGATGTTAGCATATAAGGTGAGGAATAGTCACTGTATGTAGCAAATCCTAAAGAAAAAAAACCAAAGTGAACTTTACATCATTTGACAATAGGTATGGATGCAGAGTAACTTTCTGGCTTTTATAAATGTATTAAAAGAGAAGAATGAGCACGGTCTATGTCATATAATGTCAGGGGGGAGTATATCCCCAAACCACTGGCATCGGAAAGACTTACACAAAAGCAGGTGAACAGCAGACTCTGGAATAAAGTTAAACATAATTCAGAATAAATCTCTAAGCTCTGTCACCCTTAATTCATAAATATAACCATATTCAAACTATACTGACACAAGGCACAAAGAGTCTAGTTCAAGCACTTGTTCTCTCTTGTCTAAATTAATGCCATCCATATTCCATAATGAAAGCAGCTGTAAGGCTTGTCATCTTTTTCCATTGTTCTCCTAACATGTTATCCTACTGTAAATTTCTACACTGGCTGGCTGTTCTATTTAAAATCATGGTCGTCACCTGCGAAACTCTCATTTGACGATACAGAATGCTACATTTGATTATTCACCTTAAGGCCTACATCTGTCCTCCTCTCTCATTACCACTACTTTAACCCTAGGAAACACTTTGACCTGTCTATCAGGCTTTCACATAAGGGTCCTCTACACTTTTTGTTCCATTATATCATACAATTTCACACCATGTCCACACCAAGCAACATGCTGACAAATTATGCAAACATAATATAAATAATAATATTTTAATTCCTGTGTTAAAAATAGTGACAAATGCGGATTGTGATAACTAGTACTTTAATATTTTAGAGCTTTTGTCTAGTTCCAAATGTCAGTCTCCAAGCAGATAAAATATTTACCATATGGCCCATAACAGAACTGATAACTAAACTATGACTATGTCTTTGTCATAAAAAGAAGTCCTACCTAGCTAATCTCTAATGTGTAAACAACTCATTACACCTTCCTAATGAAACAACTACAAAACTCAGAGAAAGGTAAAGAAGTCCTTGAATTTTGAGCTTAACATTTCTTAAATTGCCTGAATGTGATGTCTTAATAGCCAGATCTCCGTGTAACAGTGAAGAGAAAACAGCAAAACAATAGTGAAAACATTGAAATAATTATCTATATTCAAAAGGTATGTTAGTCTACCAATTCAATTATGTTTTGCATAATGACACTAAGTTAAATTTACATGTCTGATGTCTTTTTCTTTAGCTCTCAAAGGTTTATCCAGCTCATGAACCAGATGTTGAAACAAGTCTCTGGAGATACATATTTTCTGCATAATATAGTGGAAAAGACAAATGTGCCTCTTGATTTTAATCCCATTTGCACAATTTATTCCCAGTATAAACATGCATGTATAGGGCTTTGCCTGACCACACATTATCACAACTAAAAACAGAGAAAACAATTAAAAAGGTTAATAGAAATACATTTTAAAAATCTTATTAATGATTAGAATAAAATATTGCCTTAGTGCTTTTTAACTATAAAATGATGAGCTTTTGGGAAAAAAAGCATTGCAGGGATCTTACTGATGTTCCAGAATAAATGTCCTGTTTTATTTTTAAGGGCTTGACGCGCCAAATAAGTAATATATATATACATTTGTATCTACAAAAAAACATTTTTAGTTTAGTAATGTGTGCCTATGGCATTTTAGAGTTACATTATCAAAGTATGAATTAGGCATTGAAAGGCCTTAGTTATGAATAGAGACTAAAAAGGTCTAGTAAAACGGCGTCTTAAAGATGATGATATAACCTGTGCAGGACCAAAATAAAGAGCTCTCCAGTCACCTGTTGATTAACAGAAATGTACAAAAAAACAAAGGTCATCCTCTGAGACTGGAAGAGCAAAGATTTCAAGAAAAGGGATTCATTACTAGACACAAGAAAATGGGCAGAGTTTAAAAGGAAAAACAGTGCAATTAGGGAGATAGGAACAAATGGGAGATAAAAAGAAAAGAGGTGGAGAGATAAAGAGAAGGGAGAGATACAAGGGGGGAATGAGAAAGGGGATAGATGGCCAAAAAGGGAAGAGATAATGAGACCAGTCTGGGTTCGGGGCAAGCCGTGTGGATGTGTTCTGGGTACCAGGGTTGGCCTTTGGGGTGTGATCTATGCCTGCAATTTAGGGTTTGCATGCATTATTTATTTGATCTATACCTTCAATGATGAGTTTGCTTGTGATTTTCAGTTGATCAGCACCTGCAAATAGAGGGTTTGTATGTCTCATTCAGTTGGTCTATACTAGACTTATGCATTCAAATTAATATGAATTGCAAATGTAACACCAATTGCATATTTTGTCAATTCGTACAAATATCTGAAAACAAGGCCAGACCCCACACGAAATGGACAAAAATTAAGGAAAAAGCTCCAAAATTGCATCTGAAATTCGTGGGATCTTTCAATCACATTCTCTCACACGCTTGTCCACATTTACTCACTCTCGCTCATGCATTACTCTCTCTTTTTTTCTTCATCCTTATCTCCACAAAACATGATCTCCCTGTGAACTTCTGCCAAAATGGAGGAGCTTCTGGCGATGCCCTCTCCCTCGATTGTTGGGTCTGGGTAGAGGACATCACTGGAAGCTCCACCCTTATAGACTAGTTTTGTCTCAGACTCAATGACAACGTGAGGGATGAGCTACCCCGTATTGGACTTCCTGCCATGCGGAGGAGTTGATCCTGTTGGTAATCCAGTTAGATTGCCGCCTCTGCGAGAGAAGACAGGAAAGAATATCATCAAATCCCATGCTCCCATCAAGAACCGAAGCAGAGGTCTGAAAGAACAGACCTTGTGCTCCCTTAATTTTAAGCTGCTTAGAGGGAGATCCATGAACACCCGCACCCAACACCCACTACTACCAATTTTCCAGGGCATGTCCCAGGACACTAAGAGCACATGGAGAAGGTCACAATTCATGGGACCGTCCAGGCAAATATGGGAGAGTTGGCAACTATGATATAATGATGAGGAATGTACAAATGTACAAAGAATCTACACATGGCTTAGAAATTTGAAGGCAAAGGAATAAAAAAAATCCATACATAGTCATTCCGACCAATAAAACAAATAATTTGAAGACAATCTATAGGTCAACAGGTTTTTAAAAGGGGTCATAATTAAACAGGCCTCGAAAATTATTTTGAGAAGTTCATTTTCTTCCTTATACACAATAGTCCTACTATGGATATATTTTCAGTTTACACATCTCTAACTTTGTACTATTACCCATAGCCTGTCTAATTTCACCCAGCAGGTTTGCAATCATACTGAACTTGATTGATGAATTTGTCATGAAGAGGTCTTGGCCAAGTCTAGAGCAAGGCTTTCAGGGATCTGATATTAGCATGGAATACAAGTGCACGTGTGTTTGGACCTATGTGTATAGATAAAGATATGAATAGTTTAACATGTTCGTAAGACATTTTGATACAGAGGAATTCACAGATAATTTGTGGAGTCTGAGAAAGCAGTAGAAAAGTAGATAGATGTCTCAGAATAAAATGATACTATAATTGGCATCAAACAGCTTTCTGAAATGATAATTCCCAAAGCCTGGGGCCTTCTCATTACAGCTATTTGAGAAGCAAACTTATTAAGACAAGAAATGAAAAACACATTGCTGAAATGAATTTGAGCAATGCTTTGTTTTTGTCCCAGTAAGATTTAATTTTATGGTACTGAGGCAAGATTTGAACTACACACCTATACGAAAAGGCCAAAAGAATATAAAATATTAAATTGCATACAAAAGATGGACAATGCAATAGGTGAGGAGACCTCAAAGACATTTCACTGAGGAAACTTATCAGGAGAGATGCAGCTCACTTGCTTCACTATATATTAAGAATGTCCAAACCCAGTAAGCTTCTGCTGCAGGAAGAGCTTATATAGCTCTGAATAATGAATTGTTAATTGTGTAAAATTTTCTAAGAAAAAGTCTCTCCACCCATTGGATACAGAGGGTCTGCTCAGCCCTTCTTGTTGGAGAAACTAGTGTTGGCCTTTCTTCATAATGAAGAAAGGCCATAAGGGTCCTTGTTGCGAACCTGCTAATTCTGTCAGAATGTATTATCTCCAGAATGTATTTCCAGCATTGTGCCGACATTTGAGGTGAGGGGATGAGGGGCGACAAATGCATATGGGGGACTTTGAAGAATCTGGCATCTCCTGGATATTGTGCCATAGGCCTAGTTGGCATAAGCAAAAACATGTCGCTGACTGCACTCATTTCTTTTATTCCATCTGGCTGCTTATAATGTTCCTTACAATTACCTATCACGTGCGATTGACAATAGTTTTGAAGAAGTAGATCAGTGAGCTTCATTATGGGAATAGGAAAAAAATAAGGAGCAAATATGGGTACACTAGGCACCTGCAGCCTAGGTAGCAATTTTTAGTATATATTTTTTTTATTTTATCTTATCTTATATATATATATTAGAATAAGACGGGTCACATTTAAATAGATTTAACAAACTGTGAGAAGAACAAATATAATATGTATTTTCCATTTTAAGCCAAATGATAATAATAGATTCTGTTATTCGATGACATTTAGCATGACATTTTAGACGGTATATAAAATTTCATTACCCAAAATTTTTCTTTTCAAATAGGTAAATTGAAGTTAATAAGTAACCCCGGACTCTCATCAAAAGCTAATAAGTGTTGGCTCATCCACATACATACAAGTGTGGATTTTCTTGCATTTTAATATTTAAGATGTTGAAATGTAAAATTCAGTAGGATCTCTCTTTTTCTCTCTCTCTCTGTCTCTCTCTGTCTCTCTCTCTCTCTCTCTATATATATATATATATATATATGTGTGTCTATCTAGTCACTGTTAACTGTTTCAGTTCCCATATGATCACAAATACGCACAAGTAATTCTGCACCATGGTTGTAAAGTGCACCTATGTTTTTAAAATTCCTTACATTTATAAATACATTCACATCTTAGTACTCTTTTCCAAACAAAAGGAATAGAACAAAATCTCAAGGGCCTTCGCTTGTCCAGAATATCTCTTTGTAATCAGTTGATGCCTCTTATGGTGTTGAACTACTCTTGAGTCAGGATCAAAGTGGTTAGAATGGCCCTAGAGTTTTTTAAGCAGAGGAACAAATCTTGTGGTGGAAAGTCTAAGTATTTCCCCCTGTTTTTATCATTTTTGAAAAATCTTGGTGCTGATACGTTTGTTATATGCGTGAATATGGCTTCAAATTAAAAATCTACTTATCCTGAAAAAGCAATACGTTATTTTGTGTGATTGCACTAATAAAGAAAATGCATTTGTCCAAGACAAGGTTTAATTTTAAAATAATAACAAAATAAAATGTGAGCTCTGCAACTTTTTCTAAAAAATCTATATACCAGAACCAATATAATCAAATAAGTCAACAATTGCGTACAGGTTTCAATAGACCAATCAATTTAATGCAAAACAAGATACACACTCAAACAAGCCAAAAAATGTCACTTACAGAATAGAGACAATGGCATAAAGAAAACAAGACAAACCCTCAACATTTAGGCTAAAAACCTTCCTCTGAAGGTAGGCAGAGGAAGGCATGTAAAAATTAATTCAATGTTCTGTTTCAGAATATATAAATGATTATATATTTGGAAATATTATCCTGTCTTTCTGTAAAAAAAAAATATAAATGAATATGCAAAACATGGCCACAACTGAACAATAAGTTAAATTCATCAAACCTGCACAAAGTAAAGTGACTATATAATAGCCCCACCTCAGCAAAATACTTTTGAGTTACCTCCTTGGCACCTCTTCAGCATTAAAGCTCAGTAAAATCAAGATGCTTGAAATAAAGCAGACAGTGACCTTAAATTATTATGTCTTATTAAATCTACAAAAACTACAAACAAAAAGTTGTTTTTTTAGAAGAATGAGCACCTGACCATAATACCTTCTAAGAAAAACCTTTACTCTTTATGAAACCTACATTATAAAATTGACAAACTACTGTACACAGAGGTAAAAAGGATGAAACTGGGACCACTGTTCAGAGGTACCTTGTACTATACTTCACCATTGCTAATAATTAATAAACTACTTTGATTGTGCTTATCAGTTTTTTGACCCGGCTTCCTCGACCATGCTCCCTGGTTTCTTGACCTAGTTCTTGGATCCTGATTTGGCTAGTTGTTTTTATCCATGGTACCAACCTGGTTTGCTGACTTCACCTCTGTTATTGTGATCATAGTCCCTTGCCCTCTGGTGGATTGGTCTACTATGTTCTACAGGACCTTCTCCCACAATAACGTTACATGCACTCTTGCGGTGTACAGTCACACACTAAGGGACCAGCTGGGACTGGTCCTCCAGGTATTTGATTTTTCAGGTGGCCAATCCTGGCCTGACAGTACTAGTTCCAATTTACTAATCTCTTTCTCAAATTATACTCATTTACATATACAAAGAATGAGAAGCAACAATAGTTTGTCGCATCAAACATTGTCATTTCAAGAATATTTTACCAGAGTTGTCCTAACAATTTCTGACCAATTACAACACAAAGCTTAAGGATGCTTACACAAAACATTAAAAGTACTCTCTAGTTTGCTAAGTAAATAAACCTCAACAGATCTGCCATTTTAGTTTTTTCCTGTAAGTGTTTCAATGAAGCATCAAGCTAACGATCTGCTGTTACGATCAAGCTAAACTGTCTTTAAAAAAATGAGGGGGGTGGTATCAGAGAGTATTCTTGCCTGGGGTGCCAAATAGTCTAGGATTAACCTGATCATCCTTACATCAGGAACTAGAATTTTATAGTATGACAACTGTTGGGATAGTTAAGGAGACTTATTCATATGTTTACGATACTTATATGGCTGAATAAAAATGTAAACAGATCTTACAAGAAAAGATCTGGTCATATTTTTTTATGTTCTCCATTGTTCATCTTCTGTTTCTTATTCTAAACTTCTACAAGGAGCTTTTCTATTTTCAATTCACTGGGAGGTTCATTTATATAACCCTATAAATTTTCCTTTTTTAATACAACTCAGTCAAGGAAAACCTTCGAGTCTTTAAGTTATGCCTTTAAAAAAATACAAGATTTAGTAAGTGAAAATCTCAAAGAGATACTCATACTCATTTTCTTTAAACGTCGTCTACACCAACCCCTCCATTATGAAATGATATATATATATAGTACCGTTCCATTTATTATTGCATTAACTATGAATTAATTCACATCCATCTGTTTCTTAGGTTGTTCAGAACAAAGGCAACACATTCATAATAAAGTATGAAATATGTGAGTGGAGCGTCTTAATTTATAGCTTTATTGCTCACTTGAGTATGACAATGTAATTCAGTAATAGATCAAGACATTTCCGGATGCCTAGACATGAAGTCTACTGTCTTTGAGACATATTTAACTGAACAAAATTTCACAGCGCCAAAAATGGTACAGTTAATTAGTGTCCTTAATATATTATAAGTGTAATTAAATGCATAATTTGGTTTCAGTGAAACTCTCTGTCGTATTTTATCAAGTTTGATGCTCAGACAGTAATTTGCGTAAATTTTTATTACTCCATTTTGATTAAGCAGCTGCTTGATGCCAAAGTTTTTACATCTTTTCTTTTTGGAATATTCTTTATTTTAAAGATTATTGTTATTAGGGATTATCAATATTTAATCCCTGTCACAATTTTAACAGAAAATCCATTGAAATATTCAAGAAGTGATACCTGAAAATGCAAGATTTTTATGTTTACAATATTATTGGTTATCTAATATTCTCATTTTAGTAATTGTGACAAATAATAATAATAATAATAATACATAACTATGTCTATTAGGGCAGGAATACTTCATGGACTCTTGGACCTCTGTTACTGTCCTGAAGAAGAATTAGCGCTACATTGGTTAATTCTCATTAGTTTTGTGATCTTATACAGATTCACTTTTTGGTTTGAGGGTTAAAATTATTAACTTAGATTCGTCAGTCACCATAACCAACTGGGATAGCTATCCTATCCAAAAATGCATGGAATTGATATTGACCAGTTGCTCAGCTGGTCATTTAACCCAAGAAGTCTATAAAGTCTACATGTTGGAGTAGCTTCAAAAGATATTAAAAGATATATGGACCAAGAATTGCTAGAATTGCTTATGTTTGCATCAAAACATTAAGTATTATTTGAATCCATGATCCAAATTCTTCTAACTTGCATCTTCTCCCTTCTCTCTTCTGTTCTATCTTCAATCTGTGATCTTCATCCACATCTCCGCGGACATAACCCTGCGGGAACTTCTGCCAAAATGATGGAGCTTCCGGTGACATCCTCTCCCCGAACCCTCCGATCAGAGAGGACATGATCGAAAGCATTGCCATTTTGATGTAAGTTCCCGACAGGTTAATTGAATAGATGCAGAAGTGGAAGTGGTCAGCAGAAGCGGAAGTGGTCTGCAGAGAAGGTAGGGGAATATTTAGAGAGCATGAATGAGTATGAGAGTGTGAGAGAGTGAGAGTATAATTTTAAAATTACAAATACATCTCAGAATAGGTTATGTTGATTCACAGTTTCTTTAATAATACCGTAATATGGTTTTCCAAAAACAGTATATAGTTATCAGGACCTTACCTGGTCCATAGTGCAGGAGGAGGGGTCCTAGGTAGGAATGGCCAAAAACTGCGGTCACCCACTCATAATGACCAAACTGCAGCATCAGAGCCGGACGATCATTTAGGAATTAAGTCAAACAAGCCAGGTAACAAGAGTACAAACATATCCAAAAAAGGGAGGTCAAAATCAGGACATGAGGTCGGCAACAGTAGTGAGGCAGAAAAAGGTCCTCACCAATAGTGAAAAGTCCAATAAACAATAAAGTAAAAGGGGCTTGGGTCACAAAAAAACAAACAAAACTGGGTCAGGTAACAAAAACAGGCAACCAAACAGGTAGCGACACACAGCTGGAAAAACCATGTTCAGACACACAATACAACTGAGCACCTGTCCACAAGTGTTCAGGGTTTAAATAGGGTGTACCTGGCATCTAGACATTCCCCAGCTGGAATTGAGTAAAGGCTCATCTAAGAACCCCCTTATGGGTTGGTACGCAATGGCACCACATCATGCAGTGAAGCCAAGGGCAGTCTGATACTACACGCTGTTGGGAGGATCTGGGGGGCTGAATGCAAAGCCTAGCTCCACTCTGCAGCCCAACTAGATACAGAAGGGAGACTCGGCGTGCGGCTGGTACTGGAGTACCCATCACGGAGGTAAGTTGCAAGCATGAGAACAGTTCTTGCTCTCTTGTAAATAAAAATTAAAAAAACTTTTTGAAATCACACATACATTTTTTTCCCTTTTAAGTATCTTCAGTCTATCAGTTGTGGTCTACTATAATATATAATGTTGGTAAATGTATGTAAAGAAGAGCACTATGCCTGTAATGTTTTTTTTATATTTCATTAAAGTTAAAAAACAACTATACTATCCATTAGTTTATAGTATTTCAACACAGCTTTAGCAGATGAATAAATTATAATAATAACAACAGTCAAGGTTAGTGCTTTTATATTATTATTAGTGTGATCAAAGTAAATTGCATAATGGAAATATTAATGCACCAAAAGCTTGATTATGTCATGACCCAAGTTTATTCAGACAATTATCTTTCATAAAGTGTAATTTTACACTTGAAGATAAAAAAGAGAAACATTATAGAAAGGGCAATTTACATTTGCCTAAGTAAATAGACAAAATAAATATTCTATACACACATTTCACGCTGCTCCAGGATCAGATAGATGCATAACTATCTTCAATTTGGTTTGTGGTTATTACAATAAAATTAGTATTGCATAGTATTATAAAAACAGTTAACAAATAATAACGTGCCTACATTTCCAAAAGTATACACACTTGGATCTTATTTTTTAATACAGCAGCATGGGTATAAACTTAAATCTAAGGACAATGCATTGTTAGCCTAAGGACTGGGCTGGTGTAGACACCCAGTAGCAGGCAGTCCAAAAAAAAACCAAATGTCAACAATCCTTCCAGAAGGTCAAAGGCAGGTAATGCATGATCACGAATGGTTAACAAGCAGAGGTCTTGGAGCAGGAGTTTTTCAGGATAACCAGGTAACAAGCCAAAGGTCAAAAGCCAAAGCCAGGAGGTCAAGTGAGATCAAGCAGGTACAAGTACCCCTTGGGATTGCAACATGTTGCTACTTTATCTTTTCATAATGCACACAGGATATTATTTTGTATATACCTTGCCTTTTGATGCATTCCCTTGTATTCTGTTGCTGTTAAGCATGTACCTTGTTGTGTTTGCATTGGTAGCTATGGTGATGAATTCCCTTCTTCTCTCTTTCTGTTGTTCTCAATGCCTCCCCGCTATATTTGTTTCTTTTTTATTTATAATTGAGGGAGGCATGTGGAATTTTATGTCTCACTCCTTGCTTTTTGGAGTGAGTGGGGCATCTATGTCATAGAGGTCATTTCCGTTCGTTGTCACTTGGTTATCTTAATAAAGAGCCACACTGTGGTCCGACATGTCGATGTACATTGCAAGGGGGGCCAACTACATTCAATGTCTGATATGGTATTTAGAATGTGATTATCATAAAAGTCCCTTTAGTTGTAATGGTCAGGTATCCCAATAGTACTCTTACCCAAGTTTTGTCTAAAGGCTGTCTTGTACAGCGGGCAATTACTTTCAAGGGATCCATGTATAAAGTGGATATAGAGGCAAAAGGTGATTATTATTGACCTAAATTGCATGCGCCTACCCAGAATCCCTTGTGGTTGTGGCAGCGCCATGAGATTTCTGAGGGAAAAACAAACCTTCTGGCTTGTCTGGTGTCTGTAGATGAGGGTTTAATAATACTTCTACTACCCTCTTAATTTTGGAAGGGTTTTCCATCACCTTAACCCACCATAAGAAGCCATAAAAATAACCAAGAGAGATTTCAAGACAAGTGAAACAAAATGCTATAAACAGATTTATTTCTAATTTGCATTTAACAGTCTGTTTTACGCTAATTTGGGTAGAATTTTTTAAGCGAAGGACTGAGAAAATGGACCCAGCTTAAACAACCTGTCTAAATAATGAAACTGCTTCTGGAGAGAACACTAATAATAAGAATGTTTCTCTGCTACAGGACCACCAAAGGAAATAGTTTTGAAGGTATTTTCTCTTAGTACTTACTAGATATTGTTCTTTTATATTAGAACCACATACCCTCCTTCTCTAATAACAACAAACTAGTTTTCAGTGCAAAAATAGCAAAATTGTCATACTCATCATGTTAATATCAGATTTTTTTTAAATATCCTACTATTGTAATTATTTAACCATTTCAAATTTATTTTCTGGACTTTTACTATAGAACTTGAGGTAATGTTATTATATTCCCTTCGCAATCCATCAAGGAAAAAGAGAAAAAACTGACAATTGTGACAGGTACCTATCTTTTATTTACACACCAGCTCACATACTTACTACTGGCAACCTCAGACACAATTAAATCTGATTATTCATGCTCTTCAACATATATAACTAAAGTGGCAATCACACTAGAATGACAGCAAAGCATATAAGTATATCATCCATGGATACGGCGTGAAAAAAGAGTGGCAGGCTAAATGGAAATTCATATAATAAAGCCTTTAGAACGTTTTAGCTTGTTTTTTGTTACTAAGGCTGTTCATCAATTGGGAGATGCAAACTGTTTAAAGAAAATGGTCATTTTTTTCTGTGTACAGATGTGAGATCAATGTACAGAAAGAAGCCACATTGCTTTTCAGTGACCACCATATAGTGTAGTCTACAAGTAAAAGGGTACACCTGAAAATGTCCTTTTTTGTGATTTGTTTTAGTGGTCTCATTTTCAATTACTTCGAACCATCAATTAGCAAACTAACTACATTGTATTCATGATTAAATAATAATTTTGAAAGCTGGTAACTGATAGCAAGGGAGACAAATTCCATCTACAAAAAAAACTTTGAATATGTTCCTGCTAGAATGTAATGGTGTTATACACATGATAAGGCACCCCTCTGGATTGTGGGTAGAGAAAAAAGGCAGTGAGAGAAAATCAATAAATTTCCTCTGAGTTGAAAGCACCAAAATAGAAGGCAGCAGATGATAACATTTCAACACAGTTTATCAAACATGTTTCAATGTCCCTATCATTTCTACAATGCTGAAAGTAAGTTGTTGTCTATGACATTGGTTATGTAATGTTCATTGAATGAGTCAACAAAGTTAAATATTGGAAACACACCATATGTATTCTTAGGCCATACTCCTCACAAAAACTAATTGGTTGCAATTATGCAAAACTCTGAGATTCGGAAACAAGTGAGTACATCAGCTACCCATGAAATAATATTTAAAGTAAGAGGACCTCGCCAGGTAGTGACATATATATAGTATGTAGTGACAATGTAAGCCCTAGGGAGATGACTTGTTTGTATTTTGTGTACATGTGCTGTACAAATCATATATGTGGGTCCCACCTGCATATGGGAACCATTGGATAGCAGCGTGGGCCAATGCTTCATTTCCCTTCTCCCACAGAAGTCCATGCCAGATTGTGACTATCCAGCCTGGGATTTCTGTGCAAGTGTAGGTCATGGACATTTAAATCCCCTCTAGCCTTAAAACTGTAAACACTGTTGAGGAGAACATAAGTTAAGCTGTGCTCCCTGAGGAGGCCTCGTATGAAGAATACCTGAGGCAAGCTGGAAATAGTAAGAAAATCCTCTCAAGCTGCTGTGCTACTATCATGGGGTCACAAAGCTGCTGAACCTTGCCTCTGCTTCTATTTGAGAAATGCCACCACAGTGACAGCCCTACTACTATACTGTTGCTATAACATTTAAAATATAAATGTTATCACAACATCCAAAATATCTATTTATCTTAATTTGTACCATGTCACTTTTGATACTGCACTCCAGGTCAATAATTGTGTTGCCTCCTTTTTGGGGCTTGGTAGACAGTTTTTCCTAGTTTTCAGGAATGCATTTGCTACATACATATGCTATTTTGTAATTATAAAGATACATATAAAGAAATCAAATTGTATCCAAGAAGAGAAACATTGCAAAAATCCAGATAAATTAAAATCCTTATGAAATTAGTGGCGGTTCTCAGCAAAATAATTCCCAGTGTGAGGTTGTCTTTGTTTCTAGGCAAGGGAGCAGCATCTGGCCGTGCCCACCCATTTCCCTCCTACTCACCATCTAGACATCTCCATATATGTAGCAACCCCATCACTCCATAAACCCATTCCATTAGAAGGGGGGAAACTCCAGATAGCCTAACCTGGAACGTTCCCAAATGTTAGCATTAGCTGTGCCTTGGAAAAAATCGCTGATATAGCAAGGTTAATGTTACTGCATCTTATGACATCATTGGTATTAGGGTTATTTTTTTGTGAGTTTACATGAAACATTTAATTATCTAATATAAAAATAACATATAGGGATTATTGTTTATGGTAAAGCAATGGTGCTCTTGTGATAACAGATTTAGATCCACTTGCCTGAGATGAGCGGTGTATGGAAACCTCTTTTATGTGGCCATCTTATAACATTATTGAAAGACTAAAGTGCTCTTCCCAGTTGCATTAAAGAAGTTTAATTTAAAAATCGCTTAGCATCATTACATGACTTGACTTAAGAGCAGAATATTGCCAAACTAATTAACTTTTTGTGATCTGGTCTTGATTTATAGCACAAGCTACTCTAGGCACTAAACATTCCACCCTTTCCTCCACTACATAGGTGGGGAATTGGCATACCTGGGAACTTCTCAGGGTATGCTACCAGGAGCTCTTCACCTTCTGGAAGAGTGACTTTACATAGGGATGGGCCAAGTTGCAATAGGGTAAGGGCCAACCACATGTAAGCAGCATGGCTAGCCACAGCATAGGCATGGGAAACATGGCAAGGGGCTGACCCTAAAACTTTGGGAAGCATGGGTTTAGCCAGAAACTGAAGTCAAACCCGGAGAGTTTCCAGGTGTGGATATTTATAGGAAATAAAAGCACATGGGGAAAAAAAGGTTGGTATGGAAAAAATTTGTAGATTGATGGAGGCAATATAGGGGTTGCATCATAAAACGCCCCACTAAGCCTCCCATGACACTTTCAAAAATGTCTAACCTATATGTAAAACATTTTACATATTCCTCAGTACAGCTGCTACTTAGAAATAGTTATGCTTAGCAAAATAAATAGGGGGATTTTGAAATTGTACTGAAATTGTAATATATATTGACAATATGCTCAATTGCATAGTGTTTTTACTGCATCTGTACAGTGCTGTAAATGTTGATTCACTTTTCCTTCTCATATAGCAGTGGTTTTATCACATTGCACTCAAATACAGGCAGCAATTTGAGATCACAGAGTTAGAGCAGTATTAATCTGATTGGTGCAACCATAACAATCTAGTGTTTAAAAACACTCTAAAGGAACCTCTGTGTGTAGATCACATAACTGTAGAAGAATAAAAACACGGTAATGTCCCATACTGGTAGGTCATTAACATGCTACCATTTTGCATATTGTATTATATTTTTAAAACAAAAGTTGCTAATTAAATCTTTTTTTGTTTAGTTTAAGTATATCAAAGGTGATGGGGAGAGGAGGGGAGAAGGAGAAGGAGAAGGTGTGTGTCTCACAATATTATTGAGGACATGAATTTTTCTGGATATTTGAATATGTATCTGGGTATGTGCCTGTGTGTACGTGTGTGTATGTTAGTGTTTATGTGACAGGGTATGTTAGTGTGGACGTGTTTGGGTATGTTAGTGTGTCTGTGAGGATATATTAATGTGTTGGTAGGCTAGTGTGTGTGATTGTGTGTGTGCCTGGGTATGTGATTGTGTGTGGGGGTATGTGATTGTGTGTGTGCCTGGGTATGTGATTGTGTGTGGGGGTATGTGATTGTGTGTGGGGGTATGTGATTGTGTGTGTTTGTCTGGGTAGGTTATTGCAAGTGTTTCAGTGGGTATGTTAGCGTGTTTGGGTATGTAACTGTTTCTGCATGTTTGTTAGTGATTGAATATGGGTGTGTCTTTTAGTGTGAGTGCCCCTCCCCAGCTCAGGCTCTGGATCAGCCCCTGTCTGCAATGCGTCTCGTGACCACAAGCTTGGCATGTCAGGCACCTTAGGCCGTGCCTTAAATACCTTGTAGTATTATCTGTAGTTCGCCCCTTTTCTGTAAGTTGATGTTGCTGCATAACTGTGTTATTTTATTAATTAAATGACTTATTGTTCACTTCTTTAGTATAGAGCCAATCTTATTTTAATATTTAATTGATTGTATTAACTAGTGATATGCAGATATTTAATGCTCTGGTAATGCCTCTGATTCATTTCCAGGTTATTCTTGGTTTTTATTTGGATATGCCCTCCATGCCAAATGTATTCCCTCCCACATTGATTTTATATAGTATGTGTAAGGCAATAGAGCTGACCTAGGTAAATTATTTTAACACAAGAGGTATTGATCATGTTGCCTTAAGGGTTCATGGTATTGGCGAGTCCTGTGGGTGCAATGGCATGTCTGTGAACTTTTGTGATATAATGTGCACCATAATAACTAGATGGGGCTAAATTATTCTAACTTGGTGGGTTTGACAGAGTGGGTGGGCTTTGGCACAGTGGGCATGGTACATCAAGTAAGTATTTGATAGCTGTGCTTTCGCATATGAAGGGTAGCTAGATTATTAGACAAACCTGATGCCTTTACTCCTTACCACTGTCACATTCAGAGTTCAGAGTCTGCTATAATAGATAGTCACACCTTATACACATCTTTTGTCCTATCAGAATAAAAATTGATTTGAATACAAACTTGTATACCGAAACATTTTCTTTTTTTTATAGAAAAAAAGTTTTTGACAATTAAGTGTTTTTATATCCATTTAGATAAAAAAATAAATACTACTTTGTGATGTATAAATATTCATGGGGAAAAAAATATCATATCAATGTTTATTTGCACCAAAAATATGCAGTGTCAAACATATTAACTTAAAATCTGAAAAGGGATTTGAACTCAGTATAACTAATTAGTAGAAAACATATTAAATAGATGAATATAAAATATTCTATGTTAAGAACTTCAAAGAAGCAATTATAGTAATGATATGTTTTACTCTGTAATTCACATTTAATTAATCATTAAAATGCTGATATAATTGTATAAATCTGCAAGTTTATTCTTTTCAAAATTATAAAATTATTTATATAGTTACATAGTTACTAGAAATTCAGCATGAAATATATGTTAAAGCGACACTTTATCAAGGAATAATGCAAGTACCTTGTATTCATTCTTCAAGGCAGCTGAAGCTCAGAGCACAACACCCCCTCAGTTTTTCCTTTTTTTACACCACTGACGACAGGAAAGGGCTTCCATAGATGTTAAATTGTCCCGTTAACATTTATTTCTGTGCCTACGAAAGTTGCTGAAAGTGCTAAAATTGATTGGTGGTGGGTATACTGTGGGCACAGCAGAGATAGATGTGTTCACCTGTAAGCCAAATAGTTGGGAGATGACAAAAGACCCAAATACATATTGGGGAAGATTATGCAAAATTCCTCCATGAATTTGCAGTGAGGACCGCACAAAAACCACTCAGCTATCATATAGGCATTAAATGTCATATGGTGACTGGAATGTCCCTTTAAACCCATTGATGACAGCTGACGTGCATGGCATGTCATGAGGTTAAATGAGGTTAGACAGCGATCAGAGATTACTTTCTTCTCCTAAACGCTGTTGCTGTAGTGTCACGATATTGAGTCATTCAGCAACACGGAAAACTGAGTATCAGGGTCTTTGCTTCAATCTCAGGGTCTCATTGAAGAGGCAGGTTTACACAGTTTGGACCTGACTTTATATTGATCTGATGATATCTAAGAGTCCCACTGAGTGCATTTTGCTCCCTCAATTAAGTGTATCGTTAAATAATGACAAGTCAAGGTTTTCATTAGGGCTGGTACTAGAGCAGTTTGGGTAACACATTTGGCGGGTCAATACAAAGAATCTTTACAATGGGCTACTAAGGGTTAATTTTTACAGAGTCTCATGGCCAGCTCATTTAGAACATCCCTAGGTATGTAACAATGTGCACCATGTACAGTGGTGACAGACATGTGCTTTAAAAGAGGAGGCAATCAACAATAAATATATGGTTTGATGGGATACATTGAATCATAAACATTTATTTTGATATTTCATCATATTTTATGATATATTATGATATGATCAAAACAATCTTATCTAAATAAAGCAGTTCTTGACTTGAAAAAACAATATATTCATTGTGTGGGTACACTAAACGAGGAGAAGAAAAGTGCAGCAAAACTGCAAAACTGCAAAAAAAAAAGAGCTCTGTCCTTAAGGGGTTAATCTACTTTTTGTTTACAAGAAATAATGTATTTAAGGACATGAATAAATGTCATAATAAAGACGTGGATAAAAATGCCTATATTAGATATTTTCTTAGTGAGAAAATATTGGTAGCATCATTCTGTCCACTATAATTTTGATATTTTTTGCTTGAAACTGTACAATGTAGGCTCTATAGGGAGAACGTAACAAACAGGGAGGACTGCATTTTTTATTTTTTTTTATTTTTTATTTTGAGGAATTGCCTGTTGTGTCATGAACCAAATAGTAAAATAGTTGTAAATGTACACTGTATCCAACCACAATAAAAGAAGTAACATAACACTGAATTTGAGATAGAATTGGTAATCAATAATGCCATTCACTACTGATTCTGTGTTTACTATAATATTAACTATGTCTATTATTATTAAAGAAAAAGCAAAAAAAAACAAAAAAAAAAACGCGTGCCGCACTATTGGTAAAGTAAGCAGATATGTGAAACTACCTGCTCAACAGAATATAGAACATAGAAAATGCTGATCCTAACACTGCAGAAAATAGAGGTATAAATATCATACTTTTTTACTCAGCATAAAGCACTTAAAAAGGAAAAAGATGAATAGATTATCTTCCTTCAAAAGTACTTCTAAATGATCCTCTGCGAGATAATATCTACTGGCAGAAAGAAAAAAGAAATCTGTAAAAACAAAAAGTTTTAACCCCTTAATGACAAAGCCCATACATGTACGGGCTCAAAATGCATTGTTTTCAATGGGTTTAGGGACCGCCCATTGTCCTTAAGGGGTTAAAGAGGGCACTTTTAAGGAGGAACTCCTAAAATCCGTCTCAAGGAAAATTTTATAGACAGAATCCTTGTAAAATAATTGGCGATTGTAGATAGTAGATAGTATATGAGCAGCATTGTACGCATGAAAGTAATTAATTAAGCGTTTTAAATGCACTCAGTGATTCAGATTTAACCTTATTTGATGTCAGTGCTATTTTATTTGATAATAGGGCTGATACAAGGATCGTAAATAAATATAGAAATGTATTCTTTGTTTTATAAGTTACAATAGAAAGTATTAACACCTTAGTGACAAAGCCCGTACATGTACGGGCTCAAAATGCATTGTTTTCAATGCATTGTCCTTAAGGGGTTAAACATTTATGGGGCAAATATTTTAAGAATATTTCATGAAAAACTTTACAAACCTAACAATCTATCATACTGGCCCTAATGCCTGAGTGAGTGGTGGTAGGTTATAGTCCATTTTACTTAGCTATGCAGTCATGGTTGTACGAACAATGCATTTAGAATGAAAAAGATATGGGTAGAAGATAATTGGGCTTGTAGTCTCTGGCAAATTCAGAGTTTTTTTAAAAAGCAAGGTTTTTAGCCTTTTAGTAGACTTATAGAATTAAAGTATAGAGGTAATTAATTCCATAGTATAACTTCTCCATAATGTGGCTTATTCACTAAACTGTGTTTTGCGAAAAATGCTAATTTTTTAAACTTCAAAATGCCCTCTGAGGGTATTTTTGTTGCATCTTACCATCTATTTTCATCTGTATTTATCTTTGCTGAGGTTGTATTTGTCGCAAATGGGGTATACTTGGAAAAGGGGATTCCGGGTGCCGACACCAGGCCCGGACTGGGACAAAAAATAGGCCCGGGCATTTAAGCCTGAGCAGCCCATATTTATTTATTTATTGTTAAAGCCCACCCTTCATGTACCACCTTTGCATTTAATCATTTACACAAATCATTAACACATTCATTAATGCAGTCTCACAAATCATTCAAGCAATTCATCCATACATTTATTCATTCATTCTCATACGCATTCACACTACCCCCTCTCTTCATCTTATCTGCCCCTTCTCACTATGTTCCCCCTTTTCACTATGTAACCCCCTTCCCAACTTCTCAATATGTACCGCCTCTATTTATCCCCTCTCCCCCTTTCTCACTATCTAACCCCCCTCTGCCCCTTCTCACTGCACCCCCCTCCCTCACCCTACTTACCTTGTTGCCGGAGCAAGCAGCAACTGCGACCGCGCCTGTGGCAGGGCAGGATTGATTTAGGGGCTGATGGAGCTGCAGCTCCAGGCCCCCACTTTAAAATAGGCCCAGTCAGGACCGGACTGACTGGTCCTATATGGCCGCATTAACGCAGAGCCCCCAGCTCTGCCACTGTATGGAACAGTATAGAGTGATGGGAGTTATGATGTACTTTTAGAGCATAATTATATAATGAAAAATACATTGGAAATGGTACAGCATAACACCCATCACTCTCACACACTTACCAATCCACACGTATACCAATCCACACGTATACCAATCCACACATATATACCAATCCACACATACAGGCCCGGACTGGCCATCGGGCACACCGGGCATTTCCCCGGTGGGCCGGGCCGGGCCGGGCCGGATTGACTTGGAGGATGTTAAATAAAGTTAAAAAAAAAAAAACCCCGTTGTTTTAATTTAAACCCTGTGCGGCCGCAGACCCGTAAGGGTGCAGGTGCCCCTTATGCCCTGCGTTAATGCGGCCGTAGGTAGGGTAGGGGCCTGGAGCTCCTGGCCGACACAACCCTGTCTAGGGGCAAATAGTTTAAATCCCCCATAGCTCAAATAATAACAAGAAAATGCTTCTTTGATAAGAAAATGGAGGGTTTAATACTGCGATGAAGCCTATGTAAGGCTATCACACACAGGGTTACATTGGGAATGAAGATGTATGGTAACAAGGAAATAACAGAGATGTAAGTAACTGCAACAAGAATGTAAAGATTGTAACCAGGTACTAGGAGAGACCACAATTCTCATAGGGACAATGACATCACATTTACAGAGACCAAAGGGCTCACACTAAACAAAAGCTTCAGGCTTCTCTTTACAGATCTTATCACACATATTTTACAAACAGGCACTACTGCTTTCACAGACAATGCAATACACTATTTACAGTTGTACAGTTGCCCTTTCACGTGGGCATTTGTATTTAAATAAAGGTCTTGGCCTATCCAAATGTTGTTTAGTTAGGTCAGATTACTTTAACCCCTTTTACACCTAATGCTTGTAAAACATA
Source organism: Spea bombifrons (assembly GCF_027358695.1). Classification (NCBI taxonomy): domain Eukaryota; kingdom Metazoa; phylum Chordata; class Amphibia; order Anura; family Pelobatidae; genus Spea; species Spea bombifrons. The sequence continues at coordinate 136,995,590 of NC_071087.1, read as the reverse complement.
TTTGTAATATAAATACGTTAACATGCTCCCTAAGGTGCCTGGCATGGTCTGCACGCTACCTCCACAGTATTAACCATTAGTCTGCCCATTGAACATCTCCAAAGAGCCATACTGACTACAAAAAGGCACCAAAAGGCACAAAAGGCACAATCTAAGTATTGACTGAATTTAATTAGGCTGTGCTGGAGAAAGCTTCATCCAAAACGGCCACCATTATTAACTAAGAATTATGAAGGGCTACATATGTTTCTCCTATAAGGAGCAAAGTTGCCATCTTAGAATGGACCAATGTTTACATGGATGCAAAACAAGTCCATTTATTTTTAGTAAATATTTTATGTGCTAGAACACCAAGAAAACAAAAAACTCTAATATCTATATCTAATTATTGATCCCTGTAAATCACTTTGAACTTATTAGGTAAATAATTTGATAAATTGATAATTTATTAATCAATTATTAAATGTTTTGTTTTTATCTTGAAACGAAAACATGGGCTCAGTCTTTAATGTCTCTAGATTTATGAATTCTGATTGGCTGTCATAATAATCCAGTTTATGTCGCACAGTATGGAAATTGTACCTGATTGCTTGATTACTGCAAAACTACATTCATTCATCATTTTAAAAAAGGAAATTTTGAAAAGAGAAAACTTGGCAAGGTTTTTTAATTTTACTCATTTCACAATCAGTGAGACAAGCATCAGTTATTGCTGTTAAAGAGGCAATACATGTGCACACAATGTCTAAAAGGCAATTATCAACCTGTAAATGTTAATAAATTTTGATTTTAAAGTCATACATATTTGCACTACTACTTTAGTGTCATGGACATTAAATTGTCCCTTTAAAACATAGTTACATAGTTACATAGTAAATAAAGTTAAAACCTAAGTCCATCAAGTTTAACCCTTCAACCTAACCTTTCTAATCCAAATGAAGGAAAATCAAGCTATTGGTTGATGCCAGAGGAGGCCCCTGCAGGTGACCAATAGACTCACTCGCACAGCCCTTTAACTCCTGACGGTGGAACTTGGCCTGGGGAGACCATGGTCTCCCCACTCCAAGCGTTAAAGGTCCGTACGAGTGGCTCCCCCGGCCAAGTTGGGGCACCAGGATTTTAAAAGTCTATACGAGCGAATCTGTTGGTGACCAATAAAGTCATTCTCATGGCCCTTTGACTTCTGACAGCGAACCTACGGATTTCCGCTCCTGTTAACCCCTGCAATGCTGCTTAGATTACGGGAGCCGAAATCCATAGGTTCGCCGTCAGGAGCAGAGACAGGCCAATTGGCATTCGTTGATGCCAGAGGAGGCCCTAGCAGGTGACCAATAGTGCAACTTGGCCTGGGGAGACCATGGTCTCCCCGCTCCAAGAGTCTGTACAAGCGACTCTATTGGTCGTTCGTACGAACCGTTAACCCTTGTAGCGGGGAGACCAGGGGTCTCTCCCGGCCAAGTTGTGGCACCAGGATTTTAAAAGTCTACTGCATTAACCCCGTATTACCCCCTTAAACAAAAATTGGCAAAAAACAAAGAAAAAAAACGAACACAAAGAATGTACATGAAAATTCGCCCAAACTGAACACAGGAACGGGCGAATATTTATGGAATATGAAGATTTTTTCCCCCCACGAAGACGAACACGAAGACGAACATGAAGAGTTGGCCGGCGCCCAAGTCTAATATAAAAACCTAATTTATTGTCAAGATCGAAAATATGATCTGCCTGTTTATTATGGTCAACTGGGAAATCAGATCTTTTGAAAAAAAATTAAAAAGTGTAAGTATGTTATACTGATAAACAAATAAAAACATAATCAATTTTACCAGAAAAAACCCCACAACAAATACATTTTCTTTCCAACGTACAATCATAATAGGGGATGGTTACATTTCAAAACATAAAAAATGTATATAACGCAGCTGCTTCCTATAAAGTATTACTAGAATGTGTGGCCAAGGTAATTTACACGCATGATTTGAGCATAATTCTAAGCAAAATGTTTTGATTGACAAATTTTCACGGGACTTTGCAGAACATTTAAGCAATAAAAAAGCTACTAAATTCATTTTACTATGACATACTTGAAAATCCAACTAAATATGATGAAAAAGATTACACCATTGTATTTCTGTAGATATTTGGAACAAACCATGCTAAAAAAAACCTATGGGGAAGTGTTATACAACCTAACAACAGCTACAAAATTATGGAGTACCTCAAAGATTACTATTGGAGCCCATAATTTTTTATATTTTTATGAGCAATATAACAAAATGTGTTAAAAGTATGTCTCTTACGGCGTAGACATTCATAGTAGAACAAGCCAAATGACAAATTATTTAAATAAATTAGTAGAATGGTTGGGAGTGTAGCAGCTGAGTCTGGTGCACAGCTCAAAAGTTTTCAGCAACTACTCGCGCGCCTCTCCTCCACTCCATCCCACCACCCACGTCGGCGCTGCTCTGACTGTGGTAGTGGGAGCGCGCGTAGATGAGCAGCAAAATATGACTTCATATCCCAGCACTCAGAAGTGAAGCCGCACACACACAGCGACGGAGCAGTGAGACAGAGGCCTCGTGCTTTCACCTCAGGACTTCAGCACGGTAAATTTATAAAAAAGGGAGGGAGGTAGGGGGGTGGTACATAATGATAAAGGGAGGAGAAGGGTAGATAGCGAGAAAGAGGGGGAGAAGTAGTAAGAATATTGAAATAAATAAAAAAACACATAGGGGAGAGATAATGAGGAGGAGAAAGAAAGGTGGCAGTTTCGAGGTGTGCAATCTTGGTTCTTGGCAGGTCCTCAGATTGCCACCTGGATGCTGGGGCAAGTCCTATGTGTGCAATCTGGGTGATGGGCCAAGTCCTATGTACACAATATGGTTTCTGGGGCAAGTCCTGTGTGCTCAGTCTGAGTACTGCATCATGTCCTGTGTGTGCAGTCTGGGTGCTGGGGCAAGTCGTATGTGTGAAATGTGGGTGTTGGGGCAAGTCCTATGTGTGCAACCTGGGTTCTAGGCAAGTCCTGTGGATGCAACCTGGGTGCTGGGCAAGTGGTTTGGATGTAACGTGGGTGCTGAGCAAGTCCTGTGGATGCAATCTGGGTTCTGAGCAAGTCCCGTGGATGCAATTTGGGTGCTGGAGCAAGTCCCATGTGTGCAATCTAGGTGCTGGGCAAGTCCTGTAGATGCAACCTGGGCGCTGGGCAAGTCATTTGCTTGTGACCTGGGTGATGGGCACATTGTTTGGATGCAATTTGGGTGCTGGGCAAGTCCTATGTGTCCAGTCTGGGTGCTGGGGCAAGACCTATTTGAGCAATCAATTAAAAAGAGATACTAACATACTGATGTGATATTAGGAGTTTAGCTGTACAATGTCTGGCAGAGTATATAGTAATGGGAGCCATTACTGTCTGCATCTGTCTTGCTATAATAAGTATCAGTGTCTGGATCACTATAATGATAGGAGTTATGGTGTTGTGGTGATGGAAGTTGTTGTATACCCCTGTCAGGCTCGTTATATATTGGATGGGAGTCAAGTTGTATCACCCTAAGTGTCAAACTCTGAATAAATCATTGGGGAAATTTGCTTCACTAAAAATAACTTCTGTATAAATATAGTGTGGGGCAGAATAAGCGGAACAGTCTTCTGGTTGGCTTATATAGTGAGAGAATTTAGAAATAAATGGGATGGGCATCCTGAATCTTAGACAATACCAAAGACTGATTATGGGTCTCAGTAAAAATTGGCTAATAGGGGTGTTTCTTGCTCCACATTGGGCTGGTGCTAGTTCTAGACAGCCTTTAGTAGATGGGGAGAGGAGAACTAAAAATCTCTACCCTGCACGAAAAAATTAAAAACAAACCCAGAAGCTTGAGGAACCAGGGCTTGATCTGAAGGCTCTGTGTCAAACCCAAAAACATATGCTTTTGCTTTTGTCTATGACATAGACAGATGCCAGATACCGAATCAAGAGGAAGGTAGAACTGACTTTATTTTGTGTTTGTATCCCACCCATGGCGTGTATATTTGGTTATTTTTGAGTGCCAATAATGTTTTCATAGAGCAGCACCAAAAATCAAGGCCTTAAGACTTCAATAATTATGGACAACAACAAACAGCTTACCTTAATATCGTAATATAAATTTTTTATTACATTGTATATAAATGAAAACAAAAGGCATTGTCTTATAATGTACTTGCTCTTGGGAAGTGAAAGTCAATTTCTTTTTTTTTCCCATTCAAATAAAAGCATGCCTCCTGCTATGTTGGCATTTTCACTGTGAGATTATATGCCGGAACATGTGAAACTGGCTTCTGTGCTGTAGAAAACAAGGTAAAGACACGGGGTAAGATAAAGAATACGGTACGAACTGCTGGAATCTAATTGTTTTTTTGTGCTTTAAAAAGATGGAATACATAGGTTCTGAATCTTATTCAGAATGAAATGTGGGTTCTACAAAATAGTAAGGTTGTTTACTAGTACTTAAAAAATGAACTCGATGACAAGTATAAAAAGCAGGAGTGGATTAATTTTTTTCGTTAGGTTATTATTATTTAGCCCAATAAAACTGAGATGCATAGCTGGGAACTGTCTCGATCTTCCCTGGGTCACGGTGTTTAACTATTCACATTCATCAGCTAATTCCCCTCCCACTCCCAACTCATGTAATGTTCTATAGTGGTAGCCCCATCCTTGTTGCTGGGTTACTTATGTCCCTCACATGGCTAACGACTCCCTTCCATGGCTAGCCTCGCCATTGTGTATAGCTGGCCCTGCACGCTTATGAAGTCGCTCTATGTAGCTCACCCTGGGAAGTTCACAGGTATGCTGATATGTATAAACAGTATATGAATGCAAAGGATGCAGGACTCAGCTAACTAACTTAGGTGACTGCTGGTAATCTGTTTTCCTGGTTGTACTCTGCAAGCTTGCTGACCATGACATTTCCAGCTATTCCATTCACCACTCCACCCACAGAGGTCAACTAATAAACAAAAAAGAAACATTTCTATGAATAATGTCCCTATGTGATATGCTTTATGCTGGGACGCTACCGTTCAGTGCTTTAGAGAGAAGAAGCCTGGTGTTTACGCAAGAACAGAGATAAAGCTTGGTGTGGACAGGTTGTTATTTGGACTCCAACAATGTAACAGTATATAGAAGTGAGACAATGACCTCCAAAAAGAAAGTAAATAATACCACTCTACATGTCACAAATTCTTTAGCCATTGTGCACAGAATATGAAAAAACCTCTCCCAGCTGGACCATAAATACTTTAACAGTAGAGGCGATTATTCAAATACCAGAATGTAAATCATTTAATAGTAGCCACTAATACAGAAAGATGGCGAGAAAATAATACCAGGTATAACTATTACATTTAATCATGAAGATTTTTGGTGATTTATTTAATAGTCCTTGTATCTGTCACTGTCCTATAACAACATAACAAAAACACCTATCAAATCATGTGCAGTGAAAAGATTGGGCGATGTATATTGAAATCACGATGATACCAACATAATACTGATCCTATAATATTCATCTAAAATACTGCATATAGTACAAACCTCAAAGATTCTATGGTACTTACATTAGATATTCTGGCTCATGCTTTGTACAGTAGTCTTAAAATTGAGTGTCAGTATTGCTTAGGTGAGCACCTAAAAAAGTACAAAAGGATGGAATACACTTAGCGGGTCGTTAACTGACCATTTTTCCTTGACGTGCCTGGCACATCAATGGTCCTTAAGGGGTTAACAGCAGCACTATCCAATCATGCACATTAGGGAACTGACTGTGGGTACAGTATCTCACAAAAGTGAGTACACCTCTAAAATTTTTGTAAATATTTTATTATATATTTTAACCCCTTAATGACAAAGCCTGTATATGTACAGGCTCAAAATGCATTGTTTTCAATGGGTTTAGGGACTGCCCATTGTCCTTAAGGGGTTAATGTGACAACACTGAAGAAATAACACTCTGCTACAATGTAAAGTAGTGAGTGTACAGCCTGTATAACAGGAGTATATATTTGGTATATAACTCAACACACAGCCATTAATGTCTAAACCTTGGCAACAAAAGTGAGTACACCCCTAAGTGGAAATGTCCAAATTGGGCCACAAGTGTCAATATTTTGTGTGGCCCCCATTATTTTCCAGCACTGCCTTAACCCTCTTGGGCATGGAGTTCACCAGAGCTTCACAGGTTGCCACTGGAGTCCTCTTCCACTCCTCCATGACAACATCACGGAGCTGGTGGATGTTAGAGACCTTGCGCTCCCCCACCTTCCGTTTGAGGATGCCCCACAGATGCTCAATAGGATTTAGGTCTGGAGACATGCTTGGCCAGCCCATCACCTTTACCCTCAGCTTCTTTAGCAAGGCATGGTCGTCTTGGAGGTGTGTTTGGGGTTGTTATCATGTTGGAATACTGTCCTGTGGCCCAGTCTCCGAAGGGGGGTGATCATGCTCTGCTTCAGTATGTCACAGTACATGTTGGCATTCATGGTTCCTTCAATGAAACGTAGCTCCCCAGTGCCGGCAGCACTCATGCAGGCTCAGACCATGACACTCCCACCACCACTTATCTTTGTTCTCCTCACCTGGTTGCCGCCACACACGCTTGACACCATCTGAACCTAATAAGTTTATCTTGCTCTCATCGGACCACAGGACATGGTTCCAGTAAAACTGGCTTTCTTGTGCATCATCTTTAGAAGAGGCTTCCTTCTGGGACGACAGCCATGCAGACCAATTTGATGCAGTGTGCAGCGTATGGTCTGAGTGTCACAGTCCCGGGACCCGGCAAGCACGAGCAGGCGAATGCCTATGCGCGAAGGGCACCACGAGCTATGTCTGGCGCCTCCGAGGTCGGCGATCGGGTGACCATTCACCGAGGTCGGAGAGGCGAGGGTTTCTCCGGGGGTCGGTCTACCCCGCGGCAGCAGGCTGCTCGCCAAGGTGGAGACCCCCGGAGACAAGTACTTACCCGATCCCGGTGCATCCATGGTTCCCGTGTAGAAGAGGCGGGCGTGTCGTCACCGCATAGCTGGAGGCGTGGTCTTGATGGCCGGCTGGAGCTGCATCAGTGATGTCATCCAGTGGGCGGGGCTTATGTTTGGCGCCGGATTTCAAAATCCAGAAATCCTCTTCCCAGTTACCCTGTTGTGGTCTTTGCTGTATGCACTGTGCTGTTATAGTCTCCTGAGTATTTTGACCCTTTGCTTGCCTGATGTCTCTCTTGCTTGCTGATTTTTTACCGCTACCTTCTCCGATTTGGCTACCGATTTGGCTCGTCTGACAACCCTCTCTGGATTTTGACCCCGGCTTGTACGACTACACTGGGCCCAATTCGGACATTCCCACTTAGGGGTGTACTCACTTTTGTTGCCAAGGTTTAGACATTAATGGCTGTGTGTTGAGTAATTTTGAGGCGACAGCAAATTTACACTGTTATACAGGCTGTACGCTCACTACTTTACATTGTAGCAGTGTCACATGAAAAGATATAATAAAATATTTACAAAAATGTGAGGGGTGTACTCACTTTTGTGAGATACTGTATGTATGCCATGTGGTGGGAGATGTGCATCTCCAGCATGAGAAATATCTGGAGGGGGAAAAATGGCTAGTGCATATGAGGGTATTCTATGGAATCCCCCATGCAATTGAAAGGGGGACAGGGACACCATGAAAATGTAAAGGGATCTCTTTGTTATGCATTCAAGTGGATATGACGGCTAGAGTGTCCCTTTAAGTAAAATAAGAAAAGAGTATCAGTATTTGTGTTGTTTTACATAAAGGCTGCATTTAGCTGCAGGATTCAAAGCTTCTTGTCTTCTCAGTAAGTGGCATTCAGCAGCTGAACTTCACAGGGCTACCATTAAAAGATGATGTCAATTGGAAAGAATATTCAGCAGCTGCTAGGTTTTTATACCTGTCAAACACATGCCTAAAGTGTCCACTGCAAAACTCTTTCCGCCATTTGAAATTGTTCAGGACAAATGCATCTGTTATTCTGTTTATTCAAGGCTTCACGTATCACACATAATAGCTACATGGCTGTAAAAATAAATATATTAACGGTGTTTCTTGTTTACTGCTTGAGTGGATTTATATTTAAGCTATTTAAAACAAAAACATTTTTACCAGATGGCTTGTGTGCATCGTGTTGTAACTTTACTAAGTATATTTGAACATACCAGACATTTAAAAAGTTACTTACCAGAATTAGCCCTCAAGCAGGAAATAAATGCAAAATCCATCTTTACTTATTTGAAGTAAATATTGTATTTTTAACCTGACCAATTGACTATTTTGCAATAAATTAATATTTTACTAGGCACCAGTAATTTCTAAAATCAGGATGAAATTATATGATCACTTCTAGAACATCACAGTACATATTCTGAAAATACAAATACCGGTATATTACTTACTTTAATCTGTAAACTTCACTATATGGATTGTTAAATAATACATTTAAATAGATTTGGGATAGTGACTAATCTTCATGTATGTTGTTTTTATTAATTTTGAATGTGTAAAAAAATCAATAACTAATACTGAATATTTTAATACAATATTGTATTTCAGTTAATTACCATTGAGACTTACAATATACACTATATCAGGCATGTCCAAACTTTTTTCGAAGAGTGCCAGATTTGATGAAGTGAACATGTGCGAGGGCCGACCATTTTGCCTGACATTTTCTGAACCATTAAAATTAAATGCAAATTAACTATTTTATGCAAAGTTTATTGAAAACGGCATACCACATCTATCCCTTTCTCACTATCTCCCCTCCCTACCCCCTTCTCACAATCTCCCCTCTCCCTCCCTACCCCCCTTCTCACAATCTCCCCTCTCCCTCCCTACCCCCCTTCTCACAATCTCCCCTCTCCCTCCCTACCCCCTTCTCACAATCTCCCCTCTTCCTCCCTACCCCTCCTTCTCACAATCTCCCCTCTTCCTCCCTACCCCTCCTTCTCACAATCTCCCCTCTTCCTCCCTACCCCTCCTTCTCACAATCTCCCCTCTTCCTCCCTACCCCCTTCTCACAATTCCCCCTCTCCCTCCCTACCCTTCTCACGATCTACCCTCTCCCTCCCTACCCCCTTCTAACGATCTACCCTCTCCCTCCCTCCCTCCCTACCCCCCCTTCTCACGATCTACCCACTCCCTCCCTACTCCCCTTTGTAGGTCACTTACCGTCAACTCCTGTGTTGGGAGCGTGAGGCGTTTGTCTCGGGTGCCGGCGCTTCACTGCTGAGTGCCGGTATATGCCGGCGCTCAGCGTGAAGCGCCGGCACCCGAGACAAACACCTCCTCACGCTTCCAACACTGCACTCTGGGCAGCGCAGAGGCAGGCAGCGGCGGCAGCGACGGCGGCGGCGAGCAGAGGAGTCCTGGATTTCTGTCAGTCAGGGGGGCCCAAGAGGTCCCGAGCGGTCGTGGTAGTTCCGCCACTGCCTACAATTTCTTCATCAGATGCCCTTGTGGCTGTGTGTGCCGGCGCAGGGAGAAGGAAAGCCCAAATCTAGCGACGTCTGAGATCGCAAGATTTGGGCTTTCCTTCTCCCTGCGCCGGCACACACAGCCACAAGGGCATCTGATGAAGAAATTGTGTAGGGAAGGGCAGGGGCGTACCTAGAGTATTTGGCACCCGGGGCGGATCCTGTATGTGGCACCCCCCCACACACACACTTTAAAACTACCTGGCCGAAACTGAATATGACCCCCCCACACCATAAAAAAATCTAACACTTTTATTTAAAGTAAGTAACACACCAAAATAGGACAAAACAATTAAATAACAATATATATATATATATATATATATATATATATATATATATATATATATAATTGTTAACAGCAATCACATTCCTATCATGCCCAGGCATACCCAGATTCCAGGAGGCACTCGCAGACTTGGCATGATTGCCCTATCTACCCCTTCTCGCTCCCTTCTGCCCTATCTACCCCTTCTCACTCCCTTCTCCCTATCTACCCCTCTTAACTATCTACCCTCTCCCTCTTTGAAGTTCACTTTCCTTTCAGGAGTCCTGCGGTGGGGGTGCAAGGCCTCTGTCTCCCAGCTCTGCCACTGTATGGAACAGTATAGAGTGATGGGAGTTATGATGTACTTTAGAGCATAATTATATAATGAAAAATACATTGGAAATGGTACAGCATAACACCCATCACTCTCACACACTTACCAATCCACACGCATACCAATCCACACACACATACCAATCCACACACACATACCAATCCACACACATACTAATCCACACACATACCAATCCACACACACATATATACCAATCCACACACACACACCAATCCACACACATACACCAATCCACACACATACATCAATCCACACACATATACTAATCCACACACACACCAATCCACACACATACCAATCCACACATATACTAATCCACACACATAACAATCCACACATATACTAATCCACACACATACACCAATCCACACACATACACCAATCCACACACATACACCAATCCACACACATACCAATCCACACACATACCAATCCACACACATACCAATCCACACATACACCAATCCACTCTCACTGTATGCTTTCCTACCTTTCCTCTTTTCTCGTTACAGCTCCTTTTCCTGCTCTTCGCTCCTCTTCTTCTTCAGTTCTTCTGTCTTCTTCCGAGGGCACGGGGTTCTGAGGGCACGGACAGCGGTGGGCACGGCTTCAGTGTTGTGCGCCGGGATCTGACAACAAACCCCGGTGCACAACAGCTGTTGCCGCGCGGATTGCAAGGGAGCGGTATCGGAGGTCTTTAACAGACCTCCGGCTCCCTTGAGTGATTTTAAGCCGGGTTCAAGGGAGATCCTTGAACCGGCTTAAAATCACTCAAGGGAGCCGGTGGTCTGTTAAAGACCCCCGATACCGCTCCCTTGCGAGACTGCTCCTCCAGCGGCGGACATTACTGTCCGTCTCTGGAGGGGTGCCGGCAAGTTGGCACCCCTCTGATGAGCGGCACCCGGTGCGGACCGCCCCCCGCTCGGTACGCTACTGAGGGGTGTGTGCCGGCGCAGGGAGAAGGAAAGCCCAGATCTCGCGCTTTCCTTCTCCCTGCGCCGGCTGATGACGCCAAGTCCCGTGGCTCACTTGGGGGCCGTATCAGTACGGAACGCGGGCCGCAATTGGCCCGCGGGCCGGACTTTGGACATGCCTGCACTATATAGACAAACGTATTGGGACACCTGACTATTAGACCAACAGGGACTATTATAACATCACATTCTATATTAATATGTAGTTGGTCCCGCTTTTGTAGCTATAACAGCTTCTACTCTTCTAGGAATGCTTTCCACAAGATTTTGGAATCTTTCTGTGGGGATATTTGCCCATTTATCCAGTAGAGCATTTGTGATGTTGGACGAGAAAGCCTGGCTTGCAATCTCCATTCCAGTTCAACCAAAGGTGTTTAGTGGGGTTGAGGTCAGGGCTCTGCGCTGGCCAGTCAAGTTCTCCACACCAAACTAATCCAACTGTGTCTTTATAGAGTTTGCTTGGATTAGTCATGCCGGAAATAAAAATGACCTTGCCCAAGCTGTTCCCAAAAAAAAGTTTAGCATTGCCCAAAATGTCAGGCAGGTAACGTTCCTCTGGCATCCCCCAAATTCAGACTCGCCTATTAGACTGACAAACAAAGAAATGTGATTCGTCACTCCACAGAACAAGTTTCCACTACTCCAGAGTCCAGTGATGGCATGCTTTACACCACTCGAGCTAATGCTTGCCACTGTACTGGCCATTGAAACACATTCCAGTTTTTGTACTGATATTAATGCCAGTGGATGTCTGGAACTCTATGGTATCAGCAGAACGTTGGTGACGTTTATGTACCATGCTTCTCAGCACACGGTGACCCCACTCTGTGACTTTACGTGGTCTTCTGCTTCGCACCTGAGTTGGTGCTGTTCCTAAACGCTTCCACTTTCCAATAATACGGCTTACAGATGACCGTGGAATATCTAGCAGGGATGAAATTTCACGAACTGACTTATTGCAAAGGTGGCATCCTATCACAGTGCCACGCTTGAATTCACTGAGTCCTTCAGATCTTTTTTCACAAATGTTTCTAAATGCATACTGAATGGCTAGGCGCTTGATTTTATACATCTATGGCAATGGGTCTGATTGAAACACCTGAATTAAATAATTAAGAGGTGTGTCCCAATATTTTTGTCCATATAGCATAGATAGATAGGTGAATAGATAGATAGATAGATAGATAGATAGATAGATAGATAGATAGATAGCGATGCAGATTTGAATAATTTATTATCTTTTAAAACGTAAATGGAATAAAATACTTTGATGAATAACTGAAGTAATCAGTGTAGCATATGCCCAACCTCTGTTAGGTGAGTTTAGAGTATAAAAAGTACTGTGAATGATTTTTGAAATGCCATGCTTATGTTAAGGGACATTGATAAGTGTTGTGCTTAATGTGATTTATTCTGTCTTCATTTTTAAGTAGAATAATTATATAGTCACTTTTCTATACAGAGGACAAGGTTGCCATACATTATTGTCAGCTATCCATAACCGAGATCAAAACAATTAAATGGCATTGTGCACCAAAAAAATTTTTTTTTTCTTAAATGGCTTTATGAAAATACACATACAATATCAACCTTGCTCATTTTGAGTGCTATTGGTTTCACTGAAGGAAACTGAATTGTCAAAGCAATTAAAATATGTATATTGACAAGAAATAAAATAATATGATTGTAATGAGATATTCTTATTCTTCAGAACTCAATTATGAGAGGTTATTATGGACCATATAAAAAATAAAGCAATATCATGATACTCAGCATCTTTCACTGCACAGACATTACATTTCTAGAATGGGCTACAGGATTTATAAGGAAATGAATGCTGCCTTATTCTAACCTAATTCATATGAAAACCAGCATAGCCATCAGAGATGTTTGACTTTTATCTTGGTTCATACCTACATTAGCAGTCAACTCAGAATTACAGTTGCTAACTCGAACAAGATGGACAAAATACAAAACAGTTCAGGTTGGTCTGTGGTGGATCCCCAGCACTCACTTTAGTGTAAGACGAAAGCAGAGAGTATAACAATATAATTGCGGTTTTCCTCTCTCCCCTTCTCTTTCATCCCTCTTCTCTTTATCTCTCTCTCTCTCTCTCCCATTTCTCTTTATCTCTCTCTTTTTTCTCCTCCGCTTTCTCTTTTATATCTTCTCTTTTTATTGATCTCATCCATTTCTCTTTATCTCTCCTTCTCAATCTTTTTTCTCTTTATCTCTCCCATTTGTCCCATCTTTGCTCCATCTCATTATCTCTCTCTCCTTTCTCCCTATCTCTAATTGTTATACTTTCATCCCCTACCTTTCCCTTGATTCTCCCTCAGTCACATATACACTGGCACACATTTTTAAACATTTTCTGACATTAGAACAGACGTGCACAATCACACCAACACACATGCACACATACTAACACACATACACATATATCCACACATACATGCTCACACCTTTACACATACACACACATGCTCGCAAACACACATACACATCCATGCTCATAAACACACACATCTGTCCTCACACTATGTAAACGGTTGGCGCTATATAAATAAAAGATAATAATAATAATATTAATACACACATACACAACTATGCTCAAACACATATAAATGTCTGCGCTCACATAAATGTCTGTGCGCACACAGTCATGCACGTCTATGCTTACACACACATACATGTCTGTGCTCATACACATATGTGAGTGATCACATCCAGGAACAGATACTTACACACACATGCATGTTCACAAACATACATAGATTTGTACATATATACATATATATACATGCATGCTCACACTTATACACTTTCCCTCCTTCCCCCTTACCCTCTCCCTCCTTCCTTTAATCACCCCCTTAGCTCAGCTGTACATTTTTTTGGTTCCTTACTTATGACCTTACATCACCCTGCTCTGTTCCTGCATCTCTAGGCCAGTCCCAGATCTCCCCAATCGACCCAAAGCAGTGAATGCAGACTCTTGGGCTAAAGTATGCTTAGAGCCTCCATTCGGGGCTATGAAGTTGAGATTTGGGGTTTCAGCCCCAGTAGCCCCTGAGTGATGCCAGTGGTCCCACCACATATAAGAAATGTGGTTGTCTCCCAAGGTGCACTTTGAAAATCTCATATCACACACAGGGTTAAAACTTGTGGCTTAGTGAAATGAACACTACATAATATCATTTTAGGGTAATTGCATTTCGTTTCAGGCTGGCGTCCAGGGATATATTTCCTATAAGCCATAATGAGTCTTGGCTAACGTGCAACATCAGAAATCTAAAAGGTAAAGGGCGTGGCTAAATAGCTTCTACTTATATTTACTACATCCATCCATTGTTAGAGCTGGATACAATATAAAAAGCGCATTTGCAACTTCTTTGCACCCTTTCCTATTAACTTAATAGAAAGCACTGATAAGCTCAAAACTGATAAAAATGTACAGTTTCCTGAATGTCATGGTGTCACAAATAATCATAGAGACATATACATCCTTGAATACTCAACAAGGTTTTTCCTGCAAATATTTCCCCATTTTCAAAGAACGGAACATTGTATCCTAGCTCTATCCATTGTTTACATTTCTCATTATTATCACCCTGGCTATATGATGTCCCCACCAATGCCCAACTTACAATGCCTTGTCATTTCTTTCACAGCAGACGCCAGTAGTCCTTGTACCTTGGAATGTTTAGGAAGTAACCCAAACTTTGGTGAAATTTAGAAGTCACTTTCAGTAGATTGTTCTCTGTTCAAGTAAAGTCTCATTGAATGAGATTGATCAAGTCTAGTAAAAGTGATTAGTAAACTATATCACACTTTTTAATAATAAGCTATCTTTTTATGCATATATGGCTTTTTAATTAAGCAGTAAAATAATAAATACAGTACATATAGCACAGTACTGGATTTTATTTATAGTTTAATTTTCTATAATAATGGAATATTTCTATAAAGTTTTTCTAGTAATTTTCAAAAAAATGGTTTGCCAACTATCTAAATATTGTGTTGTATATAATTATGTGTTTTGTAATGGGAAATAATAGGCTTCATGATTATTGCATTTTTTGTTATTTAGCTTACGGAAACGTCCATAGAGGTATTAACTTAGCAGCCTGTTATAATAAACTAAATCAAAAGCTCTAATGGCTCACATAAAATCTGCAGACTCTGTCCTTTCAATTATTTTCCAGTGAGCCTGTCTAATGAACTTTTAAAATAAATTGCTTGAATTATTTGATACTAATATACAAAACATTTATTCTAATTTAGTATGCTACCTATTATTGCAGATTTTCTCAGGCACTGTTCTGTATTTATGGAAGACATAAAGAATATAAAAAAAATACTTTAATCTAGTAATAAAAATGGTAGATGACCCCCTTTTAAAATATGTATGAATTATAAAATGTGCATCTGTAATCATTTAAATATGCACAACCGTGTATCTTTAGATTAGGAATAGATTAAAACACAGTATGTGCATGTGTAGGACTTGACTTTGGCTTTGAAATCAAATTTAGTCTACAAAAGAGCATTAGAATCACACTATGAAATGATTAGAATAGGCCAGATGTACCAATTGACCAAGTTATTCTCATGTCTTTGTTCCCCGTAATAGCTTCATGCAGTTCCCAAATATTTTTTTTATTCCTTTACTATGATAGATATTACTATTTTCGCTGTAATATCATGCCATAGTTTTTATCCTACAACTCTTAAATCACCTGACTGTAGTAGCCTCGACTTTCGTGCTAGGCATCCATGGAAAACACATAACCACATCCCCCAATAAAAACACAACAACATGAATTTTTGGGTAGAAAAAGGCCACAGCCGATTTTATTTAAATGCAGGACATTGCCACGCAGACCTAAAACCAAAAATAGGTGCATTAACAGGACAATGACCAACACACTGAACAATAAATAACATAAATTAACATAATTAAACATTAACCATTTAATTCAAAACCACCCCAAGCTTACCAGGTTATCCAGGTACCACACAGGGAAGGACATACCGAGATGCCCAAACCCAGACCTGAGGTTCCCAGCTCCACCAGGAAACCTCCCACCACCAATGCTCTCCTATCAGCATTAACCCCTTAGAATACCTGGTAAGCATACGCACAACTGTGACAGAACAAACATACCAAGACAAACAAAAAACACCAAGAGGAAGGGAGTGAGGGTCGCACAAACAGCGAATGGTAGGTGACAGAAAATGGTGCTTGCCCCAGTGGCGCCAACCCCTTAAATAACCCCACCGTTAACCCCTCCCCCAACATTCAAAAAATGCCGCCAAGGCCTATCCCTGCTCGGCACCCAGTCAACGGTCCACTCAGGCCCATTCTGACCCCCGTGGGCTTCATTCTTTTGTAATAATACACAATTTACTAAAATGTTTCCATTTTGAACATATTTAATTTTTTATATATCTTGAACTGAATGGCGAGTTTATGAAATGAGGAAACAGCAAACTCCCTTAAAACAAAATAAATCCAAAAGTTTGATTCATTTTATATTTTTAGGATTACCATAATATGTATAATATGTACTGTGCAAAGGCTTTAGGCAAGTGTGAAAAAATGTGTTAATAGTTCATTTTTATCAGTTAACAAAATGCAAAATCTGAGTCAATATTTCCAAGTAGGTTGTTCTAAACAACTTGAAGCATTAACCACAGTTCTTCTGTGGATATAGGCAGCCTTAGACTCCATGTAACCCCAGACATACTAGATGATGTTGCGATCAGGGCTCTGTGGTGGTCATCCCATCACTTCCAGAACTCCTGAAGTCCCACTGAAGATAGTTTTTAATGGCTTTGTCTGTATGTTTGCAATCCCTGGAATCATAATCATACTCAGCCTGCATTGAGGGAGAGGATCATTTTGTTCCCTGACATAAGGGAGCAAACATCAAAGCCTATATGAGTGGGGGATATCTTGATGCTTTGGATATTGGCAAATAGCAAGCCCCCTAAGCATAGTCAGGAGAAAATACATGTTTAGTAAGTGCTCAGCAGAGCAAGAATTCTATTTTTGTTTTGCTTAATCTGATGCTGATGACTTTGCTTTTTTGATGACAAAAAAGTAAAATACACAGATATAGTTGTCACAATATATATACTGTATATATATATATATATATATATATATATATATATGTATATATATATAACAAATCTTGAAAGCATCAATCCAAACTGAATAAACAAATATATCTTTAGTTTGATATTCCTTATCTATCATCTCAACAACTATACATAATTTTGAACCATCATAGTCAATTCTTGTAAATCAAGGTCTAATGTTTTACTGTCTTTCTCTCTTTCTCCTCCTGTTAAAATCAGTGTCTCTTAACCATAAAGCAGTTCTGATTAGGTCAACTAATTTAAGATAATTCTGTATTTTTGAAAGATGAGTGCAAAAATTGTCAAACATTTATCATCATCAGGTATACTATAGCAGTTATTAAACCGTTGTAATTTTTAATATTTGTTTAATGTTTATGACTTTCTAAGTTAAGTTTTTTTGTATTTTAAAAAAAGATTATAGTTGATCGGACAACTATAGCAAAATGTAAGGTCTTTAGAGCCCACAAACTAACTAACATGGATACTCCAACCGCTAGCCAATGTTTTTGTACAAGGGAGAGCCACTTCTCAAAAAAAGATGGAGGCACAAGTGCAGTGGCAAGGCACAATCATTGATCTTTTAAAACACATTTGAGAGCCTGCTCAAGCTCAAACATTTGGCAGCACGCTTCAAGGGTTTGATAACTCTTCCTCTGGGTCACTAAATGTCTGCTCCTACCTATGTCTCTCCCACTCCAAACCCACTGAAGCTGTTTAAGGCAAGACACTCAACCTAAAAAGGTGAATGTGAGTATACAATAATGTAAAAGTGAAAACAAATACATCTCTCTCACTGGAAGTTAATATGACATAAGATTATTAAGATGTAATGTTTATGTCATTTTCCATCACATATGCACTATAAGGACAAAGGTATTGGGACACACCTCTTAATTATTGATTTCAGGTTTCAATCAGACCTATTTCCACAGGTGTAAAATCAAGCACCTAGCCATGCAGTATGCATTTACAAACATTTGTGAAAGAAAATGGAAATTCAAGCATGGTACTGTGATAACATGCCACCTTTGCAATAAGTAATTTAGTGAAAGTTCATCTCTGCTAGAAATTCCACCACCAACTGTAAGGGGTATTATTAGGAAGTGGAAGCGTTTAGGAACAGCAGCAACTCAGCCACAAAGGAGAAGACCACGTAAAGTCAGAGAGTGGGGTCACCAAGTGCTGAGGCGCATGGTGCGTAAAAGTCACCAACAGTGTTTTTCTGCTCCAGCATGACTTTGCCATAGTGCACAAAAGCAAGGCTCGTAATGTGGGTGGATGAGTTTGATGTGGTGTCCCTGTTGGTGTAATGGTCAGGCGTGCCAATACTTGTCCATATATTGTATATCTGCTTTTTATGTACTTTAGTTGGGGCTGGCACTAAAATGTAGGTGGACTAGGTACTGTAACTGCCTATGGTGTAGAGGCATGCTCTATTAATATTCTACATATGGTTGTTAAACACTGCAAAAGCCATATATATAGATATATATATATATATATATATATATATATATATATATATATATATATATATTTTTTTTTTCGGAAACAGATATTTAGACAAATCACAAACCGAAAAATAAATTGGTTTATGTGTTTAAAATTGATGTATTTACTTTGGTTAGGATTGTGTGAATCTAAGGTTTTTGTAGGTTGACAAATTTTGCTTTTTAGTTTGGATAAAAGAAAAAACTTTTTTTTTAAAAAAAAGTCTAAACCTCTCATTTGTTAATTTGTTTTGTGAGGCTTTATACTGCCAGTTTATATTCTGAAATGTAGCAATATTCATTATAATTATTACTTGACATTTATTGCTACGGTTCCTTGAATTTATGCAACATAAAAGCAACCTTCCTCATAAACGTGCAGTTGTTCCTATAACCTTTCAGTGAGCTTTTTATGGGCAAGTGAATATAAAACGGTTGTAGAATATATAAAAAATAATTCAAATTAGTTTAATGTCAGAAAGACATGGCAGTAGGCAGACTGAATTGCAGTTCATTTAGATGATAACACATTCATTTGGACAACATATTATTTGTTGAACAAAGAGCATACTTAATCTAGAGTTCTACAAGGTATTATAGTAAAATGATGCAGTCTTAAATATCACCAGACAAGAGTACAATGTTATGGTACACCTGATGCTAATTTGTGGAACATAATAGTAACTTGTAGTGTTACATATGTTCATTATATGAGCAGATAAAATAATTAAATATTAGTACTAGACTTGTGCATTTAGATTTGTACAAAACGTATTTTTAACAAAATATGCCAATTTCATGCATTTCGTACAAAAAAAAGGAATGGCAAAATCTCAGAATATAAGATTTGTCTTTCTGTATCTGTCCAACAACCATTTTAACTGCTTAATATATTACTGTCTATATTTTAATTAATTTACGACTCTTTCATTTTCTCTCCCTTCCAGTACTTATAGGTATGTGTACTATTTAATTATTAAATGTCCCTTTTGTGACCTAGCATTGTAGCTGCCCTCAGAGTCATGTGATCTATACTTGTAATGCTGAGTTTGTGT
The DNA here is from genome assembly GCF_027358695.1 of Spea bombifrons. NCBI lineage: Eukaryota > Metazoa > Chordata > Amphibia > Anura > Pelobatidae > Spea > Spea bombifrons. The sequence continues at coordinate 136,975,764 of NC_071087.1, read as the reverse complement.
GATATTTAGTCGTTCTATACCTGCATCGTTGTGTTTCCATGTGTTGTTTACTTGATCTATACCTGAACTACATGATTGAGGAAAAGAGAGGTGTGGTACAGTGCAGAAAGGGACAAGGGAACTCTGGGGATGATGATGGGGAGGGGGCACCACAGGGTTTCAGGTCAGTCGCCAGACCCGCACCATTCATGTGCTATGCGATCTGCATTGTATTGTGCTCCTTTTGGGAAAGACCAAGGAATATAGCTGTGATGTGCGGCAAAGGCTTGTTGAGTTTCACAATATTGGAAGTAGCTATAAGAAAAAAGTAAAAGCATTGGAAAAACCAATCCAAAAAACAAACTCAACTCCTTGAACTTCAAACTGGATTGGGTTTTATTGTCACATGAAACCGAAATAGAGCTTTTTGGCTTTTTCTGTCCGAGGACCTGGACATTTTGTTATAGGACACACGACATCTTGGACTCAAATATCACCTGACTGCCTCTGCCATAAAACTTAAAATGGGCAGTGTTTCAGCAGGGCAATGATCCAGAACATACATCAAAATCAACACAAAAATGGTTTACTGACCATAAAATCAAGATCCTACCATGGCCATCCCAGTCCCCTGACTTGAACCCCATAGAAAACCAGTGGGGGGAGGGGGGCTTAAGAGGAAAGTAATTTATAAACATATGAGTTCATGCACATATATCTCTTTGAAATGTGTATGTGCATCACAGGCTAAACTGTGAACCTTGTAAAGCGTCTGGCCCACACGTTTAATAATGTTTGTGGGTGGAGCGGGAGCCGCATGTCTGAAGTTGCCGTCACAAGCAGGAAACAATGCACAGTCAGGCAGAGCAACTCTGAAGCCTTCAGCTGGTTAGGCTGGCAAGCTGCAATATGCTAATATAAATATGATGACTATAATGATACCCCTTCATCTGGCTCACCGTCTCTTCTGATCACAACATGTGTGTAGGATGAAAAAAGTAGTGTTTACCTCTTACCTCATATTTCTCTGTTATGCTGGTCTGTTTGGCAGATGTGTAAATAAAGCTTTTATGAATAATTTGATCTACTTAATCTCATAAACCCATAAGTAAAATAATATAGTTATTTTCAATATGGTGTTGTATATAACTATGAGGCTGTGAAGTCTACAAATATGTTGCAGGATCTCAAAAACTCATAACTCTAAACTACTATGCCACGTAATAGATAATAACAGACCAATTATGTTCTTATGCAAGAACAGGCATCAGAACAATATTTATTAAACTAATTCTAACAAAGCAAGTAGCATTGTAAATGAACCCACATTGCATGGTATTGGTATCTTCTCAGATTCAAAAACTTATTTTAGTTTAATGTATTTATACATTTCTTTAATTAAAGTTATATAATACAATTAAAGTAATTAAAACATCAATGTAATTTTCATGATGCATTGATAAAAAGGAGTATAAAGGACTGGCTGTGTTGATATGTAGTGTGTATGTATAGCACAAATGGTGTGTGAATGTACAGTGACAGCGGTTGAAGCCTTGGTGTTGCATAACTGATGTTGAAATGGTGCACAAAACAACAAAATATACAAGTAGGTGCTCTGTATCCACGCTTAATATACAGAGAGGAAAGGGTGGAGCTTAAAGAGGAAAAAGTGGCGCCTCAAGAGGAAGGGGTAGAGTTTATAGATGAAGGAGCGGATCATAAACAGGAAGAGGTGTGATCTGGGCAGGAAGGAGTGGGCCAAATGAAGATTAGAGAGTGTGTGAGCTTACTCAGCACAAAACCTAAATCAACCACCTGACAAGCATTAGATACATATAAGTCTGCTGACGCCATTTTAACTTGTCAGTAGTAGCCACACACTGATGGAATTTCCTTCCTTACTCTGGAGTGGTCAATTATTGTTGTTTATTTCTAATATTTGGAAAATGTTGTCCTATACTAAGTGGCTGGATGTGTCTTTACCTCTGTTGCTGCTGCAGCTCAATCTCCTGCCCTACTCTGAGGGATGAATTCTTGTTAGTTCTTTTTTTTAATATTTTTAATATATCTTTTTAATATTAGACAAAGACAGCATGAGTAAGCACAAAATGTAGCTATTACATAATTATTTTGTTTACTGAAGGTGAATATTTAATCAAAACCTATATCACCCATGTGAAAAAGTAATTACCCCCCTAAACCTAATAACTGGTTGTGCCACCCTTGGCAACACCTGCAATCAAATGTTTGTGATAACTAGCAATGAGTCTTTTACATTGCTTTTGGGCAGAATTGGTTTCATTCAGCCACATTGAAGGGGTTTTTGAGCAAACTGTTTTTTTTAGTTTGTGCCACAGCCTCTCAATTTAGGTCAGGGCTTTGACTAGGCCAGAACCTTCATTTTGTTTATTTTGAGCCATTCAGAGGTAGACTTGCTTGTGTGCTTTAGATCATCGTCCTGCTGCATGGCCTATGTTTAATCTTTAGGTCAAGAACTGATGGCCGGATATTCTCCTTCAGGATTTTCTGGTACAAAGTAGAATTCATGGTTCCATTAGTTATGGCAGGTCCTGAAGCACTTTGACTGTTGGTATGATATATTGTGGAATTTTGTGTTAGCTTTACACCAAATGTAACAGGACCCATATCTTCCAAAAAGTTCTACTTTTCACTCATCAATACACAGAACTTTATATCAAAATTGTTTGGAATCATCAGGATGTTTTTCGCAAATGTGAGTCTTTGTGTTTTTTGGTTAGCAATGGTTTTGCCTTGCAACTATCCCATGGATGTGTAGAATACCATTTTTGCACGGTCTTTCTTATTGTTGAATCGTGAACACTGACCTTTACTGCAGGAAGTGAGACCTGCAGTTCTTTATATGTTAATCTTGGTTATTTTATGACCTCCTGGATGAGTCATTGATGTGTGTCACAGAGCTGGCTAGTCCGACCGACTACCTCTGCTGTCTTGTGCTCCCTTAGCCTGGGACAACACACTTTCCCCGGTTCCCCAGTCACTAGCCGAGACTCAGTGTAGGGTAAAACCAAACGAAGACTGATTTATTTTGGACACACAGGGCTGGATATATCCAGCAAAACACACATTAACATAAAACAAGATATTGGGACACAAACCGCCCCCTTAATCTGCCTCCCAGAGACAACAGGGGCAGTAACGAGATTAACGATAGAATAGGTGGGGGGAGACTGATTTATACAACATTAAACTGAAACAATGGCGGTCACTCCCTGGTGGCAGATCCTGGCTGTCTGCTGGAGATAATCCCCTCAGCCAGTGATGATATGATACTGCTGGGGGTAGCCACAGAAGCCAGGGCCCATAGTCAATAGGGAGGAGGCTGGCAGTCAGGCCTCTCCAGTGGTCCCAGTGATGGAGGCTTCCGTCACAATGTGCACTTGGAGGGATTTTAGTAGGATGACCTCTCCTGGGAAGGTTTACCACTGTTCCAAATTTTCTCCACTTGTAAAACTTGGTGCGCTAGAGTCCCTTTGTAGCAGTAGAGATACAAGGCTTTGTAACCCTTCACAGTCTGATAGATGTCAATGACATCATCATTTCTTAAATTTCTTTAGATTGCTTCTTGAGACATTTTCACCTACTTAATTTGCAATACAGATTCTATTTAAATGATGTTTAGATTCAACAGGACTGGCAGTAATCATAGCTGGGCAAATTGAACCCAATTACCAATTCAATTTGGTTAATCGCTTGATTTAGTAACTAAGGGGGCAATTACTTTTTCACACGGTTCAAGGCAGGGTTGGATTGTTTTTTGCTTCTATACGTGAAGTAATCAAAAAACTCTTACCCTCCCAGTAGAAATATTTATTTGTTAAAAACCCCTTCACTGTGCCCCAACTGAACAGTTTCAATTAAAAAAATCATGTATTACGTAGGTGAGCATTTTACTGATATAACTTACTAAATGATGGACTACACATATAAAAATTTTCAAATTGTGTAGGTACACTAACATAAAAAAGTAAAAATGGTTAAAAAAAACAAAGAAGTTTTGACCGTTAGGGTGGAAAAACACTGTTCATGAAGAGGATACATTCCTTAAGACTTCTTGAAAGTCATCTTACCAATTAAAATATTCACTAGACTTGTGCATTGTGATTTGTATCAATTGCAAACGTACCAAATTTTGGTAAATTCAGCGATTCGTACGAAGCCCTGAAAACAAGATCAGACCCCACACAAATCAGATGAAAGTGAAGCAAAAACCTCTGAATTTTCATCCAAACTTTGTGAATCCACATTTACTCACACTCTCACACACACTCTCATTCTTGTTCACTCTCTCACGCTCTCTAAATTTTTCCCTACCTTCACTTCAGCATCTTCTTCTTCATCTTCTATCTTCTACGTTCAATTCTCCTCTATTTTTTTTATTAGAAGAGATTACAAAGAGAGTCAATTACAGAAGGGGCAATGGTAGGCAATGTTATATCTCAGATTCATAACATTACAATGAACCAGTAATGCAAAATAATATAACCAAATGTGATAGGAGTGTCAGGCTCACACAATTATATAGAAATGTAAAATACACTAGCATTATATACTTCCGAGATGCTTTTGCCTTTTTTTGTATTGTAGTATGCTCTTCCAGAAATGGTAAAAAGGAAAGAAAAAAAAAGAAGAAAGAGTGAGTTGAGTAGGGGGGAGAAAGGGGTATGATGTATGTAAGGGGAGACATAAAGGCTCTGTGTATAGGCTAGAATACTCTTCCACAATGAGAGATTGATGGGATAGATTATGATTTCCAATGTTGCACTAATAGGGTCTTCTCTTCTGTTTTCAATCTTCTGTGGACATAACCCTGTTGGAACGTCCACCAAAATGGTGGTGCTTGCAGTGACGTCCTATCCCGGATCATCCAATCGGGGGAAAGGACGTCACCTAAAGCCCATCTTGTGGAGACATCCTCTGGATAAATGGGCCAAAACTAAAGCTGAAAATTTTGTTTTTTGGCCGAATTGCACGTCTAAATGCATTATGCTGGGTCAGCCCACACTGTCCTACTATGCAGAGTAGATTTGTGGAGTGAAAATCATGATTTAACTGCCAAGTGCTATTTTAGTGAATAAACTAGAGAGAAACAAGGGTATGTATTTACTAAAATGTGAAGGACATTTTAGAAGCACAATATCTAATACTTTACAATGCTTTATTCAGGAAATATATGCATTATGTTCAAATTTTTACTTTTTTACTGGGCGACCTGCGAAAAGCATGCCGGTCATACTTAAATCTCTCTTAGGTTACCTGACAGAATCAGTTACTTAAGTTTAGATACATGTTAGTGACATTAGGCAGGGTACTTAGGAGTTTAGTACTAGTGATTCTCCCCCCCCCCTTGGTTTCCCGCTCTTTTCATTCGACAAAAGTTGGTGTCAATATTTTACTGACAGGCCCAGACATGCCTTCCACGTGCCTTCATCATGTAGGGGGGTAATTGTTTCTAAGACTTTTACATTTAGTAAGGCTTTATTTTATTTTGTGTTAGTGGCAAAAGGCAGCACAATGAAAGATTTGGGTTTATGCACAAATATAATTTTGTATATATATATGTATAGAACTAAACTGAATATATATATAGTTTAGGACTAATTTCAGAAAGATGTAGTGCAAATTTTCAATTTCATCCTAATATCACAGTTAATTAAACATTCCCCAAGGTTTTAACTAATGTTAGACATTCTTTTTATCCTGTTTTTGAAATGTAAAATGTTAAACGATTTACATTTTGGAATAATAAAGTAATAATTCTCCCATATACTGGGCTCTCTGGGAAATAATTTGTGACCATCTTGCAGTGGATTAAGCTGTCATTTACAGATAAAATGTAAATGTTTCAACAGCAATGGCATTCCATCATTTTTACACAAAGCAGATATTGAGTTGAACAATCCTGTGTAGAATGATAGTGATTCACAAATGTGACATTGAGTGCTTGTGAAGGATTTTTATTATCCTATACCAACACTGACATGCCAATCAGAAAATTAAGCAATAATTCAAGCATATGAAGGTTGTGGAATAATGTTATGTTTATATTAGTAACGGTGCATCTTCTTGGTTTCTCTACACATAGCTGATTCATTTACAAGACACAAAGATGCCGTATCTATTTTTCTACAATGTGTTATATATATTTGTGTTTGCATATGTATTTATATATTTAGCTATTGTGATCTATAGAACAAAAAGGTCAGCTTTGATGGGCATATTGAAGCCTCCGAGCGTCAGACTAAAACTCCTGTCACCCAAGGGTTAATCAGTAAGTATATTTTCAGGATTATTAAAAAAAATAACAACATGCTATTTACTCTAAACCATATAATAGACGTTATAACACATAATTATATTTGCCTAGGAAACTTAAGTGAATTCACTGTTTGTTTTGTTCTGTACAAACTATCTGATCATTCTGTATTAAGGTGTTTGGACCCCTCTGGGGATTTGACAAGTTATAATGGAATGTAATATTTAAAGATTCATATAAATAATTACTATACACTGTGGAAGTAAAATGATTGCTTTGGAGCTGCATAAAAAAAAAAACCCAGAAAGAAATAGTTATTCTATGTTTAATCAGATTATAGTGACTGCATGTGAAAAAATGTTAAACTAAAATATGAAATGTATTCAGTAGACTTTTTGCAGGTATTGAAAACACATACCTAGTTCTAAAGTTCTAAAGGTAATCCAAAAGGAGGCAAAAAAAAACCCTACTTGAGGCAATTACCAATTCTTATTGTTCTTACCGTGAAGAACCCTTTTCTATGCTGATGCTGAAATCTCCTTTCCTCAAGTCTCAACTGATGCCCCCGTGTCTTTTGTAGAGACCTTTTGGTGAAGAGTTTACTAGAAAACTGTTTATACTGACCTTGTATGTATGTATTTGTACAAATCTTAGACGTCTCTTTTCAAGTGTAAACAAGTTCAGTTTTTCTAGTCTTTCTTCATAACTAAAATTCTCCATTCCTTTAATTAACTTTGAAGCCCGTCTCTGCACTTTCTTCAGCTCTACAACATAAACTGGTTCTCAAAATTGCACTGCATTGTCAAGGTGAGGCCTCACCATTGTTTTATAAAGAGGTAAAATGATATTTACCTCTCGTGATTTAATACTCCTCTTTATGCATGCCAATACCTTACTGGCTTTTGCAACCACTGACTGGCACTGCACTTTGTTGCTAAGTCTATGGTCTACAATTATACCTAAGTCCTTCTCATTTTTGGTACCAAGGTGCATTACCTTACACTGATTTATATTGAATCTATTCAATAGATTTTGACCAAAATTTTCAATTATGTGTCTAGCAACACAATATATATGCGGAATTGGTATCAAGATGATTTTTAAAAACTTATCAGCCAGTGTGTTCCACACCTTTCTGACAATTGGTTAAATTAATATTGCTTTGGCAATATACTAATACTGTATTTAATGTTATGTTGTTTTCTCCTGTTAAAATATCATTTAGCTACAAACTGCAATGCAATTGCCCCGTATGTGCTGCTTTAAAACTTGGCATGTATGCATGCAAACCAATGATTAATCAATTGAGTTTTTATATTGTTCTCAGCTGATATAAAGTACAGAGCAAAGGAAAATAATTTGTGAGTTGTTTTATAGTCTTTGTACCTATTACCCAAAGCCACAAATAACTTGCTGCTTGTAAACCTTACACTCTGAAGGTCATCACCGTTTTTTTTAAATATTTCCCATCCTGTCATTGCACCCATAATTCATGGTTTCTTGTTTAATATTGAAATCGTTTTAATGTTTGTATTGTCTTATTCCACTTTGTTTTCAAACCCATAGGGAGTGATCAACCAAAATAAAGATGGGCATAGGGAGTTGGCTCCATCATAATTTCTTTTTCTTGCATTAATATTTAATTAAAAAAAATTCCATCATAATTTCTTCTGCAGCCAAAGACAGTAAGTGCAAAAGGTCATAAGGCAAAAAAGGGGCAACAACTCCCACTAGTGCCCAGCAAATCTATCCCCCACCGAGCCTTCAACTTTGTCCTCCGAGGACAAAGATGCGGCACTTGGTAGTCTGTCTTTGAGTAGCTTTATTGTCCATCCAAAATGTGTCAATACATATGACGAGACATATACAAGATACTTTAAGTTGAACAGCTTCCAAGCAGAAGTGGTAAAGGCTAATGTAGTGAAGGAATTTAAACATACCCGGAATAGGCATACTGCTATTTTATATCTAACACTAGACCAAGGACAGGTTTGGATCCATCAGGAAAAATGGGCAGACTAGGTGGGCCAAATGGTTCTTATCTGCCATCTAACACATATGCCCCAGCTGCCTGGCCAGTATAATGTGAGATGTTCACACTCAAGTTGTTCAGTTTTATTATGATCTAAAATTGGTTGGTTTTACTTAGCTAAATGTTACAATCCAGAATTGAAAAAATGCAAAATGTCAAACAGATTTGTGTACAGCTTGCATTAAAATAATTAAGTGAACCAAACTGACCTGTACCAGTCCCAATCTTGTTTTAGATACAAATGGAAAACCGTTTTACAAGTAGAATGCACTTATACCAAATTGAGCGCACAGCAGTGATGTATGTAATGTTACAGATGATTAGAAAGAAAAAAGCAATAATCATCTGATCTACTGATGCTCTCAAATTCCATTAATGGTGCTGTTCCACCTATTTATCCAAATTTAACACTCTCTGTCTAAATGTAGCATAAGAAAGACCACGTTTTATGTAAAAAAAAAAGTGTTTTGCATTATTCATAATTTTCAAGGGAATCTTAATTGTTGTGTGACATTTTTCTTTATTAAGTGATTAAAACACCAAAAGAAACAATAAAGTAATATATTTGCTAAGGTCAAGGGATGGTTTGTCTAAGTTAAACAGCATAATTTAAAGTAAAATAACCCATTAACAATGAAGGAGGACTGATAATGTTAACACAAGCAGTTGATATTTCACACAATCTTGACTCATTTATAAAGAGGACCTGTAAAGTGTATGGATGCTATTGCCACCTGTGCTTCTCTTTTTCAAAGATTGTGGGATCAATTGTGTGGGGCAATTATACAGGGGTGGCTAGGGCAACAAGATCTTTAGGCAGCATTTAAACTCTGGGTCATTGTTCTGCCCTTTACCATGTTTCTTGGTGGATGTGTGCTGAATTGATTGGAATATGCACACCAAGCATGTTGACAGACTCCTATACTGGTTTAACTTAAACATTTTTGGGTTACTTCCTTTGGTTTTTCTAATATTTTTATTTTTCATAAATAGACACCAGATTGTCTAGAGTAACAATGACCTTAGGTAGTATCTCCATTATGAGATAGTCCCTTTTTGTAAATTTGGTTGCGCTAGGACCGCATAATGAAATCAACACAATATTATGCCATACGGTATATTCAATTTGCACTTTGGAATTAAAAGTGGTCCCAAGCATCAATAGAGAAATAGGATAATCTTAGCATGTCCGGCAATGTGAGGCACAGAAGAGGCACAGAAAATCCACACCATATTTGGGTTTATCTTTAGTGAACACAATTTATATATTTTTGTAAAATATATAGTGCATATTTTCGCAGATCTACTCTCTGTTGTGACTCATGGATTCTGGAATTTTTTGTCTCAATATAAATATAAATCCAAACTGCCTCAGTGATTAGGAACATTGCCGGCTTGGCCACAAAAAACATATTCGTTCCTGAATAATAGTTGAAGCTTTAGCTTTAAGGATTTTCAATGCAAACCTCACACTGTTTCTAAAAATGGTTTAATTGCATTTACCTTAAACCTAAGCCACATCATTAAAGCTACCTATGTATAAGATGCTATGCTGTCAAAGTCCTGTTCCTAAAATAAATTCCTTTGTGTCATGAGGTTCGTAATTAATGTCAGAAGGCAGCTACTGTAATATTGTTAGCCCTATTTTAATGAGAATAAATCACTGTGGTGATAGCTTGGCATATTTTAAGTCTGTAGATCTATGTGACTCAGGAAATTATTCCAAAAGCTTCATCAAGCAGCAAACTGACAAGACAAATGCTACGTGGCAAGAAGTTTACATTATAAGACATTCAGGTGAATGATCACACGACTGAGGAGGAACCAACGCCTCCCATGTAATTTGGTTGTCGACGGAATTACTGTTGAAATTCATCTAGCAATCTTATTGTTTGTTACATGCTACATGCAACATTTACTTTGTTTCCTCATTTAATTGTGCCAAGGCTGGGAAACTATGGGATGATTTATAAGGCTGTTAAGTCACAAAAAATGGGGATAAAACATTACGAACTGCAATTGTGGAAATGTGTCATTGATTTGGCTTAAAATTTTTCCAGAATACGAGTCAAACAAAACATTATGAGGATGAGTAGGTACACACACAAGCCATGGAGCATCTCATGTAGGGCTTTTGTGGTCTACAATATTATATTTTGTCATACTTTCTGTCCATACTCAATGGAATAAAACCTGGTAACCTACTTGAAATGGTGCCAGGACTTACAAGTGAGACAGACCTGTCAATAACTGTCGAATCACCACGGACTCATCCCTTCACTGGAATTTTCACAGCATATTTTTCAAACTTCACCAGATAATGGTGCTTATCAAAGACTTTAACCATGCTGATGTGTCAGGATTTACTTAAAACTGCCTGCATTCAGTGGTGTAAGTTATATTTATTTAAAGAATGCCAACAGATTCTATAGCACTATTACAGTAGGGGGGCAGTGAAAATGAAGAAAAACATTAAAACTTACAATAATATCAGGACATATCAAGACATACCAGTACAGAAGGAGAAGCTTACAGTCTGTTACATTGATGTACCTTAACAGTCAGGAGCAAACATAGCACTATGAGGATATTTTTACAATGCTCCAGTCCAGGGGAAGAACTAGAACTAATCAGCCAAGGCAGAAATACTCAAATCAGTGGCGCAATAATAATAATATCGATCAAATCATCTGTAAACCCTACAGGCTTGGATGAACCTCCTACTTCCCTACCTCTGGGTTTCAAGTGATCTATTTTGTCTTTTAATTTAATAACTACTCCCTCCATAGAAATGAAGGAATATACAGTGGCACAGATTGTGGTCCCTGTCTCTCCTTTAGTTTTTTTTCTGAGCGTTTTAATGCAAAGGGCATTTGTTTTTTTTTAACTCTCCCATCCCTCTGGGGATGGGGCTGAGAGGGAGCTATGGGGCTGGGTCCATGTGTCCTATGGGGTATTTTTATACATTTTAACCCCCTCACTGCACATTGGGGTAGTTGTGGGACCCCTTTTTCATTTAGCCATCTAGGAATGGGAGGTTAAGTCATCTCACATGCTGATGCCTCCCCTCCCTAGCAGTTACCAAAATTGACACAGGCACTTGCATGCACTCACAAACAACTCAGTGTTTAGTAAATGTGTAAACTATTTAGCATGCACCTGACTTTTTAGTGAATAAAGGAAAATAAAAACAAATTTGGGGTAATTGAGATTTTAAACTAAAACGTATTGTATTTGTGAGCGTATCAATCGTCATTGGATGAGCTCACAAATATGTAGACATCAACGCAGTTTCCTTGTATTACTTAAAAAGGCAAACACTGACATCTAGTGGGTGTATATGAGCAACAGGCTGTGGTTGCCAAAATTCTACAAAAATTGTTCTACATTATATATCGATCTTATCTGCAGACCACTTTGTTACTGTTAATAAAAGCAGCTAGAAAGCAGCATAACATGACAGCATGTCAAAGACATTCTAGTTCAGTATTCTTGGTAAAATGTGTATCTAGCTAAAAGCTGTAAAAACATTTAAATGTGTTACTATTTTTATATTAACATTTTATTTTCACTAATTGATTGTTAGTCCGTAGATAAGATTTCCATGTTGATATGGGTACGCCTATGATTTTTTTTATTGGTTTTGCTCTTTGAATAAATAAACTTCCAGGTGTTTCATAGTGTCTTTGAAAACATAATGAACTTCATGCTATGCTGGATGTGTTTAAGTACAATTAAGTACTACTGCTTTTAGTAGGACAAAGAATTCCTCTTTGGACCCTAAATCTGTCTGTCCCCATTCCTCCCCTTGTGTCCGTCTCCCAGGCTCCATTTAGTCTCTCTTCCCGTTACATGCTGGTTGCAAGGTTGAAAGAGATGCATACATTGTTCTCGGCTACACATAAAAGAAATTCCTGAGACCCCATAAAAGCACACCCATATACATGTTTTATATGCAATGTATACAAAGGCAGTTACACAGACTACTTACTGTACCTGTATGTCTATATTTTATATTTATTCACTGTTCAAGTAATTGACAAATGACAATGACCTCATGAAAGTTTCATATAAGTCATGGTGCTAGGTTAGTATCATACTTAAGACAATAATCTCTTACAATGGGAAAATGTTCCTTATAGCTGGACCATTCCATCAGTTTATTTGTAATTTAATGCAAGATACCCAATGCGTTCTTTAAACCAGAACTTTCAGGATGTAAAACATTAGTCTGTACACAAAATCAATGCTATTGAACAATGTGGCAACGCTTCTCTTTTATTATCCATTTAGAAACAAAAGGCAATTAAAACAAACACTTGTGGTAAACTCAGTTCGGTATTTCTCATTTCCTCACTGCACTTATTGTAACGCAGTCTATTTAACTCATGAACAGGCCTTGGAACTGTTCAGGGCAGACTACCTAGAACTCTCCCCCTTCTAGGGGAGTGGCATCATGAGGGGGCAGGGTTATCCCATTGTATGGGTGGGGCTAGACCCAAACAAAATTGAGTGTGATTAGAGTGGGTGTGGCCAAACACCACACCCCTGCCCAGAGAAAGAGGGAAGTGACTCAGTGACCCAGGGAAGCAGGGCTTCACCTGGAGACTCTATGTCAAACCCTGGTAACAGTTATGCTCATGAGGTGGATCTTCAAACTTGAATGCCTGATGAGCCAGTCCCAAGTGATATAAGAACATATAGACACCTCAGAAATGCTGATGGCCCTAGAGAACCCCATGTGTGCTACATCTAGCAGACCAGTGTATTAAACTAAATGAGCTAATATTCTTGCCTCTTACTAAATGATCCATTATTAGACTGCGATTTCCTTGCGAAACTACTCACAAACTGTATTATAATAATAAAAAATAAATCCCCTGTACACTCAAGTCATCTTAAGTTATTAAAATAGCATATTTCTACCAAATGTGTTTTAATAAGAGGTAGCTGTATTATGAGTTGTACACATTATAGGCCTAAATTTGAAAAGGCAATTACTGCAAAGTAATCATTTTGTCATTTATGACAAAATTACTTACTTTCAAAGTACTCAAAGTGTCATTTATCAAAATCACACGAATAACAACGGTTTCATCATATACAGTGATTCTTAATGCTATCAAGAAGCTGTTTTATTTTGTGTGTGCTAGATTATTGTAGCTAAGAGCGACCTTGATAAATGATACACCGGTTGCATTCACACGGTATGCTAGTTTAAAAGGTTAATATAACCTTTGAGTAAAATTCTGTACAGTGTTTTAAAACTTTTCAGTAGAACATTTCATTCATTCCAGCAGAAGGCTTTTTCTTCCTCTTTGTAAATTGTGCGCATCTTTCTTCCTTAAATATTTCCGAAACCCTTGACATCTGATTCTTCCTGTTTTGTTAATGAAGACAATTATTTACACCAAACATGTCCATTATTGCTATTCGATAATTCCTGAAGTGGTCGCATGTACGAAAATTCCCGTATTCAAAGGGACACGGAAGAGATAACCTTATCGTTATCGCTGTCCTTCACAGTCTCTGCATTGCCTTGTGGAGGTTTGTAAACAAAATATGCCACAAACAGGAAAAGTATAGTTATGGCTTTGCTTGCAGCACCTAAACAAGACAAAAAAAGCAGAATAAACTTAGTGCACAACACTTTGAGGGGAGCATGGCTATGGGGCAAGACTTTCCAGAGACAGAGAAGATGCATACTGTTTTTATTTACATAATTTTAATTTGTAAACCCATAATCTGCTGTTTATATGTACATTATTGTAACTTTTAGGTCTCTAGAACAATGTCATGATACCCAGCAATACATACCAGAGCTCTTAGGAAAGAGAGCATCAGGGAAAGAAACAACGATAGAGTGATTTGTGTTCTTGAGGGTCTCCTAAACAGGGGTACTTGGCAGGTATGAATTTTTTGACTCTTGACGTAATGCTATCTGTCTAATTAGGGAAGCCCTGTGGTGTTTTGCAAGCTTCCAGCCCTTGGGGACATTTATCAGTAAGGCCTCCAATTGAACATCATGTGTGGCAGACAAAACCGTGTTATGCACCGTGTTTTTGTAGGAGGAGAAAACAAAACTCTGTAATGTGTCATATGGTAAGGGATGAAATGCAAATATTGGTACCTACTTAAGGAAACATATGTTTTTATTCAGAGAGGCCTTAAATATATTTATTTCTCCTTCCACACATTCTTAAAATTTTAACCAGTTTCTTTTCCAAATTATGAAAATGCAAAATATATGCATTTTTGTAGCTGTTTTTCCTCCTTCATTTTGATCATTAAAATGGGTAGATATAGATGAAATGAAACCATATTGTTGGGATTCCAATATAAAATAGAAATTAAAAATTATGAATATGAAGTTTAAATTCAGAACTGCATGTTTTAGCCTGCATCTTGTTCAGGCCAGACTGGCAAACCTGGCAAATGCCTGGCAGGCTTGGGCCTAATGGTCCTGTAATTGTGTGGCCACAAGCTTGATACACATCTGCACAAGTGTAAAGGAGGCCTGCAAAAGTAGCTTGAGCTGCAAGTAGCATAGACATGTGCCTATTGTATCTAAGGATTAATTGATCACCGGGGAAATGATTGAGACATGCAGTTAAAAGAAATCAACAAACCAAATTAGCATTTCCACTATTGTTTGAACTACAGCATGAAGACTTTTTTTGTTGCAGTTATTACTTACTGATGGCAATCAATTTATATGACGTGTCTGGATTGTCATATGTCCAGCAAGCTCCCTTCGAACCACATTCATTTATGTTCCATAACATACAGCTACTATCTATTAGAACACCAAATGTAATCGGTCCAGGTATAGAACCTTAAACGTAAAAATAAAACAAAATCCACAGTTAAAAAAATATAAACAATCCCATTTTACAGTTTTCTCCCCTTAAGCACAATGGGTTGTCCTTAAACCCATTAAAAACAATGCATTGTACATGTACGGGCTTCGTCATGAAGGGGTTAATGATATAATTTATATTATTATTGTTGTTGACCAAATATTCTCTCTCTAAAGTATTCCAGAACAGCCTTTGCCACTGATCTAGATCCAAATTGTTCATGTCCTCACAGTCCATTAAAAGCTTGGATTTTCAGGGTAAATAAAAAAAATAATCAATTTAAATGTTATGTATAAATGGACACTTTTAAGAAATGTAGAATTAATGTAAAACTCAGTGTATGAAAGTCTAAGCAGCTGCTTGCTACTTACCCAACAATCGAATGAATGACCACTGCACTCCAAGGGCAAATGACCTTTGTTTATCTGGTACACATCTAAAAGAAAACCATTAGAAATTATTTCTCATTCCTGTACAGAAATGTTGAAAATATGGATTAAGTGAAAATTACCCAAACAAACACAATAATCACAAACAAAAAATAAATGAAAAACAAAATGTAAAAGAAACCAGAAAAATAAAAAAAGTTGTATTAATTAGAAACAAAAATACTGATTAAAATATATAGGAGTTACATTTATGATTCATGATTTTTTGGGGGGAATTTAGTTCTAATGCTATCTGGAATTTATGGAGAAAGTACTAAGATAGAATGTGTTATCCCTTAAGAGTAACTAAAATAGGAACTATTTCAAGCACATGTAAAAAAATGGATAGAGCATGTTTTCTTGCTGGCCAAACCATCAATAAATTAATACATATCACCTAGATATTGGCAGGGTCTTTACATTTTGAGTGTACTTTGCCAATAGATTTTCTGAGACCCCGTCCGTAACATAAGTAATACAAACAACAACAATACATAAAATGAAGATATAGTTTTTATTACTACTTACATTGCTACTTTACTGCTACATATTTGTATTCATGGAAAATAAATTACAGTGATAACTTTGAAGAATCAATTTCATGGTCTAAGAGGACCCTTAGCAGTTTCTTAACTTGCTTACACAGGTAATTAATCAAATGATTTTAAGTATATCACCAGCTATTTGCTACCAAATAAATAAAAAACTTCTGTAATGGTTCTATTAGTAAAATATAGGGATCAACATTTTCATTTTGTATTTCTTACCTTATGATAGCCATAGTTATTGGCGTTGCAATCATGAATGTGCTAACAACCACAAAGAAGAAAAAAACCATAAATATTATCAAACTTGTACAGGTGGTTTCACATTTTCCAGGAGTAGCCACAGACATATTAAAACTGCCTTCAAATTTTGCTATTTTTCGAACTTGTTCTCCAATGCAAGAGCAATTGCTGTAAATCTATGAAAAAGAAAGAAGAAAAAAAAGAAATTAAGTTGTGTCTGTGCTGTACCTGCCAGAACATTCTTCCAGTTTTAGATGTAAAATTATACACTAAGGCATATGAAAGAATGGCATATTGTATTAATAATGTACTAACCTCACACAAAAGCCTATACTTTACTATAATAATTTGACAGACCTGACAAGGTTTAAACTATTTTAAAATGTGTCCTCATGTTTTGTTACCTTTTACATTTGTACAGAACGCTAGTAAATAGGTTTGATTGCAAAACACTGTACCAATTACATAATTGTGTCAAATTAAGTTTTACCAGAAATACTACATCATAAAATGTATTTTATTGAAGATGCTGACTGATGATGACATCATATATCCTAAAATAAGGCTTCAAGAAAATAGAATAATAGAAATGTAATGGCATATTTGGAGTTGGTTATGCACTTTAACATAAATGAAGCACTGATTGCTTCCGAGTGAAAATTCTAAATGATCTACTTAGTCCCGGGGTCACATCTGGCAATGCTGGGAAAGCATGCGCATGCACAGATACAGTTTCAGGTAAATATCAGAATGGTTGTGACTATTATAGCACACCGTGATGCCCGTGATGCCTCTTCAAACCCCAGCTTATGGAGCATATTCAATTCTGCATGCCTTATCATTTGACCTCTATTTATTTGTTTTATTCTTAGGTTTTATTCTTAGGTCACAGTTCACAGTAAAACAGCCAGACCAATATAACTTTATAACAACAATAATAATTATAGATAATGGTCAATTGCAGATACCTTTGTACTACCGTCTAATGTAGTAGAAGTACACCCTGCGTAGCACGAAGAAAAATACTGAACTCCATCAGATCCACAAACTGGGTCATAAAACGAGCGTTCACATGAGCAGTTGCTATTACATGGGGCTGTTATTTCCCCTATTTTACCTGTTCTAAAATAAAGCACAAAAAGGAATATTAGTATGGTGGAAACATATACACATAGTTAATTTATATTTGATATAAGTTTGCAGTATAACAAATTAATCGTTTAAGAAGAAGTCATTCTTGAATATGTACAAATACATTATTAGCAAACCACTGGCTAGCTTGATCTGTGAATTGATAAATTAAATAAAGATTTGGTATGACTGTCTCTCTAAATGCTGGCAACTGCAAGCAAGGGATTTCTTCTGCCCTAGTCATCACAGCGAGACATTCGCCTATGAACACTATGTATAGAATTGTTTTGTCTCCTACTACAATACTATACAATAATAAAATAATCCGCTGTTCACTAATTGTGTGTAAGATGGCAGTATACAACAGGGAGCTTAAAAAAAGACATTCCTGTTGCAAATAACCTGAGACCGCAAATAGCCATGAGGCTATCCCGAATCTAAGACAGGATCAAGGACTGATTAAACTCTTTACATCAGGAAAAATTCTATGTTTCTATGTGACATGCTTTACGAGCGTGATTCCACAAAAATAAGGCCTATCTCTGCACAACTTTACATGGGCCTTTGCTGCCATATACTTACCCATTATATAAAATGGACACTCCTGCAAATGGGTCATTCCCACATTTAGCAAAGATAAAGACAGTCATCAGTGCAACTGACACAAAAGACATTATTATTGAGAACCGAATTATATTTTTGCATTCAATCTTGAATTTAGAAATAATGATGCCTCCTATAACTTGTCCAATGGCTGCTGCAGGGATAAGAACACCACCTAAAACAAAACAAAGAAATCTATTTATTTCCTATGGGATAACCTATTTAGTCTTTAGTATTTATTATAGATTTGTTGGAGAAGCTATATATTTCCATTTGTGCCCTGGAAATATCAGTGTAAAGCATAAATGATATATAATTGTGAACAAATTAAGGAACACACTGTATGTTCACTTCCCCTATCATATAACAAGGGCAAGATATTGTCAATTGAAGATGTAACCAACTGCTTAAATATATCAACATGTATTACATCATCTACATCAAGTTGAGCACTTCTTTCAGAGACTGGTCCTTTATAATCCAGCGTTATCAATGAGCTGAAATGTTAATCTCTCCTGCAAACTCCAGTCTTTTAGATTCTGAGTAAATGTTTGTTTACTCAATAGATTGTGGTAAGATCTGCTGTAGGATTACATTACATTTATTTATAAAGCGCCGGCAGATTCCGCAGCGCTGTTACAGTCAGTATAACAATTTCACATACAAAAACACATACAATAACAAACTGGTGCAAAGGAGAAGAGGGCCCTGCTCTTGCGAGTTTATAATCTAGTCGGTGGTTGAGGGGGAAGTGAGACAATAGGAGAGGACTGCTTGGATGGGGATGAGTTGATCTGGTTCCGATGATGTGTTGAAGCTGTTGATTGTTCAGATGGCTTGATTATGATGGTTGGGAGTAATGGGAAGGAATGTTGTACGCTTCCCTGAACAGGTGGGTTTTCAGAGAGGTTTTAAAAGTTGTATACGAGGTAGAGAGTCTGACGGAACGGGGAAGGGAATTCCACAGGAGGGGTGCGGTGCGGGTGAAATCCTTCTTTCTGCAGTGGTACTTGGTATGTAGTTTCCCTCCAGTTTAACTCCAGTGTAACTCTAGGAGGACTTTAGCATACCTCAGAACATCAGGTTACCTGGATCTCTCCTTCTTCCAAGTGGGTAGTTTTGGGAGGGGTGGACTAGGAATGCAAGGGGCACAGATGTGAGATGGGTGGGGCTAGCCGTTGATAAGGAGGTGGCTATCCTCAGATAGTACTGGATTGGTTAGGAGTGGGCAAGGTTAAACACTGCTCTGGCCTGGAGAAAGAAGTGGCATGGAGACTCAAGGAAGCACTGCTTCATCTGTAGACCCTGGGTGAAACCTGGAGAGGTCCTGGGTATGGATCTTAGCAGTACAGCTTTTCCATTTTAATTATTGCCAGTATAGCTTAAGATGAAAAGGCTGATCTGACATGTTCTCTGTCATGTTTTAACCTTTTTGTAAGTTATAGCAGTTGCATCCTATTCTCACTTGTTGCCTAACTGAGATATATTCAGATATGCACTTCATGTGGCCTGTCGCATTTGAATCACACTGGTACTTTTACAGAGCACATGATTGACCTGAATGGAAATGAATCATGAATGAAATTATATTGCCACCTACCTCCTAAAATTGCAGAAAAACTTGATGTCAATGAAAACTGATTTTCAATAAATTTGGGGAGGAAAGTTGCAAATCCAGTGGTAATCAAGGCATCAGAGCAGCTGGCAAATGTTAAGGATAAAAGAACTGGGTTTTTCAGCATTAACTATGAGAAAGACAGACATGTTGTTTAGTAGGGCAGATATGGGTAATACCATAAGTCATAAAAACAAAATCGAACACCATCTGCAATGTCTTTCAAAAAAGCATTAAACACAGAGGCAGGTGTCTAAAATGACAAAGACAAATCCCTTCCTCACAACCATTAGGTAAAAACTCTTAAATCGCTTCCTCTAAGTCAAGTAGAAAAATAACTCTTAAAGCAAACACCTTGAGGATATTAACCCCTTAAGGACAATGGGCGGTCCCAAAACCCATTGAAAACAATGCATTTTGAGCCCGTACATGTACGGGCTTTGTCATTAAGGGGTTAAACTTGTGCGGCCGTATATGGCATGAAAAGGGGCATTATATGCTCACTATGAATGACCCATGCAGAGGGAGCAGAAGCAATGACCATGCCAATGTGTATGTTTACATCAGGGTCAGTAAATGACTGCTTGTGTGCTTCAAATTGAACAGACAGTATGAAGGGGGATACACATTTTCCAATTGCTTATTTTTTAAGAAAAAAAAATGTATCTTTAAATAATTGCGTAAAAAAGGAGTGGTTTTCAGCTTTCTGTACTCATGACAGACTTCAGTGTGGCTGATTTTAAATGTAAGAGTACATACACTGTATGAATCATTAAGCATTAAATACAATATTTATATTTTGAGTTTTATGAAAGTTCATCCTTACCATCAGTGCCATAGGAAAATCTTTGAAACTTTTGCCCAGATTTTTTTCTTCTACGATACTTTCACTTCCATTGTTATGTGCTTGGGAAATCCTTTGAGACTGAATTTCTGCTGTGCCTAAGGGACATGGAGAAACCTTGGCGTTATGGGATTATTAACCAAGCACATCCAACCAAAATAGAAAACCCATTGCTATGGGTGAGATTGAATTAAAATGTGCTATACATAGATGAACAGGCTATTTACAGAAAATATAGTGAATATTAAAAACAAGAACTTTGGACATTTAAAGTACAGATAAGCAATATAACTTTCTATGTAGTCCTGATCAATGATAATGTGTGTCAAATGTATGGTCTGTCTGTAAACTATATTTTGGTCTGCTATAGAACAGGGCCAGTTGGTTGGGTTGAGCTGCGTCTCCTGATAAGAGTGGGCTCTTTTAAGAAGACTCACAAGATAATCTACATCCTCAACTACCTAGTTGTATATTATATACCCTATATAAGGCATGATTGTGGAATACAAAAAACATGTAATTTATATTTTCAAGACATGGATGATTTATTCTTTTTGTTATAAAATACATACCAGGCAAATGCTTAGGGAAACACGAAAAGGGAGCAATCAGCAACCATGTTACCAAGCCGCAAATTAAAAATGCAATCCACCATGCACCAAGCCACCTTGGATCGCTTGGGGTAATATTTGGACTATAAAGAAGAAAACAGCATTGTTACTGCATTAAGTTACTGTATTATTATATTAAGTAGTTAATACAAAACCTATTTCAGCCAGAGGATAAGAGCACCATTAGATATGCATGACTAGACTTGATCTCAGTCATATGTGGTCCATTTATATTAATAGCTGATACTGTCACGGCACAGCGTACAGAGGAGACGCCGTAGTCAGGTAGGACTGCAGGGATGGTCCAGAGAGCCGAGGTCAGGATACCGGAGAGCAGGATAAACGAGGAGCAAGCCGAGGTCAGGATACCGGAGAGCAGGATAAACGAGGAGCAAGCCGAGGTCAGGATACCAGAGATCAGAATAGTCAAAAACAAGCCGAGGTCAAATACAGGAATCAAGCAGGAAAACGCTATCTGGGTGCTAGCACAGGGCATAGACGACCATCAGAAGGCGAAGTCTAAGAGTTCTGAAATCTCTTATATAGGCACAGGAAGTTTAGGCACTAATTGGATGTTCCCCGCCAAATTTTCAAAGTGCCGTTACGTCACTTCCTGCGGCCATCTTGTGGTTGGCGATTTCGTAATCTTTCCATATAGGTCGAGGTAGTACCAGCCGGCGCCGCTAGGTGGCGTGAAGCAGAACGAGTCAGGACTCCAGAGAAGGACGCGTCTCCCGGCTCCAGCTGCTGGGAGGATCTTGTGCAGGTAAGTGGTCTCCCTCTTCCTCGCGGCGGCTGCGGCTGCTGTGTAGAAGCGGGAGGTCTCCCCCTTCTCCGCGGTGGCTGCGGCTGCTGGGTAGACGAGGGAGGTCTTCCCCTTCTGCGCGGTGGCTGTGGCTGGAGCTGCCGTGCGGAAGCAGGGGGTCTCCCTCTTCCTCGTGGCAGTTGCGGCTGGGGCTGCCGTGCAGAGGCGGGGGGTCTCCCCCTTCTTCGCGGCGCTTGCTGCTGCTGGTCCGAGGCGGGGGGTCTCCCCTCTCTTCGCGGCAGCAGCGGCCGCCGGACCGAAGCGGGGGGTCTCCCCCTACCTCGCGGCTGCTGACACGCGGCTGGAGCCGTAACAGTACCCCTCCTCAAAGGGGCGACCTCTGGGCGACCCCTGTTAGAGCAACTCTGCCCTCTAGCCAGGAATGCACGTACAAGGTGAGGAGCATGAAACCGAGCCTCCGGTACCCAGGAACGATCCTCTGGGCCAAGTCCCCTCCAATGAATCAGATATTGGAGACTCCCTTGTTGCCTGCGAGACTTCAGGATAGCTTGAGGAGTACGTCCAGAAATATCAGTGGCCGAAGTCTCCGAAACAGAGGATCTGGTCGAAAAGCGGTTGCAAACCAGCGGCTTCAATAGGGAGACATGGAAGACTCTAGGAATACGGAGTGTCCTAGGCAGAGAAAGTTCATAGGCGACAGGGTTCACCCGGCGGACAATCGAGAAAGGACCGATAAAACGTGGTGCCAGCTTCATGCTGGGTACTCTGAGTCGCAGGTACCTTGTAGACAACCACACTCTGTCCCCAGGAGAATAGGCAGGATTCCTAGAACGACGTTTGTTAGCTTGGAGTTCCTGTCGCTCACCCGCCAATTCTAGAGCCCTCCGCACCGAAGCCCACGTAGACTGGATAGTCACCAACCGCTCCTCCAGTACTGGATCAGTAGAAGTAGGGAAGGCGCCAGGAAAGGGTTGAGGGTGAAGACCATACACACAATAGAAGGCGGATTCTCCAGTGGACTCTTGTACCGCATTATTGCGAGCAAATTCAGCCAATGGCAACAGGTCAACCCAATCGTCCTGATGATGGTTAATGAATATGCGCAGGTACTGTTCGAGGTGCTGGTTAGCCCTCTCTGCTGCGCCGTTGGACTGTGGGTGGTATGCGGAGGAAAAGGCCAGGGTGACACCCAAGGCTCTAGTGAACTCGCGCCAAAAACGTGCAATAAACTGAGTGCCACGGTCGGAGACAATCTCAGTAGGGACTCCATGGAGGCGGACGATCTCCCGCATGAATAAGTCAGCCAACACCGAAGCCGTGGGTAGTCTCCTCAAGGGTATCATATGCGCCATCTTAGAAAAGCGATCGACGATCATGAGGATGACAGTATATCCCTTGGAGTTGGGTAAATCCACGATAAAGTCCATGGCAAGGTGAGTCCAGGGCCTTGAAGGACGAGGTAATGGATGGAGCAGCCCAGCAGGGAGATTTCTAGAAGACTTGTTGGCAGCACACTTGAGACAGGAGCGGACAAACAGGGCAGTATCCCTGCTCCATTCTGGCCACCAAAATGTCCTGGACACGAGGTCCTTGGTTCGTGCTAGCCCAGGATGGCCTGCAGTTCTGGAGCCATGGGACAGACGAAGCACATGGGTACGGAGGTTAGCAGGAACAAAAAGTTTCCCAACCGGCAACGACGCTGGAGCTTGGGCTTGTAAACCAGAAATGCGATCAAGCAAGGGAGTCCGGCAACGAAGGTGTAGCGCAGCGAGAACCTTGGTAGTAGGTATAATGGGCTCAGGCGCACGACCCTCCTCCTCTGGAAGCACATGTATCCGGGAGAGGGCATCAGCCTTGACATTCTTGGAACCCGGACGATAAGTCAATACGAATGAGAATCGGGAGAGAAACAAAGCCCATCTGGCCTGTCGAGGGTTTAGGCACTTGGCATTCTCTATGTACTGAAGGTTCTTGTGGTCCGTTAGAATCAACGTAGGAATCTGCACACCCTCCAGTAGATGACGCCACTCCTCCAGTGCCAGGATAACAGCCAGCAGCTCCTTGTTCCCCACATCATAGTTCCTCTCTGCTGGGGAGAATCTTCTGGAGAAGAATCCGCACGGATGGAGAGGACCACTGTATGAGATTCTCTGGGACAGGACAGCTCCGACTCCGGCTTCAGATGCATCGACCTCCAGAACAAATGGCAACCGAGGATCAGGATGACGCAACACAGGAGCGGTGGTAAATTTCGTCTTGAGCCGGGAAAAAGCGGAAATGGCCTCAGGAGACCACTCCAGGGTGTTCGCCCCTTTCTTAGTAAGGGACGTTAAAGGAGCCGCAACCTTGGAGTAGTCACGGATGAATCGTCTGTAATAGTTCGCAAACCCCAGAAAACGCTGCAGGGGTTTCAGGCCCAAAGGTTGAGGCCAGTCTCTGATGGCTTGGACCTTGGATGGGTCCATCTCGAAACCAGAGGGTGTAATGACGTATCCCAGGAATGTCACCCTCTGGATCTCAAACTCACATTTCTCGAGTTTAGCATATAGTCCATGGAGCCGTAGTCGGGACAAAACGCGAGCAACCTGGGTACGATGAGACTGCAAATCCGAAGAGTATATCAGAATGTCATCCAGGTACACCACTACAAACTGTTGGAGAAAGTCCCGGAGGCAATCATTGATGAATTCTTGGAAGACTGCCGGGGCGTTGCACAGCCCAAACGGCATAACAGTATATTCGTAATGTCCCGAACGAGTATTGAAGGCAGTCTTCCATTCGTCGTCCGCACGGATCCGGACGAGATTGTACGCACCCCGGAGATCCAGCTTGGTGTAAATAGTGGCCCCACGTAGCCTATCGAAAAGTTCAGAGATTAGGGGAATAGGGTATGTGTTACGCCTGGTGATCCTGTTTAGCCCACGATAATCAATGCAGGGACGAAGCTCCCCGTTCTTCTTTTTTACGAAGAAGAAACCTGCGCCCGCAGGGGAGACAGAGCGGCGGATAAATCCTCGGCGAAGATTCTCCTCTATATATGATTCCATAGCTTGGGTCTCCGGAATGGAGAGTGGGTAAACCCGCCCCCGGGGTGGCATGGTCCCAGGAAGCAAGTCAATTGGGCAGTCATAAGGCCTGTGTGGTGGTAGCTTCTCAGCCTCCTTCTTATCGAAGACGTCCGCGAAATCCCGGTACTGTGCAGGCAGAGAGGAGGTCTCCCTCGAAGAGGCTGTAACCGTGGCATGCTTAAGAGGGGTGAGGCAATGTGCTTTACAGGACGCACTCCAGGCCGTGATCTGAGTCGTAGTCCAATCAATAGCAGGATTATGTACTTGTAACCACGGAAATCCCAATATAATGGGAATGGAGGGTGAGCGGATGACGAGAAGTTGCAATCGTTCCTTGTGTACGATCCCGACGGCAAGGTTGAGTGGGGCTGTAGAGCGAGAAATCTGGTCAGGATGAAGCGGTCTGCCATCAATAGCCTCAACAGCTAATGGTGCGGGCAGGGATAGGGTGGGAATGCGTTGCTGCTCACAAAACACTGAATCAATAAAGTTGCCGGCAGCGCCGGAGTCCAGGAAAGCCTCAGTGTCAACGAATCCAGCATCCCAGACCAGACGGACCGGAACAGTCATGCGGGTGGTGAACCCGTCGGGGGAATAGTTTACCACACCTATAGTAGGTTCCCCTGGCCTACCTAGGTGCGGGCGTTTCCCGGCCTGCTAGGACAGTGTCCGATGAAATGACCCGAGAGTCCGCAGTAAAAGCATAATCCCTCCCGTCTCCGCCTGTTCCTCTCTCGTTCGGAGACCCGAGTGGCTCCCAACTGCATGGGTTCGTCAGACGGTTCATTCGAGGGTTCGGCAGATGAAAACTGAGGCGAGAAGCGTGTAGTAGATCTCCCACCCTTGTCGCTTGACTTCAGACTCTCACGTTGGGCTTGTCTTTGGCGGAGACGCAGATCAATCTGGGAAACATACGAAATCACGGAGTCTAGCTCCATGGGTAAGTCTCTGGCAGCAGTCTCGTCCTTGAGGGTCTCAGAAAGTCCATTCAGGAAGGCGGCCACCAATGCCTCATTAGTCCAGTTCACCTCTCCCATCAGGGTCCGGAACTCTATAGCATACTCCAGAAGCGGGCGGGACCCCTGACGAATGGTAAAGAGTGAATTAGAAGCGGTGGCCCTTCTACCCGGAGTATCAAACGCAGCACGTAGACTGGAAACAAATTCAACATAGGAGCGCACCGTAGAAACGTTCCTCTCCCAGAGCGGTGAAGCCCATGCCAAGGCTTTATCCGTGAGGAGAGAAATGACATATCCCACCTTGGCACGTTCAGTGGGAAAGGCGTAAGGAGACAGTTCAAAGTGTATCTCACACTGATTCAGGAAACCCCGACAGGTTGCCGGATCACCACCGTAACGTTGGGGTGGAGGCAGGTGAGCAGGAACCGTGGCTACTGGTAACGGTGGTGGAGTAGGAGCCGCCACAGGTTGCGGTGCTTGCTGTGCAGGATCAGTACGCTGAAGCAAAGTCTGAAGGGCTTGAGCAAATTGATCCAGACGGTGATCCATCTCGTCAAGTCGAGCCTCAGTGGACCCTTGTCCTACCGAAGCGGGTCTCATGATGGCCTTCTGATTCTGTCACGGCACAGCGTACAGAGGAGACGCCGTAGTCAGGTAGGACTGCAGGGATGGTCCAGAGAGCCGAGGTCAGGATACCGGAGAGCAGGATAAACGAGGAGCAAGCCGAGGTCAGGATACCGGAGAGCAGGATAAACGAGGAGCAAGCCGAGGTCAGGATACCAGAGATCAGAATAGTCAAAAACAAGCCGAGGTCAAATACAGGAATCAAGCAGGAAAACGCTATCTGGGTGCTAGCACAGGGCATAGACGACCATCAGAAGGCGAAGTCTAAGAGTTCTGAAATCTCTTATATAGGCACAGGAAGTTTAGGCACTAATTGGATGTTCCCCGCCAAATTTTCAAAGTGCCGTTACGTCACTTCCTGCGGCCATCTTGTGGTTGGCGATTTCGTAATCTTTCCATATAGGTCGAGGTAGTACCAGCCGGCGCCGCTAGGTGGCGTGAAGCAGAACGAGTCAGGACTCCAGAGAAGGACGCGTCTCCCGGCTCCAGCTGCTGGGAGGATCTTGTGCAGGTAAGTGGTCTCCCTCTTCCTCGCGGCGGCTGCGGCTGCTGTGTAGAAGCGGGAGGTCTCCCCCTTCTCCGCGGTGGCTGCGGCTGCTGGGTAGACGAGGGAGGTCTTCCCCTTCTGCGCGGTGGCTGTGGCTGGAGCTGCCGTGCGGAAGCAGGGGGTCTCCCTCTTCCTCGTGGCAGTTGCGGCTGGGGCTGCCGTGCAGAGGCGGGGGGTCTCCCCCTTCTTCGCGGCGCTTGCTGCTGCTGGTCCGAGGCGGGGGGTCTCCCC
The DNA here is from genome assembly GCF_027358695.1 of Spea bombifrons. Lineage (NCBI taxonomy): Eukaryota > Metazoa > Chordata > Amphibia > Anura > Pelobatidae > Spea > Spea bombifrons. The sequence goes on along the minus strand of NC_071087.1, from coordinate 136,948,383 downwards.
TCTCTTCGCGGCAGCAGCGGCCGCCGGACCGAAGCGGGGGGTCTCCCCCTACCTCGCGGCTGCTGACACGCGGCTGGAGCCGTAACAGATACAATGTATCCTCTACACAAAAATGTAAATAAAGGTATTGGCACAAACAGCATCTGTTTTAGAATCTGCTGTGATTTCGCATGGAAGATTATTTTTTAAATGTTGGGCTTTTATTAATATTTTTTTGGAAGGCTCTTTTTTTGTGGCAAATTTTAGGACTCATCTCTCAACATAAATAGATTGTTACTAAAGAGCAAGATGACCCCCCCCAATTAAAAAAAAATTACTCCCCTCACATCATTGTCTTATTAAATATCCCCAAGAGGCAGTAGGGGCAGGGGCCTCATTGACCATTTGATCTATCCTCCTAAACAGAATGCATAATGCTTTAAGAAGGGGTCCACATGTTAACAATATAAAATAATCAAATTGAAAGCCTGGCAAATAAAGCAAAAAAAAAAAAAAAATACTTACTTTATTCCTTTGTCAAAATCAATATATAAGTTTAAAAGCTGCCCTCCTATCAAATACCCTATAGCTGGACCCACTACAGACATTCCATATGCAATTCCTAAAACAAACAAAAAAGTACAAGAGGTTTTGATGGGATTAGTATGATTTAGTATTTTACATATTATACTATATATATTTATATAATTTGATTTATTATGTAAATATGTTTACAGTTGAAGCACCTAGAACACTATAGGTGCACAAACACCCAATGAAAATAGCAAAAAAAAGTTATAGACTGTCCCATATTTGGCCTTTACCAAAAGGTCTTCTTCCTCAAAAAACTGTGGTCCGAAAAACCCTATATGAGGAATTTAGAGATGGAGGAACCAGCTAGGTTTAGTCTTGTGTTACCCCATGGGATGGGGGATAAAAGGAGAGTGAATGGGCTCTGTGTCTCATGGATTTGCTATTCTATTCCTTTCCAGCCCAGCAGAATGTAGAGGAGGCAATTGTTACATCCTTCCTATAGTTAACATGGGTCTACAGGACCCTGCTTTTTATTTACTTATTTTAACACTGAAGTTTAGCAGTTGGAATTTTAATGTTAAATTTTGTTAATTGAAGGCAAAGGAACGAAACCTCTATTGAGTATGGTCAGTAAAGTTAGTGAATAGACCCCTTTATTCTATTTCTGCAGTGATCAAACATTTATTATTAAATATATGCTTTAATGATTTGTTAGTTAAACACTAACTAGCATGACAATATAAAAACACATAAATACTACCTATGTATAATGATGATTTGTGTGTCGGAAGGCTATCATCAAAAAAGGCTGTTCCAAGAGTGTACAGTGGAGTTCCTCCTACGCCCATAAGCAGCTGACCCAAAATAAACACATAAAGGTAGTTGGAGAGTGAGGATTTTTTCTTCCCTGTGCATTCTAAGAGACTGCTGTTAGTTCCTGAGACTTCACATACATCTGTAATTGAAAACAGCAGTTAAACAGTTAATGTAAAATTCACATTTCCGGTATTCTGAGGTATAGTGAAGTTTGAAGTTTACTGAAGTTTGTAACAATATCGAGTAGTTATTGTCTATACTGTTGGGTGCGATCTCTTCTATATTATGCTAGCTGATGTAGTAAGAGCTGGGTATACAATCAATCGCTGATCACAACTTTGTATCTGAAGCCGTGAAGTAAGAATCTTCACAGAAGATTGTCACAGCTTTCATATAATATATATATTATATACAACCAGAGATGTAGGTCTTACTGGCATCATAATATGGTACGCCACCCTAGAGACAAAAACTTAGATAGTGGGGAAAGCATAAATCTCCCTTGTAACTCGCCCATTTTGCAGGATCATACTGGGGAGCCTTATTTGCCTCAGGGCCTCTTAGCACAAGTAGATCAAATTAAACAATGTATATGATTTTTGGTTCAGCAAGTTGGGTTTGGTGACGTTCTGCTAAGCTTATCTTTTATGACACACATGGGACATCAGAGTTGCTTAAGGGAATCACTTTAATAAACTAAATTGACACATTTTTTTAACCTGTGAATATTGAACATAATAGTTACATGATAGACATTTCAAAAAGGTATGTCTATATATGTTGAAGTACCCCTGCTTTATTAGAGCAGATTGTAACAAGGACGTTATGTCCATAAAACAGAAATAAAAGATTAAGATAACTATACAAGATTAAACTTTCACTAGGTCTTCTAATATGACTACAAATCTGTTCTGGAAACTCTCCAAGCACTCTATATAATAGAAAACAATTGGCTGTATTGTTTTGAGATATAAGTATGGGAAAGATTCTGAAAACTATGGAACTTAAGGATGACTTCTGCCAAATGTATACCTGTTAGTTGAGCTCCATGTACCCCGAGCACTAGATTCTCAGTCTGATAAAGATTAAATATGCTATATAACAGTATTGCTCAGAAATTGTGTCCTAGAATAGCATGTTTGACATTAAATGTAGTGGCTATTAAATTTCATTACAGAAATGTTGCAGTCCAGCATGTACAACCGCACTTAGATATACAAGCACAGTAAATATATAGTGTAAGAACCGTGCAGTAGCAGTAAAAAAAACAAAAACATAAATATGGATCATGTTGAAATATCAGACATAACTTTTAAACTATTCATTAAAATGCTTCACATTGTAGCAGAGTGTCACATGAAAAGATATGATAAAATATTTACAAAAATGTGAGGGGTGTACACACTTTTGTGAGATAACTGAACTAATCTGACCTTCAGACAGCTCGGTAATAGCAGAATCTATTCAGAAGTGAAACAAGGAGTGAATATAACAAGAAAAAGCGTATTAGCTACTTACCATTAAATTTGCTTCCATACTGGTATACTCCAGTAGAGAAATGAGGTAAAGAAAACACAATTGATCCTAATCCAATCATAAAAGCTGAAAAGGCGAGCCATCTTGGTTTGTGTCCTCTTTGTCCATAAAAAGAGACTACAAGTGACAAAAGGCAAAAGGCGATGTCGTAGCTTGCAGAAATCAAGCCAGTTAGGGAGCTGTTCAAGTCATAACGTTTCTCGATTGTGGAAATGACAACATTTACTAAACCATTTACAGCAGTACCTAAAAGAGAAAAGAACAAAATATAATGGCATCAAAATCTTAAACCAACTGTTTATATGTCAATATGTATAGCTTGAAACATTTAAATAATAAAGAGATGTAAGCAGGAATGTTTATTTCAAAGGAAATCAAATGATAGAACAAGAGGTCACTCATGCCTTAATCAGTTCTTGATCTTGTCTTAGATTCAGGGTAGCCTTATGTCTATTACATGCATGTTTAAATTTTCTTACTGTATTAGCATCTACCACTTATGATAGGAGACTGTTCTATTTATCTACCACTCTCTCAGTAAAGGTAGACTAAATAACGTGAAGCCAAATGACATTAGTTATTTGTCTTTACGGTCAAGTAAAAAAATAAAATATAAAACCAGGATTATCTGGAATCTGGTCTGATTTATAGCCGAAAGGTTGTGCACATGATATTATCTTGTGTTGTAACACAAGAGTATGATTATGATTTCAGGTGATTTCACCTGCAATCCATTCTGTTCTCAGATTACATATTTGCAAGCACAATAGCCAAACAAATGTTCCTGCTATTAGTTTTAGTCTTGGAATAAGTTTTCCTCATATCAATGCCAAGTTATCTCTCTGGGAACAAAATGGACATAGCAGCGGATATTATGTAATGTCGATTATAATTACCTGTATCTAGCATTAAACTTACAAAAAAAGTCAAGTACATGACCTTGCTAAGAGTAAAGAAAACACTTAGACAACCCTGGGACAAACAAAATAATTTTGACATGAGACACACATACAATGAGTGGATTAAAAGTAGCTAACCCCTAAAATGTAAATCAGGGCTTTCAAGCTCCAGGCCTCGAAGGCCCAAACCAAGCCAAGGCTTTCACGATATCCCAGGGTGAGGCGGTCATGGACCAAGATGGATGTTGTGATGTTCAGGGAGAGTTGGGGATGGGGTGGAAAGGAGGCAGTGATGAGAGAGAGAATGGGGAGAATGTGGAGAATGAGACCTGTGTAGAGAAGTGTTGGGGGGGGAGTAAGAAAGGTGACATTTCTGAAAACGAATATGTACAAATAAAGAAAAATACTGGTTTGGTTTATTTAGAGGGAATTCTCATTAAACTCAAACATTGTACCTTAAAGGGGATCTGTCACTTATACTTACTAATTAAAGCCATTTATAAACGTGTTGATTTAGTAGCCAACACACCATTTCACTAATTAGTGTGTGAGGAGAGAACTTGAAAAGATTGTGCATTGTGTATTTTTCCTCAGCATACCATCCACCATCCAGTGTACTAACTGAAAGTGTGAATCAGAACAGTGTTTATGCTGTTTTACACCATAGCTACAGGATTACTTTGAATAGGTTGCAACTTTTAGACTCTTTGCATTCTGCTGTCTGACCTGGTTAAAAACCAGCCTCTCAACAGATGTATTGCCACATGAAAGTTTAAACTTTGCATGCTGTATTGGGTTGGGAACAAAACATGGTTATCCACTCAGTACTTCCAATGCCCTCACAGGAGGTGGGTCTTTGTTTTATTGGTCTGTTCTCAGTCATGAATCAGTCCTATTGCATTTCAATTGGACTCCAGTGTACAGGACTCATCTGGCATTTCACTCCCATGTCCACCCAGACCTGTTCCTTAATCATAGTCATGCTCCCTATCCCCAGTGCTTGTTCATAAGATGAAAATATATACCGGATTCCTGGTATAGCAGTATAAGTTGAAATACCTGTTTAACTTGAAAGGTTTCGATTCAAAAGAATGTTCCTCCTACTGCTCTTCACACCCCCTCCCTGGTTTCTTGTTTTTACCAAGGATGCCCTTGAAATGGGACACTGTCAGGATGGCTTCAGACACAATGTGATTATTTAGCATCAACCATCAACGGAATGAATCTTGTAGCTCGACGTTATGCATTAATGTGAACCACAACACGCACGTCTACTAATAATCCAACCAGATGGAGATGCGTCACTGTCTGACCTTAAATTCTGCTATGCATTTCTAGGTCCTACTGTTGTCTGAGACCCTCTGGATTGTTCAAAGTTTTCTGCTATTCTTGCTACTGGGCTATTTTCTCCCCATAACTTTTACATAAGAACAATGGCAACAATGATGTTGCTTTTTTCCCCAAATACACCATACATGTTGCTTAAAAAAATAGGGACCTTCTATAGCAGACCACTATGGAATGCCGCCCTCTCATGAAAAAGGGTAGTCAAGGGCTGGGGGGGGCATGGCAGGAGCTGGTGTTGACTGGTGGGGATATGGCAGTGGTAGATGGGACATGGAAGAGGCTGATGTAGATAATAAAGTGGCCGAGCCGGACATGGCAGAGTGTGACGAGGGAACAATACAAGGGCTGTGGATGGGTCATGGCAGGGCCTGATGAGGACAATACAGGGGCTGAGAAGGAGAGATAGCACTGGTTGATGGGGACAATAAAATGACTGATGGACACCGAGTGCTCATTAACATGCTAAACATTTAAACGTTTGAATTTTAATCCAAAATTGATTTTATTGCTATATGAACACGTTTGTCTTTCTGCCTTACACCGCCGGATTCTTCAGAATTCTCCTGCGAAGTACTATATACTGCTGAAAGGGTTAAGCATCCACAATAAATATAATTATTATATCAAAGATATATTACAACAGTTAATAACACAGAAGAGGGGACCTATCAGTGCATATATATATATATCTATATATATATATATATATATATCTATATATATATATATATATATATATAGATATATATAGATATATATATAGATATATATATATATACACTGTACACATGTTGTACAGGACTGTTGTGGTGTTTTATAGTTATTTATATAAAAGTATTGTGGTTGGTGGTTATACAGATGTCCCAAGGAAAAAATATTGTTGTCCTTGAGTATAAATGACTATATAAAGTAATGTAGGTTAGCAGTGACAAAAGACTGGTTTCTCTATGTTCTGCTTTTTTTCTCATTTTCTTCCAATAAACCTCCTTTATCTGAAGACCTGGAGGTCGCCATTGTTGTCAGTTGTGACTTTCTCTTCTTAAACACAGTGCTGAGCTGATGCTTCATGGCAATGCTAAAGTTAATAACTTTAATTAGTCACAGGGTCATTAAGATTAATGAGTGATTAAGTATGGGTCATTTTCTTGCTTCCCATAGACAGTATGATTAGGTGGGCAGGGATAAGAGATCTAGGACATATGCAAATATCTAACATACAGCTGCCTTAAAGCAATATATGATGCAAAAACAACAAGTGTTTAAAAAAGGAAACACAATGATTGTGTTTAGTATAAAATGACCTTTTTTACTTTATAATTAACAGTGTTAAGAGTGCATGATATTGATAAAACAAAAAAAAACCCTAGTGGTGGACATAAAAGAAAATGTTGTAAATGCCCCTCTCGGAATCAGACTCTCGATCAGCCCATGTTGCAGCTAGTATTTTGATAAGGATCCACGAATAGTAATTTTGGAGCGTACCACATAAAATATCTGTAGTTCAAATGATTTCTCATTTGCAGGGCAGGCGTCTGGGGTGTGTGCGAGCTGTGCAGCCACACATGGCACGAAAAGGAGCTAGCTACGGCTCTGGAACAGATTAATGTGTCGATGAATTGTGTGAATAAATTAGAGAATTAATGAATTAATGTGTGGATGATTTGCTTGAATGATTTATGTGAATGAGTGAGAAAATTAATGATTGTATGAATTAATTGAGTAAAAGTGAATGAGTGAGTGACTGTATACGTGCTTGTGTGTATCATAGATGTATACGTGATTTGGGGAAATGCAAAGATGGCACAAGCAGGCTGTTTGATCCTTGGGGACCAAGATGGCACAGTCAGGGTGTTTATGGCACAAAGATTTCATAGTGAGGGCTGTTTGGGGACAAAGATGTTTTACACTGGGCTGCTTGGGGACAAAGTTGGCGCAGGTTAGGCTGTTTGGGGACAGAGATGGCAAGTCCTATGTGTGTGATCTGGGTGCTGGTCAGGTTCTATCTGGGCAATGTGGATGCCAGGGCTGGCCTTTGGGATGTGCAACCTGTGATCCATGCCTGTAATTTAAGGGATGTTTATCTATACCTTTAATGCTGAGTTTATATGTGATTTCCAGTTGATCTATACCTGCAAGGCTGGGTTTGTGTGTTATTCTGATGATCTATACCTGCTATCTTTCCATACATTATTATTGTATACCTGAAAGTACTGGGTTTGTATGTCTTATTCTATAACTACAGTGCTGTTTCCATGTGTTTATTTGATCGATACCTTCAGTGGTTCACATGTGATTTTCTATTGATCTATACATACAAAGCTGGGTTTGTATGTTATTCTGTTGACCTGTACCTGCTATGCTATGTTTCCATACATTATTTATATATACCTGCAAATAGAGGGTTTGTACAAGATTTTTTCTGCTTTCTTTTTTTTGGGGAGCGGTCAGAGGAGTAGTCCGCACAGGGTGCCTGAACACCTAAGGCCGGCCTTGCTCATTTGTGTATTTTCTTGTACCTGTAATAAAAGCTTGGAACTTTTCATTTACATTTTACTAACTCCCCAAATGTGAAGCGGACAATGCTGTGGTGAGCGTCTGTGTTTTCTTGCACATAGCTTAAATATTGTGAAAATTCAAACAAAAAAAGTACAAGTGCAAATGTAAGTATTTCTGAATGTAGAACTCTACATATTCATTTCAGAAATGCAATGAGTGGTTGGAAACATTTTTCTTTTACTTTGTAGATGTTGTAAGAGAAAGTGTGGTGCAGTCATAAAGGGAAGATGCATTAGGCCTCCTTTGGTAAAGTGCAGCCTGTTTTTGCCTTACTGATATCTACATAGGCTATACCAGGGCTAGGCAACCTTCGGCTCTCCAGGTGTTGTGGACTACATCTCCCTTGATGCTTTGCCAGCATTATGACTGTAAGAGCATTATGGGAGATGTAGTCCACAACACCTGGAGAGCTGAAGGTTGCCTACCCCTGGGCTATACCAACTGCTGCTCCCTGGTCTCTTGCTTTAGTCACTCAATCAAAAAATATAAGTTAGTTTGACAAGATTTCTCTGTAGTTAACCCATGCTGTTTTTGATCATACAAGCCTTTGCCAAGCTAAGGTAAAACTTACTGGTCTGTAGTTGGCTGAGTATTCCCTGCTACTTCTTTGTGAAGTCATACTACAATTACTAACTTCCAGTCTTCTAGAACAACTCCTGTCAGTAATGACTGGTTAAATAAGTCTGTTAGGGGTTTTGCTCTGGAGCTATTTAAATAACTTCGGGTGCATTCCATCGGGTCCCATGGAATTGTCTGTTTGTACTTTGGAGAGTACACGTAGAACTTCCCTCTGTAAGAACTTACAAATGTGGCTTTCCCGTGTCTGTCTGCTCTTTCGACAGCAGGGGCGTCGGCAACATGTTATAGAAGCCTCCTTCTCCATCTTGCTCCTGATCATGCTGCTGAGGTAGCCGGGCACCACAGTACTCGCTCGCTACCTTCTCTGCATAACCGGCCTAATGGTAGACCGAATCCGGACCTACTCTACAGTGCTACAGTGCTACACGTGATAATTTATCACCCTGGATAACCACATTTTCATCCTGAACTGTTTAGATTGTTTAGATTTTAATGTTGGACTTCAGTATCACTCTGCCTTTTGTTGGTGTAACATTCCTGCGTTGCTCCAGTGACTTTTTATGATATTGATTTTTGACCTGGCTTGTTTTCACCTCTGTCCACAAGACTTCCCTGCTATTGGTCCCAGCAACCCGACTTCTCCGGCCTTGCTCTTTTGTCTCTGCACCAGGGATTCCACCTACTTTACTGTTACACTTCCTCTGTAAACACACTTGTTTTACATGTCACTCTACTTCTCTTTGCTAACTGGGGTCCCTCACCTTCACCTTCCTCTGTAAAAACAGAGCAGAAGTATTTATTTAAGCAGTCTGCTATATATTTATCCTCATTTATATAACTTTCTTCAATTATCTTTAGTTTAATTATTCCTGGTTTATGTTTTTTCATTTTCACTAATATATATCTAAAAAAACGGCTTTATCACCCTCTTCTGTTAACTTGGCAATTTTCTCCTCTGTGTTTGTTTTGGGGCATCTAATATTGTGTTTTGCCTCCCTTAACTTAGCTTTATATTTATATCTTCCTCATTTTGAGGATGTTTACAGTTCCTGAAAGCTACCTTTTTTAACATATGTGTCACATCTGTACTACAGTGGTTTAGTTTTTTTTCTTCCAGTATTCCTAACTTGTTTAATGCAATGTTCTGTTGCCTTTAGCAGAACATCTCTTAAATAGTTCCATCTCTCCTGGACTCGTCTAAAGACGTCCAGACCATCACAGACTCACCTACAAATATTCATATTTTACAAAAATCAGCCTTTCTTAAATCTAAAACCTTAATTTTAGTGCAGTACAACTTATCTTGTATTCATATTAATCAACACAGACTGATGATCGTTGGAGCCCAAACACCAACAATGGCATCTGAAATAAGGTCTCCATTTGAAAATACTAAATCCAGAATACCCTCTTTCCTTGTTGGCTCATCAACAAATTGCCTAAGATAAAGTCCCTGTACAGAATTTAGGATGTCTCTACTCCTGGCTGACCTAGCCGTTTGTTTTTTCTAGTCTAGATCAGGGAGATAAAAGACCTTCAAAATAATAACCGATATGCGGCTTTTGTATGGATTTGGCGCCTTTTGTGACATAAATATTTACATGATTATGCCCTACATCATGTGCAATGCAATAAGTGCTGTGCTCCAACCTGCAGTAAGCTTCCAGGCTGCAAGAACTAGATTCTCAAATAGCAGAGAATCATGGGTAGATGAGGGAAATATAGAAATAAATGTTATGTTACTATTTATCGAGTTTTTGTTACACATGTTACAAACATAGGACAATAACAAAAATATATTAAAGTGTGATGGGAGGCATAAGAGTGATTTTAGTGCAAAGTTTGTCATGTTCTAATAGAAACTTAACAGAATGTTCCTGCTGACCATTCTATTTCTTTGGTATAGTGATAGTACCACTTTTGCCAACTTTTCATCAGAATTACTTTTTATTCATAGCCCAACGACTTGAGAACAATGCTGATAAATAGATGTACTTTTGCATAACGTTTGTTGTTGTAACAAAACCTTCTGTTTCAACATATTTTTTTTAGAAAATACAATGTTTGTACTAGCTGTATAGTGTCTTTTTGTGTGTGTTTAGGTCTAGGATCCTTGCCCAAGACACTAAAATGCAGGGGGAAAAAATCATCAGCCGTCCCCTACAATTCTGTACAAGTCATATGCTCTTTAATGGTAGCACCCCGGTTTGGAGTAATAACATGTAATCATCCAAGTTCAATTAAATGTATAGGCCATTTTAGTGACCAAAAATCATTAAAAGAAAAAAATATCATTTCTTTAGCATGTTACGGTCATCCCTATTAACGAAAGCATACAACTAGTAAATGTTTTATTGGCTAGCTGAAGTATAATGGATCACAAGCTTTCAAGACTACCTAGTTCTCTTTTTCAGGCATATCCTTTAGTTAGCCAATAAAAGTATCATCTTTACCAAATTTGCTCTTTCTAGGACTAACACGCTACAACTCTATACCTTTGTCAACATAAAAGATACAACTCATATTAAAAGGACACTCCAGTCATTATATGCACTTTAATTCATATGATAGATGTGTGTCCTTTACATTTTCATAGTCTCCATACAGAATACATCATAGCATTTGTCCCTTTGCTCAACCCCCCCCCCCCCCCGCTACTTTCTGTGGGTTCTGCTAAGCATATCTTCCAGCATGAAATCCACTCACCACCATTCGGCTCCAGTGGTTCAGACCACTGTGCACATATGTTGAAAGCGCTCTCATTGATTTTAGTTGGGGTACTTTCCTGCCACTCATTGGAGAATTGTTGGACCGCAGAGGAAGAGTTGCAGTTTATACCACATGTAAGTGCTTTATTTTTTTCTTTTTTTTCTTTTTTTTTTTTTAAGAATATATATTTAAATACTCTAACACTGCTTGAATAAGCATTCTTCATTAGAGGGGCTGTCAGGGACGCTAAACTGCCCCTTAAAACACAATTACATTTGGAGAGCAGGTAAACATCCCAGCTCAGTATTTATGCAATATATCTCTATATATTCTATATATTCGCACAATTAGAAGATAAATTGGGATGCTTAAATACATTGTTTCTGTTACAGTTTAACAATATATATAAACAATATATATTGTAATATAATTAGAGAATATGCACTCTGACATCCTCTTGACAGGTTGGCACAGGTGGATCTTGTCTGCTGAGATGAGAATAATAACAGTAACTTTTGACTTGATAAAGGGAAGTTGATACTCTCCAGGGGCTCATTAAAATAGGAATAAAAGGTATTATTTTATATTGCAGGATCCTATCACAAATGCAGTGCATACACAACCCTGTATTTGCAATATACAGTTACAAATGTCGTTATAGAAGTATGACAAAAATGTAGGAAGTGCTTTAAATTACACCACAGTTTGCTTAACAGAATTACTTAGTATTTCCTGTGGTTCACTATATCTAACAGGGACATCTATATGAACAGAAGCCCAGGGATAGTACAGCATACACTGACAGCAGTAACAGTGGCAATACCTTAAACTAGTGTGTTCTGACACATTGATGCTACTGTTCCATTTGTTTACATCTATACATGGGGAGGGTTACTGGAAATTAACCCTGTGGCTGCCATACCTTAAACTTCCCGGCACCTAAAGAGTGTAGGATTTCATGCACTTCTATCGGGACTGTCACAAAGTTGTCCCACTAAATCTTTTTGTTTTGTAAATAATTAGTATTTACATTTGATTACAGAAATATTGTTTGTATACAAATAAAAAGGGAATAATAATACTCACCTTGCATTACGGCCAGGAGGCTGTACATCACTAAATACCCCTTAGGGTTGTTACAGTATTGGAGGCAGCTTGGAATAAAGCTGCCCCATCCGCATGGACCTTCTTGGAACTCCTCCAGATCTTCCATAGGAAGTTGGTCGCTCTTTGGCCATTCTGAAGGTGGAGGCTGTGTTGTGCCATTGCTCTTCTCGATGTGCTGCAGTCCCACTTCCCCAGCAGCAGTGAAGCTTGGGTTATCGATGCCTTCATCCATTGCATACGCCTGACAGTTCAAGCTCTCAGGAGGATTGAGCAGCTTCTTTAAGTGGTGGAGTAGAAAATCTGACTGCTTATCTGTGCATGGCTGAGATGTTCCTCTCTTGGTGCTTGACAAGTGAAGCAATACAAGATCATCCCCTTCAGACATTTGTTGAGTCACTAGAAGGTGGGGTCACTTTTTTTAAAAGTTTTCTTGGCTGTACATTTAGGGGTGAACTCACCTGCCAAAGCAGGTAACTCCTCTCTCCCTCCTCTCTCCCCCCTCTCTCTCTGCTTTCTCTCCCTGCCTTCCCCAATGAGTTTTGATCACGTGATTGTCTTTGAGGCAACACCTACTGTACCTGCCTGTCTGTCCCTATCTGCTATCTTTCTGTACTGATAACACACATCCTTGGATAGACAGTAACTAACCCTCCACCTATTATGAACTACAACTCCCATCATGCTCAGTAAAACAAAAGAAGTACCCTATTGCTTTGATAAGCACCAAACTTTTTGAATAATGTGTTGTGTATAAAAACATTTAGGTCTTAAAACTGCAAATCCCCTCCTGTCTATATAAATTTGACATCTTAATGATTTCTAATAAAAAAGTATTGAAACCATAGTTCTGAATTGTTTATGAGATTACTAAAGATAAAGCACAAAAAACAACTAATTATTAGTTTGTATTCATATTACCCAAGCAGAAAGTGGAACTGTGTCTTCTGCTTTACCATAAAGGTGTATTCTGTATGCCAGACTTTCTCTAAAGAGACAAATATCTACCTAATGTAATTAAGCAAATTACTGTTTAACTAGCTTAACTGATACTCTGGCATACTTTTAACCATGTGAACATTTTATTGCAATTCGACTCTGTTAAGAACCTTTCCTCTTGATTTATACACTACATTTATTAGGTGCTTCTAACCTAAAACCATATACAAAGACATTTAACCCTTGAGTATCACACCTCTGACACTGAACATTTTTTTATGTTAACGATAAACCTGTCAATCCGGAACTGGTACTCAAAACAGGAAAATCACTGTTCACACTGTAATTCTGCCTATTTCTTTGTCATACATAAAACTGGAGCAACCAACTCAATAAGGCTCTAATATCAATATAGATAGTAGATACCGGCTTAATTGTGCGGATCGGATAGATAATACGAAACATAGAAATGTAGAATGTGACAGCAGATAATAACCATCAGCCAGACAAGTGGGACAAGTGATCATTAAAGAGGCAGATAAGAGGGACAAGTGGTGTCAGGAGTCACCCAGGCCCCTATACTGGCAGTCACAGTTGTAAACCCTGCATCCATGATCGTTATGCCCATGGGGACAATCTAGTCTAAAAGTACTTAGTACTTTGTCTTAAATCCAGGATAGTTTTATGCCTATTGTATGCATGTTTAAATTCCCTCACTACATTGGAGGGGGGGCAACAGGGCAATTGCCCCCCTCCCCCGATATAGACAGAGGCATACTGCTGAGGCTTGACAGGGTAAGTGTGTTGCGTTTGTGTTTGCCTGGGTATGTATGTTAGTGTGTGTCTGCCTGGGTGTGTTAGTGTGTGTCTGCCTGGGTGCATCAGTGTGTGTCTGCCTGGGTATTTTAGTGTGTGTCTGCCTGTATATGTTGGTGTGTCTAGGTATGTAAGTTTGTCTGGGTATGTGTGTCTCTGCCTTGGCATTTTAGTGTGGCTGAGTATGTGTGTTAGTGTCTTCCTGGGGATGTTAGTGTCTCCCTGGATATGTTAGTGTGTCTGGATATTTAAGTGTCTCAGTATATTAGTGTGTGTGTGTGTGACTGGGTATTTTAATGTGTGCCTGTCTGTTTGTTACTGTCTGCCTGAGTATGTATATGTGTCTGGGTATGTTAGTGTGTGTCTGGGTGTGTTAGAATGTGTCTGCCTGAGCATGTTAGTGTGGTGTGGGCATGTTAGTGTGTGTGTGGGCATGTTAGTTTGTGTTTGAGTGGATATGTATGTGTGTGTCTGCCTGGGTATGTGTGAGTGTGTTTGGGTATGTATGTTAGTGTCTGTTTTGGTATATATGTTAGTGTATGCATGTATGTGTTTGTGTCTGGGTATGTTAGTATGCAAACATGTATATCTATGTATGGTATTGAAAATGTATGTATGTTAGTGTGTAAGCATGTGTCTTTGTATATGTTAGTGAAAGTGTATCAGTGTGTGTATGTTATTGTGTGTGTATGTATAAAGATGTTTTTGTGTTTGTTAGTATGTGTGTGTCTGGTTGAGTTAGTTTTAGTATTTGGGTATGTTTGTGTAGGTGTCTGGGTGTGTATGTTTGTGTGTGTGCGAATATGGGTTAGTGTCAAGAGTCTATGTGTGTTAATGCTGAGTGTCTGAATGTGTGTGGTAGTGCCAAGTGTCTAGTCGTGTCTGGTTGTCTAGTGGTGCGAGTGTGTTAGTGTGAGTGATCCTCTTGAGGTCAGGCTCTGAACCTGCACTTACCTCACTGTATTAGCCTCTACCACGTCTGATGGGAGGCTGTTCCGTATCGACCACCCTCTCAGTGAAGTACAATTTCCATACATCTAAATCTCTGACCTTCTAGTTTTAGATTCTGACCACTTGTTATAACACTAATCCTCTGATATAAACTTCTCTCCTATACTGTGTTAAATCCCTTTAAGTATTTTTTATCACATCTCCACTCTTTCTTATTTACTCCAAACTATACATATGAAAATCCATTAGACGTTCCTGATATTTTCATCCTGCAAACCATTTACCATTATAGTAGCCCTCCTCTAAACTCTATCCAAGATGGCCAGATGGCAAGTCTAGGCCTGACCATAACCACTTTTGTAGGTTTATCTGAGCAGAGTTCTACTTACCTTTTGTTTCTGTAAGTCCAAATAGTTATGTTGTAAGAAATTATGACCCTGTTACAGGATTATTTTTTTAGGGAATGTGTGACGAATAAAGCACAAATACAAGCATATAAAACATGGATATTTATATTGAATTAGGTCACTGTTACAGGTTGTAAAACATAACATACACAAAACATTTGCCAATAACACAAAAAAAGAGATACAAATTCTTGGGAAACCTCTCTCAGCTCACAGGCTTCTCCCAGACACCATCTTACGCAGCTTCGTTCTGAGTCTCCTGACCCAGAACACGTCTGTTTGATGTGCTTTCTTTTCTTAGACTCTTCTGACTATTGCAGTCCCTAACTTGTCATTCCAGAATTCCTTCTACCTCCCAGAAAGTGGTTCACCCGACCCATCTTTCCAGAGATTTCCTGGATGACCCAATTATGGAGAAGATAGACAGTCTATGTAAAAACAAACACATCTAATACATCTTCTGCTTCAGGTGTCTAACCCCCTGGGGGGTATCCCACCTCTGTTGGAGCCTTTGTTCCAAACCTTTTGTAGTGCAAATGACCTTACACCGTAAAAACCAGATATCTCACCTTACAGAAACTAGACTTGTGCATTCGTCTTCGGGCGAACATGAAAACGAGCACGAAGAGGCCGTTTTTTTGTTCGTTCCGAAGGAACGTAGAACAGAATACAGTGCCGGCAAACCGTAGGCGAAGACGAAGACTCACAATCACGAAGAATCGAAGATTCTTCGTGATCGTCTTCGTTTTTGCCGCGCAACCGCCAAAATTTCAAACAGGAGTGAGCTGATCCTCGTCTGTCCAATCAGCTCACTCTTGTGACGTAACGCTAAGGGTCTCGTCCAATGCCTGTGCTGCTGTTTTTTGAATTCTGAAGGCGCCTTTATAAGACCAGAGCTTGCCTGAGAGATCCATTCATTTTTCGCTGTGACTGCTTTGGCAACACTGCTGTGCTGCATCCGAGCGTTACAGAGAGAGATTGTTCTGTTCTGTGTGAGACTGGTAAGCCTTTCTCACAGTGTACTTCATCCTCACTTCAGTGCTACTTAATATAATTAATTTAATAATAATAATTTGATTAATTTAATTTTTTTAAAATTAATTTGTCATCAACTTTAGTGTAAGTGCTGTTGAGTTGACAGTGCACCCAGTGCCTCAGTGGCACTGGGGTGCCCTTGCCCTGGGCTGGCACTAGTGCCTATTGCCTGTCCTGCTTAAATAAATTAAATAGAATTTATAAATTACAATTTAATAGAATCTATAATTTAATAGTTCATTATAATATATATATATATATATTTGTCAGTCATATATATATATATACTATAGTATACTAGTGTAGAGGGTACTGTAGACATTCATCTACTAGTGTCTAATTTAAAATCAGTAATATTAATTAATATAATTAATAATTGAATTCATTATAAAATATATATATTTGTCAGTTATAGTTAGTAATAGTATACTAGTGTAGAGTGTACTGTAGACATTCAGAACATCTACTAGTGTCTAATCTAAAATCAGTAATATCAATAATTCTCTAATTCTTTCTTATCTTAATAGTTAATTAAATTAGCTATAAATAAAAGTAATAATATTAATTAATTACTACTAGCGTATAGTTCAGCTAATCTTATTAGTACTGGTGCTGCAGCTCTATAGTTTGTGCTTTGTTTTAGCAACAGTAAGAGACCAAGTCAATTTTTCTTAATTAATCTTTCATTTTATTTCATTTGTTTTGCTCACCTCAGTCCATCAGTGAAGTGAACTTGTTGGGCTAGTGAGTGCAGCCGCATAAGTGCTGTGTTTTTTTTTGATCAGCAAGCAGTGACGTTAACTGTTTTGCAAAGATTTTCTCATTTATTTTACATTTTATTTCAATTTTATTAAAAGTACCCTTAGTGTTTTGCTCACCTCAGTCCATCAGTGAAGTGAACTTGTTGGGCTAGTGAGTGCAGCAAGCAGTGAAGATAACTGTTTTGCTGTGACATTTTATTTTATTTCTAATTCTTTTCAAGAAAAATTGACTGTGACGAGCTGTACTAAGCAAAGCTTCAAGCTACTAGCTGTAGTACTAAAATAATTCTAATCTTCTTTAATCTTAATCTATAATATATTATAAATAATAATATTCTAATTCATAATCTATAATATAAGTAATTCTAATTCTAAATTCTAATTCATAATCTATATTCTTCTATCTATAATACATAATATATAAGTAAATTAGTTCTAATCTATTAATATTATATAACTTAATATTAATTAATAAATCATATACTGAATCTGATTTAACCTCACTTTAGCTTAGTGGGTTTGAGAGCGTCTGCCTAGAGGTAGACTTATAGTAAGGAAATATAGCTTTAGGCTAGCATAGTAGTAGGCTAAGCTCTTAGGCCCGTGTAAATTCAAATTAAAAATAAAATACTGCTAGTTATTAAATAGTTAATCTTGAGTTAATAATTTAAATAACTTTAGGATTTTGGCAGATTGCACACAGCACAGTGCAGTAGTGCATAGTTTTACTTTTTAAGCAGTAGCACTGAAGAGAACTTCCTCTAATTTTTTTGTCTTTAATTCGTTTTTCCTTTTTTTTATTTTTATTTTTTTATTTTTTTTTTATAGTTTTTTAAACACTACACTACACTACACTACACTACACTACACACACAACACAAAATTTGAAATGGATCCTCCTTTTGGGACTAAGGAGGGACAAGCTCCATCTACCACCACCACCACCAGCACCACCACCAGCACCACCACCAGTTCTAAGATGCAGCCTTTGCGTCAGTCTAGTCGGCCAAGTAGGCCAAGCTCTCGCTTATCATTTGGGGAAGCATTGCTTGAAGGATCATCAAGTAAAGGAAAGGCACCAAAAGCAGGCAGTAGTAGTGCGGCTAGGCCCACAAGCTCTATGGTTTTTTACGGAAAGCCTAAAGCACCAGAAGCACGTTCAAAGTTAAAGGGTAGCACAAGTAGTACCAGCCCAGTGACTAAAAAGAAGTGCCTTTTGCCCCAAGCAGCATCTTCCCCATCCACCAGCAGCATGCAAGGTACCAAGCAGAGCCAAATTAGCAGCAAGACTCAGAGGGGTCCCAAACCAAAGCGATCTCATTCCTTTGTAGGGAAAACCACCACCACCACCCCCACCTCTACCGCCTCTACCACCACTAGTGCTGCGCCTACTGTTCCCACTGGTACCGCCACGCCATGTCCTCCTAGTACCTCTAGCAAGCCACCAAGTCCTTACAAAATTTTTGTAAAGACAGTTAGAGAGAGGGCTACACATAGTGGAACTCCACCTAGCGAGGTAGCAGAGGAGCCTGAGACTGAGAGGCCAAGTGCAGAGTCTATTCTTCCTGCTCGCACTACTACTAGTCACGAGTCTCACGACGATATCAGTCTTAGCTCCAGCCTAGCAGGAATTCCATTCGATCTGGCTAATGAAGAGCTAGACTATGAGCCAGAGGAAGTAGAGGAGATGAGTGGTCAGGAATCAGATTCCTCAGGGAGCAGTGTCCAAATGACTAGTGCACAATTTTCCCCTGAGCCTCCACCTTCTCCGCTACGATCATCACCATCACCACCACCAGCAGCAGCAGCAAAACCTAGCAAATCTAAAGCAATTAGCAGTCCCACTATGGCCAGTACTGTTACCACCAGTCCCACCACCACTAGTTCTGCCTCTGTTCATCCACCCCGAGCAGTAAGAGCAGCACCCAAGGCACACTCCAAGGCTATGCGCGCCCCAATTTGGGAGCACTTTGAAAATGTTGAAGAAGGGCGCTATGGAAAGTGCAAACATTGTGGGAAGCTAATAAGCAGAGGGAAAGTGTCTGGCCATTTTACCAGTGCTAGCATGAAGCATCACCTCAGCACTCAACACAACGCTGTGCTATTGGGGAAAGATGCAGAGGTAAAACTTAGTGCAGGCAGCATAGCTGGTGGCCGTGGAAAAACCCCAACAGCTTCTTCTTCTGAGCCAATAGCAGCAGCAGCAGCAGCAGCAGCAACTAGTGCTGGCAGCCAGAGACCAAGGCAGGTTGGAGCACTGCATGCCCAGCCCACCCTGGAAGAATTTGGGGCATTCCACTCCAAGAGAACGATGCCCAAACAGCAGGCCAATAAAGTAACGCGACTTATTGGTCAGTTCATTGCTGTTGGAGGGGCATCCTTCTCCATGATTGAAGGGGAGCCTTTCAAACAATTGATGGCGGCTGTGGCTCCACAATACACAGTTCCGTCACGTTCCACTTTCAGCAGGAACATTGTCCCCTCGCTGTATCGGTCCTGTGTTGCAGCAGTGAAAGAGGAGCTTTCCAAGGCTGCTGGTCAGTGTGTTCATTTCACTACAGATTTGTGGAGTGCACCTAGCGCCCAGCATGCCTTTCTTTCTTTGACAGCACACTGGTGGCAGCCCGGTGTGTCTAAGGAAGTTGCTGCAGCAGGCTACCGATCATTCCTTCTCCATGCAGAAGTGATGGATGAAAAGCACACTTCCCAAAATATTCTGCATGTGATTAGGAAAATGTTTAGCCTTTGGGTGGGAGCAGAGGCGGGCACCAATGTTGAAGTTGGTTTTGTGGTAACTGACGGAGGTGCCAATATGGTGAAAGCGCTGCGAGATGGTCATATTGTTGGTGTGCGCTGTGCAGCCCACATCATCCATCTTGTAGTGAAGGCAGCAATGTCAGAAGGAACTAATGTGGCAGCAGTAGTTCTGTCCCGCTGCAGAAAGATCGCTGGGCACTTTCACCATAGTGTTAAGGCTAGCCAACTTTTGAGGGAAGAGCAAGAGAGGTCAGGTCTTCCCGTACACTGCCTACGTCAGGATGTCAGTACACGGTGGAACTCCACGTTAGACATGCTAGAGAGGATTTTGGAGCAGCAGAGGGCAATCCATAATCTTGCCTCAGAGCACAATATAGGGATTACCTCTCCATTGAATAGGGAGGATTGGACAGTGATCGCCCAGCTAGTGGCAGTCCTTAAACCATTCAGGGATGCCACAGAAAATTTAAGCTCAAACACTGCCAGTCTGGCCCAGGTAATCCCAGTGTTCTCCCATCTAGGCAGCAAGATGGATGTGTTCCTTGGAAACCGTGAGGCTGTTCAAGGTGGCACTCTACATCCTGACGTAGCAGCCATAGTCAGGAAGCTGAAGGATCTGCTAAAAGTACACCTTCGCAAGCGAATGGAAGAGAGTCCCGAAATGATGCTAGCGTGCCTTTGTGATCCAAGAATTAAGGGAAAGCTAGCTTTGAAATTCAATGTTCTCAGTAGCTACCGGGAGCAATTGGTCAACAAGGTGCGTGACTGGCAGCGTAAAATGGGAATGCTGTCCGAGGAGGGTGAGGTGCAGGAGGAGGAAGAGATGATGTGGTCTGCTACCCCTAGCAGCAGCATCAGCAGCAGTGCCACAAGCAGCACAACACAGCTGAGTGGAGCAGCTGCGTTTTGGGAAGAGGCACTTGGCAGTATAGTTGGACCATCTGACAGAGCTAGCAGCAGAAAGGAGAGTAGTGCTGCTGAAATGGTCAAACTTTACCTCTGTGAAGTTCCTTCTGCTCCTAATGTTGATCCTCTTAGCTACTGGGATGAAAAGAAGAGTGTGTGGCCTGCACTCTCATGGGTTGCGCAGCAGCTTCTATCATGTCCGCCAACCACTGTTCAAAGTGAGCGCGTGTTTTCTATGACTGGAAACATACTGAGTCCACAGCGCTCACGCATGGCACCTCATCTGATGGAGCAGATTGCCTTTCTTAAATTCAATCTGCCCAAATTGGGTTACCCAGCTCTTAGCTTGGAAAGTTAAATTTTTTCTCTCTAATGTTTAAGGTAGTTTCTCCCCCTGGTTGCACTTGCTGCGGTGTGGCAATGCCTGCTACCTCCGCTGGTGTAGCCAATTTACGCTAGGGCCTAGTGTCTGAGCTCTGTAAGTCCGCTCCCAAACGCCTAGGACTGACAGTCTTTGGATGCTTTGCCCTGGGGTGAAACAGGTGAGTGGGTCGTCAATTGCCCACTCATTCACCTTTTTCCGTTTCCAACGCTGCTGCTGGTGGTGGTGCCAGTATCTTTTGCCAGTTCGCTTCCTGGCTGAAATCATGCCTCAGATGTCCCTAATGGAAAGGGTAGTTTCTCCCCCCTGGTTGCACTTGCTGCGGTGTGGCAACGCCTGCTACCTCCGCCGGTGTAGCTAGCTTATGCTAGGGCCTTGTGTCTGAGTTCTGTAGGTCTGCTCCCAAACGCCAAGGACTGACAGTGCTTGGATGCTTTGCCCTGGGGTGAAACAGGTGAGCGGGTCGTCAATTGCCCACTCATTCGCCTTTCCCAATTCTGCTGCTGCTGGTGGTGGTGCCAGTGTCTCTCTTCAATGCCAGTTCGCTTCCTGGCTAGTGTCATGCCTCGAATGTCCCTGATGGTAAGGGTAGTTTCTCCCCCCTGGTTGCACTTGCTGCGGTGTGGCAACGCCTGCTACCTCCGCCGGTGTAGCCAGCTTACGCTAGGGCCTTGTGTCTGAGTTCTGTAGGTCTGCTCCCAAACGCCAAGGACTGACAGTGCTTGGATGCTTTGCCCTGGGGTGAAACAGGTGAGCGGGTCGTCAATTGCCCACTCATTTGCCTTTCCCAATTCTGCTGCTGCTGGTGGTGGTGCCAGTGTCTCTCTTCAATGCCAGTTCGCTTCCTGGCTAGTGTCATGCCTCGAATGTCCCTGATGGTAAGGGTAGTTTCTCCCCCCTGGTTGCACTTGCTGTGGTGTGGCAACGCCTGCTACCTCCGCCGGTGTAGCCAGCTTACGCTAGGGCCTTGTGTCTGAGCTCTGGAAGTCCGCTCCCAAACGCCAAGGACTGACAGTTTTTGGATGCTTTGCCCTGGGGTGAAACAGGTGAGCGGGTCGTCAATTGCCCACTCATTCGCCTTTCCCAATTCTGCTGCTGCTGGTGGTGGTGCCAGTGTCTCTCTTCAATGCCAGTTCGCTTCCTGGCTAGTGTCATGCCTCGAATGTCCCTGATGGTGAGGGTAGTTTCTCCCCCCTGGTTGCACTTGCTGCGGTGTGGCAACGCCTGCTACCTCCGCCGGTGTAGCCAGCTTACGCTAGGGCCTTGTGTCTGAGTTCTGGAAGTCCGCTCCCAAACGCCAAGGACTGACAGTTTTTGGATGCTTTGCCCTGGGGTGAAACAGGTGAGCGGGTCGTCAATTGCCCACTCATTCGCCTTTCCCAATTCTGCTGCTGCTGGTGGTGGTGCCAGTGTCTCTCTTCAATGCCAGTTCGCTTCCTGGCTAGTGTCATGCCTCGAATGTCCCTGATGGTGAGGGTAGTTTCTCCCCCCTGGTTGCACTTGCTGCGGTGTGGCAACGCCTGCTACCTCCGCCAATGTAGCCAGCTTACGCTAGGGCCTTGTGTCTGAGCTCTGGAAGTCCGCTCCCAAACGCCAAGGACTGACAGTGTTTGGATGCTTTGCCCTGGGGTGAAACAGGTGAGCGGGTCGTCAATTGCCCACTCATTTGCCTTTTCCAATGCTGCTGCTGCTGCTGCTGCTGCTGCTGCTGCTGGTGGTGCCAGCATCTCTTCTCTGCCAGTTCGCTTCCTGGCTAGTGTCATGCCTTAATTGTCCCTTATGGTAAGGGCAGTTTCTCCCCCCTGGTTGCACTTGCTGCGGTGTGGCAACGCCTGCTACCTCCGCCAATGTAGCCAGCTTACGCTAGGGCCTTGTGTCTGAGCTCTGGAAGTCCGCTCCCAAACGCCAAGGACTGACAGTGTTTGGATGCTTTGCCCTGGGGTGAAACAGGTGAGCGGGTCGTCAATTGCCCACTCATTTGCCTTTTCCAATGCTGCTGCTGCTGCTGCTGCTGCTGCTGGTGGTGCCAGCATCTCTTCTCTGCCAGTTCGCTTCCTGGCTAGTGTCATGCCTTAATTGTCCCTTATGGTAAGGGCAGTTTCTCCCCCCTGGTTGCACTTGCTGCGGTGTGGCAACGCCTGCTACCTCCGCCAATGTAGCCAGCTTACGCTAGGGCCTTGTGTCTGAGCTCTGGAAGTCCGCTCCCAAACGCCAAGGACTGACAGTGTTTGGATGCTTTGCCCTGGGGTGAAACAGGTGAGCGGGTCGTCAATTGCCCACTCATTTGCCTTTTCCAATGCTGCTGCTGCTGCTGCTGCTGCTGCTGCTGCTGGTGGTGCCAGCATCTCTTCTCTGCCAGTTCGCTTCCTGGCTAGTGTCATGCCTTAATTGTCCCTTATGGTAAGGGCAGTTTCTCCCCCCTGGTTGCACTTGCTGCGGTGTGGCAACGCCTGCTACCTCCGCCAATGTAGCCAGCTTACGCTAGGGCCTTGTGTCTGAGCTCTGGAAGTCCGCTCCCAAACGCCAAGGACTGACAGTGTTTGGATGCTTTGCCCTGGGGTGAAACAGGTGAGCGGGTCGTCAATTGCCCACTCATTTGCCTTTCCCAATTCTGCTGCTGCTGGTGGTGGTGCCAGTGTCTCTCTTCAATGCCAGTTCGCTTCCTGGCTAGTGTCATGCCTCGAATGTCCCTGATGGTGAGGGCAGTTTCTCCCCCCTGGTTGCACTTGCTGCGGTGTGGCAACGCCTGCTACCTCCGCCAATGTAGCCAGCTTACGCTAGGGCCTTGTGTCTGAGCTCTGGAAGTCCGCTCCCAAACGCCAAGGACTGACAGTGTTTGGATGCTTTGCCCTGGGGTGAAACAGGTGAGTGGGTCGCCAATTGCCCACTCATTCGCCTTTTCAATGCTGCTGCTGGTGGTGGTGCCAGCATCTCTTCTCTGCCAGTTCGCTTCCTGGCTAGAGTCATGCCCAAAATGTCCCTAATTGTAAGGGCAGTTTCTCCCCCCTGGCTGCCTCTGTCTGCGGTGTGGCAACGCCTGCTACCTCCGCCGGAGTGGCCAGCTTACGCTAGGGCCTTGTGTCTGAGCTCTGGAAGTCTGCTGCCAAACGTCTAAGACTGACAGTGTTTGGGTGCTTTGCCCTGGGGTGAAACAGGTGAGTGGGTCGCCAATTGCCCACTCATTCGCCTTTCCCATTTTTCAATGCTGCTGCTGGTGGTGGTGGTGGTGCCAGCATCTCTTCTCTGCCAGTTCGCTTCCTGGCTAGAGTCATGCCCAAAATGTCCCTAGTGGTAAGGGCAGTTTCTCCCCTCTGGCTGCGTCTGTTTGCGGTGTGGCAACGCCTGCTACCTCCGCCGGAGTGGCCAGCTTACGCTAGGGCCTTGTGTCTGAGCTCTGGAAGTCTGCTGCCAAACGTCTAAGACTGACAGTGTTTGGGTGCTTTGCCCTGGGGTGAAACAGGTGAGTGGGTCGCCAATTGCCCACTCATTCGCCTTTCCCAATTCTGCTGCTGCTGCTGCTGCTGGTGGTGCCAGTGTCTCTTCGATGCCAGTTCGCTTCCTGGCTAGTGTCATGAATCAAATGTCCCTAATGGTAAGGGCAGTTTCTCCCCCCTGGCTGCCTCTGTCTGCGGTGTGGCAACGCCTGCTACCTCCGCCGGAGTGGCCAGCTTACGCTAGGGCCTAGTGTCTGAGCTCTGGAAGTCTGCTGCCAAACGTCTAAGACTGACAGTGTTTGGGTGCTTTGCCCTGGGGTGAAACAGGTGAGTGGGTCGCCAATTGCCCACTCATTCGCCTTTCCCAATTCTGCTGCTGCTGCTGCTGCTGGTGGTGCCAGTGTCTCTTCGATGCCAGTTCGCTTCCTGGCTAGTGTCATGAATCAAATGTCCCTAATGGTAAGGGCAGTTTCTCCCCCCTGGCTGCCTCTGTCTGCGGTGTGGCAACGCCTGCTACCTCCGCCGGAGTGGCCAGCTTACGCTAGGGCCTAGTGTCTGAGCTCTGGAAGTCTGCTGCCAAACGTCTAAGACTGACAGTGTTTGGGTGCTTTGCCCTGGGGTGAAACAGGTGAGTGGGTCGCCAATTGCCCACTCATTCGCCTTTCCAATTTTTCAATGCTGCTGGTGGTGGTGGTGGTGGTGGTGGTGGTGCCAGCATCTCTTCTCTGCCAGTTCGCTTCCTGGCTAGAGTCATGCCCAAAATGTCCCTAATTGTAAGGGCAGTTTCTCCCCCCTGGCTGCCTCTGTCTGCGGTGTGGCAACGCCTGCTACCTCCGCCGGAGTGGCCAGCTTACGCTAGGGCCTTGTGTCTGAGCTCTGGAAGTCTGCTGCCAAACGTCTAAGACTGACAGTGTTTGGGTGCTTTTCCCTGGGGTGAAACAGGTGAGTGGGTCGCCAATTGCCCACTCATTCGCCTTTCCCAATTCTGCTGCTGGTGGTGGTGCCAGTGTCTCTTCTCTGCCAGTTCGCTTCCTGGCTAGTGTCATGAATCAAATGTCCCTAATGGTAAGGGCAGTTTCTCCCCCCTGGCTGCCTCTGTCTGCGGTGTGGCAACGCCTGCTACCTCCGCCGGAGTGGCCAGCTTACGCTAGGGCCTTGTGTCTGAGCTCTGGAAGTCTGCTGCCAAACGTTTAAGACTGACAGTGTTTGGGTGCTTTGCCCTGGGGTGAAACAGGTGAGTGGGTCGCCAATTGCCCACTCATTCGCCTTTCCCAATTCTGCTGCTGCTGCTGCTGCTGGTGGTGCCAGTGTCTCTTCGATGCCAGTTCGCTTCCTGGCTAGTGTCATGAATCAAATGTCCCTAATGGTAAGGGCAGTTTCTCCCCCCTGGCTGCCTCTGTCTGCGGTGTGGCAACGCCTGCTACCTCCGCCGGAGTGGCCAGCTTACGCTAGGGCCTTGTGTCTGAGCTCTGGAAGTCTGCTGCCAAACGTCTAAGACTGACAGTGTTTGGGTGCTTTGCCCTGGGGTGAAACAGGTGAGTGGGTCGCCAATTGCCCACTCATTCGCCTTTTCAATGCTGCTGCTGGTGGTGGTGCCAGCATCTCTTCTCTGCCAGTTCGCTTCCTGGCTAGAGTCATGCCCAAAATGTCCCTAATGGTAAGGGCAGTTTCTCCCCCCTGGCTGCCTCTGTTTGCGGTGTGGCAACGCCTGCTACCTCCGCCGGAGTGGCCAGCTTACGCTAGGGCCTTGTGTCTGAGCTCTGGAAGTCTGCTGCCAAACGTCTAAGACTGACAGTGTTTGGGTGCTTTGCCCTGGGGTGAAACAGGTGAGCGGGTCGCCAATTGCCCACTCATTTGCCTTTCCCATTTCCTTTTCCATTTCATTATTTTCCTTCTGATACACAACCAACCAAACATAACACACACAATAACACATATAACACATATAACACACAGTGACATCACACATAACACACATACACACACACTTACAATGCACAAAACACAAGGACGTTTTCCTTGTTATTTGCCCTGGCCTTCACTCACTAATAGCATTACATTAACACTATAACTCACACTTCACCCTATAACATTTTTCCATCCACATACCTGCCAACAGACCCAACTTTTTCAGGGACAGTCCTGCTTTTTTCCAGTCCTGTCCCATCTAATTTAGCTAAACTAGGTATGCAAAATGCAAATACACATAGGTAGTTATAGCTTGGTAGGTAACGCTACTATAAACATTTAATAAATATAATCAAGTACTAAATAATAAATCTAACTTTAAAATACATTTAAATAAACCCCTATTTTTTTTTAAAAAAAAAACATTAAAATTAAATTATTATTATTTAGACATAATCCATCTTTAACCAAACCAGTGCACTGCTACTAATCTTAAACATAACCGTACATTAACCCTAAGCTATTTTTTAGTTCTTGTCCAACATTTTTCCATCAGCATACCTGCCAACACACCCAAGATTTTGGTGGACAGTCCTGCTATTTTCCAGTCCTGTCCAATAAGTAAGTTGGGTTGTTGCAAAGTATGCCATTGTAAATAGGTAGCAAATGTTAGGCATGTAAAGTGGTCCAAAATCAATTTAAAAATGTAAAATATTCCCTATTCTTTTATTAAACATCTATGGACAGTACACCTCGGTATGTGTGTGCAACTCTATTGGTCGTTTCGGCAGGGGGCTCGCCTGCCATCAACGAATGAAGTGCATTCTGCAGTTCTGCAATTCACTCGTTGATGCCAGACCAGCCCCCTGCCGAAACGACCAATAGAGCTGCACACACGTACCTTCACGGCAGCTGCTGCTGCTGTGATGTGTTATTAACCCCGTATTAACCCCTGCTAGGCAACCAGGAGGAAAACGAAGATTAAACGAGCACGAAGAATGTCCGCGAATATTCGCCCGAAGAGAAGACAGGAACGGGCGAATATTCGCGGAATACGAAGATTTTTTTTTCCCCGAAGACGAGCACGAAGACGAACACGAAGAGCCCCCTGGTGCCCAAGTCTAACAGAAACCCAAATCTTCCCAAAAACATTATGCAAAAAATGTAATATCACATTTGAAAGGCACCCTTCATTTCTTACAATGTAATGTTCTACTTGCTATGTCCTGCTGTACAGTGCTGTGGGATCAATCAATACATAAAAATGTGTACCAATGAAAGCATCTCAACTTCCTGGATCTGGATCTGCATGACTACTCTTCCATGTTGGATTACCCCCCTCATTTGCTAAACTTATTTGGCAGCCTTTGTAAGAGTAGGGAAGAGAAGATAACATCAGGGCAGGAAATTATTTGACAGGGGACCTTCTTTATATTTTATACCAGGAACACTTAATTGTCATGCGACATTAAAGCAGGCAGTCATTGGTTGCTGCTATAGGAACCAAACTGCTTCTTAAATGTTTCTGTGAGGAAAGAATAAAACAGATCTGCTAAGGTTTACTTACCTAACATACTAGCAAGTACAATAAGAGTTTTGTTGAACAACACGTGTTAAATACGCCCTTACTTTTAAGCAAAATACCTCCACAGCAATTATATCCATTGGCCAACAAAAACTCAAGTTAAATGTTGTATAATGCATTCAGTAAATGAGGCTAAATACTGCCTTTGTGATTTTTCCCTTGAACGCATTTACGACCAAATAGCAGTTGTGGCTTCCATTTAGGTAACAATTATTTATAGTTTCTGATTGTTTGTAGAATGTAAAATCTGAGTTGGCCCGATTAACATTTTTGGAGGAATTTTACACCACAATGACTTTAGTATCATTTGTTGTCCAGGGAAAAAAAAAAGTTACTTTTAAAAACACCAATCCTAGAATAGATTATATTTAATTACCCTTAAAGACAAAAGCCTTGCTTATAACAATTACAGGGACTAAAAAGTCTCAATTAACTCAAACATTTTTATTTTATAAATTGGGAAGTGGGGAATCCGATCAGTTGCATTGACGGGTTAAGCTCATATAAGGGTTTATGCACAGTAAGTAGTGCTATTCTGGTGCAAAGTGGTAAAAGTGCAGAAATTGTCAGACAAGTTGCTATAGTGATTGCCCCACATTTACTTTTTGCACTTTATACACATCCTAAATTAGCAGTTTGAAATATTAAGCTTAAATGCAGAGTGCCTCACATTGGCTTTGTATGCTTAAGCATGCAAATTTCCTTTCACTATGTAGGGGGCATAGTTAATTGAGTTAATTGAGACTTTTTAGTCCCTGTAATTGTTATAAGCAAGAATTTTGTCTTTAAGGGTAATTAAATATAATCTATTCTAGGATTGGTGTTTTTAAAAGAAACTTTTTTTTCCCCTGGACAACAAATGATACTAAAGTCATTGTGGTGTAAAATTCCTCCAAAAATGTTAATTGGGCCAACTCAGATTTTACATTCTACAAACAATCAGAAACTATAAATAATTGTTACCTAAATGGAAGCCACAAATGCTATTTGGGTTAAAGGTCCGTACGAACGACCAATAGAGTGCATGTGAGTCTATTGGTCGCTTGCAGGGGCCTCCTCTGGCATCAACCAATTGCATACCTCCCAACATTTCAAAATGTGGATGAGGGACACTTTTTTTTTTATCGCTCTGGCTGAACTTATCGATACAATTGCACTTTACAATGCCGCGCTTACATCGCTACTTAAAACAGACTACGGTGTATATGTGTGTTTATGGGCAGGTGTGTGTAAAGGCAATGTGTATGGGGAGGTGTATGTAAGGGCAGTGTATGG
The DNA here is from genome assembly GCF_027358695.1 of Spea bombifrons. NCBI lineage: Eukaryota > Metazoa > Chordata > Amphibia > Anura > Pelobatidae > Spea > Spea bombifrons. The sequence continues at coordinate 136,919,168 of NC_071087.1, read as the reverse complement.
GTATATGTGTTTTTATGGGCAGGTGTGAGTAAAGGCAGTGTGTAAGGGTCCTGGGATAGTCAGCATTATGGTAGACACCTGGCTGGCTGAGAATCATAGGAATTGTAGTTCACAGCTAGCATCTGCAGCTTTACTGTTGACTGCACTAACCATGATGCTCAGCCAGCATCATGGAAGCAGTATGTCTGGCTGAGGCTCATGTGAACTGTAGTTAACAGCAGATTATATGACAGGTGTTAGTTGTGAATTTAAACTCCCACGATGCCTAGTCATGTGGACATGGCATGACATGTGGCTGAGCATCATGGGAATTGTAATTCACAGCTAACATCTACTGTTAACTGCACTTCCCATGATGCTCAGCCAGAATCATGGAAGTAGTATGTCTGGCTGAGCCTCATGGGAATGCGATGTGAATTTTAATATGCATGACTGTGCTGACAAAAATGCAGCATGTTTTAAGTAGTAATGCAAGCGCGGCATTGTAAAGTATTGATGAGTTCCGCAAGAGCGATTAAAAAAAAAAGTGTCCCACATTCACATTTTGAAATGTTGGGAGGTATGCAATTGGTTGATGCCAGAAGAGGCCCCTGCAGGAACCAATAGATTAGTTTGCACAGCCCTTTAACTCCTGGCGGGGAACCTACGGATTTCCGCTTCCATTAGCCCCTGCAATACTGCGTAGATAAGGTAGGCTAGATGGAGAAGGGAACAGGGAGAAAAGTAGACGAAGACGAACATGAAGATTCCTCGTGTCCTCATCTTCGTATACGTTTTGCTGCCGCCATGTTCGTATGTTTGATATTCGGGCTGAACAACGAAAACGCACCCTTCATGTGTGCTCCCCCGGCATAAAGCCTTATAACACTGGAGATTATGCCTAATTACTTTAAGTAACTTCCTTTGCCCAGTGTCCACACTTCCGAACAAAAACATATTTTGGGCTAGGACCCCACAAATATGTGCCAAGTGCACAATTAGGTCATTATAATATTGGATCAGATTAAAAATGTTGACATTTTGGACTACATTGTAGTCCTTTATCAAGATAAATCTGTCATGTAAAACTAAACACTCACCTAAACTAGATGTGTATCTACACCGGAAGTGATGCATCTAAAGGAAGAGCCCATACTAGCGATACCTACTACATTTATCAGTTGCTATGGAGACTGCCCACTACTAATCACACTATATCCCATTTTTAGTAAATCCACACATCATTATATTACACTTAATCCATGTCATAAATAAAAAAAAATAAAATAAATCAAGTTTTCATAAACAAATGCAAAATTCATCACCATGGCAGGGGCTGGCAGATCTTGTATGCGACCCCCCCCCCACACACAAAATAATGAATGTTGGCAAGAATACTTATTTCACAAATTTGTAAACTGTATGACAACTGGAAAAAAGTAGAAATCTGAAAAAATGAATCATTAACTTATAAATAAATTAAGTTTGAATAAATAAAATGTATTGAACAGATATGGTACAGCATAACTATATACTGTATAACTATATAACTATATAACTATATACTGACGGCAGTGCAGCATAACCCCTACCACTATATGGTAAGCCAGACATTGACGTGGTAGGCCTCTACCCCTAAAACAGCCTCCCGTGCCACCGCTGCCCCTAAAACAGCCTCCCTGTGCCACCTCTACCCTTACAACAACCTGCCTGTGCCACTGCTGCCCCTAAACTTCCTGCCTGTGCCACCGCTGCCCCAAATACAGCCTGCCTGTGCCACCACTGCCCTAAAGCAGCCTGCCTGTGCCACCGCTGCCCATAAACAGCCTGCCTGTGCCACCGCTGCCCCTAATCCAGTTTTCCTGTGCCACAGCTGCCCCTAAATCAGCCTCCCCGTGCCGCAGCTGCCCCTCAAACAGCCTGGTTGTGCCACCTCTGCCCCTGAAGCAGCCTGCCAGCGCCACCTCTGCCCCTGAAACAGCCTGCAAATGCCAACTCTGCTCTTGAAGAAGCCTGCTTGTGCCACCTCTGCCCCCAAAGCTACCTGCCTGTGCCACCTCTGCCCATCTAACCAGCCTGCCTGTCCCATTTCTGTCCCCTCTGAAGCAACCTGCCTGTGCCACCTTTGTCCCTGAAGCAACCTGCCTGAGCCATCCCTGCCCCTCTAAACACCCTGCCTGTCCAATTTCTGCCCCTAAACACTTAATTAATACATTCACTCATTTATTCATTCATCTATTCACTCTCCCGCACCCCCTTACCTCTCTTGCAGATTTCACTGGTCCGGGTGCCGGCCGATCATCACTGGGGCCGCGCAGACGCGGCCCGGCGGCCGCTTATTGAGGGCCTGCACCTCACTGCTGTGACCCCTGTGCACTGTGTTAGGAAACTCTTTTATTCCGCGTTAAGCGGCCGTCGCGGCACCCCCCCGGATGAGTGCCACTTGGGGCTGACTGCCCTCCCTCTACCCCTTTAGGTACGCTGCTGCACAATGGTCATATAAACTGCACATATGATCATTGTTCATTAAGTCCTTGAGGACCGCTGGGTGCTGATGCCGTCGGCCGGCGCTACTTTAATACTTTTTTTAAAAAATTTAATATGGCAAGCCAGATCGGCTATTAAATGAAAAAACAGAATAGTATTAAAGCAGCGCCGGCCGGCGGCATCAGCACCCAGCGGCCCTATGCGATGGCCGCCAAGTGATGGGAGCAGCGTGAGGGGTGAAAGCTCCGCCCCCTCGCACTCACCTTTCACCCCTCACGCTGCTTCCATCACTGTGCGGCCATCAGATTGTTGGAAATCGAATCTAAACGGCCGCTGGGTGCTGATCCCGCCGGCCGGCGCTACTTTAATACTTTATTTATTTATTTTTAATATGGCGAGCCGATCCGGCATATTAAATAAATAAAAAAAAGGATTAAAGTAGCTCCGGCCGGTGGCATCAGCACCCAGCGGCCGTTTAGATAAGTTTTCCAGCAGTCTGATGGCCGCATAGTGATGGGAGCAGCGTGAGGGGTGAAAGGTGAGTGCGAGGGGGCGGAGCCACTTCACTTGACTTGCCCCCCAGGCCTTAGGCTGCCAGCCCTCCCCTGCTTGAGGAGCAACTGTATCTAATGTTCTATTTCATTCCATCAACACCTCTCAATAAAGGGGGGACATGGTTGATAGCTATGAACCGAAGTTGGGATAATTGATGACGCTGGCTTAAAAAGTGCTTGGCCACAGTTCTTGAGTCTCTATAGGCAGTTCTTATAGAGGATCTGTGTCCCCTTATCTGATCCTACAGGGTTAAGTCCGTCTTGCCTATATAAGACAATGTGAGCAGTTACACCACACACTCTGTGGTACATGTTATCCTATATTTAATCTAAAGTATTTGCCTGTATGTGGATGTATTTAGTGAGTTGCCCAGGGCCGGCCCTACAATGGAGCCGAGTGGGGCAATTGCCCCAGGCGGCACTTTTGAAGGGGCAGCACTTTGCCACCCCAAGCACTTTTTTTTTAAAGCGGAGGAGAGAGAGGGGCGCCGAGTGGTTTTCGCTTACCCGCTCGGCGCCCCTCTCTCTCCTCTGCGAGCCCTCTAGCTCGGTCTCGGTGCAGGCTTGTAATGCTGAGTGCTGGAAGTGACATCAATTTCCGGCGCTCAGCATTACAAGCCGGCACCGTGGCAGAGCAGGGAGACTCGCCGCAGAACTGTGTAAAGGTAAGTGCAAAGGGGGGTAGATAATGGCATCGGCGAAGTTTAAAATGCCGCCCCCCCCATTTTTTTTTCATTTAAGGAAAAAGAGAATTACGATTAGTAGATCTAAAAAGATTTCTAAAGAAATTTGACATAAGTGTTAAATTGATTTTGGTGTAATGTATTCAATAGGGGGGCCATCATAGTTAGGGCTATTCAATACAGTTAGCCTATCTGCATCAATTCCACCTATATGCGGAATAATTGTATATAGACTAATCATGTCCATAGTTACAACTAGCCAGTCATCCTCTAGATGTTGCATCGCTTTAGTGCGAGAAAGGAAATCTGAAGTATCTTTGAAGCTGGTAAGTAAGGAATTCATTACCTCTTTCAGATAAAAGTCAAACCATTTGGCCAATGGTTAATAAAGGCTTCCTCTAGCTGAAATGATGGGTCTGCCTGGAGGACACTTATAATTTGTATGTAATTTCATAAGTATTTTAAGTACAGGGCATATAAGATGTTTCTCAAGTAAAAAATCAAATGTTGTTTCATCAATACATCACGATGACAATGCAAAATCTAACAATTCCTTTAATTTGTGTGACACTATCTTTGTGGGATCATAATTTACTTGTGTATCTCCATCGGATAATTGGCGTATAATCTCATAACGATACATTTTATAACTCCAAAACATCCCAGCACCACCCCCAACTTCACCAAGCAACTTTACCCACAGTGTCACCTGTTGCCCTAAATAGCTTGTGAATGCCACCTTTACCCCAAACAGCTTGTGAGTGCCCTTGCAAAAAGCAGCTTATCAGTGCCATCCTAACACCCAAATAACCTGCCTGTGCTATTCTTGCCCCAGCTTGTCAGTGCCTCCAAGCAGCTTATCTGTGCCAAATTTGATCCAAACAACCACCATTACTGCCACCATTACCCTCAGCTTGTCTGTGCCTTCTTTGTCCACTTGCCCCCTCCCTCCAACATACTCTCTGGCCCACATATGTAAACACACTTACATAAATTGCACATGCTAACACACACCTACATGTTCTAACACACACAATCCCTCTTACAGTACTCATGCTAACACACACTCCAGCTCACCCCACTTAAGCATGCATACTACTAGACCTGAAACAACGAATCGATAAAATCGATAATAATCGATAACGGGAATCGTTGTCGACGATTTCCGTTATCGATTAATCGATTCGTCGTTGGAGCGCTCGGCTCCTTTGACTTACCACCGCCAGCGTTCCCCCGTTTCTGCTGCAGAGCTCTGTAGTGTCCGTCTGCTTGAAGTTACGTAATGACGGATGTGACGCGCGTGAACGATGAAGATTTGAATAAAGTTTTGCGGTTGAACGTTGTAAGTGGAACGATTCGGTAGCGGAGGTACGTATGGAGAGAGAGAGAGAGAGAGAGAGAGAGAGAGAGAGAGAGAGAGAGAGAGAGAGAGAGAGAGAGAGAGAGAGAGAGAGAGAGAGAGAATATATGATTGCCGGGTGGGAAACTGATGGGGCAGAGTGTGGGTGGGTGCAGGGCATTTCATTAAATTATTAAATATTTTTTTTTATCCGATTAATCGATTAATCGAAAAAATAATCGGCCGATTAATCGATTATTAAAATAATCGTTAGTTGCAGCCCTACATACTACCACACACACTTACACATCCAAACTCAGACACAGTTATACATAAACTTCAATACACATATACATATACATCCATACTTACACACTTATGGATGTCTAATCCATGATCACACAAACTTATACATACATATCCATGCTCAAATACACTTATACATAGACATTCATGCTCATATACACATCTATAATCACATATACTCATACATGGACATTTATGCTCACATACAATTATACATAGACATTCATGCCCACATATACTCATACGTAAACATCCATGCTCACACACTTATCCATAGACATCCATGCCCAAATACACTTAAGCGTAGACATGCTTATACATAGATATTCATGCTCGCATACAATTATACATAGGCATTCATGCTCACATACAGGGCCGGCCCAAGGCAAAATGCCGCCTGGGGCGAATTTTAAAATGCCGCCCCCCCTTATCTACCCTTCCTCTCCCTCCGTCCCTGCCGCCCCCCCTTATCTACCCTTCCTCTCCCTCCGTCCCTGCCCCCCCCAAAATTATCTACCCTCCCCCCCCCCTTTGTACTTACCTTTCAGCAGTCCTGCGGCGAGTCTCCCAGTTCGGTCTCGGTGCCGGCTTGTAATGCTGAGCGCCGGAAATCTTCCGGCACTCAGCATTACAAGCCGGCACCGAGACCGAACAGGGAGACTCGCCGCAGAGGAGAGAGAGAGGGGCGCCGAGTCGGCGCCCCTTTCTCTCTCTTTAGCTAAAAAAAAAAAAAAAAGGGCTTGGGGCGGCGAAGTGCCACCCCTTCAAAAGTGCCGCCTGGAGCGGTTGCCCCACTCGGCTCCATTGTCGGGCCGGCCCTGCTCACATACACTTATGCATGCACATTCAAGCTCACATGCTTACCTCTAAACTCTCCTGAAGCTTTCAGTCCGCACTGCTTGCAGACTATGCAGGCAGCACTTGGTTCCTCTCTCCATACACCGGTTCAAAATAGTTTAGAAACTAACAATTTTGAACCAGTATGAGGAGACATAAGCAAGTGGTCGCAGGGGTCGCCCGGGCCCCCATTATAGAGACGGGACCTGTCTCAGTTGCGATTTCTGTGACCACTGTAGTTACACCACTGTTTTAAACAACATTTGAAGAAAAAGGGCTGCTGATGTTTTATGTATTGAAAAACAATTAGATATCTTAAACATCTAAATACAGCAATCTTTATTTCATGTTTACTTGAAATATATTCATATACCACATCATATAACTTGTTATCTTTACAAGATATGTATGTCTTACTTAATATAAACAATTACAGTTAACCTTGTAGGTAAGAGTAATCTTTATGGCTCTTTTAGTTGTCTTAGACCGGCACACAGAAAACCTTGTGTATACAGAAGAAAACTTGTATGACCCATACCACAAAACATTTTAAGTTAACAAGTAGTCTAAAAGTAGAGCCAAAGTCATTCAGAAAATTTGCTGAGAAACTGAACTACCAAAATAATAACATAAGATGTACTCTGAGAAAACATAGGTCCATAAGATGCCCTCTGAATCACAGCCTACAACAGACAAAAATTATTTTGATCAAAGTAGTTCTGTGAAGTGCAGCATATGTTCCATTTCTGTGGTTTAGTCAACAATAATTTGTTAATGTTTAGTAATAGTTAATCCTGTGAACTTCTATTGATTATTTGCTTAAAAAGCATCCAAAAATTTCAGATGATGTCAAAGTTCATGCATACACAGAACTAAACTTTTGAATTTGTACGAATTGCAAATTAAAAGAATTTTGCTAAATTTGGCAATTCATATGAAGCCCCAAAAACAAGCCCAGACCTCCTCAGGAATCACATGAAAACTAAGCAAAAAGCTTTGAATTTTCATTTAAAATTCATGGCCCCTCATTCAGCCGACCACTTCCTCTGGAGCTTCAGCTATCTTCCTTATCCAAAATTAATGTCATGTCTCCCCAACAAGAATTCCACCACTCTCCAGAGCTCTGCTAGTGTGGCCATAAACCACTTTACTCCGGAATAGTCTGCATAGTCCCCCATCTGAGGAAACCCCACATGGCCACTAGCCATGTCCCAAGATATAATGAGGCTGGGAGACAATATTTATGTTTTTAATCCGGGAGTGAACAAGTAGAATTGCCTTTTATTCATGGATATAAATAAAAGTACAGGAATTTAAGAATGCATGGTAGAGCCCTGCGCGGGACTACTTTTTTAATCCCGCTCCCGCCCGCTCCCGCGGATATTAATCCCGCTCCCGCCCGCTCCCGCAATGTAGGTGTTCCGCTCCCGCCCGCTCCCGCCACATTTGTGGCCAATCCCGCCCGCTCCCGCCACATTTGTGGCCAATCATGCCCGCCTCCTTACCTGATTTCCTGCGCAGTCCCGCGCGGCTGCCCTCGAGTTGTTCCCTCACGGCGTCTCTTCTCTTGCTCCGCCCAGGAACAAGGCGGAGTCACCGGAAGTGACGTCACATCACGTGACTCCGTTTTGTTCCTGGGCGGAGCAAGCTAGGAGACACTGTAAGGGAGCAGCAAGAAGGCAGCCTTGCGGGATTACCGGGACCCGCAGGTACAGTGCCTGACCGCCCGCTCCCGCCCGCAGCCCCAGCAAGACCGCCCGCGCCCGCAAGGACCCGCCTCCCAGTGCAGTCCTCTAATGCATGGGATAGGTATAATGCTATCCTGATCATAAGGCAAGGCCAGGGACTTTAGTCAATTAGGTTTGCTTTTCTACAGTGGACTAAAACCGACAGCCTTGATGTGCAAAGTGGTTCTTATCTTTGTAGAAGGTCCACTATTCAACTGTTGTTTAGCGTTGATATCAGTTTAAGAGGTCTCTCTTTGGTCTAGGTAGTAGGTAAGAGAAATGCCCTCCCCAGAAAGAGTATGGCCCATCTTACTTTTTTCTTACGGAAGTCCAAAATGTTATGTAATGTGATAAATGTTCATATGGGGAATATGAGGGTGCTACATAAATCAATATATAATAATAGTAATAATAATAGAAATGTGAATGTAATTACAAATCAAGCAGCCAGATTAATACTATATGACTTAGAAATTATAAAATATTTGAATCTATGATTGGTCATATGCTTCACTGTTTATTTCTTGTTCTCTGTCTTGAAATCTCAGTCTTCAGTGTGATGGTAAGCACAAACAAGGAATTATTTTTAAACAAAATGCTTAAGTTGTTTAACAAATATAAATAAATAAAACAGATTTCCTAAGGCTTATATGATTAACATCTGAGAGAGTCCAATTAATGTTTTGTGTAAGTGGAACCATTAAGTAAAAGGTGTAAGAAAAGGAAGTGAGAGCCAAAAAAGTAGTAAATCAATCAAATGGCAAAATAGAGACTATGTGCTAATGTATTAAACAATTCATCCCTTTCTCATCTACAGGTACTACAGCACTTGTGTCTCTGATGAGACTGGTTTTGGATCCTCCTTGTAATTAGACCGCTGGACCAGTTTGACCAGTTTCTGATTTCAGTAACATGTAGCTGCCTTTTAAACATCTTATTTCCTCAGTAATTCAAACAGTAATTAAATGTGCATGTGAAAAGCTTAAGGAAACTGGTTATGTATCTGGTTGCAGAACATAGATTTTTTTGGCATATAAGAAGAACCATTCAGCCCATCTACTCTGCCCATTTTTCCTGATGTAAAGATAAATTTGCCAACTTCATTAATTTGTTTAACTATCTGGAAATGAGGAGGGACCCAAACGAAACACAATGAAAACGAAGCAGAGAGCACCAAAATTTCATTTGCATTTCATTGGTATTTGCACTCACTCTAAATGATTCTTTCTCATGCTCTCTCACGATGTCGCCATACCTTCTCCTCCAACTACTTCCATATCCCCATCTCATCTTCTGTAGCGCCGTTTCTTTTCTTTGCCTCTTCTTGCTTTCTCTTGTTCTTTGTTCTTCGTTGGTCTGTTTCTCCATGCTATTTGCCCCTCCAAGGCGCTTCTGCAAAAAACCCTCTCCCTCAATTGGAGGAATGGGAGGGCTTTCCTCACAGGCCAAGCCATTACTTTGCCCTTTTGCAGAAGTACTCCAGGAGGGCAGAAAATGCAGAGAAAGAGAAGCGTTTCTGTACTTCTCTTTTCTCTGAGAATCCAAGACACAATGAACAAGAAAAGGCAAAACAAGAAGCAGGGCTGTGGAAAATGAGACAGGGACAAAGAAGCATGAGAGTGTGATAGATAGTGAAAGTGAGAGATTGTGAGAGTGCATGAATGAGAGTAGGGGCAACACATTTTGTTTCTAAATGGAAAAAGCCATCAGAATTTCAACAAAACTCTTGTCCAAATTGTTGTGCTATGCGCACAAGTCTACTTAGACCTTAATCAGTTTTTGGTCCCGTTTCAGATTTAGGATAGTTTTATGTTTATGCCATGCATTTTTTAATTCCACCACTGGATTTGCCTCAGCTACTTCTGCTGGGAGTCTCTTCCACTTCTCTACCACCTTCTCAGTAAAACAAAACTTCCTTATATTACACCTAAAGTTCTGACCTTGGATTGAGATTATGACCTTAACAAGTGTTAAATATGTTTTAACGAATATTGATCATATTGTCAATTTTGTATATTGTCAATTTCAATATTTTTAATTTTTATTCTCCCTCTGCTGACTGTCTATAAATACATTGTCATATAAAAAATGTTTTTTAGTGAAACCAAATTATAATAAAACAAGACTGAAGACAAGGATGTGTATTTTGATGTAAGAGGTAGCCAGAATTAATCATAAAATCATGCGCACAGGATGATAGTGCCCTGCTCCATGTGATTCTTCTCTTATTTTTACTTCCTAAAATTTCCAGTAATATTTTTATATCAATTGTATAATCTTGCCTTTATATAATTTTCTTTAAAAAATGTGCTCTCAGATCACTTTATTAACAGGAGTTACCTACTTCATGGCACAATAAGGTTCTTGATTTTCTGCTATAAGGAGAAGTTTATTGCAAAGAGGTCTGGCAGTGCTTATAACTCATAGAATAATTCAAGATAACCCTATTATTGTTTATAGTGTTGATGTGATATAGACAAAGAGACAAACATATTAAACAGGAGAACACGTGATCATCGTACTAGCTACATGTGGGTCCTGCTGCTATAGACACCATAATGCTTAAAAACTTAAAATAACGGTAGACAACCAAATGGATTTGAAAAGGCCACAGTTTTATTTATGATAAAAAAAACACTGTGACACATAAAACTTTATTTGAAAACTTACAACATATGTTATACCTCCATGATTTAGGGTCCCTCCACCCTGATTACAAACTTTACCCCATGAACGTTACTGACACACCCCTTATGACTACATTATGTCTTAACCAATAGTTCCACCTCCCTCCGGGAACTTCATACAAACTTGTTGCCACATACCCAAACCTCAAGCCGTAATTGCACTAGCAGGTGGCATAAGCATAATGGGCCCCTATTTCCCTTAGGACCCTACCCATGGGAAAATGCCCACACAACATCACAGTAACCTCGGTTTCCATACCTCAGATGAGAAACCATAAAACTTCAACCAAGTACCACGAATAAATCATCCGTAAAACATAACTGGAACCTCAGTTCCCCGACATATAGAAAACCCACCACAAAATACCACCGGAACCACTGAACCCAACCATCCACGTGCCACTTGTCAAAACTTAGGGCGGCTGGGAGGGAAATAACGGGGTAGACACCTCCACGACCACCTATCAAAGGGAAAACCCAGATTTAGGAAAAAAGTTAAGTGAGCCACTTAAAAAATGGCTCCCATTTATTTACCCATAGCATTAGCCACACCCATAACAAAATTGCACCAATTAATTTAAATTACTCCTTCAAGCCCACCCACTAGCTCTGTCAAGGCCTACTCCACTAAGCTGCGCTGCTCCATGGGCTTCATCATGCCCCTAACATGACCATGCGGCCCCTCCTCTTATTTTGTGTGTCCGGGGACCACTCTACATTAAGAACATAGGTAGGTAATATAAAGTCACCTAAGTAATCGGTACTTGTAGAAGCTTGGCCTGTGCATTTTATGGGTCACTTCTGCACCTTGCCTAGGTTTGTTGAGGTGCAGAATAAGATAGTAGTTATGCTATAGGCTGCTAATCTTCTTACTTACAATTCACTGCTGAGACTGGAAATGCGTCCAGAAATAAGATTCTTTAGGAACTGGACTGCCTCTCCTCTGCGGCGGACTGGTGTCCACTGCAGAGGAGAGGCAACTACATAGATCTTTGCTCTAGGCCGTTGCCTACCTTGCCTATTGGTAGATCCCCTAGAGGGAACCATTGAGGTAACGGTACGTTGTACCTTGGTAAAAAGTACCTGGTAAGCCCTGGTAAAAAGTAAAACATTGCTCTGTATTTTATTTCTAAGGTGCTTACAATAATGTAGATTGTGTTGCTATGCATTAAATAGCATAAGATGTGAAAATCTGATTTCAAAAAAGTTAATTTACGTAAGTACCATTCAAGAAGATGTGGTGATAAAGGTTAATATTTAGTCAGATTAATATCTTGTATACAGAGATGATCAAGGTTCTTCTAGTTTCATATTAGTTGCCCTTACTAAACATTTGAGCAGTGGCCAAGCACGGATTTTGTGGCATATTTAATTAAGGATATGTTGTTAGTATCTGCAACAAAAGATAATTGAAAGGAGTGAAAACCTGGTTCCACCCGTACTTCACCCACAAAAAAAAACTTTAGATGATACTAAAGGATATGTTCAAACATGACAGGTCTAAATAATTGCTGTTCAATTTGAATATGTTGAAGCAGTAGTCACCTATAGTTCTATGACTTGATTTCTTGTAAAGCCAAACAAGTTTTTTGTCAGTGGCATTAACAGCTGAGAAGTAAATAGAAACTTGTTTGTGATCCTTAAACGGAACTGCCACTTGCCGAATAATATCACTATTTTTTTAAAAAACTTTACAATGGATATAGACACTATATAGAAGGCTGTAATTAACCACTTGGCACATCAGGGAATAGCATATATTCCAACAGGGACTTTTATGACATAGCGTTCTCCAAAATGTCTTGGTTTGTCCCTTTCAGCATACCAATACATTTTGGACAATGCTATGCCTCCAACTTTGTGGGAACAAAAAGGCCATTTTCTATTCCAGCATTACTGTGCCCCAGTGCACAAAGCAAAGTCCATAAATACATGACTGGATGAGTTTGGTGTGAAAGAACTTGAGTGGGCCACACAGAACCCTGACCTCAACCCCATCAAACACCTTTGGGATGAACTGAAACAGAGATTCTGAGCCAGATTTTTTGTCCAACATCAGTGCAAGGACCTCACAAATGCTCGACTGGATAAATGGGTAAGAATTCCCACAGAAACTTCAAAATCAAGAGTGGAAGCTGTGATAGCTGCAAATGGGGGACGAACTTCATATTAATGTATATGAATTTAGAATGCAATGTCATAAAAATCCTTGTTTGTTTAATGGTCAGGTGTCCCAACACTTTTGTCCATATAGTGCATATCAGTCAGGCCTTGCACTCATTCCAGAGCTGTAGCAAGGGTGAGGTGAGGTGCAGCTGTGAGAGGGTGCCCACTACGAAATGAGCAGCTGCAGGACCGATCTTACAATGTTCTCCCCTGGTAACGTCTGGGGCAGAACTTGAGAGGTATTTGTTACTGAGCCAAAGGAGGCTTACTGCACATTCACGCGGATAGACACCGGAGAAAGCTATTAGGGCTGCAGTCTTGAATCTTCCTGTCCTGTCGAGCTCTACCTTTATCCTCAAAAGTGGGAAAGAGGTAGAGCTTGGCAGGACCGAGGGGAAGAATTGGGGCAGTGTATGTGTGTTTATGGGCAAGTGTGTGTAAAGGCAGCTTGTATGGGCAGTAGTGTGTAAGGGTATTGTATGTGTATATGTGTGTTTATGGGCAGGTGTGTGTAAAGGCAGCATGTATGGGCAGTAGTGTGTAAGGGTAGTATATGTGTATATGTGTGTTTATGGTCAGGTCTGTGTAAAGGCAGCGTGTATGGGCAGTCATGTTTGAGCACTGTGTAAACAAAATAGCCTCTGTGAAAAAAATAGCGTGAGGGGCACAAGTTTCCATTCTTGCCTCGGATGCAAAAGGAGCTCGCTACTGCTTTGACTGTAAATTCCTTATACATTGTCACGCACAGCGAGGTTGGAGACGTTGATGCAGGTAGGACACAAGGAGCAGACAGGTTCAAGGTCAAGCTGAGGTCGGGTACCAGAGGTCAGGAAATACGATAAACAAGCCGAGGTCAAGAATCCAGAGGTCAGAATAAACAGGAACAAGCCAAGGTCAAACACTGAAGAAGAAAACCAGAACACGCACTGAGGAGTAGCACTATGAAACATAGGCACAACCATCAGAGGGCAAGGTCTTGATATCCACTTAGGGTTTATAAAGGATGAGAAGTGACTAGGCACCAATTAGAAGTTTTGGCACCAAAATATGAAAAGTCTGACGTTAATTCTCATTTGGTGGAATCCGGCAGCCATCTTGAGTGTGGCAAGACTGTAGCCTATAAGTATAGGTGCCTGCAGTTCTAGGTCTTACCACCAGAGGACGCATGGAGGTGGATGGAGGTCTTCCTCTTCTCCGTGCCGGCTGCTGAGGCTGTTGGCTGGCGGAGGGAGGTCTCCCTCTCCTCCATAACGGCTGCTGCGGCTGCTGGCTGATGGAGGGGGTTGCCCTCTCCTCCGTGGGGGCGGCTGCGGGCTGACGGAGGGGTCTTCCTCTGCTCCGTGGCGGCTGCTGTGGCTGCTGGCTGACGGAGAGGGGTCTCCCTCTCCTCCGGGGCGGCGGCTGTGGTTCCTAATTGACAGAGGGAGGTCTCCCTCTCCTTGGTACTGGTAGGTAGGTTACATACATGCTCTATTTGCCCGGGTGAAATCGATATAAATCCAAAATAAACATGCACTCACTGGTCTTTTCAAATGCATAAATGATTGACATTTTGGTTTGCGTACCAGACTTTTATAAAGATGATAAGACATATACATAACTCATTGAAATATTGACTCGCACATAACACACCTACTGTTGAGCACTTTGTTGCAATTCAGCACTAGATACCCTAAACAGTTTTATATACTTTGATATACCGTATATGTTAAAAATTCCTATAAAGACACTAAATGGATCCCTAGTCAAAGAAACAAGGAGGTCTGAATAATTATATAAGTGAAAAAATGAAGAACAAAATTTTAAAAATGTAAAAAATGCAGAGACACCTTCTATTCTACCCACTAGAAATCTAAAATAAACAATCACTTTGCTGGCCCTCAACTGGAAAGTTTTAAAGCAGTGGAAAATAGAGTAACTAAGAGTATGTAAGAGATTCTTTTGGCCCGCTAAAACATAAAATAAGGCGAGGTATTTCTGTGCTGGAAATGTTACAGAGCATGAATTGAGCATTTTTTTAGCAGAAAGCTCTATCTGTCCTTAAAATTAAAAATACAGTTTATGTGGTTAAACTAAACATGAAAAGGGGAAATTCTGGTTAAATAGTTAAATATAGTTAAAGTTACAAAAATAGTGTTCTCTTTAGGGTGTGAAGTACTCTTATTCATGAGGTGTCACCTTCATCCATGTGCCTGCTAAGGTTAGAGAATAAAAGTAAAATAAATACATTAAAATGAGAAAAATAAAGAAATAAGGTCACACACCTCTTGATTGTCAGGATGGTAGGCAGTGAAAATCATTCAAAGGGTACAAACTGTGGGGAAAAGAAGGATTTAACATTTACCTTAACAGGCCATCCAGCGATCATTATAAATGCCCTTGACTCATCTTTGGCCCAAAAAAGAAGTACAAAAATGTAAAATTAATTATGTGTTTGATGGCAGTGAATTTAAGCCTTAATGCAATTGACCACTCAATATCTATGACTAGACCCAATAGAATGCAACCGATATATTGAGTTCCATTTGTCTTTGAGTGCCAGGCATAGTGGTATATGCATGTGGAATGTATGTAGAGCCTGGGTAGATGCACAATATATCACAGGGGTAGAGATGCTCTATAAGAGGTAAAATTATAACATCATGTGACATAAAATCTAGGTAGAAAATATAAATGTTCAGATGTGCTACACCCTTCCTGTATGTCTAGTGCAACCACTTTAGTGGGCTACAATTTGTCATCATTGTCGTTCTGGTCAAGGGTGATGAGACTTGGAGTCCAAAAATGGTCACCAGCCGTTTTAGTGGCATATCAGCCAGCTGATCCCGCAACAGATCATCAACCATCTGTAATCATGATAGCAAGCAGTGATATTTGGCTACCTGCTCCATGGGCTGCTAATGGACTACAAGTTATAGTTTTTGGTGTTTTTTTTAATGAAGCTGCTGGTTGTTCTATGACAGCATTATCTTCAATGGGGAGAGGTGCGCAATGCATTTAACATTAAATGTGGCACTTTCCTTTAAAGGAGGTTATGCATGTGAGACTTCCTCAGGTGCTCAAAAGGCTTGCTGCCTGTCAGCTAAGTAGCCATCAGCAGCCTCTTCTATAGTAATGGTTCCTCAGCGATTGTTTGTAACTATTGCAGAGAAATTCCTGAGCAACCTTTTCAAATACGGTCAATCTGTAACAAGCATAACAAGTACCCTATGTGGCTATACACTCTTTCAAGAAAACTACTAACAAAGGTGTGTAGTAGATCTGCAACTAGCCCCCACCGATTATGAATAGACAAAGATTGAAACGATATTGTAACGTGGAGGCACCCAAGCAGCTACTGTCTATCACCAGTAGATCTACCACTTAGTTGACTCCTGGCTCCAACCTATTTCCTCACTGACATTTTATTGGTTTGTGCCTCACCCACAGATTTTTTTAATTTATATTTATATGTGGATATATTTATTTAGTTTGTTAGTCAGCAGTATTTCTGCATGTGGGTTACTAGGAAGCCCTTGCTTGATAAATTTAGACAGACTAGGCAACAGCAGTTCAAGAGGAACTGGTTTGTAAGTGGTTATTCATTAGGCTTGCTTCATTCTTCTACATTTTTTAAACACCTTATTTAACCCAGTAAAGAACAAAGACGTATTTAAAACAAAAAGTATTGGTCAAAGTCTGCGAGGCACAGCTCCAGGCTTCCCAAGGCAATATACTTCATAATAAATTCAATTCAAGGATAGCACAGGGGAGATTATCTGCATGATAAAAATACCACTTTAGTTGTACATTTACAATTGTGTGGTATCTGTCCAAAAGGTTATACACTGATCTGTTGTTAACTCTTTTAGTGTACTTTATAAAGGTTGCATGGTTTTCAGCTGTGGTGCTCATCCCTCTGAGAGAGTTGAAGGCAAGATTGTAACATAAAAGACCTGATAGGTAATAGGGTGATAACAAGTCAATTAAAGTGCGACTGCTCACATAGCAACATATCACAATTTTTTTTGTTACTCAATAAGACATAGGAAGGAGATACACTCAAGTAACCAGACAGTGAATACACTAAAGTGAAGTGTTCTCCCACAACATATTGGAAAGTGATTTTGAAATATTTGCTGTGGGGGGTGATAATTTAAGTACAATTTTGTAAATCATCAATAAATGATTTTACTGGCAAAGCAATGCATTTTCCACCCACTGGAATTTAAAAAAAAATTCAGTCTCATCAGTACAAACAAAGCAGAATTTCAAGAATAAAAATAACTCCATTTTCTGGCACTGATTACAACTAAGATAATGATAGTTTTCTGAGCAACTATGGGTTAATGCCTTAACAAAAAATATATTGGTTTTCTTTATTTATTTAAGAGTTTCTATTGTTTGCAAAATGCATCAACTATGTCTAAAGATTATACTTTAATGCATTTGAACTTGAAAAGTCTATCTTATCATTTCTCTTATGTCAGAAAACTGATAAAACAAACATTAATCTTTTGAAAAGCAATATCATCTATTTACATTGATAAATGAACAAAGTCCAGTATGATACCATTAATACAAGAGAAAACTGAAACAAAGTCACACTTCAACCCCATCTGGCAAGGATTATAACACTGTATACTATGAGATTGATGCTGCTGACCGGTTTCAAGAATGGAAAATCCCATAATCCATTAGTGAATCAATAGTTTGTAAACCTGTTATGCTGTGTAAAGATTATATAGAAATTAATTTATGTAGAACCCGCCATTTTACTATATTCCTCACAGGATCTGCATTAGACATGTGCAAATAGGCCAAAACTGATTGGGACAAAAGTATGGTGCTTTCTGTGACATCCTCTCCCCTGCTTGGCAAGCACTCCCATTTTGGCAGAAGTTCCCACCGGGTTATGTACACAGAGATGCGAGAGAAGATAGCAGATTGAAGAGAGAAGAGAAGGAAGACGGGAGAAGATAGAAGATAGAAGGTGAAAGCGGAAGTGGTCGGCTGAACTTTAACCCTAGAACTTTAACACCAATGACTGCTAGATGACAGCAGCATCAACTGGATGCATTACTTTTGTGCAGTCTAGTGGTGTATGGCCACACATGTACCTAGCAGCCACACACTGCAGGACCCAATTAACAGCCAGTGGCCAACCATGCATTTATCGAGTGTACAAGATGGCCAGTCCAGGCCTGATTTTCGAACAACAAATTTCACTTCCTGCCCTTTCAGTTCGAATGAAGTTCATAGGGATTTTTCCATTCGGAAACTGAATTTATTGTCTTACACCCTGATGCTCTCTCATATTCGCATTCGCTCTCTCTCTCTTCTCTTGATGTCTCCCTACCATTTCCGCTGACAGCTTCTGTGTCCCTGTGTCATTTTCTGTCATCGTTCTTCATCCACTTCTTCTCAGTATCAGTTCTCTTTCTCTAAATTTCATGTCCCTTGGTGTGGGCAAAAGGGGGGAGCCATGGCACGCACTAGGGAAACAGCTTCTCCCCCGTTCTCAAATATGTCACATATGCCTCTTATAACATGGTATTAGAAATGTAAAAAATGCTCTCAGATTTGGGGTGACTACGACCGGGCCCGCCACTCTAGAGGGCCCAGGCAACCCCATGATCACTTCCGCAGGGGCCCGCTACTTACCTTACTCTTCTACGCCCAAGGGGATACATGAAACCAGTGGAGTCACATTGTGTATGTCATGTACGTCACATGACCCTGCTGCACGTCTGCTTCTGCTGTGCGGTAAACAGATGTTGTTTGCACAGTGTGCAACACAGAAGGAAGCTGCAGAGGTCTACGAGTGGCACAGAAACATCTGCTGTATGAATGAATATGTGAGGTTGAGTGAATGAATGAGAGAAATAATGAGTATTTGTGAAGGAGTGAATGAATATCTGTGAATGACTATATGTAAATGAGTATCTGAATCTGTGTATGAATGAATATCTGTGAATGAGTATCTGAATTAGTGAATTAATAATTATGAATGAGTGAATGAATAAGCGTGTGATAGCATGGATGCGTAAGTGGGGGAGGCTGTTTTGGGGGCAAAGATGCCACAGGGAAGCTATTTTTGGGGCAAAGATGCCACAAGCAGGCGGTTTTGGGGGCAAAGATGCCACAGGCAGGCTGTTTTGGGTGTTGGTGTGGCAGAGCCTGTCCTGGTGTGTGTGTTTGGGTGTCGGTGTGGCAGAGCCTGTCCTGGTGTGTGTGTTTGGGTGTCGGTGTGGCAGACTCTGTCCTGGTGTGTGTGTTTGGGTGTCGGTGTGGCAGAGCCTGTCCTGGTGTATGTATTTGGGTGTCGGTGTGGCAGACTCTGTCCTGGTGTGTATGTTTGGGTGTCGGTGTGGCAGAGCCTGTCCTGGTGTGTGTATTTAGTCATCTGTTTTCTGGCCCTTTACTTGCTGTAGGAATAAATTAAACTATTTAATTTTTACTTATCTAGAGATAAAACTTTCTCTTGAATTTGTACTCACCGTGAGAGAAAAGGTAAAGATTTTGTGTTAGCACTGATATTCTCTTTATCCAGTACACATGGATGCTGAGGAGTTAAGATTCTGTCTATTCAATTTTATTTATTTCCATAAAAAAAAGCCCACAAAAATCATCAGCACCAGGCCCATGAGGCTCTTAATCCGGCCCTGCCCAGGGATGCTCTTTACATATGTGGTCAATAAGACTCTACTAGTGCCGCAGACTGAGCAATAACTATAGGACATGGAGTGTTAATCATAAATAAGATTTCATTATAAACACAGCTAACAAACCAAGGCTTTAGCCTTTGCATGTGATTACAGTAGATATTTCCTGTTGGTTGTTTTATGCAAGATTCCTGTTGTGTACAAAACCATGAGGAGATGATGTAGTAGCAGGCTATGAAAATACTGTAACAAAAAACATTGTGAAAGGTTTAAATCTAAGCTGAAGGGAGAAAAAAAACTTTAAAGGGACACACAAGCCATCATATGCACTTATAAGCTTATATGTCATTACTTACCTCAGATGCAGAAATAGTGTGACCACATCCTCCACTACCCCTCTGGCTGCTAGGGAAGCTGCAGCTTCCTTCTCTGAATGTTTGTAACGTTATATTAAACCACAAAATTCTCTGTATGATGCCATTTTTGTGGTTAACACCTAAACTTTCCTCTAGTAGTATTTTGTCCAGGCTTCTGGTTTTTGCCTCGGCTTGTCTTGACCTTGCTTGCGCTCTGGTATCCTGACCCGACCTGCACTGACCTCTTTGGTTTCCTGATCCAGCAGAGACAGCAGGTCTCTGGAATCACGGTCAGACTCTTTGTCTCAGGGTGTCATAAAAGAGTATATTATTGGAGAACTATCCTAAGTCATTTATTGTCTGAATCCCAAGTACCAGTGGAGGCCCATTCAAGAGGTCAACAAGATTTTTAAGGTCCAAAAAGTTCAAATGAAAAATATGAGTTCTATTATAAGAGACTGAATGGTCTATATAGACCCAGGAGTCACTTATATACAAGATACACTTATTTGTGTAAATTTGTATGCATTTTAATTTTAGTACAAATTGTATCATTATAAGAAATATCTAGGGAAAATGTAAATTACAAAGAGGAAATATAGTTTTTGTATCATTTCACTAAAATTAAATATGAAGCTATGAAGTTATTAGTCTTTTAGATTTGTTTTATTTCAATGCAAATGTTTAAAACGCCAGAACATAATATTTAAATTAAAAAATATCTCTTATATTCTTCTCAGTTGCTTTTCTTCAAACTATGATGGGGTACTTTATCCATTTTCTCTATCTATTTACCATTTGCGATGCACAGCCACAAGATGGCAACATTTGATTATATTGCTGTAAAAAAAAATAGATACCGGTTTTAGTTACACTTTTGAGGGGGAAAAAAAAAATCACATATTTGGATTTTTTCTTATTTGTCATTTTTCCCCCAGATACTTTCCTGTCATCAGCATTGTAAACAGACATGCTGTTAAACCACTGCAACCAAATTGTGACACCTAGAAAGAACCAGAATACAGCAGTTACTAATGTAAAAGAGTACTGATATATTGATTAAAGACGCAATATAAAAATTGTATATAAAATACTGTATATAAAATTTGATAATGAAATAAAAAATTCTACACATATTAAGCATGTGTGTGTGTGTTTAAATGTATTTGTTTCTCATATTAAGCATGTAAATTGTGTGAAGTACACTGCACATACCCATCCATGTCCTATTCCCTGTCCATGGTGCTAATGCAGTAACGATAGAGCCAATAAAAACATATCCCTCACTTGTTCATAAGAGCTAGAATGGCATTACTGGTACTGAAAGTGTTATTTTGTTTAGAAAAAAAATTGTGTAATAGAAAAAGAGTAAAGTATTAAAGCTAGATATGTTCTGCTAGTAAAGGTTATTTTGTTTGTCTTTGATTAGTAATATATTTGCACTTGAGTGTCGTGGGTATGGATGCTTGCAAAATCAGCATTTTTAGATTAAAATTTTGCAAGGTGAACTTCTATACCAAAAAAACAGCTTTCGATAGTTTTTGTTGGTATATATATATATATATATATATATATCAGGAGTCTATAAATTTGTACAAAAAGCTTTTATATAGACTGAAAAACAGCTAAACTTGAATACTTCCTCAGAGGAAGTTCTGACACAATTGTTGCATTTAAACTACAATGCGATAATCCCAAAAAATACTTCAGAATTAAACGTTTTCTTAAATATTTGTCTGGCCTTCTGAAATGCTTCCACAACAGAGCAGAGCCTTAGATGAGAGAGTATGTCAGTGTTGTGCGCACCGTTACTCCGAGAGGCCAGAATAATGCAGACAGAGTTCCAGAAAGAAAGAAAGCTACATACATGTTCTTCTTTCTTGCTTATCCATCTACATTTTTGATACCTTTGGTTCTCTATCAGCTGTTTAGCTTGATAATTCACATAGTGTTTTGTTTATTTTATCTAAGTGCAAAAGGCACCTAGGAGACATATCATAGAGATCCAAGATAACAGGAGGTGCGCAGACAAGAAATGTAATTAAACATGGTAATCTTATAAAAGATAAGGTACATTCTTTAGCATTTTCAGGACATTATCGATAACATTCACTGCTTTGGTACAGCCCTGCTGTAAAACATACAAAAGGGACTCCATAGAAAACCAATAAATATAGCATATAAGAACCCAGTGGTGGTGTAAATGCTTCCTAAAGGTCTGACACGTCTTAAAACCTTGGTGACTTTTGGCCACATATCTTGTATACACTGGAGTTGGGTAGTGTACTTGTACGTCATTTACGCCTAACGCAGGGTAGCTAACAAGGCAGAACTATACTGTTATCTCACATTTGAATGTTTTTGAATGGTTAAGTGATATATAGGTCATCCTTTAATTATTAACCAAATTATTTTAGCTCAATTTATTTAAAGATGTAGCCATGGGCAATAACAAATGACTTCCAGATTTGAGAAAATAATTAATCACACAAAACAGCAGCAGAAATGAAGATAAACACCAAAAAAGAACGACCAAAATATTATTTAAAAAAACAAAGAATAACACATTGGTATTAATTAAAATATTAAACAATAATTCTAACATTTCTCATGAAGGGGTATCAATATAATCAGAAGCACAGACAGTTAGTCATATGACAAAGACTAGTGATTATTAGGTGCCCCCTCTCCCTTACCCATACATATACACCAATTATCCTTTACCTATCACAATTCTACCTCCAGCTTTGCCATCAACTAAATGCCCCCCTCTACACCAAATTTCCACCATTCCACAGCCCCCAAGTCCCCAATTCCCTGCCACTTATTCCTAACTTGGAGCAGTTTCTATTGGAAGCACTGATAATATATGTTAGACTTGTGCAAATTTTGGTAAATTTGGCGATTCATACAAACCCCCCAAAACAAGGCCAGACCCCCACAAATCAGATGAAAACGAAGCAAAAAATTGTTGATCCTCATTCACTTACACTCTCACACTCTGTTTCTCATTAACTCTCTCTTTCATGCTCTCTAAATGCTTCCCTACCTTCTCTGTCGACCTTTTGCTCTGCCGATCACTTCCCCTTCTGAATCTTCTTCAAATTCTTTATTCTATCTTCAATCCTTAATCTGCTATCTGTCACAGTCCCGGGTCCCGGCCGGTACCGGCAAGAGTTTGCCAGTACACGGCAAACGCGGGGATCCCGGGCTGCATCCTCGGATCCCGGCAAACACAGGCAAGCCCATGCCTGTGAACGCCGGGTTCCGAGGTCACGGGTCACGATCTCGGTTCCCGGCAATCACAGGCAAGCCGATGCCTGGGAGCACCGGGCTCCGAGATCGTGTGACACTGACTCGGTTCCCGGCAATCACAGGCAAGCCGATGCCTGTGAGCGCCGGGCTCCGAGATCGTGTGACACTGACTCGGTTCCCGGCAGACACAGGCAAGCCGATGCCTGTGAACGCCGGGCGCCGAGGTCTAGTGTTACTGACACGGATCTCGGCAGACACAGGCAGGCGGATGCCTATGGTCCACCGAGATCCGGGTCATATAGAACTTCCTCCGGGGATCTTCCTTCCACGCTGCAGCAGCCTGCCTGCAGCAGTGGAGATCCCCGGAGTCAGGGACTTACCTCGGCTCGGTCTCTTCGCGGCAGGAGCCTTTCGTTGCCACGCAACTGGAGGCGTGGTTTGGATGGTCGTCTAGAGCTTCTGCGGTGATGTCATCTTAGGGGCGGGGTTAGGTTCTTGCGCCAGATTTAAAAGTCAGGAAGTTCTCTAGCCAGTTACCCTGTTGTGGTCTTTATGCTCGGTTGTGTTTTGTGTTACTTCCAGCTATATATTTGACCCTTTGCTTGCCTGACCTCTCTTTGCCTGCTGATTTTGTACTGTGCCTTGCTGATCTTGTTGCTGAACCTCGGATTGTCTGACTACCCTCTCTGGATCTCGACCACGGCTTACCTGACTACCCTCTCTGGATCTCGACCACGGCTTACCTGACTACCCTCTCTGGATCTCGACCATGGCTTACCTGACTACCCTCTTTGGATCTCGACCACGGCTTACCTGACTATCCGCTCTGGATCTCGTCCACGGCTTATTGTGTTCCTGTGTCCGTATCCTGCCTCGGCTTTCCAGTCTTTGCTAAGTCTTGCTTCTTGTACTATCAACTCCGTATCTACTACCTATACCTACCTTCTGGCCTCCTTGCTGTTGGGATCATCTAAATCCTGGGGTGCTGCTGCCAGGGGCTCCTCCTTTGGTCGTAGTATTCCAGGTGGAATAACTTCCGCGGTAAGTGCCAGTATTAGGAAGGTCGTGACACTATCTTCTTTCCACAGACGTAAACAGGTGGGAACTTCCGGCGACCTTTTGGTAGTTGCCACTGGGTTCAGTCCATGGATATGCGGACAAAGAAAGAAGATGCATATGCAGACTGCAGGAAGCCCGCTGGAGGGGCGCACAGCAGGAAGCCCACTGGGAAGGGCACAAGGTAGGAAGCCCACTTGGCAGGGCACAAGGTAGGAAGCCCACTTGGCAGGGCACAAGGTAGGAAGCCCACTGGCAGGGCTGAAGGTAGGAACAATACAGGATCAGGTACACATATAGCCAGGAACAAGTCAGGATCAGGTACAGGGCTAGAGCAAACCAGTCCTATAACTTCAATGTAAAGACACCTAACAAACAGGGGAGTGTCCAGATATAGGCCTGGTCATTAGGTCAGGTGTGAATGACATAGGCTTCCGGTGAGGGAGACAGATACAGCATTGTCGCGATCGCGGTCCCGGGTCCGGTCGAGGTCCCGGGTGCCGCGATCGCGGTCCCGGGTCCGGTCGCGGTCCCGGGGTCTCGTGTGCGGTGATCCGCTCGCGGGTCACGGAGACCCGAGCTGGAGAGCTCGGGCTCCGTCTCCGGCGGGCGGACGTCCGCACGTAAGTGCGGTGGGGCCCGGAGTTCCCGATCTCCCTGCACTGGCGATCTGCAACCCGATCGCCGGTGCAAGAAGCCGGGTGGCAGGTCTGGGGATTCGGCAGCGATCAGAATAAAGACTGCTCGCTGCCTTAGGAATCCCCAGAAAGCTTTACTTACCGGTTCGCCGGTCTCCACTGGGGGCGCAGCCAATTCTCACGGCTGGAGCAGTGACTCAGAGGGACGTCTTAGGGCACGCCCCTGACGCTCTGTTGGGGGCGTGGCTTTAAGTGGCGCCAGATTAAAAAACCCTGCAGATCTGTCCACAGGTACCCTGTTGTAATGTCACGTATGCTAGAACCAGAAGGCACTCACCGCAGGAGATCTTCAGAACAGGAAACCAGCAGGTACTCGGGAGAATCACAACCGTGAGGAAGCCGCAGTGAGAGCAGAGAAAGGTGGATACTGAGCTGAAGCAGCAGGTGCAACAAACAGCAGATGATGGGAACACAATGCGGGTAGTCAGAGGAGCCAAGGATCCGGTACACGAAGCGGGTAGTCAGGCGAGCCAGGGGTCAGGTACACTAAGCGGGTAGTCAGACGAGCCAGGGGTCTGGTACACGAAGCGGGTAGTCAGAGGAGCCAAGGATCCGGTACACGAAGCAGGTAGTCAGGCGAGCCAGGGGTCAGGGACACTAAGCGGGTAGTCAGACGAGCCAGGGGTCGGTAACAAGAATCTCAGGCAGAGGTACAAAATCAGCAGGCAGGAGGGTAGTCAGGATAGCCAAAGGTCAACCAAAGGTAACAGCAAAACTCAAACGCAGACTCAGAGATAAGACCACAACAGGGTACCTGTGGACAGATCTGCAGGGTTTTTGAATCTGGCGCCACTTAAAGTCACGCCCCCAACAGAGCATCAGGGGCGTGCCCTAAGACGTCCCTCTGACTCACGGCTCCAGCCGTGAGAATTGGCTGCGCCCCCAGTGGAGACCGGCGAACCGGTAAGTAAAGCTTTCTGGGGATTCCTAAGGCAGCAAGCAGTCTTTATTCTGATCGCTGCCGAATCCCCAGACCTGCCACCCGGCTTCTTGCACCGGCGATCGGGTTGCAGATCGCCAGTGCAGGGAGATCGGGAACTCCGGGCCCCACCGCACTTACGTGCGGACGTCCGCCCGCCGGAGACGGAGCCCGAGCTCTCCAGCTCGGGTCTCCGTGA
The DNA here is from genome assembly GCF_027358695.1 of Spea bombifrons. NCBI lineage: Eukaryota > Metazoa > Chordata > Amphibia > Anura > Pelobatidae > Spea > Spea bombifrons. Next base: position 136,893,276 of record NC_071087.1, on the reverse strand, counting down.
CCCGCGAGCAGATCGCCGCACACGAGACCCCGGGACCGCGACCGGACCCGGGACCGCGATCGTGACACCCGGGACCGCGACCGGACCCGGGACCGCGATCGCGACAAGCATAACCAAACACAGCTGAACATAAATACACCTAACATGGATTAAATACATAGCGAATGAATGGTTAAACTTTAGCTATCCTGTAGTCAGGATAGAATCCTGACAGTAATTGTCAGTTTTTCTGAATGTCTTGAAATAGCCTCTTTTCCATGGGCAAAATCCTTCTGGGTACCAACTGGATGGACCTTTACACTTCCAAACATCTCATATGGGATACTAGATGTGTGGAGGGCAAATTGGGTATTTATTTTGTTGTGTGTTTTACACTGCCATCCACTTGACCTAGAATAGAATATTCCTACAATAAAACCTACCCAAAAATGAAATAATGTATAATCCATTTATACCCGATGAGAAAAAAATCTAGGCTCTGGGCCTCTGACATTTTAATTTTAACTTGTGGAAAGCTAATTAAGTTTTGCTTTTATTTTATTTGAGATCACATGAATGTTACTGTTGTGCAATTTGTAGATGTCAGTTTTCCTTTTACATTTTGAATATGCTTCCTGGATGCTTTGACTACTATTAATTCATGCTTGACACAGAAGGCTATAGCAGGCAGTATTAGTTGCCATGGAAACAGACACGGCAAATTTTAATATCTACCATCACAACTAAATTTTTTGTGAGCTGAACTAGTTAGCATTTACATTTCAAGACACTGATATGCTTTCCATTTTAGAGAATTTTTACTATTGCAAGTATGCAAGCATATTCAGGCTTTAATCCTTTATATTTGTGAATAAAAAAAACACAATTACTATACAATTTAGGACACATTCTTACACTTTTGATCAACACATTTTATGACAAAGATTCATACACTAAATATTTAACTGTAAACACAACATGCCTGTATTATATGAATATCCAATTCTAGAGTATTTTGTATAAAACAAATATATTTACAGTAGTCAGCTATTAATGTGTTTAACTTTAACTTGGCGGATATTTACATTTCATATTTTGTTGTAACTAGATAACTTATGTCTTATGCTTTTATGGTAAAGAAGAATATGCATAAGTAGTTAAGTTAGTAAAGGATTGGCAACAAAATGCCCAATAAGTTGTTTATTTGGAAGAAACCGTTGTGAAACTTGCAGTTGCACATCTGACCACAGGGTGGCAATTGGCCTTTAATCAGTTTTATCATGAATGCATTTGATCTATACAGAGACAGAGAGAGAAAAAAGAGATGGAGAAGTGATGGACCATATATATTGTGGCGGGAAGGCCCAGTTATTGACAAGAAACTCCAAATACAAACATCAGAATACAAGTAAAACGTGGTTTAATGTGGCTTTTCTTTAAGGTACGCAGTGCTATGCTTCATATTGGTAAATGAACAAACATAAAAACAAGTCCTACTCCATCTTGGAGACTATCTAGACAAAATATTCCCTCACTAAACAAATGGCCAGCTAATCCAGTTCCCAGTCATAAACCAAGTAGTCACAGCAACTTAACACACAAGTTTGTTTAGATGTACCCCTGCTGCCTCCAACGCTGACCTTTAAACATTGCAGTGCAGGTTAATTGGATTCACCTGAAAGGGCTGACTTCCATCTATTAACCCTTTCATGCTGGGAATAGAGTGATCCAATCTGCTACTGACATAGAAAGCCTCCCTAATTTTGCCACAATATATATATAATTTATACATATAATATATAACTGTTTATATTACTAATAAATGTATGTTCAGGACTACTTGCATTTGGTATACATCAATTGGTAGCTTGTTCAGATTAAGAGTAATGAAGATATACCGGTATATTGTTTCTCTATAGTGATGTCAAATCAAACAACATGTTGCCAATACAGTACTTATTTTGCAAGATAAATAAAGTGTAACATAAAGTTGAATGTATCTGAGCATGTGACTACTACAAATCAACGTTCCATACAGCTCCACCAACAGATAATATGGGCACATGTGCAAATAAATACATTGAGAGGTGTGTAAAGAGAGCAAATAGATAAAGGGGATTTTAATATCCCTCCTATGTGTTTGCATGATTTTAATGCCAGGAGTATCCCGTTAATTACAGCTGATATCGTGAGATTTCTAACTGTATAATATGTACTAATCACTCAGGCAGTACAATTTTCTGTACATTAACTGAAATAAAAACTACCATGGATTTGACATTTGGAAAGGTCACTAAAGACGTATCACAGACCAAAATGGTGATTTTTTTTTTTTTACAGAAAGGAATCATTTGAAGTTTTCTATCAAATACAAGATTTTTAGGTCATTTCCATTGCAATGACATATTTAAAAAAAATAGAATGATCAAATGTATTAGGGTATTTTTTCTGTGGTCATCAACAACAGACACATGTTTACACGTATTTACATTTATTGTATTGTTAACCCCTTGGATGCTCTAGTGCTACTGTGTCAGTCTCAGTCCATTTGCCAAAAGACCAAGAACAATATACTGCTTTGTTGGAATATGGATTGACTCTCTCAAAAAACTGTAGTTGGCCGACTTCAGCAGACCAACATTTTAGGCAATGCTATTTGTGGGGAAGTGGTTAAGAGGCTATCAATATTGAACAAACATCTACATTCCTTATTGTATACTGAGATGCATTATTGCATAGCACATAGGGCATATAGGTCTCCAGACAGGCTTTTTCTGATGGAAAAACAAGCTGCAAGTGTTCCCTATATAATTTATTTCGGTGTTGCCCAGATAACCAGCCATTCTGATGAGAAGTGACCATATATCTTACTCAACTCACTGCGTTTCCCACAACACTCCCTGTGGCCATATTTAGAATAGGTGTCACAAACCCATTAGGCTCTGCCAACCTAATCCAAATAGCATAGGCAGCTGCACAGAAGATACGATTACACCAACGGATCGTTCACAAACATCCTACCACAGGACAATTTCATAATATTTTTTATTTAAAATTTATATTTCGATATTTGCAACCTTTATTAACCCCTTCAATCCCCTATAGACTTACCGGGACGTCCAAAAAACGCCCACAAAGAAACCCCTATGGACGTCCCGGTACGTCCAGCCCTTCGTGCAGCGTCAGGGACACATCCCTGCCGCTGCACGGGAGACCAGGCTGACAGGCTCCCCACTGACAGCAGAAGCCGGCTGTATCGCCTGTAAGAGCTTCTGGCATGAAAGACGGTAAGCTGTTACCGGTAAACTGCCCGATCGCGCAGTTTCAAACACGCGATCGGGCATTCCCTTCCGGGTTGCGTCATCCTGCCCTCCGATGAGGCACAGAGATCACAGTGTGATCGGTGCAGGTGGATCGCGGGGAGGGGAGTGAGAAACCATCTCTCTCACTCCCCCTCCCGTCCTGTAAGAGAAAAGCAGGAAAAAAAAAAAGTTAATTCATTTAAAAAATAATAATAATATTAAAAAAATCATTAAACTAATAATATAAATAATACTAAAAAAAATTATAATGTGAGCTATGATGTCACTGTGACATCACTGGCATGTTCAGGAGGACCTCTAACCATTACTGTGTAAAAAAAATATATATAAAAAATACAAAAAATGTAAAAAAAATAAAAAAAAAAAATTGAAAAAAAATATATAAAAAAAGATAATAAAAAAAAATCTTAAAAAAACCTTACATCCCATTGCCCCCGTTCACAACCCCCAAACCCGTTAAGCCATAGGCATAAAAATTATACAAAATTGTACACCTAATAGTATGCTCCCTGGTGCTGGGAAAGTCTGGAAAATCTATATAAATTAGGTATTTCTGAAATCAGGACACCTGAATTGATAAACTTGGAGGGGATTTTCCTTCACTTTACCTAATTTTGTGAGGATTCAGAGGGAAAATGTAAAAAAAAATTAGTTTATTTTTCTAATCTTCGTTAGTTTTTACTAAATTTCTCATTCTAAATTTTCAGCTAATCATCCAACTATGGTATCAAACGAAAGCTCTATCTCTCCTTGAAAAAACAATATATAGTTTACATGGGTACACTATTCACAGGAAAAGAGAATCATCGCTAAACCGACATACCCCAAAAATGGCAAAATTGCTCTGGGCTTTGAGGTACCAAAAACCCCTGGGATTGAAGGGGTTAAGCTTCAACACAGTGGCGACTCTAGAAACAATATATAGGGGGGGCACACGAGATACCACAGTCAAACTGGGGGGGCATTCATAATTTCCAAAAGTAATGTGCTATGGAATTATACTTTTGTTATTGGGCTAAAATAATACTTGATCTTTCAACATGGGAAGCCTGAAGCCACAATTGAGTGCGACTAATCCTTGAAATAAATATTATAACACAATAAATAACTTTTCCACTAAATGATTTCATTTTTGTCCCCTGAAGTCACTACAACTTCAGGAGGGCATTTTATCTCTGGATAAATATAAATTAAATAATTCCTACTGTAAGTTAAGTGCCAGGAAACAGATGACCAAACACACACACCAACACAGGCTCTGTCACACCAACACCCAGACACACACATCAGGACAGGCTCTGCCACACCGACAACCAAACACACACACACCAGGACAGGCTCTGCCACACAGACACCCACACACACTTCAGGACAGGCTCTGCCACACCCACATCCAAACACACACACACCAGGACAGGCTCTGACACACTGACACCCAAACACACACCCTAGGACAGGCTCTGCCAAACTGACAACTGAACACACACACCAGGACAGGCTCTGCCACACCAACACCCAAACACACACCAGGATAAGCTCTGCCACACCAACACCTATACACACACACCCGAGGACAGGCTCTGTTACACTGATAACCAAAAACACACAAACAGCAGGACACAATCTACGTCACAGACGTCTACATCAGGATGGATTTTTCACACTGCATTGTCGTTTATACCCCCCTTAGTGTTTTTGCCCCTTGTGTATTGATGCCCCTGCTGCCCATATATATATTAATATTAGCCCCAGTTGCCGATAGCAGGTATAGATCAACACATTTACACACAAACCAAGCTTTACATGTATAGGTCAACTGATATTCACTTGTGATCTCAGCACCTAAGGTATATATCAAATAAACATAATCAGACATACAAATCCTGTATTTGCAGGTATACAATAGATTATGAAACGTAGCATTGCAGGTACAGATCAAATAAATACATGGAAACAGCATTGCAGGTATTAATCAACTGAATAAGACATACAAACACTGTATTTGCAGGTATACATAAATAATGTATGGACATATATAGATATGGCTCTACAGAATAACGCAAAAACCCAGCTTTGCAGGTATAGATCAACTGGAATTCACATAAAAACACATCATTAAAAGTTATATTTAAAACCCCCTAAATTACAGGCATAGATCACAGGTTGCGTCCACACTGCCCACACAGCAATCACACTCCTATCATACCCAGGCAACCAGTAAATGCTGGTACCAAGGACTGTGCTTGCTGTGATTGCTGTTAGCAATCACACTCCTATCATGCCAGGTCAGCCAGTACATGATGGTACAGGGTGGCTGTAAGTGATGTGTAAACCCCATACTGCTGGCAGCATCAATACACAAGGGGGCAGCTAGCTAGGTTTCAGCATGTACTGGCTGACTTGGCATGATAGGAGTGTGATTGCTAACAGCAATCAAAGTCCCATTATGGCTAGGTTCCAGCACTTACACATCCAAACAGTAAATGCTGGAACCTAGGCATGATGGGACTGTGATTGCTGTTAGCAATCACACTCCTATCATGCCAAGTCAGCCACTACATGCTGGTACAGGGTGGCTGTAAGTGATGTGCAGACCCCACACTCCTGGCAGCATCAATACACAAGGGGGCAGCTAGCTAGGTTTCAGCATGTACTGGCTGACTTGGCATGATAGGAGTGTGATTGCTAACAGCAATCAAAGTCCCATCATGCCTAGGTTCCAGCACTTACACATCCAACCAGTAAATGCTGGAACCTAGGCATGATGGGACTGTGATTGCTGTTAGCAATCACACTCCTATCATGCCAAGTCAGCCAGTACATGTTGGTACAGTGTGGCTGTAAGTGATGTGCAGACCCCATACTGCTGGCAGCATCAATACACAAGGGGGGCAGCTAGCTAGGTTTCAGCATGTACTGGCTGACTTAGCATGATAGGAGTGTGATTGCCAACAGCAATCACAGTCCCATCATGCCTAGGTTCCAGCACTTACACATCCATGCTATCACACACACACACATTCATTCACAGATTCATTCCCTCAATCACCCATACTCATTCAAACACCCTCCCCACCCCCTTACCTGCACTGCGACTTTATTCCAAATTCAGCAGGGGGGCAACAGGGGGGGCAACAGGGGGGGCAAGGGTTAACCTGTAGCGACGCCACTGCTTCAACATAATAACAATCAACAACAATTGCATCGAATGGTTCTGCAAACCATCTGAAATTGCAACAGAGTTATTAGTGGCACCAATAACAATAACATAGATTAGCATAGAGACATTCGTGTGGGCAAAACTGGGGGGATGTGGAAGGGAGACACCCACTCAACAGGTCTCCTGGGGGGGGTGATGGGTGAGGGTGGGCATTTACTGCGAGAGAGAGAATGAACATACCTATGAGTCTATTTAACCTACCCTAGAGTTTTGACTTTTAACAAATATGGGCCTTGTTTTCTTTTATTCATATTATTTATTTATATAGCACCAACATATTTTTGTAAATCTTTTTGAAATGGCTCCTTTCTTCACATTAATATTTGTTTGGAGAGAAAAATTTTGCGTGCATATGTATTTGTACTGTTCAGAATGAATATGGTACAAATGTGTTTCACTAAGCTAAACATTTCTGAGATAATTTAATTGATAAAATTAAATTTTTATATTCCATCTTCTATTGTGGAAGTCTTGAGGACAGGTTGCCATAGTTACTGTTTCATTCTGAAATGTGTGCATTTCATCAGTATCTGATAAGATAACTTAAGCTTCCGCTTCACTTTAACCCCTTTGATGTCGCTTGCAGATATTGAAAACTAAGAAGCCCCTGATATACGAGATGAAAATATTAGCAAAAATGAATTGTTATTCCTTTGTTTTAATTTCCTAAAAAAATGTATTGAATGAGGGCATTACAAATTGTACCGTGTATGGCAGATAGAAACAAACAAATGCATAGGGAAGAAATTCAACTCAGTAGCAAAACACAATAGGAACTAAGAGGGCCAAATGGCCATGGTTTAACAACTCGAATAGTTGTCCAAGTGTTATTTATACTCACCAGTGTGGATTATGAACACAGTGTTTTTCTGTATTGGTCCAAGTTGGCTTTCAAATGACATCCTTGATGAATACCACAACAGGGATACGTTTTTATCTTTGCTAAATTTGACTCATTATGAAAGAGAGTCCTAAGCGGGCACATTGTTTTATAACATCCACTTTTTCTTGTCTCTTTTATACTGTGCCATAAAAATAAAAAATGAAAAAAATGATGGCAATGGGGTCTATTTACTAAAAAGTCAAGTGGTTAGTTTAGTTAAGAGTTAACTCAACCAAGACTAGACTAAGCAACCTGTAACCGTAAATTTAGCAGGTTCTATGTATGTAGAATGACAACGTATACGTCCTCTTCTGCAACTTATAACATTACACTACAGAAAACCTGAAGCCCATCAGAAAAAAAAACTGAACTGAACCTACAAGACAACAAGTAGACAAAGACTTTTGCCCAGCAGGTTATGATGGCCTGACAGGTCGCCCGAACATCTGCCAATAGTAGTCCTTTAAAATGAAGCATCCTTGGTGTACCGAATGTACTTCTGCACTTAGTAACATAGTTCATAAGGTTGAAAAAAGACCAAAGTCCATCAAGTTCAACCTATATACCTAGTTCAACCTATATACCTAGTTCCACCTATATACCTAGTTCACCCTATGCACTGTAGGCCTACCATGGTAAACTATGACAGTGGGTACTAAATGCCCTCCAATTATCTCACCCCTTACACCCCTTCACTCCATCTTGTGCAAAGATGGTATGATTTGGTTAATTAGATTTTTCCATGCAAGGTTTTGCACTATTGATTCCATGTAAAATAGATAAATTGTTCTTCTATTGGCAATAATTCTTGTAGACAATCCTGGAAGTGTCTGGATTCAAAATGTGCATTCATGACCATTAACCTACTGCACTTCTGACTTACATCTACTTTAATATTGTACTATAAAATCCATACGCAGTACAAAATGACACTTTTGTATTATTTCTTATAATAATGTCTACTAATTATTATAGGTCATTCATGGGTTTTGTAAAAGTACGTTAGAACTGATTTAACCTGAAAGGTTTATGTTACTACCTACCAAAGATAGGAACTGGCCATTCATATTTGTCCAATTGATTGCTTAATCGACTCTGTAGCTTGTCTATATAAGTGTCATTGGAAGAGATTTGTGAAACTACAATCTGCTCTGCAGTTAATTTAATACTGCGCTTGACATAACCAATAATCAGTTGTAGACATTTATCCAGAAGACCGGCTAGATCATGTAGAGAATGCAACATAAATAATTACCATATTACCATGTACTTTAAAACCATAAGCAATAATTAATTTCAGTAGAAAATATAACTTAGTAAAAATACTCTGTGTTGCAGATCTGCAGCATTCAGTAATATGTTAAATAACTCTGTAAACATGACACAATTAAGAAATTGCAAGAAATCGCAAGAAATTATTTTTTTCCATATAAATGGTTAACGTACATTTAAAGACCTACAAATGATAAACAAAAAAAACAAATTATCATCCAACTGGTGGTAACCCCAAAGGGCCCAAGCATAGCATCGAATCAAAAGAGGCAGGAGAATAGCCTCACAATTCTAAATAGTCAAGGCAGGTGGCAATAATAGTAATATATATATATATATATATATATATATATATATATATATATGCCGAGTTATAGAAACTAAAGAATAAACTGAGGCATCACATGTTGCTTTATTTAGAACAGTTTTAGTTGTTCTTTCTTGCCATGTGTAAGTATCTTGAAGTGGCCCCAGGTGTGCCCCAGCTTTGGCACCATTAAATATGATTAATCTTTTGTTGTTTGTTATCTGTAGTGGAAATGTATAGAAATTAATTAAGCCTGAATTGTGTGTGAGATTTATATACAGAACCATGCACCTGACAAGCAATTGCTGTTAGTGTCTGAGAGCAATTTTAACATGCAGTTCTTTAACAACTCTGATACCAATCTGCAATGTATAATCCTTGCTTGGCTTTCAGGAAACAAAGGATCACCTCAAATAAAACTGTTGCAATCCATAACACACCTTCCGTTGTTTCTTCAAAAAAAGTGTGAGGCTTATTTATCGTGGAACAGCAATTACAAAACATCTGTGTGAAAAAAATTGTCTCCAAATTTAAAATTAAACAGTAAAAAGTTATTGACCAATAACAGGGACAGTGTTCAGGAGCGTTAAGGCAGGAGGGACGATACAGTAGCCAAGGCAAAAGTTCAGGTAAGCATAAGGCAAAATAGAACAGTTGAGACAGTCCAGAGGTTCGAGGCAGGCTGAGTACGAGCGGGATGGTAAACAAGCAGACCGGCAGAGTTTGTGCAGAAGTAGGGTAGCAATCTGAGTTCAAGGCAGGCAGCAGGCAGAAAGGGAAATCCAACAAACGAGCCAAGGGTCAAATCCAGGGGAATCAAGAAACTGCAGGGTGGCAGGGGGGAAAAACAAATGGAGACTGCACAAGGCAAGTACACCACAGCTTGTTCAACGATCAAGCACTGTTTTCCCCGAGTACCTTGCTCGACATACCTGCCACAAGAGCCGCGCAAGCTAGGGACATGGATGGGGCTTAGGGCAGCTTCACATATTAGGTCTGAGGTGCGCAGAGGCACCAGAATCAGGAATCTGCACACACACCACAGGAACTCAGGTGCTTAGCTGTGCCAGGAAGGGCCAGCTCCCCAGTAAATCAAAATAGAAAAAGGATCCAGGCACTCAAGGGTTCCACTCAGGCAGGTTTATTGAAGGAGAAGGACAACAACGTTTCGACCTCACGATGAGGTCTTTATCAAGTGTGGTGCGCAGAGGGACCCAAATGCCTGGACGGAAGTAAGGAACGCCTGAGCTTTGAGAGTGCTCATCTGAGGGGCTGACAGTCAGTAATTATTGTAAGTAGGGATGCACCGATACTGGTATCGGCGCCGATATACAGCAGTTGCATGCTCCCGCCCGCAGCCCCAGAAAGACCGCCCGCGCCCGCAAGCCCCAGAAAGACCACCCGCGCCCAATGCAGTCCTCTAGTTCGTGTTTTCCAACACAGAATGTCCAAGCCATATCCATAACTCACACACTCCCACACTAGATGCAAAAATATCATACAGCTGTATTTATAAGGTAAATTGATATAGTCGTATTGGCCCAAGATTAGATGGGGTCTTTAGTCAAAGATTATATACTTTATTGGGCCAGCACAAACAAGATATTGAGTCACAAACTCACAGGCCTCGTTATACATAACCCTATTCTTTTACCTTGAAAAATACACTATTATTTCTAAAATATTATTATATTCCTTCACACCCCAGCTGGTGAACTGATTGGCTGACACTATGCATTGCATTTATATTAAATATATATTCACTACGGATCTTAAAATGCACATCTGTCATTTTGCATAATTCACCTAAAATGAAAAATGGTAATTATTGGTATGCTATTTACCATAACTGACAAATGTTGCTTTCTATTGATAAATGGCAGGTCAAATGTGAATTTATTACGCAAACACAGATAAACAGCATAAGAGATAGCTAATGTTCACAATCCAAAAGAATTAAAATTAATAAACTAATAAATTCAGAAACGTGTGCTGAGAGCAGACATGTCCAATTATGCATTTTGCAGACAAATAAGTAATTATATGTGGTTTAGTAATCAGATAGGGTTTGCTTCCCCATTAGGAAAATTCAATAAAAATAAAGAAAAGAAACCTCATATAATACATCCACTGCTACTAGACTATATCTCACAAAATCTTAAAGAGATTTATAAATGTTATTATATGTGTGCATATGTTGAAAATGGGCCAAAAACAAACCAAAAAATTTGTCCAAATCGTATTCGGGTTACAAACGACGTTCCTTGCCAATTTGGTCTGACAAAAAAAACTCAATAGCAAGGCATTCAGCGACACCGAAAAAAAAGGAGGTGAAAAAAGTTCTCAGGAGGGTTTCTGCATTCAACCATGCAAGGCAAACAAATATAAAATAATATATATATATAAATATTTTTATAAGCAAGTCCTAAAATTAGCACTTTATTTTCTCGCATGGAAAGGGTTAAAATACTGGCATGTTAAGTGCCCATGGGGTGTCTACTTGAAATGGCCAGGTTCAACAATGTTCCAATTAACACACGGGGAAGCATGACCACATGTCTAATTTCCAAACAAACCCATTTATGTGAGGTATCACTGTACTCAGGAGATGTTGATCAACACATATTGGAGTGACAGTGACATATACCAAGAGCTATAAATTCATACCTAAAGTACAACATCACAGTGTGTGTGGCTTCAGTCATTTTGCCCTCACATGACGTCCCTCCAACCACTGCAACTTCACAGGAGCACCGCCATTTTGGCGGAAGTTGCCAGGTTATGTCTGCAGAGATGCAGACTCAGAAAGAAGATACCAGATTAATGATTGAAGACTGAACATAGACTAGAGAAGAGAGAAGAGAAGGAAGAAGGTGCAAAAGAAGATGCAGAAGTGGTCGGCAGAGAAGGTAGGGAAACATTTAGAGAGCGTGAGAGAGAAAGAGTGAACGAGGATGAGAGAGAGTGAGTGAACGTGGACCCACAAATTTCAGATGAAAATTCTGAGATTTTTGCTGCATTTTTGTCTGATTCATTGAGGGTCTAGCCTTGTTTTCAGGGCTTCGTACAAATCGCTGAATTTACAGAAATTCAGAAATTAATATGAATCCGAATATATATACTAACGTTCAGGAGTTTGGGTTCACTTACTTCTTGTTTTTTAAAGAGAAGCAAATGTTGTTAATGTTGTAAATGATTTTTTATGGAATATCTTCATAGTCATACAGAGGCTCTTTGTGTTAGCTAATCCAAGTTTATGCTTAAAAGGCTAACTTTAAGTTCAAAAAATTAGAAAACCCTCTTGCAGTTAGAAATGTCCTGGGTTTCCTCTAAAAGCTAAGTGACTCAAAACTTTTGAATGGTGGTGTTATATACAGTATATTGGTCAGTGTGTGTGTGTATGTATAGTATTAGTCTGTATATGTTGCTGGATGGTGTGTGCTTGTGTATAAGAGTGTTGTGTTAGCATGCATGATTGTATGGTGTCTGTGTATTACTTTATGGCATTAGTGTGTGTATGTCAGCATAAAGTGTTATTGTATGGTGTTAGTGTGTGTGTGTGTGCATAAGCATATGATGTTAGCGTGTGTGTGTGTGTTTGTAAGAATATACACAGGAATATGTGTTTCTGTTCCTGTATGGTGTGATAGTATTTAGTGTTAGCATGTGTGTGTGACTGTCAGTATAACGTGCTAGAGTGAGTGTGTGTAGCAGCTTATGGTGTTGCAGTGTCTGGGTTGAGCCTTCGGAGAAGGTTAGTGACGCATAAGAGATGGAGAGGAGAAGCAGGAGAATCTGTGTGTATGTAAGTGTACCGTGTTGAATGGATGTTAGAGCAAGTCTGCCTGCCAGTATGTATGCTTGTTAGTTATGGGTGTTATACATATATAACAAAATAGTTCTGAAAAATACACAGGGTATTTAGTTTCTAGAAAAAATATGTTCCTCAGAAGCATTCGAGAACTATATGATATATTGTATTTATATTTAAAATATCTTTACAACAAAAGCTGGTGTGACATCAAATTTCATTATGCTTTACATGAGGCCTCAGATGCTGTAAGTGTATTTAATAATAGATTTTGGGTACAATTGTCAAATTAAATTTTAATAGAGAGCCTAAGGGTATATGTTACTTTAATCTTTTATACAGAACATTGCCTTAATGTTACAGCAATTATGGAAAATGTAATACTCAAGGACTAATTGCAGTATATATGTATATGATATATCTTGTTAACATAAACATAAGGTGAAGAACTGAAATCAATATGCAAAAGTTTACTCTTGTTAGAATAGTATTGCACTGGACGTTTACCTCAAAGTGTAAATACCAATAGTAACAATTTAAATAAGACAGTCCCAGTGGTGGGACAACATTTCTGGAGGCCATCTGCTATAACCAGTGCCAGGTCAGGCTTTTCTAGCCATTGCATTTGCTTACTGAATAGGAGGGCCATTCAACAATAAGTCAGTTGAGTTAAGGATTAATAAACATAACGTAGTTAATAACATTTGCTAACTTTTGCTAAACCAGCTTGTAGATTTATCAAATATCAGTTGCTTGCAAGGGCCTGCAATGTTAAATTTTGAGAGTTTCAGAAGAGGGCAGACAGGGGCTGGCCATCTGGCACAAGGGGCATCCTTATACATGAAGCCACTCCAGCAGGGATTGGTTTCTGGAGTGTGTGTTGGCCTCCTGGATACCCATGGCTCCATAGTGCGAGAGAGTATAAAAAAATAACTCTTAGTCATCACAGGTCAGATCCTGGGTGAGGGCATGCAAGTTTTCCAAGTATATAAGCGGAATAAACACTTCAATTAAATTAGATTTACTGGGTGATTTAACAAAAGTAAGTAAAAATGGCATCAAGGTTATTTCAGATTATGAAATGTACATTTCGGAGAGCAAATCATAGCTTCCTGTCAGTTTCTATGGTGACCCGCTCTCAACAATAGCTATTCAACTCCTGGATCTCAGTTTGGGACATTGGATAAAAAGAGGAATTTACATGTTAAAGCAATTGTCTGCCGAAGGTAAAATTCATACATTTACTCCCCTGAAGGATATTTAGGGCCTGGTTGTGATTTCTACACATATTTTAAGGTGTAAAAGAAAATACATAAATTCACCTCCACATGATAGCAAATGCATTATTAAACTATGTAAATCTACACCAATATGCCAGAAAAGCACATTAGTCTGCCATGGTTTTCATCTTGGGAACCATGTTCCAGAAAAACTTAAATACATGTCAGCATAGGAATCAGAATGTAAAATCACTTAGGAGAGATACCTGGACAAAAGCCCTAACAGACTTTTCAGGCACATTAGACTGCACAAACCCCAAAAAGTCCTCTGTAGGTGCTACTTGGTTTCTTTATGTCTTGTAAAAATGTATCCAGGGTCCAAGAGTTCCTGTTGAGAGACTGAAAACTATGTTACACATTTGGTGGTCATGCCCAAAGATACAAACCTTGTAGTGAGAGACTTTCCAATTTATTAACAACTGTAATAAATGTAATATCCCATGCATCCCAGAAGTGGGAATATTAAATATTTTCCCATTCCTGTGTTCAATCATAATAGGAAACTAGTCACCATTCTATGTAAAGCTATCAAGATAATCATAGGGAGAAATTGGTGAAATCCCAATAATCTGAGCTTTGAAGAAGTAATTACACTTATGAAAGATATATGTAACTCAGAGAAAGTGTTTCTCCACTCTGTTAATCAACCAAATTTCATAGAATATGGGATCCTTGGAGGTAGTTGCTACGTCTTCAATAAAAATTCAGAACTACTATTAGATAAAATTCCACATAAAATTTAACGAAGTGGGATCCTCACACAAGGGGTGTCCCTCACACTTATCTCTCATTTCCTTCTCACTCATTACTTGAGATATAAGTTTCTTCTCTCTACTCCGATACATTATCTGTATATACAATCTGTATATACAGGATGATGAGATACGATAGATGTTATGGTGAAATCTACTGCAATCCAGTGTATTGATTACTTATAGTATCTCCATGTGTATTGTATCTCTCTTTGGTTTCTATATCCCTAAAATGATATATCGTTAATACACAATTTGGCAAGATCCAATAAAAAACTGTAATAAAAATAAAGAACTGATATTTTTCACTCCTTCTTTTTGTCTGTGCCATTGAACCCATTTTAGTCCTTCTACGAAAGGATAAGTTTATCCGGGGCGTCCTCATCCCGTGGGGGGGGGGAGGGGCACAGGTGAAGGCTCTAGGCTACATGGATGATGTTAGTATATATTGCACAACCCCAGAGTCCTTGAAAAGAGCTGTTAGAACGACTTTACATGTGCCTCTGGTTTTAAGCTAAATCTTAACAGTCAGACACCTGCTGTCCAGACCCAAGGTGACAGTATTAAAATTCTCTGACTGGTTTTTGATTATGCAAATAATGGCAACAGATCATGGGATATTGTTTTAGAAAAATTAAACGGTAAAATAGAACTATGGCAAACCCGAAAGCTGACAATGGAAAGGAGAATTTTAATCATCAAGGCAATACTCTTACCAATTATGTTGTATTTAGGTGTGGTATTCCCACCTTCTGTACGTAAAGAAACGTATGCAAAAGAGAGAAAGCTTGCAAACAAAACGTGAATGGTGGTAAGGGGATGCCTGATGTGAAACATATTTTATATATAAAGTTTTTTTTACTATGTGTTTTAAAAACTTTTACAAAGAATGTATCTTTGCTTCTTTATTATGCTACAGGGCTGGTCATATTTTTAGGAAATATAACTTTTACTCGCTGTCTCTTAACTCTCCTGTGCTTTTAAATCCGCCAAAGCAGTATGTCATTTTAAGGAAAGCAATACAATTTTATCACTTCCAAGATTTTAGCCCAGATATTTTATCAAATCCACAGAAGTTGACTGCTGCTATATTTTCAAAGGAACAAACTATACAAGTGGCACAATAGAGTCCAGAAGAGATCTTGCATGGCAGGGAGTGCACAAATGTTTGCCAACTAGGCACAGGAGAGGTCTTGGTGCCACCGCTAAGTGCCAGAGACCAGTCTACCCAAGATGAGACAGTATTGCATATATTTTGGAACTGCTTTTATGCACAGAGAATGTGGAAAAATGTAGGCCGACTTTTAAAATGGATTTGTGGCCTTTGATTTTTAAGCTCTACAATTGTTTTATTTGGCCTTTTTCCCTGTCCCACAGCTGACCAGTCGCGTGTTGTATGGATTATGATAAATTGTGTAAAAGAAGCAATTTGGAAGACCAGGAATATTGTATTGCTTAATAAGGAATATATATAGACCCTTCCATTTGTTTTAAGATGGCTTTAAGTGGTATGCACACACACCTTTTAAAGGATTGTAAAGGCATGGGTTCAATGAACGCAAAGAGACTTTGGTGCCTTAATATGTGGAACATTCTACTTGCATGAACGTCCCAAAGACTGGCTTTATGTATTTATTGTAATTTTATGTAAAATGTTTTAATTCATTTTATCATTTTAAATGTTCCATTATACCATTTAACATGTTTTATTATTTATTTATTTATTGGACTGTTGCATTTAGTTAATAAAATTTGCCGCTAAAGATCTGATTTGTGTACCAGACCCGGGCGTGTCCCAGACTTACCTATCTTCCAAGCCGTGTGCCCTGCCTGAGGGCTTACAAGCTGTGTGCCTTGCCTAAGGGCTTCCAAGCCGTGTTCTCTGCCTTTGCTACAGTTCCCCTGTCCTTGGGCTTCCTGCCGTCTGCCCTGCCAGTTGGCTTCCTGCCGTCTGCCCTGCCAGTGAGCTTCCTTCCGTCTGCCCTGTCAGTGGGCTTCCTGCCGTCTGCCCTGTCAGTGGGCTTTCTGCCATCTGCCTTGCCAGTGGGCTTCCTGACGACTGCCCTGCCAGTAGGTCTCCAGTTTCAGGCCTGTCCGGCAGGACTTTCTAGTCCATGTGTTATGATTAACGGAATGCTGTTTAAGCTTTACTCTACTGTATTTACACCAGTCCTGTTCCTGTTCATCAATATTCTTGTATATCAGCTTGGTGTGAGACTGTTATCTCTTGTCTGTACTTAACTGTCTGTCGATTTGCATCTCGGGGGAAAAGACAGACAGAGCCCCAGATATCCCCTGCAATTAGGCTCCTACCCGACCTGCTGGCCCGGGTCCTGACACTGCACATCCTTCAGAGGAGGCAAGCCAGGACATAATATCTTGTCCTGGCGGTCAGAGCATCGCTGCTACAGGTAGGTCCTAGGGACAGCCACTTGGACTATATATTAAAAAAACAAATCATACTATGTGTCTCTTGGTATTCTGGATCTATCTTATTCCAAACAATGCATGATGTCTCATATTATTATGTACCTCTGGGAGTAAAGACGTATAAGGAAACATAAGCTGACTTCAGAAATGCTTACAGTGTCACTAAGACTTACGAGAGTAATCAGTAAGCACCTAATATGAGGTAAATCAATATCCATGTCATGGATCATTCACTGGGTCTGACGCTATGGAAACATTCTCCAGTAAATCTATTTACACCTGTCAGAAATACTTTCATTAGTAATGCTAAGGAACAGTTACAGATGTGCAATATTACATAATTATTTGGTGCTTTTATGCATAAAAATAGTAACATTGACAGACTAGATTGGCATTATAGCATTGAAAATACAACCCTTATGTGTAAACAACAATGTCCCCATAAATACATCTATTCATAACATTATATATATATATATATCGTATTGGCCCAATTATAGGCTGCACCCGATAATAAACCGTAACCTTATAATTTGGTGCTATTTTAAAGAAAAAAATATTTAAGAAAAATACATATTAGTGGAATTTTATCTAATGAACAGGAATACATGTATTTTAACATTTTTGGTATCTATTATGCAGTTAGTCCTGCTTTTGACAGGATATGTTATATACAAACAGAAATTTGGAAAACCAATGGCCATTTTAAGACCCCCTTAATTCATAATGCACCTTACTTATAGATATGCCACTCTGCCCTCCAGATATGCCACTCTGGCCCCCCAGACTTACATATGCATCCCTAGACTTGCGTCTTGTGCTCCAGACTCCCTGGTGTCTAGTGGGGCAGCCAATGGAAGTCTGCACGGTGCGTGTAGACAGCTTCTGCTACTGTCCACCACTTCCGTCGGGGCTTCTACAACAGAGTGCCGGAAGGTCATGTCACGTCGGCGCTCCGTCATAAATGCCCCATATTCTTCTTTCTTCTGTCTTCTTTCTTCTGTCTTCTTTCTTTAGTCTTCTCCGGTGGTTTGCTTGTCTCTGGTCTTCGCAGCATTATCCTAGCCTAGTGTAGTAGTTCCACAACAAGGCTCTGCCCTGTTTCCCAGTATTGGAGAAAGTAAGGAGAGATTGAGAAAGTGTGAGCAAGAGAGTGTAAAAGAGTGAATGACAGCAAATTTAGTTTCCGAATCAATAAAGCCCTCTGAATTTCATCCGACCATAATTCCAGTGCTCAAGGGCGCTAGACAAGCCATAATATTTGTATATTCCAGCTTGAGCACAGGCATCTCAATTTAAAATGCATTAAACTACTTGTTTTCAGGCAAAGGAAACACATAAGTCTTTGTGGCCCTCAAGGACTGGAGTTTTAGCCCTTTGTTTTAAAATATTCAAATACAACAAAGCATTTTTACATTTGCTGTTTATCAAATAAATTCATATCTGTTTTGGGTAGTCTTCATAATATATTAAAGCAATGTTGAATAGATTTACAAGCTCCCTAAGAGTTCTCATTACTTATTTAGCAAGACATCCATGTCTAGTATTAGATTCTGATTCATTTATGACAATCAGTCTTCAGTTTCATAAACTATTTATACCTTTTCTCTCTGATGGTTGTATTACTTGTTGTTTTTATTATTACTTGTTGTTATTCCATACTAACTAGTTTACTGAATGTATAGCTGTTTTGTAGCAGCATCTGAGTTTAGTTTCTTCAAACTAACAATTAAATACTTACGTATCTTTTAAAATAGCTTTTAGACCATAACAGATGGTATCAAATTCAGTGACAATTTCTATTCCCTTAGGTTGACTGTTCATTCTTGATGAGCTGTCAAAGAAAATCCTGTCAGTCTAACATGCCAGAGAATTAGGTGCATTTAGCTCTGAAATTAACTGTATGTTTGGTTTAGTCTTGTAAATCAACTGAAAGAAAATACATAAATAAAATTAGCGAAATTTAGTGAAATATAGAAAATCATAAGAAATGATTATTTTTCTGCATTTTTGGGTCTAATAATAAGGCAATTTTGCACAAAAATCTTGTGATTCTAAAAAAATTATGAATTTTATTTCATGATGGCCATGATCAGGCTAGCTTGTGAACTTTGACTGTAATTGTACACCTACAGAAGCCTCTGATCAATTATTAAAATTTTCAATTGACATTGACATTCAGCAACCCCATAGGACTATGGAAAGGGAAGTTTAGTGATTGTTTACAGCAATCACTTAGCGGAGCACAGAGTGTACCACTATGTAGGAGATATCTACGGTGCCCCCCTCTAATATTGGCTCCCTTGGTAAATTTCAGCAAAAAAGGCTGTGAAAATAATATAATTATTCTTATAAATAATCTCTTCTCACGATATCAAACAATTGCAAACACAACACAGTTTTATCCAAAAAAAGAAAAAAAATGAAATATATGTGTGGCACCCCTATTAATTCATACGAGAAAAATGTATTTTTTAGTATATTCCCATTGATATTTTACATTTTTTAGTACACCTGGGTGACTAGGAACAGGAAATTGTTCAACCATGACTTCCTGTTTCACATGGATATAAATATTAGGTAACACATAGACAACATTCCCTTAGTCAGACATCACAGTGGGTAAGACCAAGGGATATAGTTGTGATGTGCGGCAAAAGGTGGTTAAGCTTCACAAAAAGGGATGTGGCTATAAGAAAATAGCAAAAAAATTGAAATGCCCATTTCCACCACCAGGGCAATAATTATGAAGTTCCAGTTAACTGGAAATGTGATGAATTAACCTGAAAGAGGACTTGTTGTCTTTACACACTGTGGAGACGATGGTTCCAGTGGCCAAAAAATCCCCAAGTATCACAGAAAGTCTTCCACACTACAATTAAACATCACCTACATCACCACACGTTGTTTGGAAGGGCTCCAAAAAGGCCACTACGCTCATCTAAAAACAAACTCAACTGTCTTCAGTTTGCCAGACACTACTGGAACTTTAAATGGGATCGGGTTCTATGGTCAGATGAAACCAAAATAAATAGCTTTTAGGTAATAAACACTAAAGGTGGGTTTGGCATACCCGTGGTTGGATCTTCCAGCATGACAATGATCCAGAACATACATCAAATCACAGTAAAGTGGTTTACTGACCACACAATCAAGGTCTTAACATGACCGATCCAGTCTCCTGACTTGAACCCCATAGAAAACCTATGTGGGGGAACTGAAGAGGAGAGTCCACCAGAGTTGACCACACAATTTGAAGGATCTGGAGAGATTCTGTATGGAGGAATGGTCTTAGATTCCGTTCCATGTATTCTCAAACCTCATCAGGCATAGGAGAAGACTCAGAGCTGTTATTGTGGGAAAGGGAGGTAGCACAAGATATTGACTAAAAGGGTGCCAATAATTATGCCACACATATGTTTAATTTTTTTCTTTCTTTTTTGGATAAACCTGTGTTGTTTGTACAATTGTTTGCATGAGAGCAGAGTATCTGTATTTTTAGAAAAGATCAAAAGGCTAAACAATAAAGATACTTTTTTACAGCCTTCTTTGCTCATATTTACCAAGGGTGCCAATATTAGAGGGCACTGTAGTTATAAGCCTAGTCATGAATCTCCTACATGACTGACACTCTAGGGATTAATTAACCATTATAATAAATGGCCAATCACATGCATGCAGCCGCTAGCTGGGTTAATGAAGCCATGCTACACTGTTACATCATCCAATTAAACTGTTACAGCATACAGGTATATGTATCAAGTGGACAGCCACTAATGCATATTAAATTACCCAAATGGGGGGTGTCAGGGACATTAGATTGTGATATTGTATAGGATATTAGGGCATTTCATTTTAAAGTCAGATATTCAGTGCAACATGTGTTAGCAAATTATGAGAAAAGGCAGCACAATATCCATATGGTAGAATTCAGTCAACAGTTTGGTTATTTATATTTCCAATCAAAATTAATTTAGAAAATGTGAGTCATCCCCCATTTAATTGTTAATCATTCCCATGTCAGTGTTTCTTAGATTCAAACTTTTTTCATATTGTTGGACGTTAGCATATTTTTATAAACACTAATTGAAATTAATATTTCACAGTGATTATAGTTCACCTCTTCAAACATGCATTCCCATGGGAATTAAAATAATTGTATCACATCATAAAACCTGTTTGAGTTTTCATTGAATGCCGGAAGTCAGCGTTATTTTCACAACTTTGGTAATTAGGTGACCATTTTTTAATTAGAATCTTTATCCTTTACCTATGAGAAGTCATTTTTTGGTTTGCTCTTCAGGACAAGTTAAGCTATTAAAACACATATAGCTGGCGGTCTGAGCCCACTTTGCCTGATACAGATCTCCTACTTGGAAACTCAGAAGTATAACTGTATATGTAGTTTGGGTTCACAGCACACATGACTTAATTTTGTTTCTATGACCTCTAGTACCACACATTAGACATCCCCGATGATACTTCTGACACTGCAGAATAATCAGTGCTCTAGCCTAATGTCTCTTGAGTAGCAACAAGAGCTAAAGCCTAACTGGAACAGGCTTAAGAACCTACAATTCAGCAGATAAACTACCTTTTAGCTCATCTAGTCTGCCCATTTTTCCTGTATAAATGTATAGACTCAGATCTTAATCAGTTCTCACTCTTGCCTTAGAATCAGCATTGCTTGCTGCCTATCTCATGACCTGTCTCCACTGAGTTGAAAGATTAAAGTTTGGCCTATGCTTGGAACCCCCCCCCCCTTATAATGCATGATTCTCCTGCAAATACTTTCCATCTCTTTTTTTAGAAGATAACCCCCTTTATTTACAGTCAATGCTACAGAAACAGTACTGCTAGACAGCTCGACTTGGAGGATGGAATTAGACAAATCAACAGGAGCCCAAGGCAAAGTGAACCAAGCCAGTGGTCATAAACCGACAGGACAATCCTAGGGTCAGGAAAAAAGAAACAGGCATGAAAACTAGAGGTGCTGTCCAGAAATAGCTATTGGTATCAACTAAAGCATAAATATGATTCACTCAGCAAAGCTTTTATTATTCTTCTCTGCCTAAAAAATAATTCCTGTACTTTTTCTGAATTTGCGTTGTTTTATTCAAACGTTTTCTCTGTACAATATTTGATAGAGACTTGGTTGTAATTCAGTTTTGCCATGTTACAGAATAGATCGCAGAACCAGGGACTGATTTCACCTCTGTGTCTTTTTCTCCATCCTGTTTTTCTTTTTAAAGGGTATTGCTTATAAATAGGTAATTGCATTTGGAACGTGACTGGAAGGGATAATTAGTTCTTACAGTGAATGCATTACTAACCTACAGCATTCTACATACCTATATGAGTTACAGAAGGCAGAGAAAATGGATTTCAGGTTTGTGAAGGCCTCACACACAATTATCTGCTCTTAGGCTTAAGTGACTAAAATGACTACATTTTTCAAATCCTATCACCAAAAAGTATCCACTTTGCACAACAATACAGCTAATTGAAAGTGCTGGTCATTTTATCAGTGTCAACTTAATTTGGCCAGTAGTTTTAATTTGGATTGTAGTTGAATCTCATTTAAATATACATGTATAGAAATACATTTACTTTAGAGTGTTATCTTGCTAATTCTCAGTCTTTTCTCATTGTATTTTTTTTTAAACTAAAACAACAAGGGATTTGATTACATTATGTCAGGCTGCCAAAGTGAATAAATTGCCAATACGGTCTATGATATTCAAGCGTTAATAACTAAGGAGAAGTCATGGGGATGTGTAAGGATGGAATTGTAGAGGGTTTAAATAGTATTCAGTGATGGAGCTGGGGCATGAATTATAAATGGTGAAGCAAATAACATTTGGGAGAGGCGAAGGTGAGGTGGCTTAGATGAGGAGAACATTGGAATACGTATGCAGGTGGAGCTTACAAGAAGAGACAATAAAAGGGCATGTTTGGGAGTTGAGACATATAAAACCATATAATAATCGGGAAAACAAAAGGAGGACATAAAGATATGGAAGACAGGGTATCTAAAAGGGGCATAAAGTGAAAAACCCTCTGGAGCCCTAAGGCACATGGCTTTTGTGATTGCCAGCAAAGAAAAGACATCTAGAAACTTACATAGAAATTATTCAATTTGCCTTTGAGGCATTTGACCCCACTCCTCTTCACAGATGGAGGCCCCAGATCTCAGGCTCTCTTATGTCTAATTGATAACCTAGCACTGACCAGTAGCAACATTTTGTCTCCAATATACAGGGCATTCTGGCAACCCTCCAGTTATACACACAAGGAATAAAGTGAATGACCATCTTTAGGACTATTGAAACTTTGAAGTGTAGTTACAGTGGAAAATACTGTGGATGGTATAGTCTTATAAAATACCCTTTAATTTCTGATAAATGTTTTTTTTAAACAATAGATGTGCTTCCTGACAAAATCTGCTTAATAACATCATGATGTGCAGGGTGTTTTAGATGTGTAGACTATAAAAGACAGATGATGATGGCTTGGCTTGCTGGAATAACCTATACTTCATTCTATAAATAGACAGTTGCCTCTAGCAAAAGAATGTCAGAATTGTATATTACACCATCATATCAAAGTGAGAGACAGGAACAGGTAATTTCCGGCATTGTAAATTTATGAATGTTTTTCAGTCAGCTGCTGGCTTTGGTAACTGTGGGAGTTGCAGTCCACAATACCGAGGTCTGGTTTGATGTTTATTGATTTCATAGAATTTTACATTTTTTTTAAATATTTCTCATATTAATTTAGATTGAAAATAAAAAAACCCTTGCAATCCATACCTTTAGATCTATTATGTTATGGATCGTTATGATACATTACGACATGAACCAATTAAGTAGCACTGGGTTGGAGGGTTTATTGGGCAATAGCCAGTCAGACATTTGGCCAATGTGCCTTATGGCTGGTCCAGACCTTTGGCCAATGTGCCTTATGGCTGGTCCAGACCTATTGCAGGTTTATTCACTTTGTTCTATCATCAAGTAGAGGTATATTCCTGTGCCTCTTGAACCTGAGGGGCCCTCCTATAATACAAGTAATAACAATAATTATTACACATACACTAAGGAATGTTATAGTTAGCATCAAGTTTGAAAAATATATTACAGCAGAATCACACTCACATAGACATTGCTTCTTTGTCTTTTAAGAAGCCTCCTTTGGTAGGAGGATATAAGTTTGGTGATCACAGGGGTAAGGAGCCATTTTAGTTGAACCTTATCTGGTGTTGTTTGTCTTGTCCCTGTCTGTCTCTTGTTGTCTAAGACACAGGATCATACAGCCCGGCATTACAGGACGACCGAGGGGTCAAATATTAAGGCTGTTTTTTCTTTGCAGACTATTGACATCAGGTGCACAGGTGGGGGTTAATGTTGAGCGTATAGTGAGGTGTTGCCGTGGGGGTTTGCCTGGGAAGTTTATAGATGTACTGGTCTTGAGATTCTTTGCAGGTTACATTATATTGCATTTGTTTGTGTGGTTCTGGCAGGTTCGATAGCGATTTTTCAATCAGTACCTGGGCAAACCTTTCCCAGGTACTGGTGTGGTTATGGTCATCAATGACCGGATGTCTTGGATGTCTTGGCCTTGGTGGGCAGGTTTGGTTTGTCTTTTGTGCTGGGTGACAACATGTAGAGGGGCTTTTTGGGGTTATACCAGCAGATGGTGTTCTTCCGGGTACACCAGGATGGATGTTGGCTCGGTCTGCCCGAAGGGGCTGTTCACTTGCATGGTTAGAGTGTTTGAGGCTGGTAGTCAGGGGGGCTCTGGGTGCTGCTCCCCTCTGTCCCAATGGCTTTTTTTCGGGCCTCTTTTGGTAGGCGGGTAATCGGCCATTCTAAGGAGTAATGAACCCGACGGTGACCGCAGTTAGGTATAGCATTTGTGCAGCTGGGTTACCCAATGGGTTTGGTGCTTGGGAGTGGTGCTTGGAGCCTCAGGTCTGGGTTGGGGCACCGGGGTATGCCCTCCTCCCAAAATTGGTGTGTGGTATAGCAGCTGGGTTACCCAGGGGGTTTGGTGCAGGGAGTGGTGCTTGGAGCCTCAGGTCTGGGTTGGGGCACCCGGGTATGTCCCCCTCCCAAAATTGGTGTGTGGTATAGTACCTGGATAACTTGCCAAGCTAGGTTGGTTTTGGTGAAGTAATTGTCTGTTAACACATCTATGTTTATTATTTCAGGTTTTACGGGACAACGACTGTTACATAAAATGGTTGTGGCCTTTTCAAACCCATATTATGTGTTGGTGTTTTATTTAATTGAGTAACTGAGCTGAGCCGGACCCGTGAATTGAAGCTACATCTGTCATTTATACTAAGCATTAAACTGATGAAAATGTATTTCAGTGAAATTAAGCAATTACTTTTATTAAGCCTGGTCATTAGGCCAAAAGGGTCAAATCTGACCAGGATTTTACAGAGTGTATACTCTTAACAAAGCCAAATGTATTAACTGCAATAATAGGACTCGGCTGCAAATTAATATTCTTATGATATTCAAACAGCCCCTAGGGCAAACATTTTATTTGTGATATTATAAGCTTCACTTTGCTCTTGACATTGAACCCATGCATTCTTGTACAGTGATAACAATTTCCTAAATCTAATGTGATGTCTGTTTTACGGATAATACTTCAGATTTCATTGTTCCAGCAGTTATTTGAGAATTCCAAGCATTTCTGATTACTAACTATCCATGCTCTCTGAGTACACCGACGCTGAGCCTATAGGCCATATACAGTTATTTGCTACTCTAATGGTCATACTCCATTTACAAAAAGGAAAAACAAAGGAAATGTTTTTTTCTCCTGTTTCACAGAATGTAAAATGTAATTATTATGTGCAGTATGGAGCATATTATAGATATCACAAATATAAATTGTAGCTGCAATTTTAATAGTTATTATAGAAGTACTGTCTCACACATTTATTAAATTCATATTTGATTGCTGGGTGTGCCATATATTATGATACACATTTCAGTACTATTTCCTTACTATTAACACTTTCAGACCCAACATACCATTAAATTAAGAATTTTATCACAATGTTTAGCTTGAGTGGATGTATAGTGTATTTTATTAAATTGAACGCAGTGACACTGCTTTACGGGGCACTGTGAAATACAGAGGCGCCATGAAACCTAGACTTCAATGAGAAATTAATTAAGATGAACTCATGTGTACTCACTGAACCTAAAAGCTTCTTGATCTTGATGAAAGGTCAGCAGCAACGCTTGGTGGTTTTCTACACATGACATGATAGCATCTGAAACTGGAATCCAGTTAAAACTCTCTAATTACTTTTTCTGTGTTTTACATATGTGAGTATCTCTTTGTTTCCTTCACCTCTGTATAAAATGTTTTCTCCCTAGTTGTTCGTTATTTCTAAAGTGGAATTCACAACATCAAAGATAATAGGAACCCCAAGTTTAATGTAGCAGCAGCACATAAATAAACTGGAAACTATGGGCACTTACCAAATGAGAAATTACCCAACTGGTTGTTTCTGTATGGCGTCTACACCTCATGTCATTGTCAGTATACAGGTTCTCTTCAATACATATGATAACTGTGTAATCCCTTAAAAGTTCATGGTGTCCCTTTTGCAAATACATGGGGGTATTCTAAAGAATGCCATTGATTGGGTGCATCAAGCAACCAATCAGGTACCACAGAGGAGGAGGGTAGCTGCAGCTTCTGACGGAAGTAAGTGTTTTTATGTTTTTGAAGAGTGAATATTAAAGTAGTCACAGAGTCTTATCTGCACAGGTATATATTGCACAAGGGATGGCAGGTACCGTCTGGGCCATGGGGAACGTAAAGCCTTCCTGCCCTACTTGTAACTACAAAAACACACTAATTCTAACACATGCGAAATATACTGGCCCTAACACTAACTGCGGCAGCATTATGGTCATGACAATTCAGACTAAAAGAATTGTGACCTGTTTTGGGGGATAATTACCCTTTGTCCCCAGGCCGGACTGTACTACAAGAAACACATATTGTAAGTGTTACCGGCCTCATTTTCAAAGGGAAACTTGGGCCCGAGACAAGAAACCCCTAAAGTAACAGGAGACAGTACACAGTTAGGGTTTTACTTTGTGTTGGCAGCTTCTTTAACTTAACTCTTCTCATTTACAGAAATAAACAATTTGTATTAAGTTTCTTCTTTTATAACAAAACTCCAGTCCTCTACATAAGTCTTTATTGTCCTTAAATAATAATCAAATGTGGGTGCTTTTAGCCAGGATTTCTATTTTCAAAGACGTACTATACTTATTATTGAACCTTTTTTCTTTAGGTGTTCTAGAATTATATAAATTGAAAAGATACAGTTTGTTTAGTAACTTGTTATATATAATACTGATTTTATTATCTCCCACTACATCTCAATAGCAAAGAACAAATCTTTATGGCCATGAACTGTTTTCATTTATCTTCCTTTAACAACACTATCACACCACATCATCATCTTCTTGCTCTTTTACGTTAAGATTTGTTGAGGAAGGAACTTCTTTGGCGCGGGTAGTGGCATTTATAGCGATATGGGCACAAAGATAAAAATATATTACATTCCATTAAAATCTACAGTAAATTTAAAGGATGCTTTAAAAGTTTAGCACATAAAAAAACAAAGATTTTTTGGAGCTTTACACATTTATTGTGAATTGATGAATCTCAATGTTCATTTCATATGGAGCTTTGATTTCAGCAGAGATCAGCTCCAGCTCCCCAAAGCCCTCCCTCTTTGGGTAGCCCAATGGCTTGCTGGGTGGCCCGATGATGTTGTTGGGCAGGGCTGACCCATTAGTGGATGGGCATGACAATGGTATGGGTTGGGCCGACGACGTTGCAGGCTAAGCTAGCCTTGTCAGGGTTACCCAGCTAATGCCCAACAAGTAGCCTTTGTCTTCACTATGTCAGACTGA
The DNA here is from genome assembly GCF_027358695.1 of Spea bombifrons. Classification (NCBI taxonomy): domain Eukaryota; kingdom Metazoa; phylum Chordata; class Amphibia; order Anura; family Pelobatidae; genus Spea; species Spea bombifrons. Next base: position 136,865,058 of record NC_071087.1, on the reverse strand, counting down.
CTCAGCTAATGTTTAATTAACTACCTTTCCACCTCTGTTACCATGGTTACCCACCTGTCTATTATCAGCCAGCCCCTTTCAGGCTATTTCACAGCTATGGCTCATTTTGTCCTCACCCTTTTGTTTGTTCAGGCTACCAAGTGCATATCTTGTGTTCCTGTGTATACCTGGCTTCATCTGACTTCCCTCCTGGCTATTGTTCCCTGACTTTGCTGATCTCTGTACTCCTAACCCCGGCTCGTCTGATTACCCACTTTGGTTACTGAATCCAGCTTGTCTTTTGGATTACGTCTTTTGGATCACAATTTTATTACCTTGTTATTGCCTTAAGAAAGGGGTCTTATATTTTACATTTTCTGTCTGTCTGGTCCCTGGTCTCTTACAAGCCCCAACCACTGTATTTGTATGGGGGTTGGAGGAGAGAAATTACCATGCTTGGAGAATGGGGAATGTTTAAATGCCGCTTCTGTGTTCTGTATGACTGTATACATATATACACACCCTTATATATAATATGATTACCCTTAGGGTACAAAATACACAAATTAGTTTACAAACAGGGCTTGGTTTTTTTTATCTTCTCAAGAATGAAAACATAATGTATGTTTTATTAAAACCACCCATTTATAAGAAGAATGCCAATAAAACAAATATTACTGTAATCAATTCCCTAATCTGAGATAATTAGCAATGCCTAACATATGCTTTAGGCTCATCAATATCTTATAGCAGGTAAACTTTGAAAAAATCAGCATGACGTCTGTTCTGTGATGTATTCGTGTCTTAAATGTCCAACAAACTCGGCATTTTCATGTCAAGCATAAAACCATTCTGCTATGCAAAGAATGCATTTGAAAGTGAGTTGTGGATTCGAATGAGATATTGACATATTAAATAAAGCACAGAAATGGATTTCTATTTCCAAAGGTCAGGACTCTATTTAACTGCCGACCTATGGAGAAAATTGTAATGTGTTAAGAATATCTGCAATGGATTAAGACTTTGCCGTGTGCCTCTGGGTGAAAGTATAATGAAAATAAATAGATTGAATTTATTGAGTCCTCAGTCTGCATGTCACCCTACTGGCTCTGACAGACATCATTTCCTACTTAACAAATCAGATCCATGTTGCAAACCCTAAGGAAGTTGTTAACGCAATTAGAAGCTCCTGATCATCTGCCCCATGCATGGTTACCATGGTATCATCTGAATTCACATCTGCTTTCATGCAGCCACTTTGCGTGGATGTATCCATGGAACAAAATGACCATATTGTAATGTGATTTCTGAAACACATCTGTGATGTTTCTTCTGGATTTCTTGTACTACTGAAAAGGATGTAATACGATGTATGATTGCTTTATTGTTAAACAAAGTCTCACATTTTACATGACACGCACTTAACAAGCAGAATATCTAGTCAATGAACATCTAAATGTAAGAATCAATCCTCCAAGTCTGAAAATATTAATTATTTACTTGCCTGATGCAAAAATTAATTGTTTTCGGTTGTTTTAAATTATAATGTTTCAGTGTTCAAAAATATCTTAATGAACACGTGACAAATTACACTGTCATGCCCCTCTCATCCTTACCTGCTCTCCCCAGCTGTCCTCCGTCACTGCAGGCCATCCAAAAGCTCCGCCGAAGCCAAAAGTAGGCCGAAGCCATGGTCTGTAGTAGCGGCGGATTGCGATTGTGGTAGGCCGAAACCGCAGCCTAAAGTTCCAGCAAACCCCAGGGAGGACTTCCAGGTGTTGCACAGATATCAGCATAATGTTGCACACCTGTGGAGGAGTGGTGAAGCCTGCATCCACCATCAACTATCCCCCAATAGTGTTCACACACAAAAACAGCGAACCAGGCGCTGTGGAATCAGTCTTCTCTGATAACCAATCCAGTGAGGAGCTTGTTCAACACAGGGGGGGGAGTAGATACCTGCTGCACTATAAAAACCCCTCAGAATGTGACCAGTCAGTAATTTATACTTTTATAGTAGCTACTTTATTATTTATTCACTTGCAGACGAAACATTAAGTTACAGGGCAAGAATCTCCACATCTCCAAATTCTAAATTCATGCCTTCAATAACCAGGAGGCTTTGGTACTGTATTTTGGCCAAAGCACGTAAGCTCACAGGCTTAAATTGGCGAGGCAGGTGAGGCCTGCCTTTATTACTTATTACAGATGATTTCACCAGGCAGTAGTAGAATCGAGCCCTTGCTTTGGAAGCACATTTTGTCTTAGTTTAGTAAGACCGTATTTCAGTTAGGACTGATTTCTCATGGGGTGCCTTCACATGGTAGGTTAGATTATGTGCTTTTGCCAACATTCAGTACCATAGCTTCATGTTTATAGTTTTGAACATTTAGTACTGATTTTCATGTCTTGCTATCACCTAGGAAATTGGGAGTGAGGGAGGACATTGTATGCCAATAAGTAAAAATCGCCAAGACAATTGTGTCCAGAATATGTCTGTGTTACTCAGTTACATTTAAAAGAATTATTGATTGTCTGACTGTGTAATACATTATTAAATGTGGTTAGTAACCAATATATATAATTATTATAAATAACTCTGCTTCTTGTCTTTGTTGACATTAATTGTTCTTCAATTGTGAATTAATAATTTCCCCAAACCTTAAAAAATATATTCATTTTTTCCTGGAAAAAAAATTAAGGTTATTTAAGTTCCTTTTCTACTGCATATAGTTTCCATAGGATACACTGTTTAAGTTGTGTAACCACTCCCCACACATACACACATCCTTTGCATTTAATATAATCATTACTTTATAGTTACAAGACCTTTGACATTTGGCACAAACAAGGGACTGCTGGGTCTAGTACTGAACCTAGTTGCAAAGGGGAAATTCACTGCATGTGCATGTAAGCATGTTCTGGGTTTCTGCATGAGCACAGCATAGATAGCCCCCTCCCCCCAAACACACACACATACTCTTCACAGAATAGGTACAATAGCCGAGGATTCTGATTGGGGGGGGCACTTAGTGATGTTTCACTCATAAAGATAAAAAAGACAAAACAAGAATAACTATTAACTATGTTGTAAAAATGGTGAAACCATCCAAACAAAAAAGAAACTTACATTAAACAAAGCAATCACATGCGGCAGAAGAGCTGAAACAGCCTATGAGACCCGCAATGTTTCGACTACAAAGTCTTTATCAAGGGTGGTGTTTCTCATGGAAATTCTGCCAGTTTCATAAAAGATGCAGTTATTGCATTTTATTTTACATTTTTATTTATAGAGCACCAGCAAATTCAAAAAGTTACAAAAGTGAAAATTAACAATATTAAAATAAATACACATATGGACCTTAACAGTAATACAAGTTAAGACAAATTGGTGCAGAAGGAGAAGAGGGCCCTGCACTTGCAAGCATACAATCTTTTAGGTATAACGGGGAACGGGAATGAGACTGATGAAGGACTGCTTGGGCTAAGATAACTGTAATGGGCGAGTACTGATTGTAGTGAAAGTCAAGGGGACAGTCATTGGCATGGAGATCTCAAAGGTAGGGAGAGCAGATAGTTGTGGGTATGAGGAGGATTCGTGGGGGAGCAAGGGTATATTAGTGTGTCACCAGTATAGAAGTGGTACTGGATTTCAAAAGAAGAGATTACTTTTACAAGAAGGAAGAGAGTGAATCAAATATAATTTGCTTCAGTGATCTCTGAATGAAGCAATAGGGCATGACTGTCTCTGGCTGTTTATATAGCTAAAATAATATTTTGTTTGGATTAAAAAATAAATGTTTCGCTATTGTAGTAGCTAACCTGGATTTTCACAAAGGCTATAAAAATGAAATCACATAGCGTTACTCTGAACTAATAAAACCATTTGTTTGAGGTGTCTGTTTTTTCACATTAATTAACATTTTACATTTATCTGGCTCTGTAGTTCACCCAAGGACTACATACTCTGTCGGAAAGAAAATAATTAAGGACACCGAATGTGACCATTTCCAGTTTGCCCCTTATTATTATTCTTTCTGAACAATCTACGGTTCTTTCATCCTCTGAATCCTGTTCTTTTCTCTCTGATGTTTTTTTTCACTTCAGTGTTGCTTTGGTGTGGTGTTTTCCAGTACTTTGATACATGAAGGAGGTTTTCCTTTTGAGGTTGAGACCTCTCTTAACTAAAAATGTGTGATTATTTTCTGACTCATTGAACCACTATTTACTAGAACTATATATTTTAAGCAATTTATTTTAATAGCAAAATGCCCCCAATGTACAATGTGAATCCAATGCATTTTTAAATGTTTAAAATGATATAATTTTTTTTACCTTCCTTAAGTTTGTTTAACTCATTTGATACTATTATGTCCTATAGAAAGTGCTCTAGATGACCAAGCATAAAGTAGCACATCCTATGGTTTTTGCCCCGATAGCTTGAGCGTCTACAGTATCAGCAGTAGCCAGCATTGCTGGCTCTGAGCTGATAGATTAATTGTAATAGTGATTGGTGCAAGTGCTAGTTTTACTTCAATAACAGACAATGCTGGAACAGGAGTTAAGGCATTCTCTGTCAGCAGTGTCAGCATTGATCAGAGTAAAAGAGTTCCTAGAAGGTTTATCCAGACTCTCCAAAGACTTCTGATAATCCCCCTACAGGCTGATCACTGGTACTGCAATCAGCAATAAAAGGCATCGCTTGCTTAGCTTCAATGGGCATTCAAGTGAAAAGGGGAAGAAAAATATTTTTTAAATAGTTACAAAATCTCAAAATAAATAACTGCATGGCCCCTTTTGATTCCGCCGTGACATCATAATGTATACAATATGTGTTACTTCATGAAGCCCAAGGCGGGGCAAAACGTGTTGTGACAAGTATCCAGAAATACTCAAGATTGAACTGCTGCTACATTGTATACTAGTTTTAATTAGATTATTACAAAGAAGCGCTTCTGTGTCTGTTTCATGAGAGCAGCCACCACGATCTTATCACCAAAGTGGACTGAAATCCTCAGCGCCCTTTTGGGACAAGAGAGTAGAAGAATTATAAGAAGCCCGTTGGGATCATATACACGCATATATTGAGCAGTGAGAATTTGCTTCACTCAACAGAACCTATTACTTTTTAGTTGGTAGAATGATGAGACCACTTTGCAAAGTTTGCACCAGAGTCACTTAATAATACCCACTGAACCCACAGATTTAGACATCAAATATTTGTGTGTTTAATAAATGATTGGATACCTTTATTAACAGAATGTGTTACACATCGGTAAAGTTATCCCTCAGTAATGAAATCACCCCTATAATTGATGTTGCTCGTTAATTTTAGTAAACTTGGTGTCTCTTTCATATTTTACATTGCTCATTCTAGATGGTATTTGTATTTGAAATTAAATTAATTCTACATGAATATTGAATTACGTTGTTTGTGGATTTCATGAATCTATGAGCTACAGTAAAACTATACAGCCTGTCTAAAAATTCTATTAAATTATGATTGAGCACCAAGTCATTCAGCTGCTTCTGAAGAGGAAAAATATTAATACTGTTGGTATTATAATATATAATTTATTTATTCAACTTGTGCCAGCAAATTAACTCTGCTCCACATATTGCATTATACTTTACCATTATCAATAGATCTTCAGTGGAATTGTCCTGGAAATGCACATCTCAGCTGCACAATGAACCTTGAAGTTTATGAGAGTAAATTGAAGTTTAAGTTTCTTAAGCCTCTTGGTCCTATTGGTCCACTGACAGTAAAATAGTTTCTGGGATTGTAAAATAATGATACACAGAGATGCCCCACTTTACAGCATTCTTTCATAATATCCTATTCTAAATAAAAAGCTATATTATTCAATTCAAAAGTTAATGAAAATTGCGCTCTGTAGTGTTCAACAAGATGTGAAGATCAGTTACACATCTCATCACACATGGTTACGAGATTAGAGGATTTAATTACACAAATCTTGACAATCATAGGATTAGCGCTCTAATATGGAGATTTAGGGCTAATGATCTACTTAAATGACATCATTACTATTTACGCTGCATCTCTAAGAAGTTAACTTGCTTATTTGTCTTATCAAACAGATAAAAAATAAATGCTGGCATCTTCAGACATCTCTCAGAATAGTAGTTTTTTGGAACCAAAAACATAAAGCCCCAATCAAATCTCTATATATTAGACTACAATACAGTCTTCCTGAGCAGAAATAGGAGAAATGATCAAGAGTGAGTTTCTACAAAACATGCATAATTCAATGAGTAAGGAGACTTTGAAGAAATCTCACTGATTTAACTAATGTTTATACAGGGACATAAAGGTTGTTCCTGCAGCGGAAGCTCAATGGGGTTGACCCTTTATAAAGTATTAATGCAGTAAAAGAGCTGAAATACAACTCAGTTGTGTTATCAAGACTTGCAGAGGACACAAGACTGGAAGGTTACAGTGTTAAAAAGTGGAACAACTTGAAATGGCCTTGCCCACCCACTGTGTCTCTCATGAAAATTACAAGGATATAGCTTGGTTGGTTGTACATTTCTAAAAATCTTCCTGTGGACACCATTAGGTCAGATGGAAATATCTATGAACAGAAGGAATGTAACCTGAAGGAAATGTCTATATAGAATGAACTACCAATTTCCAGTACCATTTATATGTCACTGATTCAGTTTCTGATTGTATCTGGTTCTATTCAAGCTAAAGCTATTGGAGCACCTGTGCTATTAATGTACAGACATTTCTCTAATGGAAAGTTTTCAGAAAATGTCAACTTTGAATATAAACAAGATAGCACAAATATAAAAAAAACTCAATTCTGCTACCAATTATACTACTACACAAATTCAGCTTGCCCTTGTGTCTGGGATGAACTGGGGTGTGACATGTTCACTTCTCATTAACCTGTGTCCCAATTTCCATCTGAATCTGAAATGTTAAATGAAAATAGCACATTGAATAAAAGAGAGCTGACATTTGGATTTTCTCACTTCTAAAATAGTTTTGTTATTAATCTAAAATATACTGTACCTGCAAAATAAGGAAAAGCGATGAAGCACTTAACAAGTTACTTGCTGTCCTGCTATGTGTTTTCTCGCTGTCCTGATTGACAGAGCTGGTAGTAGTAGAGGTGCCAGCAGTGTCACAGTAATGGGGTCACATGTTATGTGGCCCCGCCTCTTCGCGTGGGCTGGCCCTTTTTCAACAAATTTTGGAGAAGTTTAGACCGTTCAGGGGCAGTTGCTCCCCTGCTTTGATGCCCATTACTGATGTTGTGGGGAAAACTTAAAGGGACCTTAAAGCCATCATATGCAAGACTCCCCCATATGTATATTACTGTGCAAAATTTCTAGACAGGTGTGAAAAAGAAGGAATGTTTTCAAAAATAGACATGTTAATAGTTTACTAACATCGTTTAACAAAATGCAAAGTGAACGAACAAATGAAAAATCTAAATAATATCAACATTTGATGTGGCCACCATTTCCCTTCAGAGCATCCTTGCATGATGGATCTGCCTGCATTTCTTGAGGAGTATTGAGGAGACTATGAATTCTGACCTAATCCCCAACTCCGTTTGCAGAAACGCAGCACCAAACCTGCAAGGAACCTTCACCGTGCTTCACTGTTACCTGCAAACACTTATTCTTGTGCTCCTCTGCAGCCCTTCGGCAAACTAACAGCTTTCTTTTGTGGCCAAATCTTTTAAATTCTAACTCATCAGTCCAAAGCACATGCTGTAAATTTTTCTGCACCCCTGTGTTTTTGTGAATAGTTGAGTCCCTTGGCATTGTTTCCATGTGGTATGGCTTTTTTATTGCAAGTGTTCCATGAAGACCACTGCTCATCAGACTTCTTTGGAGAGTAGATGGGTGTATCAGTGCCCCACTGTACCAGGTTTGTCTGCCAATGTTGAGATGATGGCACTGTTGGACATCTTCTGACTACGAAGAGAAACATGTTGTTTCTTTCACCCGCTGCACTAAGTTTCCTTGGCTGACCACTGGGTCTACCCTCCTCAACATTGCCCGTTTATTTGTGTTTCTTTAAAGGAGCTTGGACAAAACATGTGGACACCCCTTTCTGCCTTGAATTTTCTGTCTGGGAGAGACCTTACTGATGCAGTATAACCTTGTGTCTTGTTTCTGTGCACAGTCATGCCATGGTGTATAACTTTTGACATCAAACTGTCTAGAGCAACCTCACCATGTAAGTGAGTGTGGCTGTTGCTCATCCAGTTTTATTCCGTCAAGGGTAGGACAAGGATTAAGCAATATGACAAAGATAAATGTTTGAGCAGTATTAAGAATATGACAAACCCAAAAGTGCATGCTAAAAATGAGATAAGCAAAAAATGCCTTTGTCAACGGTAGGACAAGGATTAAGCAACATGGCAAGGATTGAAGATAAAGCAATATTAAGAAATACTAAGAATATGGCCAACGCAAAAGTAAATACCAGAAATGAGAAAAGCAAAAATTTGCTAATACAAGATAAGCTGACCCCCTGTGTAAGATCCCCCAATGTTTCAGCAAACTGCCTGTGTTAGGGGTAGGATCTTATTATGGGGGCACACTATTATAGTTTAACTAGGTTTTTTTTCTATTTGGTGTGCAGTTCTGTTATATTTCTGTAATGTAATGTAATTATTATTCAGCCTATATATTAGATTTATGATTGGTATAATTGTATAATTATGCATCTCACTAAATGCCTACAAAATCCCTGACTTCTTGAAGTCTTGAAGAATTGACGCTGCTTTGAAGGCAAATGCTGGTCATCCCAAATATTGATTTGATTTAGATTTTTCTCCTGAAAATAAACTAATAACATGTCTATTTTTGAAAGCATTCTTACTTTACAGCATTTTTTCACACCTGCATAAAACTTTTGCAGAGTACTGTACATTTCCCCCTTTCCCCATCTCCCAGCTGAACACATCTCCTAGCATGTTATATATTTACTGCCAGTCAGTTCCAGCACTGGATTGGGAAACATTCAGTGCAGTCTAACATATGCATATTTAGGAAGCTCTCCCATTGATTTCTATTGTGCTGTTTTCCTGCCACTGATTGGCTGCTTTAAGCAATCAGTCAGTAGCACAGAACCCTAAGGGGGAGGGGAGCTGCAACTCTGTAGCTGCAGCTTCTCAATATGGTAAGCACATTTATACTTTGTTTAGACCCAAATGTTAATATAAGTGAAGTATACTTAATCCTTACTCTGAAAAGTAAAGAAAAGGCAACTTTATAGGTTAAACAGAAAATCTCTACTATATAATAATATAGCATTAGCTTTAATTCTTACAGCAAGACAAATTTCTATTGGAATTATTATTTTAAATACCCATCTACATTGAATCAAAGGCTATATATATATATATATATATATATATATATATATATATATATATACACATACATGCATAATTTAGTCTTAAACCTATAGGTTTCTAATATTCCTACTTGGTAAAGATAGCTAATATTAGCCGCTATGTGAGAACAAGAAGACTGTTTTTTGTTTGAGAAACCAATTGTTGAGCTGTGCTGTCATGAACACAATTCTGTTTCTCTGCACAACCTTTAGACTCCGATCTCCTGCTTGCGTCACACGCCGTACATTTCACCCACACATATTTTTTCTTTTGTTTGGATATAGGAGGAGGAAAAATAAAGGGACAGGTGGCACATAAACAAAGAGACAGAAGTCATTTATTATGAAGGATACTGGCAGTTTTTTAATTTAAAAGAGGAACAGAAACCTATGTTATATCTAGGAGTGCAGGATACAAAAAGTAATTTACTCAAAAGAAAAGTTTCGAAATAATAAAAAAAGAAATAAAATATAGCACTAAAACCTTTGTTGGCTTTAGAGAAGCCACGATGGCTGTGGTTTATTTAGTGATGATTTCATTTAGTCTAATTTAAATTTGTGTGATTGTGGACAGTTAATTTTCTCATTCTTGTGATGGAAAATGTGTCCATTGGCTTTCCCTGTTTTTGGAATTTTTACTGACGAGGTTTGCGTGGTCTATTTGCATGTTAGGACGAAATGATAATGTCATATAGGAGAGAAGGTCACAGGGCTTTCTATTGATCCATGTTTTTTTTCCAATAATTCTGCAAAATCTCTGTTAAACTAATAAAAATAAATGTGCATCTGATAACCGAAAGGTTTGGCATTCTATTAGTCTACAAGGTGTTTAGTGGCTGCTACATCTAGAGAGAATAGAGAGAATGTCTGTGGTAAGTGAATTCTACATGTTTATGGATCATGCAAGTATGAAATTATAATACTTTTGGACTGGCGTGCCCTTCATTCTAAAGCTGCTACTAAACTCATATAGGCAGTCAAATTGTTATTTGGCAGAGAATGTTGTACGTAAATGTCAACCATCAGCAAACTAAAATCAAATATTTACTTGTGTGATTTAGCTTATTCTTAAAAGCAACAGCACCTGTTCAGTGATTCTAAGTGTATGTAACGAAAGCCAAGATTAGTTTCAGAATATGTCATCTATGCTCTAACATGAACATGAAAAGCTGGTTTTCTGGACAAACAATTTTGAATTTATACATTGGCATATGTTAGAATAGTTTATACTGTAGGCATCACTTACCAGGACTGTCCTAATACAAAATTCACAGGTTTTAAATGTCTAATCTATCAGCCCTAATTACAACACTAATCAAGGAAAGGCTGACATGGGGTGCAGCCAGGGCTGGCCCAAGACATAGTGCCGCCTGGGGCAAAGCTTGAAATGATGCCCCCCCCCTGCCAACGCCACTGCTCATTATCTACCCCTCCTCGCCCTACCTTCTCATTATCTACCCTATCTCTCCCCCCCTTTGTACGTCACTTACCTTTCAGCAGTCCTGCGGCGAGAGTCTCCCTGCTCTGCCGTGGTGCGCGCTGCTTCACTGCTGAGCGCCGGAAATAACGTCATATTCCGGCACTCAGCATTACAAGCCGGCACTGCGACCGAGCTAGAGGGCTCGCAGAGGAGAGAGGGGCGCCGAGCGAGTAGTGAAAACTTGAAGAGCGAAAAAGCACTTGGGGCAAAGTGCCGCCTCTTCATAAGTGCCGCCTGGGGCAATTGCCCCACTCTGCTCCATGGTAGGGCCGGCCCTGGGTGCAGCGGACTATTATCCCTTGCGCATCTATGATTTTAGACTTTTTACACTCTAAAACCTTGAGTGTCTACTAGAATTTTTGGACATTTTTGGCTTGTAATTTGTAATTTCATATGTAGCCACCAGATATGATTTACACACTGACTGCATCTTTTCTGTGCTTCTTAATAGAGGTTCCATACACATCCTTTTGGGAAATTAATGTTGTAAGGATAGGATAGTGAGCATTTGTGTGTGTGTTGGCTGCTTAAAATACATTATTAAAAGACATTATTGTCTTAGCGTTTTCCTTGTCAACCCACCCTGACACCAATACACTTTGAAATAAACCATCCATGTTTGCCATAAAGATGTCAAATATATCTTTACATCCATGCTATAAATCTGCAAGACCACTTGTCATTATTATTATTGTTCATATAATATACTTGCAGGAAATATTGAATTTACTATATCACGGGGACACTATTATGCTGCTGTCATATAAAAGACTCCGCAGAATTGGTATTACGCTCTGATTTAAAGCTGGTGGAGGCTAACAAAAGGTGTAGAGCATATTTGTTTCAAACCTTTCAAATAAGACTGTTCGAGAAGCATGTGTCTTCTGCCACTGTGGATGAAAATGAGCAACTCTGGCATTTACGGTGGATGACTGTGCTCAAATAATTAAAACACAGATGCAGCTCATTTCTTTCCCAAGTGTTTTTTGATTGGCAGATACGCTGTGATCAACGGAACCGTACGCTGAGTACTTCATCAGTGCCATCTGCCTAACGTTCGCTTGCACTTGATGGTCCCTGAGGAATTCTGCAATTATTACATGATACAATTCTAACATCCTAACATTAATGAATAACTTCACACTACTATTCTAAAATATATTCCAGTTGTTGAATATCAGAGGATTTCGCTCGGAAAATCACTAAAGCCTATTCAAAATGCCATTTTTTTTTAACGATTCCTTGTACTGGAAATGTGTTATGCTTATTAGGTTGGTTAAAACAAGGTTAATGTTGGATTCATTTTCAGTTAATTTGCACATGAAAGACTCTTTCACACTGTAATTTCACCGAATCCTAATTCTAGTAGAAGGCAGCAGTTCAAACAGAAGTGAAATGAGAGGCAGAAAATGTATTATGGTTGTCCTACTTTCTCTCCGTTTAGCATGTGCATGTGTGCATATATGTATTTATACTTTACTAGTTTAATCAACAATAATAAGGTATTGCTAATTTCAGTATTTTCTGCTTTTCAGATCATTTTAGCAGAAGTAGTACAATCTAATACTGAGAATTTAACATGCGTGTGATAGACATATGGCTATGCTGAATTTAAGATGACACCATGAGCTGGTTAATGGTTGATTGTTTACTAGATGGGCCGAATGGTTCATTGTCTGCTGCCGAATTCAATTTTTCGATGTAAATGTAAGATCATTAGCATTCTCATAGGTCAAAGATGACCAAATAAGTAGAATAGCCTGGCAGAATCAATGGGGCAGTGAACTGGGCCGTGCGGTGCTTTCAGGGGCAGAGGGACAATTGTCCCCTGGGCCACTCCAAAATTTCAAAAAAGGGCTGGTCCAACTAAAAAGGGAGGCAGCAGGCCAGAAGGGAGAGAGTGAGAGAGACAATACGAGAGTAAGGGAGTGAGCATGAATCAGGGGCATACTTAGAGCACCCAGGGCTAGTGCTATATTTAGCACCCCCTCCCTCTCACTTTAAAATGTAAAAACACTCTTACTCTTACTCTATGCTCTCTCTCATTCACTCACACTCTCACTTACTCTTACCCACGCTCCCTCACACTCTCACTGACTCTTACCCACACTTTCTCACACTCTCACTGACTCTTTAATGCTTTCTCACTCAATGTCTTTCTCCGCCAAACGCTTCCTTGTCTCCTTTTCTGCAACTCTGCTTCTTCTCTTACCACGTCTTTTTCTGTCTTCTTCCACTGATTGGCTGATGTACTCAATCAATGATAGCAAAGTGATTCCACTGAAATCAGTGGGAGGACTTTCCACACGTGTGGGACGGGGTTTAAAGAGACCCCTAAATGCAGCGTTTATCGATCCATTGCTGGAGTTTTCATGTGGTTCGCGTTGCAAATGCATGAGGTATTCTAGAGAGTACAATGAAACCTCCTGTGCGGGCTTACATTGATTTTAATACGCCTAATAATAATAATAATAATAATTTCCTGCCTTCAAGCAGCAAATCAGTATATCTGAAAGAAGACCACAGAGAGGGTGTTGTGCTGCAACTCCTAAAGTTAATTTTTGTTTGCTAACAGGTAGAATGCATTAAGTATAAAAGTACTTTAATATACATTCTTCTTTGATGCTGCTGTATGGGACATCTGAGTGCCCTGTTAATAATTTATAGTAACATAAAGATGTTAAGCTCATTAAAAACAAACACCTACAAACCCACAGTTTACCGTGTTCTGGTTTTTCTCATCTAGTTCAATCAAAAAAAGGATGATGCCTTTTGTAGAGGTAACAACAACACAAAACATATCATTATTGGATCTGAGCTTTCTTACTCTACAAACAGATTTTAGTAAACAACGTCATTAACTTACAACCTTCGCCCCTGTTTTAGATCAATTCCATCTCACAGAAGATGTTTTTGAGTTCCTTAGGAGCATTAAACTAAAGATGTTTTCTTTTCATTATCCGTCTTCATTCATTAATCATTAAAAGATATTACCTTAACAATTGCTGTTATTACATAGTAGGGAACAAGCATAACATGTATACATAAGTATATCATACTAATACAGAGCAAAAATGAAAGGAATATATTAAATAATACACAAAAAATAATTTTATATGTGGCATTGAAAAATAAAAATTATTTTCTTTTCTTCCAGTATATATACAAAATAGTCAATGTATAAAAGTAAACATTGAAAGACAAGTAAACAGAATATTTTGGATAGATCAAATGTAAGCCTGTTTGAGCAGGGCCTTCTTCACCGGTTGTTTCTGTAAGTCTAATTGTTATGTTATATTACTTGTCATGTCCTGTTTACCCATTGTGCAGGGCTACGGAATGTGATTGAGCTATATAAAACAATAAATAATAATAAATGTGAAGAATGAAAGCACAAACTGATGAAATATGATGAAAAGAAGCTTCCACGGCATCATAGTGTTGGCCTCTCATCTTGTTAATATTTTATCCTGCATTCCTGACAGGTCAGGACCTCCAGTGTTGCCTACCAGCAGCTAGATAATTAAAGTCACCATGTTGGAAAGTCACTATGTTCACTCAGCAACATGAGGGGCCTAAACCAGTGTGCTTGTTTGCTCTGTATAATACATTGTTAGATAGTTGTGGTTTCTTAAAAGTCGCATCACAAATTGAACTATGTATTATGCAGAACTATTTTATCCTTTCTTGCAACAGAAGCCTACTGGAGTTAGTCCTTCGTGATGTATACTGAAGTCACTGGATTGTATCTGAAAACATCCACATTGGTAAAAAACACACTTTGGTTAATGACCTACGCTTAGCCCAGGGTGGGCTACTGCTGCCCCCTCCTTGATGCGGTCCTTAATGCTCGGTGCAGGGATAAGATGCATGGTACCTGCGGAAGTAAACTATGGCAGCTGTGCTGACTCACCGTGGTCCTCCATAGTGTTAATGGGCCAGTTGGGGAGATCAGTAATCTTCCTTTTTAACCGTACTATTGGTTACAGTGGTGCTTCAGGGAGCAAAAGGGCAATTGGCTTCCTGTTATGCGGCAGAGGGGCTACTGCCCCTTAAACCTGCTGCCCTAGGCCTAACTGGCCTAGTCCAGAATACGCCACTGCTAATATATATACCTTCAAGTCATTACATCCTTTCAAGTCATGCACTAGGGACCTCACATGCTATGGGACTCTGCAGATCACAGAGTACATGGTTTGTGACATGTGGGCCTCCAATACACCGTTACACCTCAAAACTGGGGAAACATTTTCACAGCCACTCCTAAATATACCAAAATCTAGACCATCTAGACAGAATCATCCCAAAAAACAATGGTTTTTGATAATGTCATCTGACCTCTACCTCCTTAATCTCTAGTGGTACCCTGGTCTTAAAGCCAATTAGATGCAGGTTTACAAAGCACTGAACTTGCGAATCAATTCCCTCTTTTCCCCTTCTCCAGTGTCAGTTACTGTACCATTTCCTACATTTACCGTATTGACCCGATTTTGCATCCCCAGACTTGCCTACTGTGCTCCAGACTCCCTGGAGTCTAGTGGGGGCAGCCGGTGGATGTCTGCACATTGTAGCCCCGGCGGAAGTGCCGGGCTGCAGTAGAGGTTGTCTACGCGCAGCCATCAACCGGCTGCCAGAAAGGATGATGCAGGTCTACTGCATCGCTGACTGATTCCCCCTTTCCTGGAAATCTCTTTCTGCTCTCCTATAAGGGGTAGGTACAACATATCAAACATATAAGATTCACAGAGACACTGCCTCCGTCTTCATTTTATAAAGTTTTACAAACACACAGTCATGTGATCCTCCTATCTTTCATATATGACTTTTCCCAGAATATAGGGATACCTTGTTCCTAATTGAAATAGATCCTCTGGGCCTTTACTGAGTCCCTCCCAGTAAGAGTGTATTATTTTTTCATCTCTTTTTCTTCAGCCATTGCTGTAGCCTCTTATATGATTTTCTGTTAACCTGTTCCCCATTACCTATTTTTTTCTTTTTTTGAATAATCCCTTTTCCAAGGTTTTTTTTTTTTTACCCCAACCTTTTCTTGGTACTACAATATGCTACAAAATATTTATTGTTCCTTAAATATCTCCAGGCATATATTTTTTTTTTAGTATTACCATTTGTAATGATGCTTTATTACTAAATTCTGTATTATTGTATTATTTATCTTTATATTATTTTATCTTTATATTTTCCGCACCATGGCTAGCCTAAAATGTTTAATCATAATTTCTACTTCTATTGATGCAATGTGCTTTATCAACAGGTTAATATAACGCAAGCATTTTATGAATAAATATTGTTTATGTGCTTTTTAGGAACATGAATTGAATTTTTCCTGTAGTGGTAGATTATGTGTCCTCGTTCAGTTTAGAAATCGAGTGTTTAAATATCCCAGAAAAAAAGCACATATATAATTTGTAAAAGAATGTATGAGTCATATATCCAAATGATATAATTAATTTGACAGCAGAAGTAAACAGCTTCATTATCCACTATAATCAACAAAGTGAACTTCGTCTGCATAAAGCAGGTCTCCAGTGGCCAAACATAATTAAACCCAATAACTGATCAAAAACATTCCCTTGAATTCTCTAACTGCTAGAAGAAAAAAGCTACGCACAACACTTGCCTATAATGAAAAGTCAAATGTTTGCATTGGGTTGCATAATGGTTAATGGCAAAAAAAATAATATTTTTTTTAAGAAAAGTAGACTTTTGTGTATTATCTTTTCTGATTTAAATGGTTTTAATATTTTTTTAGGAATCCCTCTCCTTTTCTTTTCAAAACGTTTCAGTGATATTACTATCTTTGTCTAAGGAAAGGTGATGGCATTGTAGGAAAGCTAGACGATGCTTGTGAGAGGTGCCAAATGTTAACCATACACATTTTCAACGTAATAAATCTTTTAGCATTTTTTTTAAAGAATTTCCAAGATTCAAAATGGCCGTAGAGATGCTCTAGTTAGAGGCATGGCTTGCGGGCATAGATTACCCTACACATGTTATTTGACTTACTGGTTATTATTATTTATTGAGTAATATAGGGTCATCATATTCTGCAGAACTGTACAATAGGTAAATGGATATAACAAGTTGTGGCTTCTACTTCTATAGAACATTGGAGGAAGAAAGAGGGCCAAAAGACAGGTGAGCAGTCTCTCATATAGAGGGACATCTGTGGGTTGTCCTAGTATATTGATTCTTGGTCCTCAGCGCTGCTATATTCCAACCACAAAGTCTACAATTCTATTTTTTCTAAGCCATGAATAGCAGATGCTGGATGTATATTAAAAAGTATTGTATTGCATTGGAATATACAAGATGAATTAAAATAGAAAAAACTCCCAACTTCTGCAGCGCATGTTTGACTTTTTGTTTTTCAATATGGTAAAATCAGAAAAAGCTGCTTGTGCTTTTTGACACTAATTCAGCATTTGCAATAAATGTAATAATCTAGAATTTTCTCTAGATTTTTCTTTTTTTAAATAAATGTGCTTTATAAAAGAGTGGCAGATGTTTTATGCTTTTAAAGGGAAATTAATTAAACCATGTTAATTTGACAGGTGAAGCTTCATTAACTTTGGGGAAAGCTGCATTTTACTTGTTTGTTTAATGTGCATTGTTACAATATAAAGACTTATTACCAATCTGTCTATTTGTGGTTTACATGGGGAGGTCATATTGGTTTTCTGCCAGAAGACTAATGAGGTTGAAAGTTGCCATGTTTAACCCTGTGAGTGTCAAAGGTCCAAACACATTTTCCCCAGGGAGCCTAGGCAAACATTCTCAGTTTTGCAATACTGGTAGTTCTATATTTGGGTGAGAACATTATAAACAGCTTACAATTCACCTAATGAAAAATTTTTCAAAGCCCCAAATTGACCCAATCTTTCTTAGCTTCTGGCTCCATAGACTTTTTTTTGCAGTAAACTATCAGCACCCTTCTTCATTTGCCAATCAGAGCCTCTGTGTATATTCTGTATATGTAAGGTTACTGAGTGTCTAATAATAGTCTTGTATAAGTGACAAGGTGGCAATTTAGCTAAGAATCAGATTGGCAGCCGACGAACTAGACAAAACTTTTTTTTTCTAATGGGGGAATAGAATGGCACCAAGAAAGAGGTATGTGGTTGACCTCCTGGATCTACTTGGTCCACCATGTATCCTATACATGGATATCACTGTAAGGGTTTTACATGTAAATATATTTTGCAGCATTATTATTAGTTATTAGAGCTTTTTATGATGCAATAAGTCAATAAGAGAGTTTAGCAGACAAACGCCAAGGTCTCTAAACATCACTTACCCCAGAAAGTTGTGATCCAACACACCACTCAAAAACGGAAACAATTAACTTTTTACTGTTATAATTAGTGGTTATTTGTAAAGAGCCTGTAAAATATCCCTCAGCCAGATGCTCAAATAATTACATTGTACATTAGCATGGTTTCCAGTTAAAAATAAAACGCGGAAGCTAAATAAACAACACGTTCTTCAATCAGTATTACACTCCCAATCCTAAAATAATACGGTATGTGTAACATACAGAAATAAATCCTACGTACTTATGTTAACACATTTTTTGAAATGTATTAAATGATAGTCATTATGTGAAAACATTTTACCCGGTAGATTTCATTCCTGGAAATCAAGATGTTTCTTGTCCAACTCTAGGTACTTAAAATCATTTTCTGCTTTATGTAGCCAGTTTTAGTAAGTGCTGGCCAACAGCGCCTTATACTCACTCGAGCTGTCACTTATGACATCAGGCAGCAAAAGCTTTAAAGTGCCAGGGCGGCCTTGTCATCATCATATATGCCCCTAATTACTATGTATTATATAGCAATGGATGAAAATGTTTGCCCATATTCTACAAATGATGGAAAATGTAAAAAAAAAAAATGTTTTAAAAAAATGTTACTTATCTGCAGTTAAATTCTATGTTTATAAGTTTTGGGCTACCGTACATATATGCCAATAAAAACATTATTGAGCTGGACAATAATCACTGCAGTTAATTCATTTAAGGCTACTGATCTGGTTACCAGAATCCAGGCTCTAGAGCACTAAATTGTTATGTCTGTATAATGTCCCTTTTATTGCCATGTTGGAGACCAACAATTTTCCCTGTGGGTGCAATACTTCAAGCTTATTGTTGTAAATTTTCAATTAATGTAAAGCTCAGATTCAAACAGCAGAAATTTTACAAATGGCAGGATTCACATTCTTGTGACTTCTTACTAAAGTTATAGTAGAAGTATCTCATGGTGCTGCCACAACCACAAGGGATTCTGGGTAGGCGCATGCAAATAAGGTTAACAATTATCACCTTTGCCTCTATATCCACTTTAAACACTGTCTTGTGCAGCGGGAAATTACTTTCAAGGGATCCACGTATAAAGTGGATATAGAGGCAAAGGTGATAATTGTTAACCTTATTTGCATGCGCCTACCCAGAATCCCTTGTGGTTGTGGCAGCACCATGAGATTTCTGAGGGAACAACAAGCCTTCTGGGAGAAAAAGCACCAATTGGGACCCTTTTATTCTAAATACAATAAGAAGGAGCTCCAGACTCTGTGACCCTAAAATTCTTTCCCTTCACCCTGATACTATGAGATTTGTGCTAAAACCCTGAGGCTTAGGTTCAAACCCTGAGAGTTCCCAGGTATGTGTATGGTTTTGTGACACACAGGGCCGGCCTTAGGGGTGTGACCTGTGTGGCTGCACAGTGCGCCATGGCAGCAGGGGTGCCTGCCCGGGACTTAAATTAAAACATTGTTTTTTTTTAAAACTTTATTTAGCATCGTTCATGTTAAATAAAGTAAAAAAAAAAAAGATGCGTTAAGTCCCGGGCAGGGCGCCGAGAGGTCTTTCGTGAAGGTTTCCTCAACTGCTCGTTGCCCTTGATGCTCCGTGACTCCATCACCTCCGGCTCCCATCACAGGACTCCGGCAACAAGGTAAGTGAGGATAATGAGAAGTAGGGAGAGGGAGTAGATAGTTAGAAGGGGCAGAGGAGGGGGTAGTGAGAAAGGAGTGCCAGAGGAGTAGTCCGCGCAGGGCGCCAGAACACTTAAGGCCTGCTCTGGTGACACACTCATAGCTAACAAACATTCAGAGATCCCAGAAAAGAGAGACAACAGGGGAGGAAAATGGGACAAAGGGATTTGGGTCCCAAAGAAGGACTGTCCTTTCTAAAAAGGGAAACTTTGGCACAATACCAATGGAAATTATTATTGAGCCGATAGTAAAACTAGTGCCAACCTCAAATGTGAAATACTTTACTTGAATTAAACCATTAAAACAATAATTCGCTCTGGACTTGGTAAGGATTTGCTGCTAGAACGTTAGGGAGGGGATATTTTCTACGATAATAGGAATTCATTGATATTGCACTCAAATCACTGTGGATTTAGAACATCAGTGACACTCCCGCATGAATTGAACGCACTTTTTGTTTTATAAAGATACATAGCTTTGAATCGCTTCTCGCGGGCTTCTGGGATATGTAGTTTATCATCTTCGCTCTGCTTCCTCGTCTGACTGCACGTAGACCCGCGGCGAGCAGAGAATCAGGTCAAGAGCTGGGAGAAGGTGGTCGTGGTTTCTAGCAGCAAAGAAGGTGGAAAAGGTGGGTGTGTTTGGGCTTTTCTTGGCCCCCAAGATCCCGACAGCTACTGACACCCTCTAGGGTAGGATAGGAGCTCAGGTACGGGACACTAAGTTGTTCATTTAAAGGAGCCCCCACACTGCTGTGTGATGTGTGTGTAAAAGTTACAGTGATCACACACGCTGGGGCTTATTCTATTCCTATGTTCCCAGCATGTTGACATTAGCAAATTGCCAAAGAGCATGTAAATGTCCTGAGCGAATCCACCTGTCCCATGTAAGATCTGCTATTGTTTGGGAGTGGATGAGCTTTCGTTTGGATTTAAGTACTCTGAATGGGTCCTGGCAACAGCCCTAAGCTGCAATCAGCTCTTCCATTTCACTGCCAGAGGGAGACCCATCTCGGGGTTTGTTTAAAGTGTTGCATTAGGTTATTAAGAATCAGTGCTCTCATCCCTGCTACATTGTGGTTAATAGAGCTGTACCGGGGGTGGTTTGGGATGATTTGTAGAGTGGTTTCTTTAATGTACATTATGCATCCTTCCTACAATCAGAAGATGTCATTGCTATTGCCTCTTAGTTTTCAGTTCAGGAACAGGCAAGCTGCAGGATGGGAGTTGCAGAGGCAGAGTATCTGCTGGAAAGTCAGAGATTGCGTATTCCTGTTTTAGTATTCACTTTGTTAAAGGTCCTTTTGACGTCATTGCTGAGGCCATTACAAAATAATGGTAGGAGTCCCCCTAGCTGCCTTGAGATCCTCCCATTCCCAGCTCTGGGGAGGATTAGTGGTTAAGGATCTGGTGAGTGTTGTTGTATTGTCAGTGTTGTGTGAGCGGTTTTGGGAAGTCTGCCTTGTCTGATGTGTTACAATTAACAGCCATGTCTTCAGTAACCCCCCACCCCCAAATGGAGAAAGAAGGGAACACACACAATTATTTTAATTATTTTTGAAAGAATGTCCAAAGTTTCTGATGAACATGTAAGATATTATTAAAATGCTTAGATTATAAGGGACCTGTGGCAGTGATTTGATGACTTCATTCATATTTACTCTATATGGTCCCAGTGTAATACCAAATCACTTTTAGTTGCTGATGATCTATAGCAGGATCCATAATCTGGTTTGGAATTGAGTTCTAATGTAAGATTACAAAATGCATGGAGAGGAATCGGGTATATCAGTTGGGTTTAGGGGATCTTACAGGACAAAGACACTGAGAAATGTCAGGGATTTACCAACTGCTAATGTTGAAATATGTTAGTCATCCATTATCTACCTCTTTTATTGCAGGCACTTAATGAAGACTAATGCAGCTGCTTTTCACATGATGTCACTAAAAGGGTTGTGTAGCTGTGGATGATCATCAGAGCAGCAGGATTTCAGCATCTCAACTTGCACTGAGACTGAAGATCTCTCCTGGGGGGAACAAAACAAAAAAGTACAGATTCACTGATGAGAATAAATGTAGACATTTCAAAGGATGATTCTTTTTGGCTAATTGTTCACAACTGTGTTACATTGGCCACCTCCAAGCTCTTACGTTCCAGAAGCCCATGAGCTGTCAGACTGCTGTAGGATACCTACAGGGCTAGCAGTAATGAAGTAGTGGATTCCTAATTACCAGGATTACAAACACTTCCTTGAATTTGTTCCTGTAACAAACCAGCAAGGTGGACATGGCTAGTCTCGTTAGCAGCTTGATCATACTATTTCTTATTTTTCAAGACAGCTGTTACAGTTTCAGGAGCCCTCTATCTGTCTTTAAGAGGTGAGTATCCCTTCCGTTCTTTAGTGACATTTATGTAAGTTTGTATGCTGCTACATTTTATTATATAAATATGTTATGTATGTCACATCACGCCAAGCCAACCTGCATTTGCCTGTATCCCCCGCGACAAGTATGATTTTCTATCCATATGTATGTGTCAGAGTGATATGAGAGCATGATCAGTATGTGGTTTTATCCTTTGCCAAGCCTTCATACACATATTCTATATATATATCTATCATACTGTGATCTATATTGGATTCAAATGGGATTTAAAAATGATTTCATCATGGCATGCTGAGAATGGTGTTTGAAGGATGAAGTCTGCGTTTATATTAATAAATGTTGTAAAATCCTGAGAATATAAAAACAATGTTTACTCAGAAAATCTAGCCGCGTCTCCGTAATTGCAGTGTTAAATATTTATAAATGCGTATATATAATTCAGTAATGTACGCAGAATATTCGATTCCGTGTGTCTTTTCTCTATTGTAATTTGGTTCATGCTTTGTTTTGTATTTCAGTGCTTTGTGCTATACCAGAGACAGGCTATCTTAGGCTACCACATCTGTTTAGAAGGTGCAGTACCTATTACCCTTAGCCACCAGCAAAGTGGCTAAAGATAATAGGAGTTTTGTGTTAGAAACAAATACTTGATGCTGATTCATTAGACTGTGTATGTTTTCATGGTATGTTATGGGCAACGCAATCTTGGAAATCTGTTCCAGCTGAGAATTTGTCACGAGTTCCATATGTCGCCGAAAACATGCAAGAATGAAAAAGTTTATGACAGTGAACATTTATTTTATTAATTAACGGTCCTCCATATTCGCCTCAATATAGCCATAAATGACATGGTTGTATTTTTATGGAAAATTAGCAACCATTTATATTTGTTATATTTATATAATATAAAATCTCTGTAATTTAGTGTGTTTGATCAGCTCTAATATATTAACCCTATAAACCATAGTAGACTATTTATTATACATAATATTTAGACTTTCTCTCTATTGGATTCTTATGGAGCAACTTAATGAAGTCTTATTGTTGTGAAAGAGAATTCACATGAGACTGAAAGATTTAGCTGATTTTTTTTTTTTTTTTTTTTATTTTGTTATCTATTATCTAGTATGTGTAGACTGTATGATTACATCAACCATGGCATGTTTAGTTAGTCTTTAGTTTTTTTTTAAAAAATGTATTTAGAAAGCATATACAAATATTTCGGCTGAAAAGCTAGAATTGCTTTTTTCCTTTTGTGAGATTTATTTTGGAGACAACTGCAGTCAGCAGGCATTTATTTATACTCATTTTTTAATATTTATTTTTGGCTGAAAGGGCCACCATATGTTGCTTGGAATAAATCTAAACATTAAAACTTTCCTATCTTGCTTCTGCTTAGATTTAGCGTTTTCTGATTTGTACTAAAAGAAAACTGATCTCTGGGTTACGCTATATTTGTCTGTGATAAATGGCCCTTTCTTGTGACAGAATGGACAGCTTAAGGCCAGTTTGTTACTCGATGCTGAGTTAAAGGGCTGTGAATTAAGGGCCGGGTTTATTCTGTTGGACAGTATGCCCTCGGAATATCTGCGTCTTGATACAGCTAAAGTACAGTGTGTATGTAATTATCCCTTATGAACTCCCCTGTGCAGTAGCTATCACTTTTTACTAGGACTTTTACTTGCTGAAAGGTTATAATTAGCTTCTTTTATTATATGCTTGTGTGTATAACATTGCAAACTATTACTATTTGTGTTTTTAAATAGGAGTGTTTAAGCTCATTTGAAGTAGTAGTATGATGAAAAGAAATGATTGCACTACAATTTACAACTGGATTTGTTTCTAAAGGTATCAGGAATCAACCAGACCTCTTTCCAATGACTGCTTGGGGACAACGCGGCCTGTTGTGTCTCCTGGCTCCTCAGACTATACTCTGGATATACGAATGCCCGGGGTAACACCAACGGAGGTAGGAATAATCTACACATTGTATGGAACTAAAGCTGGAGGAACAACATGATATGCACATGAGGAAACTAAAATAACTTGAAGGGCTGTCATATGTCAAAGGTTTTAGGGATGTTCATATGGTCTCCAGGGACTGCTCAGCGAAATCTGACCACACCTTCTAGAGGTCTTACTTGAGTTTCTTTTGAGTTTCATAATAGTTGTAGTCTTTAGTTCTTCAAGTGGATGTGGTTGCCTAGGCCTAAATTGTGTCATGTTTTAGATCATTTGTGCTCGTCCCCTAGTATGAGGAAAAAAAAAATACAAAAAACACTATTATTGGTGTAGAATGCATTCCAAAGTAACAAGAAGAATAAGGCATTTCAAATTATCTATTGCCAGTGGTTAGCAACGACAGAGATGGCTAAATGCCCCATACACACCATGGATGTTTAAAATGTCAACTTGGCTTGTATGAAAGATAAGAGAGAAGATTTGATAGAAATACTGAAATACAAAAAGGTTGCACGTGTATTACTAATGGGAATAAATGCTAGGAAGCCATAGTCATAATCAACCCTAATTAGGTACTTCAGGCTTAGATGCAATGTTAGAAAATGTGTGTTCACTGAGTGGGTAATGGATAAATGGAATAGCCTTTTAAAAGAAGCGTAAGGTTAATTACAAGAGGGCAAATTTGTGTATGTGTAGGCTATCTAGAAAAAGATGGCTATCTAGCCAAGCCCCTGGCCTAAGTAAGAGTTGAGGTCTTCTTCATTAGTTCTTATCTTTATAACACATTCTGTGTTTCTCTGGTTCCTTTCCCAGGATAAGTGTCCATGTAAGGCCACGTTGTGGTGCCTGGTTATCAGTGGTAAAAATAGAATGTTAGTTGGCATGCATTTTTTATGTTGGCGTTGAAGTATTGATCATGCCGAGAGACCACTAGCTTGCATGAAATGTTTTATGTGTGTAGCCTATAAGAACTCCATGTCCTCCTGTCTTAATCACAAGTAAGAAAAGAGATTTTATTAACACACATGCACTAGGATGCGTTGTTTTGGAGGAAACTTTGCGTGAAACTGGTGTAAGTGTGTCCTTATAATAGGAAAGGCTGTGGAAGCCGGGAGGAAGAAGGCTGTTGTTGTCGTGCTGCAGTAGGTGATGACTCATTGTTGCAGATGGAGATTTTTTTTTTTTCTTTTTCAATTGAGAAAATAAACTGGATTCCATGAACGTGGGAAGAAGGGACAAAAACATAGTTTCCCTGTAGACCAGCAGCCGTACAATAGAATAATAGCAGCCCATTAGTAGGCAGCACGCCATAGAATTTTAATTGGTCCCAGTCACCCTTTCATGCTACATGGGGCAGCCAATGTATCGTACAGAGGGATTAAGGAATAGAATTCCTTTGTAAACTAGTTAAATTCTCTAAAATCACTTTCGTTTTCATTGCAGCTACAAGAACTTTACCCCTTTTTTAATGTTCCTCATGTTTTTATTATTATTAATTTAGGGCAACCATTTACCGTATTTGCTCGATTATAAGACGAGGTTTTTTTCAGAGCAAATGCTCTGAAAAATACCCCTCGTCTTATAATCGGGGTCGTCTTCTAATCAGACCTCAAATAGAGGTCTGATTAGGAGACTAAGATCCAGATCCCCCGCACCGCTGCAGGGGACCTGGATCCTCCTGTCGTCGCCCCCCCCCCCCCCCACACACACACACTTACCGGTGCTTCCGGAGGTGAAGTTGGCAGCGGGGGTTTGTATGCGTCCGTCGCAAATACCTTCCCCGACTGTCAGAGTTCCAGAGTTCCTGATCTCTGACAGCCGGGGAAGGTATTTGCGACGGACGCATACAAACCCCCGCTGCCAACTCCACCTCCTTCCGGCTGCCGCGGAATGAGACGTCAACCCGCTGCCCCGGCAATACAGCAGGAAATTGGAAGCACCGGTAAGTAAGTAAGTGTGTGTGTGTGTGTGTGTGTGTGTGTGTGTGTGTAGGGCATTTCTGGAATGCCTTACACCCCTATATGCCACTCTGGCACTTAGGGGGTTAAAAGGCATATTATGGGGCAGAGTGGCATATAGGGAGGTATAAGGCATTTCAGGAGGCAGAGTGGCGTTAAGGGGGCATTTAATAGTGCACTCTGCCTCCTGAAATGCCTTATACCTCCCTATATGCCACTCTGCCCCATAATATGCCTTTTAACCCCCTAAATGCCAGAGTGGCATATAGGGGTATAAGGCATTTCTGGAGGCAGAGTGCTCTATATAATGCCTTTTAACTCCCTTAATGCCACTCTGCCTCCTGGAATGCCTTATACCTCCCTATATGCCACTCTGCCCCATAATATGCATTTTAACCCCCTAAATGCCAGAATGGGATATAGGGGTATAAGGCATTTCTGGAGGCAGAGTGGCACATAGGGGGTCAAAAGGCATACCATGGGGCACATTGGCATATAGAGGGTTAAAAGGCATATCATGGGCCACAGTGCCATATTGGTGTGGCAAGCCTGGGGGCAGATGTGTGTAACTGGGGGACAGGTTGGAAAATATAAAGAAATAAAAACAAAAACAAAATATTTTTCTCAATCATAGCTTTTATTAAAAAAAATAGTTTACATGAATTAACATTTACTAGTAAAACTTTTTTCCTTTAGGGTCGTCTTATATTCAGGCTTTTTCTTTTTTTCCTAAGTTAATATTCAGATTTTGGGGGGTCGTCTTATAATCAGGGTCGTCTTATAATCGAGCAAATACGGTAGTAATAACATAAAATTATTTTTATATTACATAATGGATTCATTTCCCACTGTGAACTCTTTGGGTGTATTCCATTTTTAAGAAACGGACTATCTCTGTAATGATGATGAACTCTTAAAATATTCCAGCTGCTTAGATGTAAACACCATTGGTTAGAATTAGTAGTCACGGAAGTCATGGAGAAATTTCCTTTGTTGAAATCCCCTATACTATGTGGAACAACGTTTCAAATGTATTCCATATAACAACCAGGTATATTTAAATCAGAAATTGGTACCTTCACTATGTTTATCATGCAGTGGGAGTCTTATTTCTTCTGAGATACTTTAAAAGTAACAGAAAAAACAGTTTTGCTCAGGGAATCTTTTAACTAAGAAGAACTTAGTTAATTTAGTGCTGAACTATAAAATATAAAATTTTGGCCACTTTCCTATCTCCTCTAATCAAGATGAAAATCTTCCCAACTTGTCACCCCTTAGTCTCCTCTAAATGTACGCTATATGTGTATGTCACTTGTCAGTACTTAATGTAATTATGTTTTAAGGAAATAATACCCATCATTTTAAAATTCCTTTGACTATATTTTATAGAAAAAGTAATCCATGCAGCCACTGCATCTACCGGTTTGATTGAAAGAAATTTGCATTTGTTAAACTAATATTTACTCACATGCAAGTTCCTAAATGTTCACGATGGCCTGGAATTATAATCAGGGAGTTAAATGCTGAATAGATTAGCCAGTCCACTGTCTAAATAGCTTGCCGTTCTTAATGGTCTGGAAGAGCTGAAAGAAAGCTGAAAGAGCATATTTTTTTTTTGCCTATTTCACAATCATGATGGATTTTGTTCTAACAAAAGTATATTTAATGGAAGTACAATAATTACAAAACAGTAATGGAATAAAAGTTTGCTATACATTCAGTTAATGATTAAAGCATTATTAAGTTTGAAAATAAAACTTGGCCTTACTAGATCTCCTTCCAGGTACACCTCTTTAGGAGGCATGGGACCCAAATCCCTGGGTTTTTCCCCCTGCCATTTTTTGTTCTAGGTCCTTGGAATGTTTTCTAGAACCGTTATACTCATATTTAGTTACCATAATGATCAATATAAATCAGTAGAAATGGGTTTATATATAATTGTTTTAATTTCTTCTAAATTCCTTACTCTATTTTATGTCTAGCTATCAATAGGTCACAAAGTCATGTAAAAAGTCTCCATTAAAGCTTGACCTCTAGCTACTCCTCTAACCACATCCCCATTTCAAATGTTGGGCGCAGATCTGTAACTTTCTATGGGGTGAAAGGGGCAGCTGCCACATACACTGCATTGTGAGGGGCAATGTTTCTACCCGCTACCGGAACCAGATTTGATGTCAACATGAGGTGGGACCTCCATCCTTGCTCCATGTCCTAAGAGCCATAGTTGCGCCTCTGGTTGGATAAAATGCCAATACAACAAAGTATAGTATTTGCAACATATTTACCATACCGATACTTAAACAACTGGGTATGCTGCCACCTTTATGATTTCACTGCTTGTGTGTGTGTTTTTTTTTTTTTTTTTAAGAACCATACATATGACTGTTAACTATGCTTCGCTAGAATGTCTTGTCTTCGGATGTCAACGCCAAGTCATTATGTCTATTGTGGAAGCATGTTTATTTTTAGAGTCCCTGAAACTGATTGCCAGTAAATTTTTGGAGCTGCCTTCAGATATCTGAGCATCACGTAACAGCTTTGTTATCATGATGGCTCTTGGTGGGAAAGGTCATAAATGGGCGTTCACCTTACTAATATTTGCCCAAAAAATTGAGGTTACACTTTTATGTGTGTGTAATATTCAGACTCAGTGGATATACCAAGTAAAAGAATAAAGGAATGTGTTTTTTTTAATCCTATTTAAGTCTAATCGGCCTAAATTGGGGGAGAATAGTTTAAGTACTTCAAATGAATATGTAATGTGTTGACTGACCCTGTTTGTTTTCACATTTCATGCCCAAGATGTAGTTTAAGCAGGGCCATGTAGGTAAAATCGGAACTGTTGGCAGGTATGTAGTATAAAAGTATACATTATTTGAACAGAGGAACTAAATCCTAGTGCGATATCCAGTGTCTAGGTTTTGATGCTTACACATTGGACAAATAGAACCAAGAGTGAAGAGGGTGATAGATGGAACGTGTCAAATTATAGTGAGGGCTTCAAAGGTATGATAATCATCTCTGAGAATGAGCCGCTACATGTAAAACGTCGTCTTTCCAAGAATATACCATTTTAAATTGTCGCTCATGATCATTAGAAATGTAAAGGGCAACAAAATGTGCGGGTTTTTTTTGTTCTGGAACTATTCATTATATCGGGATAAGGATATATAAAGCGTAGTTCTGGAACAAGATGGTAAATGTGAAGCAGTTTGCAGGAAAACTCCCTTGGTTTCTAATGGTAATTGGTAAGTTAGGTATTTATGGTTCTGCTCAATTTTTAGAGAAAGATATGGTATAAATCACAGGGCTGTACACTCCACTCACCAGACATAACAGCACTATTTGTATGCCTATCCTTTACCATACCTGATAAGTGTCACAAAGCCCTTTGTCACTCTTTACATTTCATTTTATTCTTCCACCTCTAATGTTGCATTCTCTCTCCTTCTCATTCTCTCTCCTCATTTTCTTTCTCCTTTTCATTCTTTGTCTCTCTATCATTCTTTCTCCTCGCTCTCATTCTCTCTCTCATCTCTCCTCTCTCACTCCACTCCTCCTATGCATTAACCACCTCCTAGTTATTTACTTTAGTGGGGCGCATTGACTTAAATGGGGCTTTTTTTAAATTAGAACACTGCACAAATGATAAAGGAAAGGAACGATCACCGCCCTCTTTCCAACCACCAACTTATGAGTTAATGAATTGGCAAGTTACCTGCTTTTTTCCCCAACTGGCATCAACTCGGTTCTCTTGTTATCGTACACATGCACATTATTGAAGTTGATTTTAGTTTATTTGTGATTCTGACTTTTTCGGCAACTTGCATGCAATCACAGTTTAGTGAACAGACCCCAGTGCATTAAGTGTGCTTTTATTGGCTGTTAGATATGTTGGTATCTGCACTGTTTCATCTATATTTCTTGATTACCCATAAAATAAAAAATAAATCTGGCTCCTAGATAGATGATAGATAGATCCGGGAACAATATTTACTTTATTCACTTGGAGATAGTATGTGAATTGAAACCAGTTTCTGCTGTTTGCTTATAATTTACATTCTTCTTAAGAGAGGCTGTCATGTTTGCTTGCTAGGCCTCTGTCGCTTACAGTACACGTTTAAAGGTTATTTTATTTTAGGTTTTCATTCTGTTTTTGCAATGCATTTTTCCATCATTTTAGCTGCTGCTGTAAATGCAATGGAAATATTGACCGAGTGATGAGCTTCCCAGTTTAGGCTACCCAGAATGGCTGTGAGGGCGGGGCTAGCCACAGATAGCGTTAAGTGGGTTAGGAGTGGGAGGGGAATTGGGCAGGCAGTAGGCGTGGCTACAAACCATTCCCCTGGTCCTCCAAACGGTTCCCAGGTATGAAATAACATTTGGAAATATAAATACAGGTTTGTTAAACACAAAGATTGGAGTGTATTGAAAAAGGTGTTTGTAGGATAGTTGGCTATTTATTTTATATTTTTGCATTATGGAGGCACTTTTGGTAAAGATGATAACTTTATTGGCTAACTGGTATATAATGGATTGCAAGCTTTCAAGACTATCTAGGTCCCTTCTTCAGGCATAGAATACATGCCTGACTCACCTGGCACTGAGACTGGCCCTGGTGCTATCATATCATACCTTATTAATCAGTATCTATAACATGCTGATTGATAACTGGATGCCATTGTACTTTGTTGTGTATTCCTATCTCGAGTTTAAATGTCCATGTGTTTAATAGAATTCTTTGTCATTCCTTGAAATCAAACAACATAAGGCAGTAGAAACACTTATTCAATGTTCACATACAAATAGTAACACTTTAAGAAGGCAGATGCTGTATTAATCTTATGTTGCACAACAGTCTGTTTATAATTTCCTTCTGGTTTTTTTAGTTCTTATACTCTGTTGCACCATAGAGGCACTGTGGAAAATCCCTGTTAGTGTTAATTTACTACTTGTTTTGTTTGTCTCACACTTGTGAGTTCAGATTATAACAATACACAATTAATTTTAAATCTTAAACATACAACTATGTTGGTCTTGTGTTGATGTGTTGTTGGCAAATGAAGAAGTCGTAGGCCGGGTCCATTACCTTGGAGCGTAATAAGGTTGAAGGCTACTAGGCAAAATAAAGCTTGACATGCTAAAGGAGGTATTCAGAAACTACAGGTTTACATGTAATGTATGTTTTACTTTATTGAGAGGGTGGTAGATAAGTGAAACCACCTCTCAGCAGAAGTGGTAAAGGTTAATACAGTGAGAGAATTTAAACATACATGGGATAGGCTATCCTGAGTTGTGACCAAGGGATGATTAAGGTCTGAGTCTTCACAACATGGTCCTTGCCAACATGGGCAAAGTTTCCAAAGCATCTCCTAAATAGTAGATGGAGACATGCAGAGAATGACTCAAAGATCTGTTTATGTGCTCCCTTACTACTAAGTATAATCTGACTTGCATGTCAGTTTTGCAATGATGTAGGTCCCATAGTACTATTAAAATAATAAGCTTTTGGACTAATGTTATAATTTATTTGGTCGGCAGCAAGACTGATTTAAGCTGGAGAATAAACTACTGAAAAATGAATTGTATTTTAATCTATACAATTTAATGACATGGATCACATTTACAAAAATCAAACATACCCATATACCCTACATAATCTTAAAAATCGTGTTCTTATATACCTCTCCTCCAGTTTTATTCACCTCTGGATAAAAGCTGTGCAGTGCCAAAGCCTTAAAGTAGCTTTGGTCAAGAAGTGAACGGTTAGCTTGTTGTTTTTAGTAGTAACATTTAACATCTCATCAAGAACAAGGAATAAAATGAAGTCTGCTGCCCAAGAGAAAAAAAGCAGGTTATCGGTGGCAGGCATCTTGGATGATGGGTTTTAACGAAAGATCAGTTCTGATTCTTGTTAAAATATATATATATATATATATATATATATATATATATATATATATATATATATATATATATATATATATATATATATATATATATACTACTCAATGTATTTGATGATAAAGATTCATTTTGTTATAGTCTTGGGGAATCCAACATTTCAAAAAGAAAGTACTTTCGCTTAGTATTTAGTATAACACATCTAAAAAAATATCGTTATTGCACCTGCTGTTAATAATAATGTTATAGTTGCTTGAAGTAACAATATACTCTTTTTCTTGTATCTGGTCTGAATTAAACTGGATCAATTTAGGTGCTAGTAGCATATTGCAGATCAATACATTGTTAGCCATCACAGGGTCTCAAGGGCATAATGATCTGTATTTTAAATGAGTTGGAAATTGAAGTTTGCATTGCGCTAAAAACAAGTTATTTATTTTTCAGTCTGACACCTATCTGTGCAAGGCGTACCGGTTGCCAGTGGATGATGAATCCTATGTAGGTATGTATTATAAAAAAAATAAACTTTTTATTATTTTATATATATTATCTATATTTATATTGTGGTTTTCTTGCCTAAGTAAAAAAATAAAATTTAAAAAAATAGATTCTAAATAACAAACCGTGTCTTAGGGCTTTATGAGTAATGGTATCTGGAGCACAGCATGCAGATGCCTGTGGCAGGCATTACCCAACACCCTATTTGTAACCTATTGGTTTGCTGTCGGCGGCCGGCTGCTTGATATTTCTTCATTGAACGGGCTGTTTGTTTACCTGACGGGGAGAGCAGTAAATCCTTTTAAAGTTTACGCTCTATGAGAAACAACCAAACTGGAAAGTGGGATCGACCATTTAATTGTCTTCTAGCAGCTGCGTTAATGTGCTGTCACAGAGTCAGCTTCTTCATACCCCATGTCTTATTGTCTGTCCGATTGCTTTTAGAACAGTATAAAATGTTCACATATACAAAGTTGACCTTATTCTGTTAAAAAGCTGTGCCGTGGCAAAGCCTCAAAATAGCTTTTTTTCAGGATGCAAATGGATTTTAACCCCTTAATGACAAAGCCCGTACATGTACGGGCTCAAAATGCATTGTTTTCAATGGGTTTAGGGGCCGCCCATTGTCCTTAAGGGGTTAACTTTAGACAAGCACTAAAAATACAAGTTTGTTGTTTTTAGTAGTAACATTGTGTCTTAAAGGAAGATCAGTTATTCGTGTTATCTGAGTAACTAACTGTTACGCTTGTTAAAAAAAGATATAATTCTTCTAAAACGCAAATGGTTAAAAAAGCATTGTTCTTGGGGAATACAGCATCTCATAAAACATCATGTATATGTGATTCTGCTATATATACGCACGCACGCACGCACACACACCCGCTTTCCTGATGTAATTCTGACTCGGTGAACCTCTTAAACACTGACAACATAAAGACTATTTTTATTACAGTGGCTCGCAGGAGAAATTGCTACTACGTTGCTCTTAGATTATTTGGCAACTTACTGGAATATAGAAAAAAATGAGAAATCCACCGACTGCGGTTAGATATGCTGCTCTTGCCTTTCCTTAGTGTGTGAATCACCAACGTTGAAATGCAATGTTTTGTAGACCCAAATAGTAGAAATGTTAAGTAGCCAGCAGGCTGAAAAGGACATCTCCTAGAGCTCTAAGTTGCCATGGTGATCGCTATTGCTAGGATAAAATGGAGATGTTAGGGGACTGGCTCAGGATGGTCAGAGAGGCATCAAATGTTAAACCATAACATTTTCCAGGTTTAAAATATTCAGGATTTGTAATTATATATTTATTCTGGTTACTTATTATAGCGCGTGCTGTTTAATTGGCAAACGGGTAGCAAAAGTAATATGATTTTAGACTTTCACAAACAAAAGGCGAAGAAGGCCCTGCTCAACAAGCTTACAATCTAGAAGGAGGTGGGAGGTAAAAGCGCAGATGTCTCAGGTGGACCAGCCACACAACTATTTCCTATTTCCGTGTCTCTATTTAATCAATAAGCAATATTATTGGCTATAGTTACAGAATGACTGAAGAATGGGAGAAGGAGGGGTTAATGAGTTAGATGATTGGCTTCCGTGACGAAGTGCGTCTTAATAGATTTTTTGATCGAGGCTAAGGGAAGGTCTGGGGATATTTATTGTGTAAACTTCGGTTCGGAGAATTAATATGAATGATTACAAGGGATGTGGAAGTCTAGACTCTACAACTGCCAAATAATTGCAGATCTCTAGGAAGCCTCTATTTTGACTTTGTCTCAAATGCCTACCTAGGCATATGTCCAAGTTATAAGCCAGAGAATGTCGCAACATTAATCAAAGTGGCATAAAACTGTATGTTAACATTTATATATAATGTTTTTTCTTTAATATTTTGACCAGTATTAAACAACTGATGCCCAAAGAGCAGCTGACCCCAACACGTCTTATAGCATTATTACATTCATTTATTTACAGTTCCTATAGCTTATAGTTTTTGCTTCGCAATCGCGGTACTTGATTTAGAGCTATATTTGGTTTATATTGGCTCAGTTAAGGCTGGTATTTGAAGACTTGGCAGATCACTTTCCTGTCCTGATGCTACACCCCCCCCATCATTAACCCTCTGAGTGCCAGTTATGTAGTAGATACATATCAAGCAAATTGTGCTCAGACGGTCAACTGCGTATTTCCTACATAGCAACTTTGTATTAAGCAATCGCTAAGAATACTTCTCATTACTCCAGTGATGCTCCCAGCCACCTGTTAAACCAACAGACGACCACCTTCTACCTACCCTGGCGGAATTTTTCCGTTAAAGACAGATCTCAAATTTACTTTTAAACTTAAGGCCTGATCAGTGGAGGAGAGATCTGTGACCAATCTGCAGTTTCTCTGAGAACAAATAATAAAAAAAAATCCATGGACCATGGACCAGGCAGCCAAAATGATTGTATGCTTCCATGCTAACCGATTGGTTTTTTTCTTTTTTTTTACCCCAACCATTGTCACCTACAGTAAGGATATAAGAAAACAACTGAAATATTGTCCCCATCTCCCATGGGGACAATTGTGCCCAGCCTCCCAAGCACTTGGAGTTGAGCAATGGCAATCGACCAATAAGCAACATTTTATAGTTAATTTAGTGTACCAGACTATAATTCTTAAAATAACCAGAGAGAAATCTACAGATCTACATTTTATGAGTGAGCAGGACTATTTCCTGTTTTGTTTCCGTCTTTTTTTCCCAATGGGTTTTTATATATTGTATTACGCAGAAACAAACCTTCAAAAAAAAAAAAAAATCAACAATCCCATAACGCATATTATAAGTTCCTATGAGGAAGACTGGACTTGCTTAAATTTATGATACATTTAAGGTCTATAGTGGAAACTCAACATTACCTTAATTATAGTTTAATTTTTCTTTATCTCAAGCTGAGTGCGTGCAAGCAGACTCGCTCTTAAATGTGAGTGTGAGTCTGCCTGCACACTGTAGTGTATGATCTTCAACGTAGCCATCTTGAAGCAACAATTAATTTAATCCACATACAACCACACATTGCTAATCATTGCTATTAATAATTGCTCTGTATGATTGATGGGGACATTTTTAGTGCTTTTATATCTGTTGACAGAAGATAAAATGTTTATCTAGTGTGCTGATTTTTAGGACATGACTTCAAGGAGCCGGATGAAACCTCTTTGTGTTTTTATGCCACAAGCAAATGCAGTCAGAGCTGGACATTTGGGCTTAACGAAGGCACGCAAAAATCCTTATAATTGAGAACTTAAGCAGAAGTGACCGTAGTGTCACATAAAAGTAAAATCTCTAGTGAATTACATTTACAAAGCATACACAGCACATTAATCTTGAGGATTTGCTTACAGCTGGCAGGGAGAATCATTCTGCACATGGAAAAGTGCAATATATTTTGGTTAAATGTGCAGCTTTTTAATTTAATCAATACTAATATCCCCATTGGGGTTAAAAAATGAGTAATAGGTTAATTTGTGTTCAATGGATTATTCCCCTGTGTATTAGGAAATGGCTTTTATTTAGTCCACTAGAGATTTAATTCTGTATAACCAACGCAAGTACCATTTGGACATTTAATAGGCTCCTTATTTATAGCATTACTTGCCAGGCCAGCACTGCTTCCCTGATTTATTTGTCTCCCTGTCCTGTTTTAGTTATCTCTTAAGCCTTAAGTTACTTTTCTATTACTCCTTAACGGAATATACCCTGGGATAATATAAAAGGATAAAGATAATAGACGGCTGGACTGGGACCACATATAAATTGATTACATGCTTTCTGCCTCTAATAATTTACTCAAACCCAGTAGCCTACTGGGCATTTCCACTTTGAGCCCTATGGCCTAGTCTAATAACAAGTGACACGGTGGGGGCTAGATGATTATTAGAGATACCCCTAGAGTGACAATCGGTTATGATTCATCTGTATAGATGGTGCAAGTATGTTTTATTAGTGGGTATTGTGGGGTCAAAATGATGTGTTCTGCCCCAGTTAGCATCCTTAAAGCAAATGTATCCAAAACCTATGATGTATGGATTTGCACTACACATATAAACTAACATAATAGCGTTTACAGATGAAATGATGGAAATATGTATACCGTCTTTTATATTTAGGAGTCGGATATTAAATTCATGTTCTCTGGATGTGTGTGACTATTCCTCCCCATTGGGGTTCTTCTTGTAATGTGTGTCTGTTAGTTAAAATGTATTGCTTTTTTAGAATGAGTCACACAGTATTTATGCAAAAGATTCAGTCTGCACAGATACCTTGTTATGCTAATGAGTGAACCAGTTGGTAATTAATTATGCCATACAGGTATTAATATGCTAAACTGTATTTGTTGGCAAAAACATGATGGTTCGTTATTGCTCTGTTTGAGACAAATCTTGCATTTGAGACAAATATGCAGTGAAAACATATTGATAGCCCAAGGGTGTCCCGTTGACGCTTAGAAGGATTGAACCTGACAGAAAGCTACTCAGCCAAGAAATCTGGCTGTCATCTTCATCCATTGCTTTCACTCACTTGGCTGACCAGTAAACAAATGTCTCTCTTTCTCCATGGTTACTGATTGAATCTGCAACACGCCGCAACCTGCTTGGGGAATAGGCTTACAGATCCATCTGAACACTATTAAACTTAAAAAAAAGAATGCTACTACATGTGAAGGGCCAGCGATGATAAGCAAGCTAGGGCAAAGTCACACATCTTTATGTTCGGGAATAAGAAGAGCTAACCTGATGGCCCAGTAGGATTAAGCAGTATATGCCACCCCACAAAACAAAACCCCTTGTGCTACCTCTACACAAGTAATTTGCGAGAATCCCCTTTTTGGGATGCGAGAATTCTTATACTGTCCAAGATTGGTCGGAAGGTCCCAAGTGCATCTGTTAAATGACTGATGATCAGTTATTTTACAATTACACACACACACACACACACACACACACTCACTCACACTCACACACACTCACACTCACACACACTCACTCACTCACCAGGGGAGTGCACAACCTAAAAGGCATACACATTCACAGTCAGGGGTTGCTGCTTGAATAATATGTACACAAAACAAAGCAAGAATTCAGTGCATGCCCAGGGAATACCATTCTAAAAATACCTATCTAAGGCATAAATATTGGGGACTTGAGAGTCTCATTTGGGCAAAAATTCAGTGCAGCTCCACTGATTCAGCTCCTTGGTAAGCAACATAGCCATGAAAGATTAGACAGGGCATGGAGTACTTTGACGTAGTGGCGGGTTAAGCAATATTTGGTTGTATAGTGTGATGGAATCACCAATGTTTATGCCTTACATAAGTGCTTTTAGAATGTATTCGCTGGATATGTGCCAATTTCTTTCTCTGTGTATGTATATCTATAGAATAAAATATCATTTCATTATAAAAAAAAAAAAAAAATATATAAACATTCTGTGTATGTATATGTTACGTTTGTATGCACTGGAGTGCCCAGCAAAACAAGTCATCATATATACAGTTAGGTCCGGAAGTATTTGGACACTGACGCAAGTTTTGTTATTTTGTCTGTTTACCAAATTAACATGGGTTTTTTCTCATCTTTAATTTGGGGTTATTCACATCCAAATTGGAGGAAGGGTTTAGGAATTACAGCTCTTTAATATGTGTCCCCCTCTTTTTCAAGGGACCAAATGTAATTGGACAATTGACTCAAAAGCTGTTTCATGGACAGTTGTGGGCTATTCCTTCATTCCTTATTTCTTCACCAATTAAGCAGGTAAAAGGTCTGTAGTTGAGGTGTGACATTCGCATTATAAAGCTGTTGCTGTGAACCCACACCATGTAGGCAAATGAGCTCTCAATGATAGCAGGAACATTAGGAGTAACCAAATCAACAGTTTGGTAGATTCTGAGAAAAAAAGAACGCACTGGTAAACTTTGCAACACA
Source organism: Spea bombifrons (assembly GCF_027358695.1). Taxonomy (NCBI): domain Eukaryota; kingdom Metazoa; phylum Chordata; class Amphibia; order Anura; family Pelobatidae; genus Spea; species Spea bombifrons. The sequence goes on along the minus strand of NC_071087.1, from coordinate 136,826,532 downwards.
AAAAGGCCTGGACGTTCACGAAAGACAACAGTGGTGGATGATCGTAGGATGCTTTCCATGGTAAAGAAAAACCCTTTCACAACATCCACCCAAGTGAAGAACACTCTCCAGGAGGTAGGCATTGTTATCCAAGTCTACCATAAAGACAAGACTTAAAGAGAGCAAATACAGAGGGCTCACCGCAAGGTGCAAACCATTCATAAGCTTCAAGACTAGAAAGACCAGATTACACTTTGCCAAACACAAAAATATTAAAAAAAACAGCCCAGTTCTGGAATAGTATTTTTTAGACAGATGAAACTAAGATCAACCTGTACGAGAATGATGGGAATAAAAAAAACATGGAGAAGTCTTGGAATGGCTCATGATCCAAAGCATACCACATTGTCTTAACAGATAGCTAATGACCCAAAACATACTGTGAAAGCAACCCAGGAGTTCTTTAAGGCACAAAAGTGGAATATTCTGCAATGACCGAGTCAATCACCTGAACTCAACTTGATTGAGCATGCACTTAAGGCGGAAAAACCCACAAACAGATGACAACTGAAGAGAGTTGCAGTAAAGGCCTGGCAAAGCATCACAAAGGAGGAAACCCGGCGTTTGGCGATATCAATGCGTTCCAGACTTCAAGCGGTCATTGCCTGCAAAGGATTCTCGACAAAGTATTAAAAATGAACACTTTATGATTGTGATGATTTGTCCAATTACATTTCATCGCCTGAAATAAGGGGACTGTGTATGAAAATGGTTGCATTTCCTAAGCTTTTCATATTATAGTTTTGTTCAACCCTTTGACTTTAAGCTGAAAGTTTTTCAGTTGCATCAGCTTCATTTCAAATCCATTGTGGTCGCGTACAGAGCCAAAATTATGAAAATTGTTTCAACATCCAAATATTTTTAGACCTGTAGGTAATTCTATCCGTTTCCTCTGTTTCCCTTCTCTAATAAGCAGCGTAGGCTATTTGTCTAACATCGTCTGTGTAGTATGTCTGCATTCCCGTCCCCTGATAGATTCACGCGTGCCTCTCCCAACAGCTTCTCGCTGTCAGTCTGAGATTGAAACTCACACCTAAACGTGACCTTTTAAATGATCTACTCTATATGATCTGTCCTTGTTTCCTAGCAACACATCTGCAATCGTTCTCTCCATCTTTGTTTAAGGAACATAGATGCTCTGAGACACTAGCAACACTCATAGCTGCAACCCTGCTTGCTTGCAATCTGGCAAACCTAAAATACGTTAACGGCAATATTAATGTTCATTTTCTTAATGCTTAATGCCTAACGTTTCTGGAGAATAGTTAACCAGGGAACCACAACAACCATGAACTTCTATATAGACGTTATGGCTGTCTGGCTCTTGGGAGTTGTCCAAATTGCAAGCATGCAACGTATGCTCTTGGTTCACATAAAAAAAATATATAAATATTCCGTGTTCTAAGTTTTAGAAGCTACTGTAATTTTTTCCAGCTAATTACACTGAACTCCTAGAGTAACACTTTGGAACAAATTAAAGCTATTTGCACCTGCATTAGGTAATTCCAACTCGATTACATTTTCTTCCATAGGTAAATACTGCCAAAAGACACAGTTCATTTGATTAAACTGTTTCTGTGAAAAGTCAGATTTACTCAGAGTATTCTTCAGGGCAATTAAACTTTCTACTGAATAAGTAAAAACACAAACTAGACTAAACCAAGATGCATGTTAACCCCTTCATGACCAGAGCCTGTGCGCGCTGTCAGGGACCGCCAAAGCAGAGGTCGGAAGTTACAGACCTTGTGCTCCCACTACAGTATGGAATTAGAGAAAAGGGGGATTATATGATGGAGGAAAACATTGGGGTAGATGATGGAGAGAAATGGGTACTCTAAGGGAAAGTGTGAGCCAATATGTTGTGTGTACGGGCAAGCATCAATGTGTTAATGTGTTTGTATGTGTGTATGGGCAGACAGGTATATAGGCACTGTATATATGTATGTATGGGCAGGTGTGTGTGTGTGTGTGTGTGTGTAAGGGGATTAACACATAGAAAAATATGAACGGGGGGAAGGTATGAAGAGGAAATAATGCTGGGTAAAGAGATGGAGGGGGTTGGTTTTGGTGCAATATTGGGTGATAACTATACTTTTGTGGGGTTAATTAATACTGGTGGGATGCTAAGCCTTTCCAAACATGACATAAGCACAGCAAAAGGTAGGTAGGGCTGCAGGCACAATGACAGCAAAAAGGTTCGAAGAAAAAATAATTGGAAAAAAAAGTTAAAAATAGGTGCCAAAACACCTTGTACCCCTCCCACTAGAAATATACATTAAAAACCCTTTTTTGCCCCAAAATACAAAAGAAAAAAATACTTAGTTCCTTTCAACTATAAACATAAAAAATGTTGAGTTTTTCTAAACTCATTAGACAGATATTAGAATCTATTTAGCGGGTTTTTTTCATTAGTTTTTGTAGATGAGTAAAAAAAAAAGATTTCAATTTTGTTTTTCCTTTTTTTTGATCATATTGTTTTCTTTAAGAATCTTTATGATATCAAAATAACAGTATCTAAGGAAAGCCTTTCTGTCCTGAAAAAAAATAAATTGTAAGCGAACAGTAAATGAGAAACAAGAAAATTACAGTTAAACACAAACACTGCATAAACAGCCATTGTCACAAAGGTTGAAAAATGTAAAAAAAACAGGCCACAAAGGGGTTAAATGACAATGAAATTTGTCTGAATTCTAACTGTCAGTGTCAGGTTTATTAAATAAATATTAATTAGTTAAACACACACTCATAATAAGTTGTATGAGCTGCATAGTAATTTTAATATATTAAAAGCTGAAAGCAGTTTTTTAATTAGATGGATTATCCTTGATATATGGTTTTCAGCGCACAGACATCACATAGATTCCTGACACAAGTAATTACTTCCATGCATGCATATTCATATTTTTGATAGGTGGTAACAAATTTGTATGTCAGAACATATGTTAAAGTTTTATTTTTATCCAGGGTTGGCAACATTCAGACAAGTAATAAAGGAACTCAACACAATCAATGTGCGTTATCTAATCCTTTCTAAAGCACATTTCTAGAAAGGAAATTTATAGAAAGTCATTCATCATCTTAGCTGGGACCTATCTGGGTTCTCCGCTTCTCTGGTTCCCTCGGGTCAACACACAAAGTCGCAGGAGAAAGGTCCTGGTATGGCCCACTCCCCGCCCAAATGGGGGTGGTTTTATCCTGTGCTGTCAGTAGGACCGCCCACAATGTCATCGGGACCGCCCACTGATGCTGGCGGGTAGCCAAAGCCCAAACGTTCCTTGTTACTGTGGACACCGCCAGTGGCTATTTTCAGAATTTCATCTGAAGAAGAGACCTCTGAGTTCCTGAAACCTTATGTGACTGTACATCTTTTTTTGTTAGCTCATTAAACTTTAGTCTTGGACCGATGCGTGGGTATCCATGTTTTCCTAATTAAATAAAATGGATCACTCACAAGGATTCTGGCTGTGGCCCAAACTCTCTAAAACCGAGGGCCCCATTTCTTAACCCACCTCTATATTTCTTATGAAAACTGTTTCACCATTAAAGCAAGAAATGTAGATATTCTTTTAGGTTTACGTGTCAACATTGTGGTTAAAAACTGCCCATTTTAATATATAATTGAACAAATACATTAATGCTCACACAATATTTTAGGTGGTGTCAAGTACAGAATTGATTTGACAAATCTAGATTCGGATGCTTAACAAATGGAATATGGTGAATGCATGATGTTGAAAAACAGCTGGACATCTTCTGTTCTTGAAACCGAACTACACTGATGAATTACAGGAGAACATTAATATAATTGTGCATCTGTGTCATATGCCATTTCCTGCTAATTTTGCTGTTTGAGACGTGGCTTTAAGCGCCATAGCAATGCTTATGTCTGTGTGGATGAGATGTACGGTGTATCTTTATTCCATTCAAACACTAAAGCTAATTTTAGTATTCTACAAAGGCTGTTATCTGTTCAGGAACATTGTCATCCCCTCCGTGCTTCTGCCAGAGAGCCGAAAAAATTGCTAATTTGCGGAAATGTTTGCCCAGACTGGGCTGGAAATCTCCCACCTGTTTCTGAAATTTAGTTTGTTACAGACTCCACGGGTAATCTGGATGATTTTGGTTCATACAGTAATGTTGTGTTTATGTAATGGAACAGTCATGTTTATGGTTTAATGTAAAAATATTGAAGCCACGCGAAGCTTTATATAGCAGATCATATTGTTTTTGTAAGAATAGCAATTGGTGCTTAAGGTCCGTTCCCTTCTACACATAATCAAAGCTTATCCCTCGGACTATTTATGAAAAGTCTCAATATATTAAACAATTGAACAATAAGAACCACCCGGTAAGCTGTAAATCTCAAAAGCCACTGAGCCATACCCTGAGAGTTCCCAGGTATGATCATCATATCATCTTGGATAAAAGACATATACTGGATATCGCCGAGTTAATTTCTGAACCCAGCCTAAAATGGTAAAAGCACTGGGAACACTACTTTCCACTAATTCATGATCATGAAGATCTTTCTGGACCTGTAAAATAGCTTAAAAGAATGACATAAATATACTTGTTTTACAACTAATTTGATCCCCTGTGATCTCTAGATTGTAAGCTTGTGAGCGGGGCCATATGTACCTAATGTATTGTTTGTCGTAGTCTAAGTTCTATTTTTTGTCATACGCTTTGAATGTGTGTATTACAAGAAGAGCTGGGTGAATTGTTGGCGCTATATAAATTTAAGCTAATATCAGCTCAGGATTAGGCTCCCTATTTATTGGCCTATACCTCTGTCTTTCTGTATTCTGAATAGCTTTGAAAGACAGGCCTTCATATCTAATTGCTCTTCATATGTTGTCCAACTCTGCCATTCCCCCTAGAAAAAAATTTACTTTAGAGCCCTTAGCAAAACTGAACCCCCTGTCCACTCTTATCTCCAAATACTCTCCTGACTGCCCCCTTTGCTCTGTCAATGAGTTGCTTCCCTATTCAAAGGTTATTTCTTTCTTTCCACTCGCATCTACAGGATTCACCTGTTCAATGAATGACTCGTGTAACCATATTCACTAATAACTCACCTGTCCGGAAATCATATAGTCTATTTATTGTTCCAAGTTTCAAGTTCTCCATGCCAATAACTTTTCCACTTGACCTACTACTTCTTTCTCATTTCTCCATAGAACCCTAATATATTCTAAACTTACAAGAGCAGGGTCCTCTTCTTCTTCAGCTGCATGTCTTATGTTTATGTTATTGTTAAATGTGTAACCCCCCATGTTATAGCACTACAGAATCCACCAATGCTTTATAAAGAAAATGTAGTAATATGATAAGATTTTTATTCAGCAATAGAAGTCCAAAATTTCACTGGTTTGCAGATACACATGTAATGGAGAAGCTTAGAAAGCAAGATTCAGGATTACATAATCCGCATGTCTGCAGTCCATTTTGTAATATAATAGGATAAAATGTGTGCAGAAACACAGTAACGAGCTTGCTACACCGTGCCGCGATAAGCAGAATGAGAGACTGAAATATTGTATCGGTTTGTGTTATCATACCCCTTGTATATATGTATTGTTTTAAGTGCTGCGTAAATTGTTGGTGCTATATAAATAAAAGATAATATTAATCATAAATGAACAAAAGAAAACCTATGTACTTTTTCTACAAAGCAAGAAAACGAAATTTGGCCATTATTTACCCTCAACCTCCAAAATGTACAACTCTGTTACCTAAACTACGTCTTCTGACATTTCGATATTGTGATATTGTATTTCACAATACACAGGCTGATATATTTATGTTCAGCTTAGCTAGGACTATATATGTCTATTAGAGTCTGATGTCTTGCTTGCGAGTACAGATGTAGTATGTTTACTAACAAGTGAAAGGAATGCAACAAAACAGGGTTGCAGGAATCATGACCTGGGATCCCATATCCTTGTTATGACCATAAATGTTGCTTTCATGGGGTCTTAGTTGTGCTTTAAGGTGGCAATCCTGCTCCATAACCTATAATGTCCTCTCTGGTACATTCATGTTTCATTAAGGCAAATCTCTTCCACACGCAAACACACGCACATACTGACTCTCTCGCTCTCACATACATATATACATACATACATACATGCATACTAACAATTTTATTAATGCCAACAGTTGTGTTGGTGAAAATACCTATGTGTTCCTCAAACCGGACATATCTAATCTTAATGTAATGCACGTTTCTTATAAGTATACTATATAAATGGTGATGGAGGGTATATCCTTTTATGATTTAGTGTATGTGGGGCTTCTTTTTATTAAGTGTCTGCACCAGGCGTCTTCTAGACAAATTGGAAATCTTGTCATGAAATACAGGAGTTAATTTCACGCAGACAGGATTTTGCACAGCGAAATGGCGTTCGTTCGATAGTCAATGAATAATAAATGTGAGGTGTTGCTTGGATACTGTTCATATGTTTCCTTTTCCTGTACGGGATCATTGTTCACATTTGCTTTTATTTTTATTAATACCACAGGAAGCAGCTGGTTTCCTAACTGGGTTTTCATTTGTGCTAATCTTCGTCTGTAGGATTTTAATATTGCCTTATCTTTTTGTTATCTGCGAAGCAGATGTCTCTAGGAGTCGATGCTTTATGGTTGCAATAAGACAGTTGAACTTTCCCAATAATCCCTTGTAAATCAATTGGGTTATAGGTTAAATCCATTATATCTACCCATCTATCAGAACGGCATCAATGACCAAGAAAATCTATACCATGTGTCACTATGTCCATCGTCCATGGCAGCTTTAGTAGTTCATATTATAAAGTCTTTTTTACCCATCAATGTTATGGTTATAATAGCCCTATAAAAAAAAAAAAAAAACCCAGTGCCACAATCCACCAGAAACTCATCAGTCTCACTACTCTGAGCCAACATCTACATGGTAAGACGAGTGAGTTTGCAGATAAATAATTGCATTAAATTGATTAGAAAACAATGCTTGTGTATTTGTATGACGCTGATGCTTTAAAAAATGTATTTAAAAACATGCCGAGAATAAACCCTGTGACTGCGGGCATGAAAAACAAACTAGAGCCTTTTAAAATAATAAGGGGAAAAAAATTGTCTTTCCTTTCTGTAACATCTCATGTTTTTCATTCCTTTGCATTTTAGTTGACTTCAGGCCTCATGCCAGTATGGATACTGCGCACCACATGCTTCTGTTTGGATGTAACATACCTTCTTCCACTGAAGATTACTGGTATGTAATGTATGCTGACTGACAATTACGATTCCTTTGGTCATATGTCTGCATGACGACTAAAGTTACTTAAATGTGACAAAAAATGGACTATACCAGTTTTCTCTTTCATTTTTTTCTCTCTATCTTTTGCTTTTTCACTCTTCTTCTTTCACTCTTGCACTCTCTCTACCGCTCTTGCTCTGGCTCGCTTGCTGTCTCTCTAAAGCTGCAGCTCCACCTGCTCTGTAAAATATTTTATTTTTATCACTGACGTTATGACATTAGAAACAACAATACTACTATGTTGATTGCTCAGACTCTGCCTACAATTGATACGTTCTGTAAAATGTTGCCCCATTCATATTTTCTCCGACAAATGCTACAATGTACCTTGTAGTTTTGAGACATTAAAAAAGGGTGATTTAAAACATATACTGTTAAAGGGAGAGTCTACTGTCCCTGACAACCACCACTATGAACGCAGACATATTAAAGTATTCGGTGGGAGGAAAGCGCTTCCATTGAAATTAATGGCAGGACTTTCCACACTTGCACACTGGAGTCTAACTGTTGAGTATATGATGAGCAGGGAGATGTGTTCTGATGAGCACATCTCCAGCAGGGCATTTAGCTGCAGGGGCAGCTCAGTATACAGTATAGTAATGGGAGTTACGTTTTTCAGGGGGGTGTTAAATGGGTGGCATAAGGCATTTCTGGAGGCAGAGTGTTCTATGAAATGCCTTTTAACCCCCTTAATGCGACTCTGCCTCCTGAAATGCCTTAAACCTCCCTAAATGCCACTCTGCCCTGTAATATGCCTTTTAACCCCCTTAATGCCAGAGTGGCATATAGGGGTATAAGGCATTTCTGGAGGCAGAGTGGCACATAGGGGGTCAAAAGGCATATCATGGGGCACAGTGGCATATAGGGTTAAAAGGCATATCATGGGGCACAGTGACATAAAGGGGGTATAAGGCATTTCTGGGGCAGATGTGCATAACTGGGGGGGCAGGTTGGAAAATAGAAGGAAATAAAACCAAAATATTTTTCTCAGTCATAGCTTTTATTAAAAAAAATTATTAACATTTACTGGTATTTTTCTATAGGGTCGTCTTATATTAAGGCTTTTTCTTTTTTTCCTAAATTAATATTCAGATTTGGGGGGTCTTCTTATAATCAGGGTCGTCTTATAATCGAGCAAATACGGTATGTTTGTATATGTATGTATACATATTTGTGTGTGTGTGTGTATATATATGCTCAAAATATATGGCAAAGTTAGAGGCAAAAAGCAGTAAAATATTGCAAAGGCTATAAAAAGACATGGATAGCTTTTGCTTATGGAATCATTTTAACACGTGAGATGCATACATATATGGCGCATAAACTGCACTTAAGTTGATGGATTTGCTCATTAGACTAAGGAATTACAGTCAAATACCAAGACAAGCAAGGTTCTTTGTGTTATAAATAACATATCTGAGCGTAATGGATCATCCAGACCCCTCACATTGCATTTGTACCTCATTAGATCTTACTGATTTGCCTGTTTGAGGCTTGTGTATAATGAATCATCTTAAGGCCATAGGAGTTAAATGTAAGCATCTAATGTAAATATTTTGAAATGCATATAGCAGGGACGCCCATGTTTTTTCTGCAGCGGGCCATTTCTTCAGAATGTGTGCGTTGGCCGCATTCATTTTTCATTGAGAGACAAAAAACCTGTCCAAAATCCACAACAATACACAATATTATTTAGATGCAGTGTGGATAATAAAATTATAAGTTTGCAATAATGATGTATTAAGAAATAAAACGTTTTGGTTTTTTTATTCATAATTTGTTTGTTTTTTTCCTTTACTTTGGATGTCCCTGCTCACTGTGGCAGCTTTCACTTATAGAAGGAGGACATCAAGTGGTGGCCATAATGATCAGATCACTCATAATGGTCAGGAGTGACTTGATCACCATTCACCCACTCCTAACTGGCTACCGAGTCTAACCGACAGCAGTATACCTGGAAGCACTTTTGACTTCCTGGTCATTGCTGCTGAAGACATTTCTCTTACTCTTTCAATGATGGTGCTCCATAGGAGCACAGCTGTGATTTGGTCTCCACAAGCTTGTGGGGGCTGAAGATGCAGAACGTTAATCCCTAAAAGGCTGTGATCGTGTCATAGACGTACAGGGAGGGACGGGATACCCCAGAAATGGCTTGGCCCCAGACTGGAGGTGGTAGTATTGTCTTACCCGAAAAGCCACCATTGTTTACCATTGAACAATAGTTAGTCATCTTTTTTTTGCTGCTGTTAATTATTTGTCTATCATATTAAAATCTGAAGCTTGTTATTTTTGCTCATACTTGTATTGCACATAATCTCTGAGTTATTGATGCAATTACACTATGCATTTCTTGTCATAACAAAGTACAGCTTAATATGTATGGACCTGATCTTAGGAAATACTGTTTGCACAGAAATCCCTGATCCCAACTGAGGTTAATATTTGGTGTAATTGCGTCAGATGCACTTTCCAGTATTTGTATTCTGGCATAATCAGACAACGCACAGTTTTTGTGTTGTCCCCGGACCAGGCTCCCCTCTCATTATGACCCTGGGTGTTAGTTGGCAGGGGAGTTGTGGTCCAGACTCTTTCTGCTAGCTGTCCCTGCATAATAAATAGTTTGGTTAGTGACGTGACCGTAAAGAATCTCACTGACTCCGAGCTATTCTTGCTGCTTCATCTCGTTGTTATCTTCATCTTCAATCCTCCTCGCCCCACTTTTTGCAGTCCTCCCCTGCCATTGCCCCCTTTGCATTGATATGTGCACCAACCCCCATTACAGCAACCATAACAAAGCTTCAGGCCACACGACCCTTTATTTTTTAATGTTCTGTTCGGTGTATGGTGGGAAGAAAAAGACAGATGTGTGCTTTATTGGTTAGAACAAAAACAGTCTAATTAAATGACTATAAATATGGGAGACTTGCCAAGCAGTAGTAATAGCATGTTTGCCAATACCTGATTCAATGATGTTATTCATTAGAAGAGGGTGGGTTTTAAGTAGACGCTAAGAAATTGTTCCCAGCAGATAAATGAATTACAAACGTGTATTAGAGCAGCACTGCACTTGCTTTCTGAAGGCCCATGCCAGCTAGCAATCCCTTCTCGCTGGTAGCCCAACCTTGTTTTCTTTTGGAATGCATTTGCTTAACATGCAACAGCATTATCGCATTATTTTTAAAACAAGCATCTTTTATAGTTAAAAATACGGTAATATTTGGAACCTTTGAACCTGGGCTAGCTAACAGGAATCTCTCAGGCTACAACCATCTATACTTTTCTTGTTGATGTTAGCAAAACATTGTGGGAGTTGTAGTCCCACAATCATGCATGGAACTTCAAACATATGCTGGCCGGACACCCTTCAGCTGTGAAGTAACGTCATAATTACTAAAGAGCTATCTGTTGACTATCCCTGATCTAGATCCACTAAAATGGCATATCCGGCCTGGCCATCTGGCACATCACGCAAATACCCAACATAGCTCCATATGTAGTGCGCGGATTTAAGTAAGGTCAACTGCTTGGTATATGTCGCCACAGTCTCCGTTTATGCTCATGTAGAGTGTACCTTGCAGTACCTGATCTGCGTCTGAAACAGCAGGTGGGATGAGTGTGTGGTGTTGTTGGCCACCGGGAATTGGCCCTCTGTGCCAAATGGTCAGTCCATGCATGTCAGTAGATGGCCACTGGCCTTAAAGTACCAGGACCACTTAGTTATCCCCAGTCTGGCTCTGCCCCCTACATTTCAGGTGTCGGGACACATAACTTAGATACTGTTGTGGCCACCCATCGCCTTACCCGTATAGTCACCATGCAAGCTAGTGTCTCAAGGAGGCAAAGTGGGAACTGCAATGGAGGTCTGTGCTGCAACAGGACAGATCTTCATTGATTTTTCTCCTCCCTGGGCCAGTCAGGGGTGATCATAAGATCTCCCAACAGGCCCATACTCTCCACTCTCAGCAAAATCCAGTCAGAAGGGCAGCTACCTAGAACAGTGGGACTATTCCCCCTAAAAGCAGCACTGTTTGGAGGTATGCAAAATAACTGGAGTGTGTGGTTTCTTGTCCTGCTCAACATCAGAAGTCTTCTTCAGTTCTGTAAGCATAACAAAGACAATTTTCATAAGCATGTTCAGACATATTGAATTAATGCATGTCTAAAGCGGTAACATGGGTTTATTTTCCATTCTGATTTGTTTTCGGGAGAATAAGTTTTGATTCTAGTATTGTTTGTTTTACAGGGACTGCAGTGCTGGGACATGCGCAGACAAGTCAAGCATCATGTATGCGTGGGCAAGAAATGCGCCACCCACCAAACTTCCAAAAGGTATATAGTGTTTTTTTCTGTTCATTTACTCATCAAATCTGATTACTGCAGTGTGTCATATTTGTGTTATCTCTCTTCGGAGCCAAATGTTTCTTTCCAATTTTTCCTACAAGAGTCATCAAAGTCTAAATGTGTGGAGAACCAGGATGTATATAATATGCTATTTTTAAATGCCCAGTCTTTAAAGCAAACCCCAAATCCCATTGCATGATATATTGAGTAAAACACAAAATAGAATATTAAATATTTCCTCAAAAATGCCAATACAAAATGTAAAAAAATAGAAAATTGTATTAAAGCTGCTGTTTACGCCTTTTGTGTTTGATACAGGTGTTGGATTCAGAGTCGGAGGGGAAGGGGGCAGTAAATATTTTGTGCTTCAGGTGCATTATGGGGATGTTAGTGCTTTCCGCGGTAAGTGGAATAATAATGTTGCTTTTCATGAACGCAGAATGGAAGTAATCCATTCTGCGTTTAATGTTTTATTGATTAAATGTGATATTGGTTACATGTAAAAGCTTTTATTTAAAACAAAAACAAACATTTGCGTCATTTCAAAATACTAGCTTTGTCTTTAATTGACATATAAAACACTTTTTAATAAAGCAAAAAAATATTGTTAACAGTATATTAACGGGTGTCGGTGAGCACTTGACCTCCATAATAGGGAAAGCCTTTCTGATTTATGCTGCACACTGGATAACATGCAGATCAATATCTGAGCTGCTGATGTAAAGCTTTCAATGACATTAAATAGCTGTTTCAATATATATATATATATATATATATATATATATATATATATATATATATATTCATTCATTTTTGTGTCCTTCACAACATACTTTTCTAATGGTTAGTCTGCCCAAATCTAGTGTGATAGAGCAGAACCTGAATTTCTGAATCTGTGATACAGCTACCCACTTGGGTACTTGTAAAATGGTCAGGGAGCCCCTTAGAAACTATTACATCTGAGATAAAACCGTACTTAAAATAGCCCTTAAACCTCTACATCTTCTGCAATTATTCCCTATATTTAATGATTCTCTCTGTCCTGGTGGACAAAACCAGTTGCCAACATTTTGGGGGCGCTGGCAATGTTCACGTCAGATACTCACTTGCTTCTGAACATCGTTGCTCCTGTAGTGTTCACGACCAGCTCTGTCGCATAATGTAGCATGTGGTCGTTGGGAGGTAAACTGCATTTTTTATTTGTTTTTTCTTCATGAAAGAACAGTCTGGTTCCCCAGTTGTAAATGTTTTTTTTCTGTGCTGGGAGTCCATTTTGCATGGACTCCAGTGCACTTTTCTGCATGCATATTAATGTAGGCATTGTTTAGTTATTGGAGTAAAAAAGTGACTTCTGTCTCCTTTAACTCCTCCCCCAGCGGATTCTACTGAAACCAGGAAGTGTACGTAGGAAGCCTGCTTCCTGCACATGCTCATTAGAACTTGATGGGAACTCTGCTTTCTTTGAAGTTACTGAGGGTGGCAGCAGCGAATCGCATGTATGCTAGCAAAACATCAGTGTTCAAATAGCATAAATGTGATTGGCTGCTACTGCTCCCATTGATTCCAGTCGCAGCACCAAAATGTATCTCCTCCAAGGCAAGTCACAGGGGCGGGTAGACAAAGTTTAAAGAGAATTCTGATGAATTCCTCTGTGTTTGCATGTAAAACAAAATAAGAGGACCTTATTATTGTATACATTCAAACAGATAGCACCATTTGGCTTTTGCTTAGAACATGATGACCGGTTTGCACCAGATCTCCTCTACATAAGTGGCCTATGTTTGTGTTTTGCTTCCTTGGCATTTATACATTTATCAATGATATTATTCTTAAGGTATTTTTTTTTGTTTTGTTATAATGGTTAGTTTCTTAAAGGTGACAGTTCCCATTTAAGGGTAGATGGATGAAAGATTGACGTATTGAAACCTCTCGCTACTAATTCATGGTACAGGTTGGAAAACTTTATTGTGTTTCCCATTCAGGAGTAGTTTTAAAAAAAATGTGTAAAACAAAAAAAGTGAAAAACACGAATAAAATAACCTTTAAAATAAAGAATAATTTAAATAACAGTCTTAAGCTTGACTGGCATACTGTGGAGACTGTTTTATTGGGTTCCTTTTTCTTCTTACTCATATTTGGATACTATGTTCTCCATAGACTGAAAAAGAGGCCACTATTTTAGCTGCTCAACAAGAACATCTTTAATGTTTGTTCTTTCTTTTAGATCCCTTTTCTTTCTCGTGTTTTTTATGTATCTGCAAAGATTTTTCCTTACAGAATAAGTCATAACAAAAACGGCAGCACAGCTTATACATCATAAACTGTTGCCCCTGAATTATTGTCAGATTAGCTATGCTGGTTGCGCTGACACTATGAGTAAAAGCAGACTTAACCATGCAGTGCGAGAGACATTTATCTTTATGTGCCACCACAGCGCTTCATTTCTTCTGTGTAGATTTGCTTCCTGCAGAAAAAGGAAAATGGTACATTAAAAAAATATTTTTCTTTGTTCCAGATAACATATGTATATATATATATATATCTAAAATAAATTTTTCCTGGTTATCTAAAGGGTTGTCAGGATCTGCTCTGAAACAGTTATATTAAAATTTTTTTAGGGCTGGTCCTTAACCAAATAGCTCCCCAGGCAAAAAGCCCTTTCATAGATCTCTTGCGCATGCCCACACCCCATTCATTGTGGATGCAACCTTCTCAAGTACAAGACAGACTTCTCCACATTGAAGGCATTTTCTGGGGTGACCCCCAGGGCCCCCTGGTACAGGCAGCTGAGACACGGATTCTATGAAAATTTTACATTGACTTACAGGGAAGAAATTGTAAATTGTTGTTCCTTCACCCTCCCGTTTCCATTTCTATTTCTATTAAGGATGACTCACCGTACAGGCTACATTTAAGTGTTCCTAATGTATTTCCTTCTGTAATCCTTCGCCTCTGTTGTGTATTTGACATTGTTGTATGTGTGATGAGATTACTTTGGTGCTGATGTTGTCTGCATAATCCCTTGCTATTGTTTTGCGTGTTAATCCTTTTCCCCTGCCCTGGTAAAGTGGTTATATAAACTCCCCAAAAACTCAACGAAACATAAAGTGTCTTCTCTTGCATCCTGACTGGTGTGTTGTATCTGGTGCTACGATTCTTTGGTAGACCGTTTTTCCCCAAGAGCACCACCCTTACTCAGAAACGGAGCCGCTACCCATCTTCTAGCTAGCTTTTGCTATGAGGAAGGCTAGATATAGACATCTATCAATACACTAACTAGTATAAATAGTTAATTCCTTCTGTAGACATCACCTTAGCGTTAACAGATGGCTTCGTCGTTGGCTGTACGGCTCTGTTGAGAGCGCACATTAAGTGCTTGTGTGAATGAGCTGAGTCAGGTGGTCAGGACGCTTTCATGTAGCTCACTGGAGGCCCAGGGTACCAGAGAGAACACAAAATACAGAACTCTGGTAGTTAATGCATTTGTGAGAATCATATGCCTTCTTCAGCCTAACATCTAGATATGTGATGTGTTTATAGGTTTTGTGGAAAATGCTATAATTTATATGTAATGATTAGTTTAACACAGCTTGAAAACCATTAATCTCGAAACCCTCGCTTATACCTATACTTCCAAATATAGCAGGCTTTCTATGAAATGCTTAGCTTGGCTTTGCTATATGTTTACATGAGTCAGTGTGGGTAGGAAGTACATTGGAAATGTTAAAAAGGACAGTTAGGTCAGCTGTGTTTTTGCTGTCAGTGAACATGTACTTGCAGAAGTACCGTATGTGAAATCAGCATACCTGGGAACTCTCAGGGTTTGGACTGGAGAACTCCAGGACAAACTCCGGTTCTCCGGGTCAACACCCAGATTGCTCCAGGTCGCGAGAGCGGGGTCTTGACACTTCCCACTCCCTGTCCATTTCTCCTCTAAATGAGGTTGTTTCCTGCGATGGTGGGGGGAACGCCCAAGGACGGTGGGGGGAACGTCCCATTGATGTCAGTGTGCAGTCCTGGCCGCATCCCTCATGGGTAGGCTTCGGGTAGCCGGAGCCCACAAGTTCCCAGGTATGGCAATCAGTGTCAGTGAGCGTACGCAGTGTTCCCTGTCCCAGTATTATTATGTATTGATTTATTATTTATATAGCTCCATCGTATTCTGCACTGCAGAGCATTTTTCGAAGTTTCAAATTGTTCCTCTTCAGGGGCCATGCTACTGAAACCCATATTATTTATAGTATTTCTGCAAGTTGCACAGCTTGTGGCAACTCTTGCCAAAGGTTTCTTGCAAATTGCGCTTTTCAGTTAGAGACCCTGCTGATTTCCCAGTTACCATACATTTATCTTCTGCAAAACCCGGGTATTTAAGGAGTAAACCACTTTCTTATATTTGGGAAAATACTGCTATATGATGCACAGAGATGCATTTTAAATGTACTTTTGCTGGGTTGGCCAGCATCAGGTTAGATGCTTCCTATTAAGCGTATGCAGTACTCTATTTTGGACAGGTTAATCCAGGATTAACACAAAGAACCAGGCTACAGATTTTGGATACAGAATTTACAAAGCTTTTTTTCACTTTCAGATAAGCACTTAAACCTTTGAGCTGTGTGAGAATATCACTGAGGCTTTCAGAAGCCCAAGATGACACAAGATGTCCAGTTGAGAGTCTGGAATATTAAGGCTCATAATCAATATGTGTTCATTTTCCCAAACCATGTTTAAATTGATCAAAGATGGAAACCCGGAGATCTCAATCACAAATGACTTGAAATGTCTCACCATCCTCCTATGTTGAATAACATTCCGCTCTGCATTATTGATCCTTTCAGTGTGAAACCATGCCTTTTGAACTGATATTTCAAAATGTAATGTATTAAAGTAATGAGCTTGCCTTATACCGATATAACTCAAATGCTGGCTTGATCTTTTCCTGAGCTAATTTTTATACTCTCCATTTGCAGTTAATAGATGGATAACCAGTAATTTCAGATGTCATTTGCCATAACTGATTATTGAGGGACCTGGAGCCAAAATATTTTCATCTTACATTATGTCTCTTCTTCTTCTTCTGCTTCTTCACATTATACAGATAAACATAAGGATTGCACGGGGGTGACTGTGCAGATAACCCCAGAGAAGTATGTATTATTTTATTTCTCTTATCCTCCAGTTAAAAGGGATCTGATACCATTAATTTAATAGCCTGTGTGTTTGTAAAACTGTATATATTTTTTATATTTGCTTTAAAAAGATAACAGATTTGCTGCAGCCTGTATCTGTGCGTATCCCAATACCTGGAATAGGTTATCAGACATATAGGGTTTTTGAAAAGTGTTGTAATAAAGCATGCTGCACACACCTATAATGCTTATAACATGTATTCTTTATCTGAAAATGAAGTATAAAATAAGTGAACAGTGAAGCTTTTTTCTGTTTTGTGTTTTTTATGTTGGTTTTATTGCACACAATACTTTTTGTGGTCCCCAGGCAGCCATTGATTGCCGGTATTTATCTCATGATGTCGGTGGACACTGTAATCCCACCAGGAGAAAAAGGTAAGTGAATGCATGTGCTTTGTATACTGTGCAGTAGTTAAAGGTGCTGTTCCACTTAAACAAAACATTAAGTTAGGCGAATAAACGTTAGCAGATCGGCCATGTTATTCTTACCTATGAAGGCTTATTCACATAAAAACAACACAGTAACATTTAACAAACTTTTTTTTCTAGCTTCTGTGCCTGCTTTTGTGTCACATGACCAGCATTTCCGTAGGGGTTAAAAAAAATATAAATAATGCAAAATTTTACATGATTATTCCTGGGATGGGTTTGGCATTCAGCAATAGTAAGAATGATGTTCCTAATGCTGCATCTATTTAAAAAAATAACAATGAAAAGGGGTTAAATTATGCACAGTACGTGTCACAGCACCTTCCTACTACACATTTTTATGTCAGTGATATAATGGGTATAACAAAGAGTTAAAAGTGTGTTTGAAAGGAAACCCACAATCCCTTTGCAATGCAACATTACTTGCTTTAATGAGGCATTCACGTGGCATTTCCAGACTTCATAAACTTTAGTTTAGTGTTGCTTTGGGGGGTGGGTTCACTGTGGATTCCATAGTATTTATTCAAGCATGTACTTGCGATTGTGCATAGCAGAGGTTGTCCTTTTGCAATGTTCAAATGTTTAGGGTCATCTAGAAATGTCCTTGTTTTGAAAGAAACACACATTTTCCCCATGAAAATTGAATTGTGGACTCCTGCTAATGGGTTGGTGCTATTAAAAAGATTGCGGCAACACAGAGAAATATTTTTAGTATACTTTCATATTAGATAACTATTAGGGCGGATGACCTATATTTGTTGCTTTGACTTAGCAGGCTTCTAAATGAGATGTAACTACTGCAAGTGGTGCTTTGTCATTCCTAATTGTGAGGGTCCCATGTAAATATGTTTTTATATTTATGTATATAGCTTCATTATATTCCGCTGATATAAATAATACCGTGCTGCAAAAAAATCCCCAGTTCTTTAGAGGTATGAGTTTACATGTGTGTATTTGGAGTTTTAATTAAATAACATTATTATTATTTTTTTTTAACAGCAGTTAATGCAGATATTGCCTGTGCCTACAACAGACCCACAATGCACCCGTTTGCCTACAGAGTTCACACTCATCATTTAGGTAAGAGGTTTTTTGGTATTGCTTGTATAATATTGAAGACCTTCCAGATCATGTTAATGAGAGCAATACTTTTAACTTTACTAAGAGGATGGTAGATGATTGTAACAGCCTCTCAACAAAGTGAGGGTGTTTAAACATGCGTGGAATAGGCATAAAACTATCCTGAATCTAAGACGAGACCCAGGACTGATTACGATCCAAGTTTTGACATCAGGAAAAATTGCCTGGATGGGCCGAATGGTTCTTATCTGCCATCAAATTCTGTTTCTAAAACCCTGTTTCATGTCATTTAATGAGTCCCTGTCAGCTCTGTATATTCACTAACCTTGTTTGTTCTGCATGCTTTAGGTCAAGTGGTGAGCGGCTACAGAATCAGACATGGCAAGTGGACGTTAATTGGTAGACAGAGCCCCCAGCTGCCGCAGGTATGTTTATCAAGAAAACTACACAAACTACACAAAGATAATATAGCAAGTAACGTGGAATTCCGAACCACCGAATAAATTGACGGAAGCATTAAGCCTATGTGGATTGTTGCAGGGATTATGGTTTATTAAACAATGATAACAGAATAACGTTTGACAGGTTCAGTGAAACTACAAAAATTTTTTCACCTCCTCCTTTCCCCCTCATATTTCACAGGCATTCTATCCTATAGAGCATTCGCTTGATGTTAGTGCTGGGGATATCTTAGCAGCCAGGTGTCTTTTTACTGGCGAAGGCAGAACAACAGAGACACGAATTGGGTAGGTATGAGAAATCGGTTACTTGTATTCATCACATACTATATACATTTTCAAGCCATAGTGTTATCCGTGAGGGACAAAATCTGCAATATCTTATTGGCATTTATTTGTAGTTCAAACACAATTGTCACCACACCCTTTGTATCCAACATATTGTAGCCATGTCAAGCCATGTCACCAATGGATTGCAGACTTGGATTTCACTGTATGCTTTCTCGGGTTGGACTCTCTCAGCTACCCCATCAATGTTGTCCATATTCTTTGTACCTACTGATATGAACGTGGCGTGGATGACAGGTTCATCAAATAGCTGTATAATACGTAATAAAAAATTACAATTACATAAGGGGAAACAATAAATTTGCTCAATGTCAGGGAAAGTGGTCACATTTTTTTTCTTCTTACTTTCAAGCAAGTGGCTAAATAAGCGCTAGGCGGATGCTCGTCTCTTGTGTGCATGGGTCAGCTTCTGAGTAGTGTGTTTGTGTAGTTGTGTGTAGTGCTATAAAAGGTAAACTGACAGGTATTTCACGCGACACAGCATGAACGGAACGATTTCCACGGTATCAGTGCATAGACTGGTGACTGCTTTTGTGAGGTCTATCGGGAGCTCTCTATTTTCAGCACACGCAGAAGCAGCCTTTCTTTCCATTCTCGTATCATTACTGTTGCCATGGAAAATAAGTGAATCCTGCTAGACACTGCTGGAAAAGCATTGACATATTGTATTTTCTAAGAAATAGCCGTCCTCCTCATTTCCTTTTTTATATGTGGACATATTGAAACATGGTATTACAGAGAGGAGAAAATACCTAAATACCTAAAAATATTCATTAGTGTCATAGGAACGTATGTTTTTTTTTTTTTTTTTTTCTTTTCACAAATTTTTTTCACAGTGGAAAAACATAAAATATGCCTGATGTTTCATGCAATATGCATGATTTCTGGCAGAGGGGAGGTAATAATTACAGTTGAGCAATATAGTTGTGGTGGGTCATTGAGGATAATGTGCTGTTTAGAATTAAGTATTGCTGCAGGGGTTTATGAACCCTTCATATCTTATGAATCTCTCTCACTCGCTCTCTCTCTCTTCATATACACATTTACACTCAAGATGTGAGGGGTGAGGTTAGAGATGGGAGGCAGGAGTGGCCAGGGACATTTGGGTTGAATGACACCTCGATACCCTTGTGTGGCTGGTTAACCTCAAACATTTGCACCTTCGCCTCTTGTGTCATATACTCCCACATCCTCCTGGTTTGTAAGCTTGTTCAAGAAAGGCATTCTTCACCCTTTGTTTCTATCCTGTTGTGTGATACACTTTTATCATGTTCTGTTTACACATTGTTTAGCTCTTCTGAATATGATGGTGCTGTATAAATCAGTAAATAATAGACAGAAGAATTGGTTTGTTATCTGGCAATACAAGTCTAGGCAGGTTGTAAAGTGGTAGCCACTGATCGGTACCAAAACCAAAATACAGGCTACAAAGGTAAATGCCAAAATATGATACCTCATGAGTATGTAGCAATTGCTCAAATAGAATCAGAGACATTTCAAGTGGTTCTCATGAAAATCTAAACTAAAGTATGTTATATGTGCCAGCTACGTGCGACTTTTCCCAATTCACAAGCAATTCGATTGTAAACTCTAGGGGGTTCAATGTATCTGGAACATTTTTATCTCTAAATTGGATTACTCTAAACAGCAGATCTCCTTGCTCTGTACCTCAGTACTTTAAATGCATTTTGTTACCCTGGGAGAAAAGTCCAATAATAAAAAATGTCATGCAGAGCAATTTCAAGTTACAAGACACATAACTGAGTGTTCAAACTCACAAAAATACAAGTGTATGTGTATTTGCTATAGTAAAAAAAAATGGCATTCCCGATTTAAAGGCATGTCCTAAACATTAATGTTATTCCAACAGAATAGATATTACTCATTATTTTCCCTCTTCTCTTTATACAGGGGTACATCTAGTGATGAAATGTGCAACTTATACATCATGTATTACATGGATGCTGCACATGCAAGTTCATACATGACATGCATACAGACTGGAGATCCTGAGCTTTTCCAGGACATTCCCCAGATAGCAAACATTCCTGTTCCTGTTAGCCCTGAAATGATGATGATGATGGGACATGGTCATCATCATGAAGGTGAGCTACTAGTGGATTCAGTATTCGTTTTACTTTAGTATTTTTTTTTATTGCTCTTCTTGACATGCTTCTATTAAAGTACATATTTTTGCTAACTTAATAACAATTTTCTCCCCGGTTACTATTCTGCAGAATGTATTATTTTCTAGTGTAACTGAATTATAGTCCTGGATAATGAATTAGCAAATAATTGCATTAATTTTACTTTAATCTTTTGAAGGTTAGGTTATTTTAATCTAAAAATGACAGATATGCTTTAAGCACAGATATAATTAATCTGTAACACTACATGAAATTAAAACACATTTTTTGTGTGAATACCTGGTTAGGCAAAAATTGATTAGATAGCCATCAACTTTATTCAGAACTTGACATAGTAGTCTGCAGTGCCTTTCCTTGTCTTAGGCAACATTAACTATTCGTGAGCTTGCTGTAGTTATGACTGTTCCCTTTTCTCTGATTTCTGCATCATTAACCCAAGAGCTTGCTAGAGTGAGTTTAGTTCTTAGACTTTTATGCAACATTAACTCAAGCTCCTTTAGTTGCTTTAGAAATATTTTAGCCAAATAGAACAGATTGCAGGACTTGAATTAGTGAGCCACCTAAATCTGGTGTTTGTGGTGGTTAAGAAGCATGGTTTGCGATATGGCTCCCTGTCTAAAAACAAGTTTGTGGTGGTAGAATTTATAGAATTTAGAAAATATAAAAACTAAAATAAAATGTTTAGGTACCAACATCACCTGCATTTTTTAATACAGTATGTAGAGTTGTAGCACATCTATAATAAATACATTTTCCATATTTTAGATGATGAAACAACTACATCTATAACCGTTTAGTCTAAACTCAATAATGCGCCATAAAACAAATACCCTGCACATACATGGAAGAGTTTGCAGACATTTTAACATGGAAGATGTAACCCGTGTTGTTGTTGCTTTCATGACATATGCACCAGTATTGAAAGGGTTAAAACATTTTTTTATTTTTACTGAATTATTCATTTTCTTTTTCTGCCCTTTATACAGTAATGAATTAGAATACTAATTTTAAGTGTCTTGGGAGAAGTTCATGTACAATTACATGTGAAGTTTATCAATTAGCATTAATACATTTCTGGCATGAAGTACAGACAAGGATGTAATTGGTGCTGTTATTGGGACTGTTATTCTGACACTTGCTCACTAAGAGAAAAGTTTAGTGCTCCTTGTTGAATTTGTGCCCTGGGAGTAGAATTTCTTACTGCTGAGTATATATGTGGGATGTAGTCTGTGTCTTCTACAAAAGTCTGGACTTTAAATTGTTAATTGAACCCAACACCTTTTGTACATTATCTGGAGTTGAGGAGGAGATTGAGTTTGGATAAGTCTAGTGCCCGCTGATTACAGAAGAATTTTGGTAAATTCCTAATAGAACTTTTTTCTAGGGAACAAAAATTATATCAGATGTTATGACTATATTGAGAAATGTGTCTTTTTTTCTTGGTTTTCCAGAACCAAAAGAACTAGAGGTGAAAACCGCTCTCCAGCAACCTAAAAGAGAAGAAGAGGAAGTATTAGATCAGGGTATGTATTATCAATGCTTGTTAAGGTGTACACTTGTACTTGGACCATGTGCACTCCACAGAAAAAACCCTTTATTTTCAATTTAATTGGTTGACATCATCAAGTGGGGCTTAAAGCATGAAGAAATAATAAAGAGGCTTATATGTATCTGACAAGTAGGTTTATTATAGTGTAATACAACACAAATACTAAAAAAAAAAACACTCAAAATTATACACATGCTACATTTTATGTAATCAGGTGTGGTTTTTAACTTAAGCATTTATGTTACTATCATTAAGTATTTTGTTTAAGAATATATCTGCATGCGTCTACAAGGCTAGCGCAGCGAGTTATTGGATTTTCTCATTTGAGCCACACATTATTTTGGTCCTTATGTGCAGTTTCCACCATTATATTACAACACAATAATATATAAATATTTATATTTATACATTCTGCTTTGCTTTTGAATTCTATTTTAATGTTTTGTATTGCTAAACCTGATATTTAAACGTAAACTAAAATGAAATAATTAGAAATTCCTTCCTTAAGAAAACGATGCAATTCCAAAAGCATCCACTTACATTGTATAGACATACTGCATTTTGAAAGAGATTAACAACCTTGGAGCTTGTCACCAGGGAGACATGTAGTTGTGCTTATAAAGGGCAGATAAATGTATTTTGTTATTTTATATGGACCAAGGCCAGCAAAAGCAAAGTTTCTCCACTTCCCTAATAAACGAACGGTTCTAAAAGCATATTGAAGAAATAGAAACATCAGTTTCCAACATCAAAAAGATCCTGATATTACAAGACTATTCAGTGAAACTTTCGAACAGGAAAGAAATTTACACTCTTATGCAATAACATAAATTCACACTACTCTACCCTGATAAACTATGCATTTTTCTATCAGAAAATGTATCCACAGTAGACCATGCTCAATGAGCAACATTACTGAGCCACACCCATGCCCATATAAGGTAGCATTCACGGCGACGCCCATTCCATTGTGATGTCATTGAATGTCCAGCATTATGAAGTTGTCAATAAGCTAATCTTGCTCACACTTGTGTTTGGATCAATCCTGATCACCTCACAAGATTTTTCTCTTGCGAGAAGAGTTTGGATTCAATTTTAATCCGTCAACTAGGACAAATATGGGAGCTCGTTCTTTCTTTAGGAGCACCATAAGGCTGTGGTGTTCTTGCTTCATGGGAAATGAGCACACTGAAGAGCAAATGGATGAAGCGCTCTTCAAGCCCACCCCAGACGCTCCGGTGGACAATATGTCTTCATTGAGCAGAAGCGTGAGCAGCTCCTCCATTGAAATGGATTCCAGCAGCTCTCCTGATAGCCAAGCTTCCTGCTTTGAAACCGACACTAAATCGAGTGTGTCCATCGAGGCTGGGATTAAGCCACCTGCTGAGAGTATTGACTGTACTTTGGCTGGGAGTACTAACGGCTACTCAGACATAGAGGACAGTGCCTCAATTTCTACCTATGAATCTCTGAGTTCATTCTACGAGACAGACAGCAGTTCATCCAGCTACCTAACCTGCAGTTCATAATCTGGAATCAGTGACCCTGTGATTATCACTGGAGATGTTCAGAACACCTGATTATTTAGCAATAAACCAATTTGAAAATTCAATTTTGTAGGACCTTGTATATAGTGTCTGCTATATAAGTATGTAAGGAATGCTTTGTGAATAAATTGAAACATGGGGCACAAACTTTTAAGCGCCATTTAAGCACTGTGTACAGAATAACTAGGAATACATACAGTGAAATATAATGGGGGTTTTTCCTGGCTGCTAAAATACATGCTACTCCATTCTGTGTAAAAACACACAATATCACACAACAATAGCAGCCTCCAGGGTTGTAGATAAAGGATGTTTATTGGAACAAAATTAAATAAAACCAGTTATTTGTCAACGCCACTCTACATTGCAGCATCTTGCGCTGTATTTAATGCAGATGGAGAAAAAAAAATCTTATAAATTATTATATAATTAAACAGCTCCAGATTAATTGATAATCCCAAAATGACCATTTTAGTACAATGAGCACCAGATAGGGTCAAAATTTATTATTATAGTTTGAACTTTTTATTTGCCACGTCCTAAATGAATTTCACTCATCTCACTACATCTGATGTTCTGCTATCACGAAAAATAGCAACATAATTAATATGGTATATGGGTATTAGTTTTCTGCCTAAATCCCTGTTGTACATTTGTTCTCCCTTTGAGCAGCTTTCATCAATCTTTAATCGTGACTGAAGCAGGCAGGCGTTGTAACCCCAGCATGTGTCTCTATTGATGGAAATATACTGCGTAGCCATCCTTCTGTGTATTTCCTCTTGCGTGTTGGATGATGCAGAGTTGTGTTTGATAGATGAGCCCAATAACCTATACCTAGCAGTATCTCATACATCATGTTACTCCCTACAGTTCAACCACCAAATAATTCTCCTTTACGAAAGGAATTATATATTGCAGTTGTTAGTTTATTCAATTGCCCTTGAATGAGTTTTTGATTGAGTTGCTATGAAACCGATTTCTTTTCCTGCATATTTTTTTGGAATATTGAATAAGGCCCAATGCATAGACGATTCTCGCCAATTGAACTGCGTATTGTGAAGAGCTAACTTCTTACACAAGTAGCTGGACAGCCATCGTAGTTAAATTAGTTAAATGAAATGTTACATCCCATTTTAACTCGGGAGACAAAATTACATTTAAGGTCGGTATAAGTCACGGTAGAGAGACATCAAATCTGATGGAAGATTCAGCCCATTTAGTCTGCTCATTTTTCTGATGTAAAAACTTAGACTATAATCAGTCTTTGATCTATATTCAGAATAGCTTGATACCTATCCCGTGCATGCTTAAATTACCTTTTGTATTAGCCTCTACCACTTCTGATGGGAGTCTGGTCCATTTATATACCATCCACCTGGTAAAGTAAAATAATAAGTAATAAGAGGAGTGCAGTTATCACAACTGTATACAGCTAATACATGTAATCGAAGACCCTTCTCACACGTACAGGAATACTTAAATGCATTTGAAAGCCGGGTGTTAACTGGGAATTTCATTTGCAAATGCATAGAGGGAATCTTCAGAATCCTCTGTATAAATTCTGTAGGAGTCTCCAGCCTGTCTCTCTGGAGAGGAACTCAGCCAAATGTTTCTCTTACTGTAACTACAATGTGCAAGAAACCAGCTCAAGAACAGGCTTTCTTGGAGATTGTATGCTTTTAAGGCTAGGGCAATGTTTACTTAACGTGTCTTAGTCTGTCAATTCTAGTTTTGTCATACCTTTTGTATGTAGGTGTTCTAAGAAGTGCTGCGGAAATTGTTAGAGCTATATATTGTACAGGCATACCCTACACGGTACAATGGGGTCCAAAGCATGCATGTAAAATGAAAATGTACTTAAAGTAAAGCATTACCTTTTTACACTTATCAATACATGTACTGCACTGTAACTGTCAGGTCATTTCCAACACGATAAACAAAACGCTCAGAGATGGACTGACGTAGAGGACTGCATTGGGAGGCCAGTCTTGCTGGTGCTGCGGGCGGTCAGGCACTGTACCTGCGGGCGTGATTGGCCACAAATGTGGCGGGAGCGGGCAAAAAAATCAGCGGGAGCGGGATTAAAAAAGCCGTCCCGCGCAGGGCTCTAGACTGACGCACTGGCGTCATGCTGTTACTCACAAAGCGAGTGTAAGTAAACAGGGGAACGGTTGTGCTGCAACTATGTCCTTATTCGTGAGTGTCCATAAAGCGTGATATACCTGTAAATAAGTAGTAATAATAATTTCCCTTTTCTCTGCCTTCAAGCGTTTCTGGTGTTTCCCATTGGGAGTGCGTTCCTACCGATTTGGATATCTGTTTCATATTAATCATTGACAAAACAGATGTATAATGATACATTTCCAGTGAAACCTTTCCCAACCATTAAATACAGTGCAATACCACATTGAACTGATAATTCTATAATTTTATATATAATGATCTCTGAAGAAAAAACTGAGGTTTTATTTATTTTTCCTCTACCTACTCTTATTTTCTTAACAGCTAGGAAGACATGAACTTCATCATGTTGCATCCTTAACAACACCTGTAAATTGTTTACTAGTTTCAATTATGAGGAGAATCCTTGCTCCATTTCCTTTATTTTATATGCTCCTTTGTTACAATAATGTAGCTCTCATATTGATACATCTTCCCTTTGCTCACTATTTATTACTTACTTAAGCCTGGCATTTGATAACCTGAATATAGATTTTTTTTTTTCCCAGCTGTAATTCAGAATGATTGTAATGCATATTGAAATGTATTTGTATTAATCCTTGGAGTTCTGCATTATGATGATCCCTTAATATACACTATATGGACAAACATATTGGGACACACTTCCTAATTACTGAATTCTGACCAAGTGCCAAGCACCTATCCATGCAGTCTGCAATTACAAACATTTGTGAAGAATGCTCAGTGAATTCAAGGGCGGAACTGTGATAGGATGGCACCTTAGCAAAAAGTCAGTTCATGAAATTGCATCCCTGCTAGATATTCCACGGACAGCTCTAAGGGGTATTATTGGAAAGGGGAAGTGTTTAGGTACAGCAGCAACTCCGCCATGAAGCGCAAGACGACTTAAAGTCACAGAGCAAGGTCAACGAGTGCTGAGGCGCATAGTGCCTAAAAGTTGCCAACGCAATGATTACATAGCTGAAGAGATCCAAATTTCCACTGGCATTAATATCAGCACAAAAACTCTGTGCCGCAAGAGCTTTATGGAATGATTTCTGTAGCCGAGCAGCTGCATGCAAGCCCCACATCACCCAGTACAATGCCCATCGTCTGATCGAGTGGTGTAAAACACGCCACTACCGGACTCTGGAGCAGTGGAAACGTGTTCTGTGATTAATCGCGTTTCTCTGTTTGGCAGTCTGATGGGGAAGTCTGGGTTTGGCGAATGCCAGGAGAACGTAACCTGCCTGACTGCATTGTGCCAACTGTAAAGTTTGGTGAAGGAGGGATAATGGTATGGGGCTTTTTTCAGGGATTGGGCCCCTTACTTCCAGTGAAGGGAAATCTTAATGCTTCAGCATACTAAGACATTTGGGACAATGCTATGCTTCCAACTTTGTGGGGACAGCTTGGGGAAGGCCCTGTTTTGTTCCAGCATGTCTGTGCACCTGTCACAAGGTCCATAAAGACATGGTTGGATGAGTTTGTGGAAGAACTTGACTGGCCGCACAGAGCCCCAAGCTCTTTGGGATGAGCTGGAACGGAGATTGTGAGCAGGCCTTCTCACCCAACATCAGTAAATGACTTCACAAATGCTCTACTTGATGAAAGGGGCAAAAGTCTCCACAGAAATCTTGTGGAACGCCTTCCTAGAAGAGTGGAAGCTGTTATAGGGAGGACCAACTACATGTTAATGTCCATGTATTCAGAATGCTGTCTCTGTTGCTGTAATAGTCAGGTGTCCAAATACTTTTGTCCATAAAGTGCAGGTAGAAATATATTGCGGTTAGCTCATTTAATCCACAGCATTTTTTTCCTTGTGTGTTTACTTTTATACATTTTGTACGAGTCTTTAGATTTTATTAGGATTTGAACTTGCTGACATACTTAACATAATACGATACAGATTAAAACAGGTGCAAACCCTGAAACTCAAATAGGCCATATACTTATAATCGAGGTCTGACTATAAGATTAAGATCAAGATCTCCTGCAGGGCACCTGGATCCTCCTGTCTGGTAACCTCCGCTGCTGGTGCTTCTGACTCCCTAGTGTGTAGTCGGGCCAGCGGGTAGACGTCTACGCGATTTGCGTAGGCAACTTCCGCTGCAGCCGGAAGGAGGTGATGTTAGCAGCAGGGGTTGTCTGCGTCCATCGCAGACCTTCCCCGGCTGTCAAAGAGGAGAGTTCCCCGGAGAGTGTTTATGCGCGATGGACGTAGACAACCTCCACTGCTAACGGCACCTCCTTCCAACTGCAGCGGAAATCGCCTACACAAATCGCGTAGACGTCTACCCGCTGGCCCGACTACACACCAGGGAGTCAGAAGCACCGGTAAGTTTGTGGGGAGTGTTAAATGGGGGGCATAAGGCATTTCTGTAGGCTAAGCTCTCTATGGTATGCCTTTTAACCCCCTTAATGCTATTCTGCCTCCAGAAATGCCTTTTTACCCTCTATACGCCACTCTGCCTCCTGAAATGCCTTAAACCTCCCTATATGCCACACTGTCCCATAATATGCCATTGATCCCCCTTAAATGCCAGGGTGGCATATAAGGGTATAAGGCATTTCTGAGGCAGAGTGGCACATAGGGGGTCAAAAGGCATATCATTGGGGCACTGTGGCATTAAGAGGGTTAAAAGGCATATCATGGGACACAGTGGTATATAGGGGGTATAAGGCATTTCTGGGGTAGAGTGGCATGCCTGGGGGCAGATGTGCATAACTGCATGCAGGTTGGAAAATAAAAGGAAAATATTTTTCTCAATCATAGCTTTTATTAAAAAGTAAAACTTTTTTCCTATAGCGTCATCTTATATTCAGGCTTTTTCTTTTCTCCTAAATTGATGTTCAGATTTCGGGGGGGTCATCTTATAATGAAGCAAATACAGTATATATAATTTATAGTAAATATGTATATGCTTAATAAATATGCCTTATTATAGGCAATGTAGGAAACTTGGAATAAACATAAAAAGCAAGCACAATTCCTTTTTTCTAATGCTGCCGTTAAATGAAATTGTTCATCAAAAAACATGACGTATAGTAATAATTCATATAATTTTCAGCCCGTACTTGAATAAAAATGTGTTGCGTTGCATTTGGCTTATCAATTTAATTTTAACCTGACTTCTGTTTTGCCTGAGTGGATTTTACCTGTGTTAATAATGCCCAATAATTGTAGATTAGTATGGTTGCTGGCTGCAAATTGATATATTGGTCTTTATAGCCTTTATAATCCAATAGCATACAATGCTTTTATTCGTTTAAAAAAAAGCATAAGTGAGCATATTATACAAAGGGGACATGAATGGATTAGAACAGCACCTTTCCATAATGATATTATAGAATAGAATCCTTAGCTTGAATGTTAAAATGTGCAAAACTGGCATTGTTGAAGAAAGGAATAAAAATTGAGAGAGTTGAGAGAATCTAGAACTTTGTTTTAAACCTTATTGGTGGTAGGTGTGACTCTAAATCTTAAAAGGTCAAACCAGGTCTTTTAAAAAAAAATACACATTAGCAACTCATCTCAAGTACAATGTGTGTATTCATATAACTAAGACACATTACAGGGGTCTAAGAAAATTATCAAAACTGAGACGAAGCCTCACCCTAACACGGTGCTACAGAATCAGCTTGTTTTGTAGAAATACAGTACAATGTAATGTAAACCCATGAAATGGATAAAGAAGCTATTCCTGCACACTTGTAGAACATATTAATAAAACCAAACTCAGGTGGTCCTGATAATTTAATTTCTCTGTTCATAAATTGTGTTTTCTAATTTCCCCCTCCGCAAATGTTAAAAATCAGTTTACTGTAGGTAGTGGGTCTATTGGTGGTCACAGAATAGATCAGCAGCAATTTCTCTTACTTCCATTTTCTTCCAAGTATTTTGTTTAAGAATATATCTGCATGCTTGAGTCTACAAGGCTGGTGCAGCGAGTTATTGGATTTTCTCATTTGAGCCACACATTATTTTGGTTCTTATGTGCATTTTCCACCATTATATTACTACACAATAATATATATTTATACATTTTGATTCATAGAGGTCTGCTTTGCTTTTTAATTCTATTTTAATGTTTTGTATTGTTAAACGTAAACTATAATAAAATAATTTGATTGGTACATGAAATACCTTCCTTAAGAAAACGACATTGCATTAATTCTGCAATTCCAAAAGCATCCAATTACATAGTATAGACATACTGGATTTGGAAAGAGATTAACAAGCTTGGAGCAACAATACTGAGCCACACCCATGCCCATATAAGGTAGCATTTACAGCCACTCCCACTCCATTGTGATCTCACTGAATGTCCAGCACTATGACGTTGTCAACAAGCTAATCTTGCTCACACTTGTGTTTGGATCAATCCTGATCACGTCACAAGATTTTTCTCTTGCGAGAAGAGTTTGGATTCAAATTTAATCAATCAACTAGGACAAATATGGGAGCTCGTTCTTTCTTTAGGAGCACCATAAGGCAGTGGTGTTGCTGCTTCATGGGAAATGAGCACCCTGAGGATCAAATGGACAAAGAGCTTTTCAAGCCCACCCCAGACACTCCTGGGGAGTCTTCATTGAGCAGAAGCGTGAGCAGCTTCTCCATTGAAATGGATTCCAGCAGCTCTCCCGATAACCAAAAGTATCAGGCTTCCTGCTTTGAAACCAACAGTGTGTCCATCGAGGCTGTTATTAAGCCGCCTGTTGAGAATATTGACGGTACTTTGGATGGCTACTCAGACGTAGAGGACAG
This sequence comes from Spea bombifrons, assembly GCF_027358695.1. Classification (NCBI taxonomy): domain Eukaryota; kingdom Metazoa; phylum Chordata; class Amphibia; order Anura; family Pelobatidae; genus Spea; species Spea bombifrons. The sequence continues at coordinate 136,795,162 of NC_071087.1, read as the reverse complement.
TGCCTCAATTTCAAGCTATGAATCTCTCAGTTCATTCTACGAGACAGACAGCAGTTCATCCAGCTACCTAACCTGCAGTTCATAATCTGGAATCAGTGACCCTGTGATTATCACTGGAGATGTTCAGAACACCTGATTATTTAACAATAAACCTATTTGAAAATTCTATTTTGTAGGACCTTGTAAATAGTGTGTGCTGAATAAGTATGTAACAAATGCTTTGTGAATAAATTGAAACATGGGGCACAAACTTTTAAGCACCATTTAAGCGCTCTGTACAGAATAACTAGGAATGAACTATACAGTGAAATATAATCTTTTTTCCTGCCTGCTAAAATACATGCTACTTCATTCTGTGTAAACACACAAAACACATACTATCACACGACTGACAACAATAGCAGCCTCCCGGGTGATGGAAATATACTGCGTAGCCATCCTAGTTTAGTCAATTGCCCTTGAATGAGTTTTTGATTGAGTTGCTATGAAACCTATTTCTTTTCCTGCATATTTTTTTTTGGAATATTGAATAAGGGCCAATGTATAGACGATTCTCGCCAATTGAACTGCGTATTGCGAAGAGCCAGCTTCTTACACAAGTAGCTGGACAGCCATCGTAGTTAAATTAGTTAAATGAAATGTTACATCCCATTTGAACTCGGGAGACAAAATTACATTTAAGGTCGGTGTAAGTCACTGTAGAGAAACATCAAATCTGATGGAAGATTCAGCCCATTTAGTCTGCTCATTTTTCTGATGTAAAAACTTAGACTATAATCAGCCTTTGATCTGTATTCAGAATAGCTTGATACCTATCCCGTGCATGCTTAAATTCCCTTTTGTATTAGCCTCTACCACTTCTGATGGGAGTCTGGTCCATTTATATACCATCCACCTGGTAAAGTAAAATAATAAGTAATAAGAGGAGTGCAGTTATCACAACTGTATACAGTTAATACATGTAATCGAAGACCCTTCTCACACGTACAGGAATACTTAAATGCATTTGAAAGCCGAGTGTTAACTGGGAATTTCATTTGCAAATGCATAGAGAGAATCTTCAGAATCCTCTGTATGCATTCTGTAGGAGTCTCCAGCCTGTCTCTCTGGAGAGGAACTCAGCCAAATGTTTCTCTTACTGTAACTACAATGTGCAAGACACCAGCTCAAGAACAGGCTTTCTTGGAGATTGTATGCTTTTGAGCTTGGGCAATGTTTACTTAACGTGTCTTAGTCTGTCAATTCTAGTTGTGTCATACCTTTTGTATGTAGGTGTTCTAAGAAGTGCTGCGGAAATTGTTAGAGCTATATATTCTACAGGCATACCCTACACGGTACAATGGGGTCCAAAGCATGCATGTAAAATGAAAATGTACTTAAAGTTAAGCATTACCTTTTTACACTTATCAATACATGTACTGCACTGTAACTGTCAGGTCATCTCCAACACAATCAACAAAACGCTCAGAGACGGACTGACGTAGAGGACTGCATTGGGAGGCAGGTGCCGTGGGACCCGCCAAAAAACTTTTGGGCAGTCTTGCTTATGCTGCGAGGGTGAGCGGGCAGTCAGGCACTGTACCTGCGGGTCCCGGTAATCCCGTGCAGTCCCGCAAGGCTGCCTTCTCGCTGCTCCCTTACAGTGCCTCCTCTCTTGCTCCGCCCAGGAACAAAACGGAGTCACGTGATGTGACATCACTTCCCGTGACACCGCCTTGTTGGGCGTGATTGACCACAAATGTGGCGGGAGCGGGCAAAAAATCAGCGGGAGCGGGAAAAAAATCAGCGGGAGCGGGATTAAAAAAGCCGTCCCGCGCAGGGCTCTAGACTGACGCACTGGCGTCATGCTGTTACTCACAAAGCGAGTATAAGAAACAGGGGAACGGTTGTGCTGCAACTATGTCCTTATTCGTGAGTGTCCATAAAGCGTGATATACCTGTAAATAAGTAGTAATAATAATTTCCCCTTTCTCTGGTGTTTCCCATTGGGAGTGCGTTCCTACCGATTTGGATATTTGTTTCATATTAATCATTGACAAAACAGATGTATAATGATACATTTCCAGTGAAACCTTTCCCAAACCATTAAATACAGTGCAATACCACATTGAACTGATAATTCTATAATTTTATATATAATGATCTCTGAAGAAAAAGCTGAGGTTTTATTTATTTTTCCTCTACCTACTCTTATTTTCTTAACAGCTAGGAAGACATGAACTTCATCATGTTGCATCCTTAACAACACCTGTAAATTGTTTACTAGTTTCAATTATGAGAAGTATCCTTGCTCCATTTCCTTTATTTTATATGCTCCTTTGTTACAATAATGTAGCTCTCATATTGATACATCTTCCCTTTGCTCACTATTTATTACTTACTTAAGCCTGGCATTTGATAACCTGAATATAGATTTTTTTCTCCCAGCTGTAATTCAGAATGATTGTAATGCATATTGAAATGTATTTGTATTAATCCTTGGAGTTCTGCATTATGATGATCCCTTAATATACACTATATGGACAAACATATTGGGACACACTTCCTAATTACTGAATTCTGACCAAGTGCCAAGCACCTAGCCATGCAGTCTGCAATTACAAACATTTGTGAAGAATGCTCAGTGAATTCAAGCGCGGAACTGTGATAGGATGGCACCTTAGCAAAAAGTCAGTTCATGAAATTGCATCCCTGCTAGATATTCCACGGACCGCTGTAAGGGGTATTATTGGAAAGGGGAAGTGTTTAGGTACAGCAGCAACTCCGCCATGAAGCGCAAGACGACTTAAAGTCACAGAGCGAGGTCAACGAGTGCTGAGGCGCATAGTGCCTAAAAGTTGCCAACACAATGATTACATAGCTGAAGAGATCCAAATTTCCACTGGCATTAATATCAGCACAAAAACTCTGTGCCGCAAGAGCTTTATGGAATGATATCTGTAGCCGAGCAGCTGCGTGCCAGCCCCACATCACCCAGTACAATGCCCATCGTCGGATCGAGTGGTGTAAAACACGCCACCACCGGACTCTGGAGCACTGGAAACATGTTCTGTGATTAATCGCATTTCTCTGTTTGGAAGTCTGATGGGGAAGTCTGGGTTTGGCAAATGCCAGGAGAACGTAACCTGCCTGACTGCATTGTGCCAACTGTAAAGTTTGGTGAAGGAGGGATAATGGTATGGGGCTTTTTTCAGGGATTGGGCCCCTTACTTCCAGTGAAGTGAAATCTTAATGCTTCAGCATACTAAGACATTTGGGACAATGCTATGCTTCCAACTTTGTGGGGACAGCTTGGGGAAGGCCCTGTTTTGTTCCAGCATGACTGTGCACCTGTGCACAAGATCCATAAAGACATGGTTGGATGAGTTTGTGGAAGAACTTGACTGGCCGCACAGAGCCCCAAGCTCAAAACTATTGAACATCTTTGGGATGAGCTGGAACGGAGATTGTGAGCAGGCCTTCTCACCCAACATCAGTAAATGACCTCACAAATGCTCTACTTGATGAAAGGGGCAAAAGTCCCCACAGAAATCTTGTGGAAAGCCTTCCTAGAAGAGTGGAAGCTGTTATAGGGAGGACCAACTACATATTAATGTCTATGTATTCAGAATGCTGTCTCTGTTGCTGTAATAGTCAGGTGTCCAAATACGTTTGTCCATAAAGTGCAGGTAGAAATATATTGCGATTAGCTCATTTAATCCACAGCATTTTTTTCCTTGTGTGTTTACTTTTATACATTTTGTAGGAGTCTTTAGATTTTATTAGTATTTGAACTTGCTGACATACTTAACATAATACGATACAGATTAAAACAGGTGCTACCCTAAAGCTCAAATAGGCCATATGGGGTCTGACTATAAGACTAAGATCCAGATCTCCTGCAGGGCACCTGGATCCTCCTGTCTGGTAACCTCCGCTGCTGGTGCTTCTGACTCCCTAGTGTGTAGTCGGGCCAGCGGATAGACGTCTACGCGATTTGCGTAGGCAACTTCCGCTGCAGCCGGAAGGAGGTGCCATTAGCAGTAGGGGTTGTCTGCGTCCATCGCGCAGACCTTCTCCGGCTGTCAAAGAGGAGAGTTCCCCGAAGAGTGTATGCGCGATGGACGCAGACAACCCTCACTGCTAACGGCACCTCCTTCCAACTGCAGCGGAAATCGCCTACGCAAATCGCGTAGACGTCTACCCGCTGGCCCGACTACACACTGGGGAGTCAGATGCACCGGTAAGTTTGTGGGGAGTGTTAAATGGGGGGCATAAGGCATTTCTGTAGGCAGAGTGCTCTATGGTATGCCTTTTAACCCCCTTAATGCCACTCTGCCTCCAGAAATGCCTTGTGACCCTCTATATGCCACTCTGCCTCCTGAAATGCCTTATACCTCCCTATATGCCACTCTGCCCCACAATATGCCATTTATTCCCCTAAATGCCAGGGTGGCATATAAGGGTATAAGGCATTTCTGAAGGCAGAGTGGCACATAGAAGGTCACAAGGCATATCATGGGGCGCTGTGGCATATAGAGGGTTAAAAGGCAAATCATGGGACACAGTGGCATATAGGGGGTATAAGACATTTCTGGGGCAGAGTGGCATGCCTGGGGGCAGATGTGCATAACTGGGGGGGCAGGTTGGAAAATAAAAGGAAAATATTTTTCTTAATCATAGCTTTTATTAACAACCAATAGTTCACATAGTTTACATGAATAAACATTTACTGGTAAAACTATTTTCTTATAGGGTCGGTTTATATTCAGGCTTTTTCTTTTTTTCCTAAATTAATATTCAGATTTCGGGGGGTCGTCTTATAATCGAGCAAATACGGTATATATAATTTATAGTAAATATGTATATGCTTAATAAATATGCCTTATTATAGGCAATGTAGGAAACTTGGAATAAACATTAAAAAAAGCAAGCACAATTCCTTTAGTGCAATGCTGTTCATCAAAAAACATGACGAATAGTAATAATTCATATAATTTTCAGCCCGTACTAGAGTAAAAATGTGTTGCGTTTCATTTGGTTTATCAATTTAATTTTAACCTGACTTCTGCTCTGCATGAGTGGATTTTACCTGTGTTAATAATGCCCAATAATTGTAGATTAGTACGGTTGCTGGCTGCAAATTGATATATTGGTCTTTATAGCCTTTATAATGCAATAGCATACAATGCTTTTATTCGTTTTAAGAAAGGTGAAATCATATGGAAATCTACTTCTTGTAATATCAATGTTTAGGGGATGCCACATAAGTGAGCATATTATACAAAGGGGGCATGAATTGATTAGAACAGCACCTTTCCATAATGATGTTATAGAATAGAAACCTTAGCTTGAATGTTAAAATGTGCAAAACTGGCATTGTTGAAGACAGGAATAAAGATGTACAAGAGTTGATTGTTGTTTTAAACCTTATTGATGGTAGGTGTGACTGTAAGTCTTAAAATGGTCAAACCAGGTCTTTAAAAAGAATACACATTAGCAACTCATCTCAAGTACAATGTGTGTATTCATATAACTAAGACACATTACAGGGGTCTAAGAAATTATCAAAACTGAGACGAAGCCTCACCCTAACACGGTGCTACAGAATCAGCTTGTTTTGTAGAAATACAGTACAATGTAATGTAAATCCATGAAATGGATAAAGAAGCTATTCCTGCAAACTTGTAGAACATATTAATAAAACCAAACTCAGGTGGTCCTGATAACACAATTTATGAACAGAGAAATTAAATTATCTAACTTCCCCCTCCCCAAATGTTAAAAATCAGTTTACTGTAGGTAGTGGGTCTATTGGTGGTCACAGAATAGATCAGCAGCAATTTCTCTTACTTCCATTTTCTTCCAAGTATTTTGTTTAAGAATATATCTGCATGCTTGAGTCTACAAGTCTGGCGCAGCGAGTTATTGGATTTTCTCATTTGAGCCACACATTATTTTGGTTCTTATGTGCATTTTCCACCATTATATTACTACACAATAATATATATTTATACATTTTGATTCATAGAGTTCTGCTTTGCTTTTTAATTCTATTTTAATGTTTTGTATTGTTAAACGTAAACTATAATAAAATAATTTGATTGGTACATGAAATACCTTCCTTAAGAAAACGACATTGCATTAATTCTGCAATTCCAAAAGCATCCAATTACATAGTATAGACATACTGGATTTGGAAAGAGATTAACAAGCTTGGAGCAACAATACTGAGCCACACCCATGCCCATATAAGGTAGCATTTACAGCCACTCCCACTCCATTGTGATCTCACTGAATGTCCAGCACTATGACGTTGTCAGCAAGCTAATCTTGCTCACACTTGTGTTTGGATCAATCCTGATCACGTCACAAGATTTTTCTCCTGCGAGAAGAGTTTGGATTCAAATTTAATCAATCAACTAGGACAAATATGGGAGCTCGTTCTTTCTTTAGGAGCACCATAAGGCTGTGGTGTTGCTGCTTCATGAGAAATGAGCACCCTGAGGATCAAATGGACAAAGAGCTTTTCAAGCCCACCCCAGACACTCCTGGGGAGTCTTCATTGAGCAGAAGCGTGAGCAGCTCCTCCATTGAAATGGATTCCAGCAGCTCTCCCGATAACCAAAAGTATCAGGCTTCCTGCTTTGAAACCAACAGTGTGTCCATCGAGGCTGTGATTAAGCCGCCTGTTGAGAATATTGACGGTACTTTGGACGGCTACTCAGACGTAGAGGACAGTGCCTCAATTTCAAGCTATGAATCTCTCAGTTCATTCTACGAGACAGACAGCAGTTCATCCAGCTACCTAACCTGCAGTTCATAATCTGGAATCAGTGACCCTGTGATTATCACTGGAGATGTTCAGAACACCTGATTATTTAACAATAAACCTATTTGAAAATTCTATTTTGTAGGACCTTGTAAATAGTGTGTGCTGAATAAGTATGTAACAAATGCTTTGTGAATAAATTGAAACATGGGGCACAAACTTTTAAGCACCATTTAAGCACTCTGTACAGAATAACTAGGAATTAACTATACAGTGAAATATAATCTTTTTTCCTGCCTGCTAAAATACACGCTACTTCATTCTGTGTAAACACACAAAACACATACTATCACACGACTGACAACAATAGCAGCCTCCCGGGTGATGGAAATATACTGCGTAGCCATCCTAGTTTAGTCAATTGCCCTTGAATGAGTTTTTGATTGAGTTGCTATGAAACCTATTTCTTTTCCTGCATATTTTTTTTTGGAATATTGAATAAGGGCCAATGTATAGACGATTCTCGCCAATTGAACTGCGTATTGCGAAGAGCCAGCTTCTTACACAAGTAGCTGGACAGCCATCGTAGTTAAATTAGTTAAATGAAATGTTACATCCCATTTGAACTCGGGAGACAAAATTACATTTAAGGTCGGTGTAAGTCACTGTAGAGAAACATCAAATCTGATGGAAGATTCAGCCCATTTAGTCTGCTCATTTTTCTGATGTAAAAACTTAGACTATAATCAGCCTTTGATCTGTATTCAGAATAGCTTGATACCTATCCTGTGCATGCTTAAATTCCCTTTTGTATTAGCCTCTACCACTTCTGATGGGAGTCTGGTCCATTTATATACCATCCACCTGGTAAAGTAAAATAATAAGTAATAAGAGGAGTGCAGTTATCACAACTGTATACAGCTAATACATGTAATCGAAGACCCTTCTCACACGTACAGGAATACTTAAATGCATTTGAAAGCCGAGTGTTAACTGGGAATTTCATTTGCAAATGCATAGAGGGAATCTTCAGAATCCTCTGTATGCATTCTGTAGGAGTCTCCAGCCTGTCTCTCTGGAGAGGAACTCAGCCAAATGTTTCTCTTACTGTAACTACAATGTGCAAGACACCAGCTCAAGAACAGGCTTTCTTGGAGATTGTATGCTTTTGAGCTTGGGCAATGTTTACTTAACGTGTCTTAGTCTGTCAATTCTAGTTGTGTCATACCTTTTGTATGTAGGTATTGTAAGAAGTGCTGCGGAAATTGTTAGAGCTATATATTCTACAGGCATACCCTACACGGTACAATGGGGGTCCAAAGCATGCATGTAAAATGAAAATGTACTTAAAGCATTACCTTTTTACACTTATCAATACATGTACTGCACTGTAACTGTCAGGTCATCTCCAACACAATCAACAAAACGCTCAGAGACGGACTGACATAGAGGACTGCATTGGGAGGCAGGTCCCGTGGGACCCGCCAAAAAACTTTTGGGCAGTCTTGCTTATGCTGCGAGGGTGAGCGGGCAGTCAGGCACTGTACCTGCGGGTCCCGGTAATCCCGTGCAGTCCCTTCTCGCTGCTCCCTTACAGTGTCTCCTCTCTTGATTGACCACAAATGTGGCGGGAGCGGGCAAAAAATCAGCGGGAGCGGGAAAAAAATCAGCGGGAGCGGGATTAAAAAAGCCGTCCCGCGCAGGGCTCTAGACTGACGCACTGGTGTCATGCTGTTACTCACAAAGCGAGTATAAGAAACAGGGGAACGGTTGTGCTGCAACTATGTCCTTATTCGTGAGTGTCCATAAAGCGTGATATACCTGTAAATAAGTAGTAATAATAATTTCCCCTTTCTCTGGTGTTTCCCATTGGGAGTGCGTTCCTACCGATTTGGATATTTGTTTCATATTAATCATTGACAAAACAGATGTATAATGATACATTTCCACTGAAACCTTTCCCAAACCATTAAATACAGTGCAATACCACATTGAACTGATAATTCTATAATTTTATATATAATGATCTCTGAAGAAAAAGCTGAGGTTTTATTTATTTTTCCTCTACCTACTCTTATTTTCTTAACAGCTAGGAAGACATGAACTTCATCATGTTGCATCCTTAACAACACCTGTAAATTGTTTACTAGTTTCAATTATGAGAAGTATCCTTGCTCCATTTCCTTTATTTTATATGCTCCTTTGTTACAATAATGTAGCTCTCATATTGATACATCTTCCCTTTGCTCACTATTTATTACTTACTTAAGCCTGGCATTTGATAACCTGAATATAGATTTTTTTCTCCCAGCTGTAATTCAGAATGATTGTAATGCATATTGAAATGTATTTGTATTAATCCTTGGAGTTCTGCATTATGATGATCCCTTAATATACACTATATGGACAAACATATTGGGACACACTTCCTAATTACTGAATTCTGACCAAGTGCCAAGCACCTATCCATGCAGTCTGCAATTACAAACATTTGTGAAGAATGCTCAGTGAATTCAAGCGCGGAACTGTGATAGGATGGCACCTTAGCAAAAAGTCAGTTCATGAAATTGCATCCCTGCTAGATATTCCACGGACCGCTGTAAGGGGTATTATTGGAAAGGGGAAGTGTTTAGGTACAGCAGCAACTCCGCCATGAAGCGCAAGACGACTTAAAGTCACAGAGCGAGGTCAACGAGTGCTGAGGCGCATAGTGCCTAAAAGTTGCCAACACAATGATTACATAGCTGAAGAGATCCAAATTTCCACTGGCATTAATATCAGCACAAAAACTCTGTGCCGCAAGAGCTTTATGGAATGATTTCTGTAGCCGAGCAGCTGCATGCAAGCCCCACATCACCCAGTACAATGCCCATCGTCGGATCGAGTGGTGTAAAACACGCCACCACCGGACTCTGGAGCACTGGAAACATGTTCTGTGATTAATCGCATTTCTCTGTTTGGCAGTCTGATGGGGAAGTCTGGGTTTGGCGAATGCCAGGAGAACGTAACCTGCCTGACTGCATTGTGCCAACTGTAAAGTTTGGTGAAGGAGGGATAATGGTATGGGGCTTTTTTCAGGGATTGGGCCCCTTACTTCCAGTGAAGGGAAATCTTAATGCTTCAGCATACTAAGACATTTGGGACAATGCTATGCTTCCAACTTTGTGGGGACAGCTTGGGGAAGGCCCTGTTTTGTTCCAGCATGACTGTGCACCTGTGCACAAGATCCATAAAGACATGGTTGGATGAGTTTGTGGAAGAACTTGACTGGCCGCACAGAGCCCCAAGCTCAAAACTATTGAACATCTTTGGGATGAGCTGGAACGGAGATTGTGAGCAGGCCTTCTCACCCAACATCAGTAAATGACCTCACAAATGCTCTACTTGATGAAAGGGGCAAAAGTCCCCACAGAAATCTTGTGGAAAGCCTTCCTAGAAGAGTGGAAGCTGTTATAGGGAGGACCAACTACATATTAATGTCTATGTATTCAGAATGCTGTCTCTGTTGCTGTAATAGTCAGGTGTCCAAATACGTTTGTCCATAAAGTGCAGGTAGAAATATATTGCGATTAGCTCATTTAATCCACAGCATTTTTTTCCTTGTGTGTTTACTTTTATACATTTTGTAAGAGTCTTTAGATTTTATTAGTATTTGAACTTGCTGACATACTTAACATAATACGATACAGATTAAAACAGGTGCTACCCTAAAGCTCAAATAGGCCATATGGGGTCTGACTATAAGACTAAGATCCAGATCTCCTGCAGGGCACCTGGATCCTCCTGTCTGGTAACCTCCGCTGCTGGTGCTTCTGACTCCCTGGTGTGTAGTCGGGCCAGCGGGTAGACGCCTACGCGATTCGCGTAGGCAACTTCCGCTGCAGCCGGAAGGAGGTGCCATTAGCAGTAGGGGTTGTCTGCGTCCATCGCGCAGACCTTCTCCGGCTGTCAAAGAGGAGAGTTCCCCGAAGAGTGTATGCGCGATGGACGCAGACAACCCTCACTGCTAACGGCACCTCCTTCCAACTGCAGCGGAAATCGCCTACGCAAATCGCGTAGACGTCTACCCGCTGGCCCGACTACACACTGGGGAGACAGATGCACCAGTAAGTTTGGGGGGGAGTGTTAAATGGGGGGCATAAGGCATTTCTGTAGGCAGAGTGCTCTATGGTATGCCTTTTAACCCCCTTAATGCCACTCTGCCTCCAGAAATGCCTTGTGACCCTCTATATGCCACTCTGCCTCCTGAAATGCCTTATACCTCCCTATATGCCACTCTGCCCCACAATATGCCATTTATTCCCCTAAATGCCAGGGTGGCATATAAGGGTATAAGGCATTTCTGAAGGCAGAGTGGCACATAGAAGGTCACAAGGCATATCATGGGGCGCTGTGGCATATAGAGGGTTAAAAGGCAAATCATGGGACACAGTGGCATATAGGGGGTATAAGACATTTCTGGGGCAGAGTGGCATGCCTGGGGGCAGATGTGCATAACTGGGGGGGCAGGTTGGAAAATAAAAGGAAAATATTTTTCTTAATCATAGCTTTTATTAACAACCAATAGTTCACATAGTTTACATGAATAAACATTTACTGGTAAAACTATTTTCTTATAGGGTCGGTTTATATTCAGGCTTTTTCTTTTTTTCCTAAATTAATATTCAGATTTCGGGGGGTCGTCTTATAATCGAGCAAATACGGTATATATAATTTATAGTAAATATGTATATGCTTAATAAATATGCCTTATTATAGGCAATGTAGGAAACTTGGAATAAACATTAAAAAAAGCAAGCACAATTCCTTTAGTGCAATGCTGTTCATCAAAAAACATGACGAATAGTAATAATTCATATAATTTTCAGCCCGTACTAGAGTAAAAATGTGTTGCGTTTCATTTGGTTTATCAATTTAATTTTAACCTGACTTCTGCTCTGCATGAGTGGATTTTACCTGTGTTAATAATGCCCAATAATTGTAGATTAGTACGGTTGCTGGCTGCAAATTGATATATTGGTCTTTATAGCCTTTATAATGCAATAGCATACAGTGCTTTTATTCGTTTTAAGAAAGGTGAAATCATATGGAAATCTACTTCTTGTAATATCAATGTTTAGGGGATGCCACATAAGTGAGCATATTATACAAAGGGGGCATGAATTGATTAGAACAGCACCTTTCCATAATGATGTTATAGAATAGAAACCTTAGCTTGAATGTTAAAATGTGCAAAACTGGCATTGTTGAAGACAGGAATAAAGATGTACAAGAGTTGATTGTTGTTTTAAACCTTATTGATGGTAGGTGTGACTGTAAGTCTTAAAATGGTCAAACCAGGTCTTTAAAAAGAATACATATTAGCAAATCATCTCGAGTACAATGTGTGTATTCATATAACTAAGACACATTACAGGGGTCTAAGAAAATTATCAAAACTGAGACGAAGCCTCACCCTAACACGGTGCTACAGAATCAGCTTGTTTTGTAGAAATACAGTACAATGTAATGTAAATCCATGAAATGGATAAAGAAGCTATTCCTGCAAACTTGTAGAACATATTAATAAAACCAAACTCAGGTGGTCCTGATAACACAATTTATGAACAGAGAAATTAAATTATCTAACTTCCCCCTCCCCAAATGTTAAAAATCAGTTTACTGTAGGTAGTGGGTCTATTGGTGGTCACAGAATAGATCAGCAGCAATTTCTCTTACTTCCATTTTCTTCCAAGTATTTTGTTTAAGAATATATCTGCATGCTTGAGTCTACAAGTCTGGCGCAGCGAGTTATTGGATTTTCTCATTTGAGCCACACATTATTTTGGTTCTTATGTGCATTTTCCACCATTATATTACTACACAATAATATATATTTATACATTTTGATTCATAGAGTTCTGCTTTGCTTTTTAATTCTATTTTAATGTTTTGTATTGTTAAACGTAAACTATAATAAAATAATTTGATTGGTATATGAAATACCTTCCTTAAGAAAACGACATTGCATTAATTCTGCAATTCCAAAAGCATCCAATTACATAGCATAGACATACTGGATTTGAAAAGAGATTAACAAGCTTGGAGCAACAATACTGAGCCACACCCATGCCCATATAAGGTAGCATTTACAGCCACTCCCACTCCATTGTGATCTCACTGAATGTCCAGCACTATGACGTTGTCAGCAAGCTAATCTTGCTCACACTTGTGTTTGGATCAATCCTGATCACGTCACAAGATTTTTCTCCTGCGAGAAGAGTTTGGATTCAAATTTAATCAATCAACTAGGACAAATATGGGAGCTCGTTCTTTCTTTAGGAGCACCATAAGGCTGTGGTGTTGCTGCTTCATGAGAAATGAGCACCCTGAGGATCAAATGGACAAAGAGCTTTTCAAGCCCACCCCAGACACTCCTGGGGAGTCTTCATTGAGCAGAAGCGTGAGCAGCTCCTCCATTGAAATGGATTCCAGCAGCTCTCCCGATAACCAAAAGTATCAGGCTTCCTGCTTTGAAACCAACAGTGTGTCCATCGAGGCTGTTATTAAGCCGCCTGTTGAGAATATTGACGGTACTTTGGATGGCTACTCAGACGTAGAGGACAGTGCCTCAATTTCAAGCTATGAATCTCTCAGTTCATTCTACGAGACAGACAGCAGTTCATCCAGCTACCTAACCTGCAGTTCATAATCTGGAATCAGTGACCCTGTGATTATCACTGGAGATGTTCAGAACACCTGATTATTCAACAATAAACCAATTTGAAAATTCTATTTTGTAGGACCTTGTAAATAGTGTCTGCTGTATAAGTATGTAAGGAATGCTTTGTGAATAAATTGAAACGTGGGGCACAAACTTTTAAGCACTGTGTACAGAATAACTAGGAATAAACTATACAGTGAAATATAATCTTTTTTCCTGGCTGCTAAAATACATGCTACTTCATTCTGTGTAAACACACAAAACACACTATCACACGACTGACAACAATAGCAGCCTCCCGGTTGATGGAAATATACTGCGTAGCCATCCTTCTGTGTATTTCCTCTTGCGTGTTGGATGATGCAGAGTTGTGTTTGATAGATGAGCCCAATAACCTATACTTAGCAGTATCTCATACAGCATGTTACTCCCTACAGTTCAACCACCAAATAATTCTCCTTTACGAAAAGAATTATATATTGCACATTGTTAGTTTATTCAATTGCCCTTGAATGAGTTTTTGATTGAGTTGCTATGAAACTGATTTCTTTTCCTGCTTATTTTTTGGGGGAGTATTGAATAAGGGCCAATACATGGACGATTCTCGCCAATTGAACTGCGTATTGCGAAGTAGCTGGACAGCCTTCTTAGTTAAATGAATTGTTTACTCCCATTTGAACTCAGTAGACAAAATTACATTTACGGTCGGTGTAAGTCATGGTAGAGCAATTGTTATGTTTGCTCTTTTGTAATAGAAACATCAAATCTGAGTGAAGATTCAGCCCATCTAGTCTGCTCATTTTTTCTGATGTAAAAACTTAGACTATAATCAGTCCTTGATCTTGTCTTAGATTCAGAATAGCTTGATACCTATCCCGTGCATGCTTAAATTCCCTTTTCTATTAGCCTCTACCACTTCTGATGGGAGTCTGGGCCATTTATATACCATCCACCTGGTAAAGTAAAATAATAAGTAATAAGAGGAGTGCAGTTATCACTGAATCTTCAGAATCCTCTGTATGCATTCTGTAGGAGTCTCCAGCCTGTGTCTCTGGAGAGGAATTCAGCCAAATGTGTCTCATACTGTAACTACAATGTGCAAGATACCAGCTCAAGAACAGGCTTTCTTGGAGATTGTATGTTTGAGCTAGGGCAATGTTTACTTAATGTGTCTTAGTTGTGTCATATCTTTTGGATGTATGTATTGTAAAAAGGGCTGCAGCAATTGTTAGAGCTATATCTTGTACAGGCATACCCTACATGGTACAATGGGGTCCAAAGCATGCATGTAAAATGAAAATGTACTTAAAGTAAAGCATTACCTTTTTACACTTATCAATACATGTACTGCACTGTAACTGTCAGGTCATCTCCAACACAATAAACAAAACGCTCAGAGACGGACTGACGCACTGGCATCATGCTGTTACTCACAAAGCGAGTGTAAGTAAACAGGGGGACGGTTGTGCTGCAACTATGTCCTTATTCGTGAGTGTCCATAAAGCGTGATATACCTGTAAATAAGTAGTAATAATAATTTCCCCTTTCTCTGGTGTTTCCCATTGGGAGTGCGTTCCTACCGATTTGGATATCTGTTTCTTATTAATCATTGACAAAACTTATGTATAATGATACATTTCCAGTGAAACCTTTCCCAAACCATTAAATACAGTGCAATACCACATTGAACTGATAATTCTATAATTATATATATTTAATGATCTCTAAAGAAAAAGCTGAGGTTTTATTTATTTTTCCTCTACCTAATCTCGTTTTCTTAACAGCTAGGAAGACATGAACTTCATCATGACCTGTTCATTGTTTGCTAATGTCAATTATGAGAAGTATTCTTGCGCCATTTCCTTTATTTTATATGCTCCTTTGTTACAATAATGTAGCTCTCATATTGATACATCTTCACTTTGCTCACTATTTATTACTTACTTAAGCTTGGCATTTGATAACCTGAATATAGATTTTTTTCCAGCTGTAATTCAGAATGATTGTAATGCATGTTGAAATGTATTTGTTATTAATCCTTGGAGTTCTGCATTATGATGATCCCTAAATATACACTATATGGACAAACATATTGGGACACACTTCCTAATTACTGAATTCTGACCAAGTACCAAGCACCTATCCATGCAGTCTGCAATTACAAACATTTGTGAAGAATGCTCAGTGAATTCAAGCGCGGAGCTGTGATAGTATGGCACCTTAGCAAAAAGTCAGTTCATGAAATTGCATCCCTGCTAGATATTCCACGGACAGCTCTAAGGGGTATTATTGGAAAGGGGAAGTGTTTAGGTACAGCAGCAACTCCGCCATGAAGCGCAAGACGACTTAAAGTCACAGAGCGAGGTCAACGAGTGCTGAGACGCATAGTGCCTAAAAGTTGCCAATGCAATGATTACATAGCTGAAGAGATCCAAATTTCCACTGGCATTAATATCAGCACAAAAACTCTGTGCCGCAAGAGCTTTATGGAATGATTTCTGTAGCCGAGCAGCTGCATGCAAGCCCCACATCACCCAGTACAATGCCCATCGTCGGATCGAGTGGTGTAAAACACGCCACTGGACTCTGGAGCAGTGGAAACGTGTTCTGTGATTAATCGCGTTTCTCTGTTTGGCAGTCTGATGGGCAAGTCTGGGTTTGGCGAATGCCAGGAGAACGTAACCTGCCTGACTGCATTGTGCCAACTATAAAGTTTGGTGAAGGAGGGATAATGGTATGGGGCTTTTTTCAGGGATTGGGCCCCTTACATCAAGTGAAGGGAAATCTTAATGCTTCAGCATACTAAGACATTTGGGACAATGTTATGCTTCCAACTTTGTGGGGACAGCTTGGGGAAGGCCCTATTTTGTTCCAGCATGACTGTGCACCTGTGCACAAGGTCCATAAAGACATGGTTGGATGAGTGTGTGGAAGAACTTGACTGGCCGCATAGAGCCCCAAGCTCAAACCTATTGAACATCTTTGGGATGAGCTGGAATGGAGATTGTGAGCAGGCCTTCTCACCCAACATCAGTAAATGACCTCACAAATGCTCTACTCGATGAAAGGGGCAAAAGTCCCCACAGAAATCTTGTGGAAAGCCTTCCTAGAAGAGTGGAAGCCGTTATAGGGAGGACCAACTACATATTAATGTCTATGTATTCAGAATGCTGTCCCTGTTGGTGTAATAGTCAGGTGTCCCAATAATTTTGCCCATAAAGTGCAGGTAGAGTTTAATCATTTAATCCACAGCATTTTTTTTCCTTGTGTGTTTACTTTTATACATTTTGTAGGAGTCTTTAGATTTTATTAGTATTTGAACTTGCTGACATACTTAACATAATACGATACAGATTAAAACAGGTGAAACCCCTGAAGCTCAGATCATATTCTGGAAAAGCCACAGCTTAATATTCTTAGATATACCATATTATAAATGCAAACTGTCTCCCACCTTCATATGAAGAAAAGTTCCTCCGACTTGGTAACCACACAAGACGGAAGGCTTGTGTTCATCTACTATCTCTAGAATAAGGGGTATACATAATTAAAGACTATTTATAACACAATGTAGATACATTATCTAATCCCCCCTCCTCAAAAATCAGTTTACTGTAGGTAGTGTGGCTATTGGTGGTCACAGAATAGATCAGCAGCAATTTCTCTTTGAGAGACTACATTTATAGCCTTATCCCTAACTCTGTTGACCTCTACCACTTCTGCTGGAAAACTGTTCTACTCATTTGCGAACTTGGTGAAACTTCCTTATGTGATCCTAGAGTTTAGGACTATGGCCATGTGTCCCAGCATATACGAGTACATCCATATTTTACTTTGTTGAATCTGTTTATATAGTTAGGTTTTTTGTCATTTCTCCACTCTCTCTTCTTTCCTCCAAGTTATATACGTATTGAGATCTTTGAGTCTTCTCTGACAAATTGACCTCTCCTTGAGCTCTCTCCAGAATGTCAAATGACTTCTATAAATGAGTCTGCAAAACTGTGTACAATACCTTAGCTGAAGTCTGACCAGAGACCTGTAAATTGGGTAACCATCTCCCTCTTCTGTAATCATTGGCTTTTCCTTGCCACCAAACATCTTCCTTAATTATAACATGCTTATGAGCTTTGCTTAATAACCGTAGTAATTATTTCCTGAGATGAGATGATTCTACCTGTGGGACTTGTCTGCAAGTTCTTTGTATTGGAAAATCTGCTTGGAATAATTGGGATGTGAAGGACTGTTTGCAAATATGACATAATCTATTAAGGTCATTTTATTCTGTTGGCAGTTAACCTACAAAGAGTGTCATCCTTGCCTGTATTAAAATCTCATTGTGAGCTCTCTGTACTGTGACATCCACAATTAGACATACGTGAGGTGTGTGTTTAATCCTGGCACCGAAACACTGCATAATTCGTTAGTCCTTTGTGTAATAGGTTTCTACACTAAATATAAATTGTCATCTTTATGATGTGCCTCAGCTTTTTAGCCCTGGTGATTTGCAGGAAGGTTGAATATTGTATATTATTGTCTGTATATTTTTACCATGGCAACAAATCGTACTAATAAAAAGAAAGGAGGATAAAAGAAAATCAGAAAGGTACATGATACATAAAAGTTAGAATAAGAGAAAGTGTGAGCTTGCTTACTCGATTTATTACCCAGTGTTAGTGGCAAACCTGTGGTTTCAGGTGGCCACCAAATTATGTGCCATCTTCGTAATGCTTGTATTAGATTACTTGAAAAAGAAACTCTAGAAAATTGCCTCATTTACCGTAACACCACATTACCCCCAAATATATTTAAATATTTTAGGGGGGTGCTATTAACTATAAGGAACAGAGACTAATAATAATCAATGGATGCTTACTGCTTCCAAAACAGTCACTTTTGCAAAGACATGCATGGCGGGATTTGAGCGATACAAGCTTGCTTCAAAGATTGGCTTTCCAGGCCAACGTGAGCCACAAAGGCGCTTCATGTTGGGTCTAGGAGACAAATGAATTGTACATGGAATTGCTATTCAGCATTCTTCAACATGCCTGAAACAATGACTGTCAAGACAAGTAGCAGGTCTACATCTGGAGGGTATCGTTGACAGAACTCCTTTGGTATAAGTTACCTAATCAGCTGTTCAGTCTGAGGTAGGGGAGACATCCACAAAGGGATTTTCACTAAATGGAGTTTGAACTCTCTCACTTCACTATTCATTATGAAGGGCAAACACTCGCATTTTTCTCAGGCAAGAAGGGGCGAGATAGCCTAGCATAAGTCTAAGACTGAAGAAACCTCACCGGTTTAACAGTGCATTATACAGGGCCAGCCGAACGTCTCCTACACTAGAAACTCACTGGAGTTTGAAACTTCATAATGAAATGTGTAGTCGATGAGCTAAGATGCAACTCGCCCTTTAGTAAATATACCTCCAAAGAGCAGTTAACTCCTTTTTATGAATTATTTGTTGGATATCTGTGTTGTAGTAGCACAGAATGAAAATATAAATTTAAATGTTCTTCCTAATGTGCAACTATTGACTCGGTTTGTACATATTAGCAGACCATGCATACACAAGCTATGATGTTCTATGAATTGTAGTGGTGTCATTGTTGGGTCTTTTTTAACCAATCATAACACTATTAGTTTATATTAAATAGAAAGAAATAAAAATGTATAGGATTTTCCAAACCTCACACAAATCCACATAAATCATTCTGTGTCAACCCATAATAAGTTATCACAAATATGACTAAATATCAAAATCTAAGCAAAATTGCCTTTTTTCTTTTGCCTATACAATCATTACAGTATGGTTGCTTTTAATACAAATCTGTTCCATTTTCATGCCATAAGGAGGGTGTGATATCTTTTTAAATTTGAATGTATTAGAGTAAATTAAAAATATAATTTCCATTAGAGGAGGCAGTGCTCTTGCTTTTAAAATGTGATAGGGTTGATAGGGTTACCCTTACGGTTTTGCTGTATCCACATTCTAATTTGAAGCTGTCTTAATCCTTCATTTCTTTTCTGTTTTATCTTCTCTTTTCTGTACAGGTGACTTCTATTCCCTCATTTCCAAACTGCTAGGCGAAAGGGAAGATGTTGTTCATGTCCATAAATATAACCCAACAGATGTAATAGATTCCAATCTTGTAGCAGAAATTGCTAATGTAGTTCACAAGAGACAGCCTGCCTGGTATATTTCCAGGCAAGTTTTAGAACATAATGAGAGGCCCAATACTATTTTGAACAGAGATCGGATTCACAAATTTCACAAGTTAGAGTCCACATTGAGACCACCAGGGAACACTCTTGATCTGGCACAAGCTGCTAGATCTGATGGAGTGGGCAACTGGGAGAATCAACGTCAAGGAGGTTGGTTGGGATGTTTTTTTTTTTTGTAATAGATATTGGTCCGCATTAGCAAAACCTGAAGGGAAGACCAATGATAAGTTATATGAGCTGATGGGTCAAAAAGAAGTGCTTTTGTAGGCAAACAATTGGTGGATGCATTTGGTGGTGCCAATTTCACACTATTTCATATTATTTGCAATCAGTAGATTTTCATAAAATTAAATAAAAAAAGAGACTACAGCATGAGCTTGGGATGACTTAAGAGGACACCTTAGAAGATATGCTTATTTGGGTGTAATATGAGTAGACAAAAGGTGCATTTTGTGCCAGCATGCAAACTGATGGCAGAATGAGAACGTCCCAGCTAAATTACAGACAGATCTGAAGCAGAATGTACACTGAGCCTCTGTAGTTTCCTCTTTCTAAATGGGTATTTATTTTTGACCGTGAATCCAGATTGTAATTGGAAAGCCTTGACTCATTCCCTTCAGGTTTCTATGGCAGCAATCCTTGATGGCATTGCTTTTGTTTTAATTGTGTTGTGGCCTCTGTGATATCGATTGTGTTTAGTCTTCCTTGCTAATGTGGAAAGCCAGATAATAATACGGCATGCAAAGATTATTCTTTAAAGAGTAAGCAATACGTATGCATGGCAGACGTTTGTTCGTGGGCTGTCTTCTGAAATACATCGTGCCATGTTGCATTAAAAGCGCTCTCTTAAATTCAAGCTTGGTAATCATAATAACAGTTTTTGCATGGCAAATCTTCTGAGAGCTACAAAAAATCACCATCCATACAGATTTAATGCTACAATTTCTGTAACACAATTAAACACAGCATTTCTTATATCAAACCATTCATATTGTTGATATAGTTCTATTTCATTCTTTTTCTAATTTTGGTGGCTTTGTTTTTTTTTTTTTTTTTTTTTTTTCTGTATTAGTATTGGGTGGTATAAGCCTTATAGCTTAGATTTTTTTTTTTGATGAATTACTATGCAAAAAAAGTACTAAAACTTGATAAGGGTCCACAGTTCAAAAATAAGGGCTTTTGTTATCAAGCATAAGAGGGGAGATGGGAGACTTCTTTATGCTAACTCATAAAACAAAAAAGGAAAAGTCAAGCAAAAAAAACCTTTTTCCTGATTAAAGTGTTCTTAATATTTGTGAAAGTTAAGCAGTACGTTGCTAGCCTGTGTTGATGCTGCTTCTTTGTTTTTAGAGGTATATAAAAAGCAGAAAAAGATATTCACTTAAATGAAAGTCCTGGGGAGCCGCAGTTTGGCCTGGTTTTGACATACATTTACATTGGTCCCACCCTGGCAGGCTCCTCCGATGAGGGGAAAGCTAGAACCAAGCTGTTCTTGAAGGAAAGTATTACTGGGGATAATCCACAGTGAAACTGATTAATTGGTACTGAAAAATATCTTGTAAACTGAAATGCAAGATCCCCCTAATGAATAGACACCAAAAAAGAAAACAGGAAAAGTCCTTTAGAGAAAAAGATGGGACAGAAATAGGTCTTTTGTGGGCTTTCGCATCTCTTGTTAGAGTTTAGCTTTGTGTGACAATGTTTGAAGCTAGAAATAGAGGGTAGACAGCTACTATAAGAGTGAAAATGTGTTTGCCCCTTGATTTTCTGCATTTGATTAAAAAGTAATCACTCCTTTAGACTTAACACCTAGTTACGGCACATTTGACAGTAATAACAGCTGTGGGTGTTTGAGCATAAACTGCTTGATTCAGATCCTGTCGCAACATATCCACGGGGTTTAGGGCTGGACATTGGCTAGGATAATCAAAAAACTGTTAGGAATTCCTGTTACTCTTCAACTAATCATGACATTGGAACCACCGTCCTTGACCTTGGTATTAGGTTCGAGCGTGCAACCAAGGCCCATGTCACCCAAAAATGGATGTGTAATCTTTATTACATTTTCACATCTGACAAACCCATGTACACAAAAGAAATATAACAAGCACCAAACATTGTCTTCATTTGTTTTCTCATACACCTTCTACATATTAATACAACCCACAAAATAATATGTCCAAAATCATTGTGGAAAAACACTGTCCAAAAGCTATGGTGATAAGCCACTGATTGAACAACACAAACTAGGAATATAACCCCTCCAACATCTACGGGATTACTCATGAGCACACTTTTGCCATGTAATATTAACATTTTGTTGTATGTATCAGTGTTGTATGCCAAATACACTATGTAATTGTGAGAAAAATGAGCAGTTTTAACACCCTCCTGATTTTACAGTGACTAATGTGAACGTTTTGCTTAATTGGAAACCCAATTAGTAAAAATATTTATTGCGTGGCCAGAATATTAACTTTTCCTTTCTGCTGTTGCAGAAACCAAATATAGCACCATGTGGGTGTTTAAAGGGAACTGGAATAAAAATAAGAAGTCGTAATGTACATTTAGATGTAGAGGCAGACCTCCCATATACTGATCCATCTTAAGGTATTCTGTATTATTGGCACTGATTTTAACAAGCTGGTGGTAATCATTTTCTTTCTAGATTTAGTCTCAGCACCTCTTAAGCAAGGAGCTGTTAGGAAGCATCAGGAAGTTAAAATCGTTCCCGTTCTGGTTAGAAGCACCTCTGATCTTAAATATGATTAGTAAATTATAACATTTTCAGAATTATTCAGTCGCAAAGCATGGTGAGGCAGAGCCCTGAATACATTTGAGATTAAGCACTGCTTCTATGCCTTTTCAGAACAGATAAGGGGAGTGCTGGGTTATGACGTCATAACCTGATGCTCCATGTTTCCCTGAAATTGTTATTGAGTTATGTGTTGGAGGAGTCTCAAGCCTAAAACCACAGTGGATAACTAGAGGCCCCGTCAGGCATATTACTAACTTGCACAGAGACCGCAAACCTTCAAGCCAGTTGCTAGAAAATAGAGAGCTTATATGGGTGGAAAAACTATATCTTTGTGCTGAACTGTGGACTTAACCATCGGAAACATCAACAACCACAATGATTGATTTTGAAAAAAAAAAAATCACATGAAATTGTAACCCATTTAAAGTAGACATTAGTCAGCCAGACTGCTCGCTCAATATCGCACATTGAGTGCCTAAAGGATTAGACCACGTACAATTGTAGGATGCTAAAATGTATTCTTCTTAAGTGTTGTTATAATTAAAATGACATTATTACCAATATATTAGCTTCTTTACCGTTAGTGCACGTGTAGTAATATACATAAATATTTTGTCTTACAAAGTGCTTGGAGAAACCTCTTAATATTAGTTCCTATTTAATCTAATCCTCACCAAAGATTCATTATATTTGTACTGTATATCAAGCTTTTACAAGAATTATATATGTTTAACTCAGGTGTGAGGTGTGTGTTACAGAGCATTTACGTTAAGTAAATCACAATGATTTGTCTACAAATAAGAATTTTACAAACCACATTATTTAAAGGAGAGGAACATTACTTTTATGTGTAGGACAGAGACTTTGGCGTGAGACCCCTATCGGCAAGATGGGAACCAAAACCGTAAAGGCTCTAGCATAGTGTCATTATCATGTTTAATGGCCTGTTTCAACTTGCTTGGCTCTCGCTTTATGTCCGCTTGATTTATTGTTCTGGTTTGAAAACATTCTAAAGATTACCCAGTTGCTAAATTACCAGTCAATTATAATTACGGAGTCTCCACATTTTGTCAGTTTCTGCCCAATAAGTGCCCTTAGTGCAACAGGGACATTTATTTAAACAATTTGCAACCTTTTTAGTACACAAATGGATTCCATGAACGCAAAATAAAGTAACTTACTTTTGTTCTAGTAAATGTATATCTTCATAGAACTTAATGTCGTTACAGTAGAGCTCATTAATTGATACTGACCATCAGTAAAACTGATTTACCAACTATCCTAGAAACAAGTTTATGCGATCTAGATTGTCCCAGTGTAGATTTTTTATCATGCAGATTCATGGGTGCTATAAAGCATCTTATAACAATCATCATATTTTTCCCTCTTGTCTCCATGAGAAATAGAAATCTTCCCCTTTAAATTGTGCATTGTGTTATAATTAACATGTGATTTATTCACTAGTAAGCTGTGGGATTTAAATCACTTGGTGACACTGTTATAATTCATACTGTTCTAATTTGCTCTCTGTCTCGTATTCAGATTTCCATATGGAAGAAGTCCTTGACTGGCCAGGAGTGAATCTCAAATTAGGACAAGTGTCGGGGCTAGCTCTGGATAACAATAATAACTTGGTTATTTTCCACAGAGGTGATCATGTTTGGGATGGAAAGTAAGTGTTTGTTACATTGGACAAAAAAAAGTTGAATCACTTATGTTTTAGCATAAAGAATATATAGACTGTACAGTGCAGATGTCTTTAGCTGACTGCCTTACATAAAGACAATTAAATATGACAGTATATGGGGGTAGCATTTATTTTATTTAACGAGATGCAAAATTAGGTCTCTCATGATGCAGCTAGAAAGAAGGATTGATGGAAGCATCATGTAAGCGTGACTCTATTAAATGAGGACTACTATTATTCTAATACTGTGACAGATTGCATAGAAATAGCGGAGAGTTAGTTAATTTCCACTATGTTAGCCGCAGCCTGAGAGAGGCAACAAGGTACAGCTGGGAGGAGAATGAGAGAGAGGAGGTTGCTGAATTGAGCAATACAGAGCAGGTGTACCTAAAGACTAACACTGGGCTGTATATGTTGTTTTCAGCTGCCTGGATTAGCCGGGTACCTATAAATATGTCATAAGTCAGAGATATAGATGGGCAAAGTGTATAGACCAGCCTAATATAGATAGCTATCAAAGTGGAAGATAGGTTTTTGTTTATTTTTTTGTAAAATAGCCAGTGTATTCCAAACTGCTGTAGAGATGAATCGTACAAAATAAAGTCTGTATTATTTTTAATCTTGCTTGAAGAGTGCTCGAACTACCCTCCAGACCGATAGAAACATAACGAATGGCTTATCCCACTCCATCACAAAAAAGTTAAAACATGTTACAAGAATATGGGCGACCCATTGACACCGCTATGGAATATGATGGTGCTATATAAAACAGTAAATAATAATAAAGCTGCAAATCAAAAATAAAACAAATGTCCAAAAGTTACTTATATTATTATATAAAAAAATAATAGAAAGTAAGAATAATTGCCACACAGTAGGGCAATGGCATGCAATAAAAAAGGTGGAGAGACCTGCTGGGTACTTCCCAAATGTTTTGGCAGGCAGAGATATGTTAGTGGCTATTGGCAGTATTATTTGGAGTATTACTTTGTTGCTTTTGATGCTGTTACCTTCTGAATCTTGTTTGAGTGCCCTCCAAATATGATTTATTTATCGATAGACGTGTCAAATTATTTAGTTGTAGAACGTTTAGTGTAAAAGTATGAAGTTATGGCCTAGTTCCCCCTCTAGTGTTAAAAAGGAGTATTACAACACTATAGAAATTAGACATGGTTTATGAATCACTTAAGTTTTGAACTTTTCAGTCCTTTGGCCCTTGGTTGGTTGATAATCTTATTGTTGTTCCGGTCACTTAGATTTTGTTGTATCAATAATTACATTAAATAGCTAAGTGTGTCTGCAGTGTTCCATGTCTACAACTGTATAATGTTTCTGCGTTATTGTTTGTTATTCATAATCACTCCAGTGGTAAAATTGTTGGATATTACCATATTGGTCCCAGACTTTATCATAATATCAAACTATACAAACTTCTTTGGACTAGTAGGATTATGCCAATGATCACATTAAAAGTCTCCCACTTTTCTTTTTTACAGTTCGTTTGATAGGAAATTTGTTTATCAACAAAGAGGAATTGGACCGATAGAGGATAGCACCATACTTGTTGTTCACCCGAACACCTCAGCTATTCTGAAGTCAACTGGCAAGAATCTGTAAGTGTATCTAACAGCAGCTTTGTGTTAACACACTAAACATCCAATTAGCTCTACTGCAAAAACAAAATGTTCTTCAGGACACTATATCCCAAAAATAAAATATAGAAAACAGTTATTCTACCTCATGACCTCCGCAGCTGTTGGCGTCCAGGGCACTTATATAGTCTATATACTGTAGTTTGTAGTACTTTATAGTTGTTGTGGGCTGCTAAAGTAGTTATTTTCCCACGTTGTATTCCAGTTTATGTTAATGCAGATGGTATTATCCTGTTGTAGAAACTAGTTAAATGAACAATTATTATATTTTGTTGTTGCCACATTTTATTTACAGGGTGCCAGAAGATTACATAGCGATGTTACAGTAGAGGAGAACACAAAATCAACAATAACATTAAAACTAACAATACAAAAATTAGCACTAACATTAACATACATTAAAAAAAAAACATTTGTTCATTAGAAGAGGAATATATATATATATATTATATGTATCTGTGTAAAAACTCAGAAACTTGATTAGGATTTGTACATGCATTATGCCTTCATAATTATTAATTATTATTTTTTTTTTATATGTGTTATATGTGTAATGTTTTCTTCCTTGCAGGTTTTATTTGCCACATGGATTAACTGTTGATAAAGATGGAAATTATTGGGTGACGGATGTTGCTCTTCATCAGGTTTGTTTGTTTTTTTCAATATACCTCAATAAAAACATCAAACATTTGAAACTTAGAAATAAAACTTATTTTCAGTAATAGAATTTGTGTAACAGTAGAACCATGATACTGTAAGTGATTCTCATCAATCATACATTTGTTGCTGTGCATGTATAACGATGAGTAGTGATTCAGTTGAGATGTTCAATCGGATTCATCCCGCATGGTTTGGATCATGATTCCGTATTGGTTTGTCTCAATTTACAGAACGGCATTGAGAGTTGCTGATTTCATGTCCTAAAGGGTTTCTACAGGGAAACATCTATCCCATGCTTTAAATCTGTAATTTTACATCTGCCCCTGGCATACTGCCAGAACTTTTTAACACTGTAGTGACCGTTCTGAGGTTGGAATAGATAAGAGTAGTTCAGAATATGACTACAGGACTACCTTTAACTACTTTGAATTGCATTCTTGAACTAGAATATTAGTGTGATACACAACGAACACATGGCATATAACAAATCCTCTGTCACTTAAAGAAGCATGTTACTGCTGTGGCAGCAGACCCAGCACAATATATCTCCACCAGACCCACATACCTTTCAACTTTTTAAGTGGCCAAAGAAGAACACTTGAGATTGTGAGAGCCAGAGGCATATTTCTGGATACTCCTTTCATTGGGAGCAAGTTAACATTATTTAATATGTTTACTGTAACATAGAAACAGTATGTTCAGGGGCTGTCCAGTTGAGGTTCTCTTGGCAAACCTCTAAGTATTCCATTGTGGTCCTAATCATGCATTATACTTAGAAGTAGACAGCTAAACTGAAAGGGTGCCAAGCTGAAGGATCACTTGTGTCTTTAATATTAAATGTAGTATTATTCTATGAACCTTTATTAGTCTATGAAACTTTACCAAAAAGTAAGTTCTGGGATTAGTAAGTGAATGTGAAACCAAGAGCATTCATAACTTGTAGATTATTGATGGTGATTTGATTTTCCTAAAGCAGCTTAATGGTTTTGTTCACATTGCCTGTAAAGGTTTTCAAGCTGGGACCACATGGTGAAGAGTCTCCGCTCTTGATATTGGGAAGGGCATTTCAGCCAGGAAGTGACCGGAAGCACTTCTGTCAGCCCACTGATGTTGCTGTGGATCCAATAACTGGTAACTTCTATGTGGCCGATGGCTACTGCAATAGTCGAATCATGCAGTTCTCGCCCAACGGGATGTTTATCATGCAGTGGGGAGAAGGTAGGTTTGAACAGTAAAATACTGTGGTAAAAGTAAATAGTCAGGCAACCGTTAATCGTGTCAACATTTACCTGCTTAAATGTCACAAATAAACTGTGCATTATTTCTACTTTTATGGGAATCACAGCTATGTCAAAAAAATAAGGTCAAAACAAAACCAGATAATTTCAGTTCATATGTGAACTGAATATGTGACAGAATTGAGAAACCAATGGTTATGACTTACAAAAAAAACCTTCAGCGCTAGAAAAACAGGAAATTCAGACTGTAAACAAACTTACTTTACGGCTGTAAAGATTTTTGTCTTTGAATAAATATTGCTACTATGCTGAAGCATTGTCCGGTCTTTTTTTTTTCTAAGTATATTAAGGTAACTTAATTTTGTAAATTGTTTTCTGATCTTTAATCTGCTTGTCATGTTAAGCATAATTTTGTAAAATCTTTTATCATCTCATTGTTGCATATGTAAAAGCACTGTATATGTAAGTCACCCCTCATATTGCTTGTGGTGATGTTCACAGAATTGAATGCAATCATTAATGCTCATGATGTTTTCTAGAATCTTCATCAGATGCCAGACCTGGCCAGTTTCACATCCCACACAGCCTGACCTTGGTCCCCGACTACGGGCAACTTTGTGTGGCAGACAGAGAAAACGGCCGGATCCAGTGCTTTCACTCTGAAACTGGGCATTTTGTGAAAGAAATCAAACACAGGAAATTTGGAAGAGAATTGTTTGCTGTCTCTTATGCAGGTATATATGTTTAATATGCTATAACTATTAATAGCTAAACTGAAACCTAATAATCAATCACACTAAACTCTTTGGTGGGTCCTTATCACTACTTTTCATAATAAAAGGTAAATCAAGCGAAATAATATAAACGTATTTCACTTATGATGATATTAATAAAATAAACTGCTCAGCATAGACACAAAGTTAATATTGTATGATCACTCTGGGTAACAGCGGACCTAGAACACTACATTTGTGGGGGGTTTTGTAGGCATACTAGACATGCAAATTTTAACTTGATTGAAATCCAGTTAAAATCCTCCTTTAGTGCTTATTTCAGCTAGTCCAGTGATTAATTGCAATCTATATGTGTGCGTTTAAAACTAGAAGCACCTAATTCATTAATTGGAGTGAAAAGAAGTTTCCCAGTCACTCAAGTAATAAGTAAAATATGTGACAATGTGTTTAGTAATTACAATAAGTAAGGTAACACAGAGAGCTAACTGCTAATAGCATTGATCATATAGTTTAGGGAAAAAAATAATTGTTCTAGATATAGGAATGAAATAATTATCTTCATTATAGCATGTAAATTGCTATGTGTACTAAAAGTATCTATAACTGTGTCTGATTTAATTTCAGATGGACTATTGTATGCCGTTAACGGAAAGCCTTACTTTGAAGACTTGCCACCGGTGCAAGGGTTTGCAATGAACTTTTCCAGTGGAGAAATTATAGATACATTTATTCCTGCCAGAAAGGTAATATCATTTTC